>NC_136239.1:26030000-27230000 GCF_053564925.1 Oryzias latipes
AAGAAAGGCACAGAGCAAGAGAGAGAAATGAGTATTGCAAATGCCCATTTCCTGCCTCTTTGGGGTCATGCTTGAGCCAGGAAGTGTGGGATGGAGTGGAAGGTGAAAATAACAGAGGGATAATCTTGTCTGAGCTCCAGTGAGAGAGGGCAGGGGGGCTTGTTATGAGAAAATGAAAGGGGAAAGGTGGAGGAAAGGAGAGCCACGGGCCATTAGAGACACCTCTGCTACACATAATAGCAGGTAGAGCAGAGAAAGGTGCAAGCATCTCCATGGAGCAGAGATGAAATAGTAAGCACAGGTGATGTGAGGCATGCAAAAAAAAAAGAAAGTTGCTCAAGCATTTCTTTCGTTTAATATAACACGATAATGTTTTGAAGTAACACTCCGATCATCTTTGGATTTGTTGGAAAAGCGTTCCAGTGGTCTTTTAACTATGATTATGTCGTTTTTAGCCAAAGAACCTGTTTAGTTTTTTAGGACATTGTTCCTGAAGAACGCACTGGGTTCATTAGAAAATCACCTCTAAGTTGTGTGTGGGACTGTTGGTGTTCATTTCTCAGTATTCCTTTGTTTACACCCTCCCACCAGCTTGCAGCCCCTTACAATTCCAACATAACATTACCGGTGCAACAAAAATGGCGAGCACTACTGGAGCTATCCGGCCGTGATTTGGCTTGGTCATGAAGATGAGCAGACTTTTTTTATTATCAACATGTTTCCAGGAAGCCTACACCGCAAACTATTTGATAGTGACAATGATTCAAAAGCAGGCTTTTAGACAATCAAGGTAGATTACCAGGTTTTAAGTTGTTTTAATTTCTCTTTGATGTACACCTTTCCAAGCAGTTCTCAAAGTCAGCACAGTCAATAATTTTTGTTTCATTACAGTTAGGATCTAGAAGTAAAGACATTAATCAAAATGAATGAGTCAAAATCCCTTTGCTCCAAACTCTTGACAATAGAAAATCAAGATCATATTTTCATTTTGTTCACATGTTGGTGTAAAATGAGTAATTTCCACTAATTACACTAGTTTTTTTTTTCACTGTCATCAAAACTAACTACAATTAGGTACATACAACTCAAAAGACAAACCATTTGCATAGATATTTGCAGACTAAAAAAAATAAATAAAATTTGATCAAGGGCTGTATAACACTCAGTTGTAAGTATTTCTATATAACAGTTAACTTTTTTAGCATATTTCTGCTTTTTTGAATGCATGTGTGGTACTCCTTATTTATAGATTTTGATATCTTATAAGATTTCTTGTTAATGTAAAATACTTGCAGCATGGACACATTTAACTATTTCAAGTTATGGCTCCTTATGATGAATGTTTTGCTAATTTCAGGATACCTCTTTTTCTAGTGTATTCTTTGGGACGCCTGACAATGCTTTGTGTGGCCTCCTTCCAGGGGGATGCCTAGAGGGCCTTTTAAAAAGATGGCCAATGGTTTGAGAAGTTTAACCATGGTCTGCTCAAAGCCCAAAATGCATTAACCACTTGAAGCCTATTGATGCAAAAATACAACAAAGCACTCTGGCTCCAAAATTACCTTAATTTACCATCTACTTGACAGCAAAAACACAAGGATTTTTTTTGTTTTTTTGTTTGTTTTCCTAGCTATACATAAATGCAAGCGTCAAAGGCTTTCAAACATTTGTAGAATTAGAATTAAAGATTATTTGATGGAGCTAAAATGTTTTTATTCTGTTATTTTATAACTGCTAATGTTGTAAACATAATGGTATAACCAGTAGAAGTGGGCTAATACCTACAGTATAGTGACCTCACATGCAACTCTTTTTTTGATATAATTGTAGGACTCTGCAAAAAGGATGTTACCCAGAGAACAAGTAAAAAAGAATATGCAGATACCATTGAAAGCAACAGTAGAGGAACTGTAATAATGTGTTATATTTGGCTTCTGTCCTTTTCTCCCTCCTCTTGTGCTGCCCTCTCCAGCACAAACAGCCTAATCACAAGATGTCGGCTGGGCTACATGATCCTAGACTTTTCTCTCCCTTCTTTTCTTTTTTTACTTCTATTATCACTATTATGACTTTAAGTCCCCATCTGTATTCTCTATGGTGCTTGGTAAGCTAATTAATGGGGCAGAGACTTGTTTGTTGCACAGCTGAGACGAATCTTTCTGTGTCTCTGAGTACACGGACAACGACTTAAAAAGAGAATGTAATGCAGGAAAGAGAAGATATTTTTGTCAATAATTCTATACAGCAAGCTTTTTATGCTGTGATGAGTAGCAATATCCTGTTTTTTAATCCAAGGAAATTCTTTATCTTGGAAAAAAAATGCATGATGTTTCATCAATACACATAGGTTTCGTATTTTTGATAGCATGCCAGTCAGACCAAAAACACAACAATAGTATGTTTTTAAATTGATCTTTTATTTCTGCTGATCAAACAACAACAACAACAACAATAATATAGACACTAGCCTTTGTTTGGCATGTTTTACAATACTTTTCTGTGCCAAATATACATTTTGCATAATATCATTTGACATGGGTGTTGCCACATCATGAAGAAATATCTGTTACATGACTGTTGCATGTCAGACTGCATGAGATTAAGGAAATAAACTTTTGGACTGAGTCCATGACTGAGTGTCTGTGGCAAACCGATGCTCTAAAAATGTAATATGAGGTCAGCTTTTACCATCTGCTCCTCTGACTGAAAATCCAGCTCTTATCCTGTTTCACCACAAGGAGCAGCTCATACAAACTTCTGCACAATTATTTTTTAATTAACTGTTCAAAGGTGTAGAATTTTTCTTTGAGGAAAATTTAAATAACGATAAAAACTAGAGGTACCACAGGTTAAATGCTTTTCACTGTTGGGTCAATCCGGGGTAAAAAGGCGGATGAGAGAAACTTTAAATGCATGTTAAGAAATTGCAAAGTTACCAGCAGAAAAGGAGACAAAGGGAACCAGAGAGGCCAGGCGGAAAGCGAGTGCAGTGAAGCAGCAGTGGATCTAAAAAGCAAGGCTCTTATTAAAGAGGCTGCACTCAGTAAAATGTCACCTTATTATCAAAGCAGAAAGGAGAGCTTCACTTTCTCCCTGGCATCAGAGAAACATAATACTCACAAAATGTGTGGGTCAGTCAGAATAAAGGTATTTCTATGGCAACAATCATTTCGCCGTATAATAGTTTTCCACTGATCTTTATGTCATTTCTTAAAAGGCAGACTTACATGTTCCTATATTACAATACAGTGTATCTAGAAAAGAAATCAATATAAAGTCCTGAGGTTCACAAATGCAGTGTTTGATCAAACTATGATTAGAAATAAATAAAATGCATTGTGCAGCTCTTTGGGTTTGATGCTTCTATGTCAAATGACCTGCTGTTTTAAAAAAGATTTGGTGCCTGCTGCTTTAAATTGAGAATAAACGCTCCGTGTTCAAACGCTCTGTGTTCATTCATGTGTGTGTGTATATATATATGTACATATATATATATATATATATATATATATATATATATATATATATATATATATATATATATATATATATATATATATATATATATATATATATATAAGAACATAGCAACCTCCCTGAACAGAATCCAGTAACCATCACAGTGGCAGACATCCAAGAAAGAGTCTCAGATATGAAGAACTGGACAGCACCGGGCCCTGACATGATACATGCCTACTGGCTAAAGAAGCTTACCGCACTCCACGAGCGCCTGGCAGCACAAATGAACCAGCTGCTAAGAGATGGGACTCACCCCGAATGGCTAACAGAAGGGCGAACGATCCTGATCCAGAAGGATCCCTCAAAGGGTGCAGTCCCATCCAACTACCGGCCAATAACCTGTCTGTCCACAACATGGAAGCTCATGTCAGGCATCATTGCAACCAAGATAAATAGGCACATGGATCAATTCATGAGTAACACACAGAAGGGCATTGGTAGAGACTCCAGAGGAGCCAAACACCAACTTCTGGTCGACAGAACAGTCGCTCAAGACTGCAGGTCACGACACACCAACCTGTGCACAGCCTGGATTGATTACAAGAAGGCCTATGACTCGATGCCACACACGTGGATCACTGAATGCTTGGAGCTGTACAACATCAACAGGACTCTAAGAGCCTTCATAGGAAACTCAATGAAGCTGTGGAAAACCACCCTTGAAGCCAATGGGAAGCCACTTGCACAAGTGTCCATCAAATGTGGGATATACCAAGGTGATGCTCTGTCCCCACTGCTGTTCTGCTTAGGTCTCAACCCCCTCAGTCAAATAATCACCAAGACTGGCTATGGATACCGACTCAGAAATGGGGCCAACATCAGTCACCTCCTCTACATGGATGACATCAAGCTATATGCTAAGAGCGAGCGTGACATTGACTCTCTGATCCACACCACCAGGATCTACAGTACTGACATTGGGATGTCATTCGGGCTCGAGAAATGCAGCCGGATGGTGACAAAGAGAGGCAAGGTAGTCCACACAGGAGGAGTCTCACTCCCAAAAGGAACAATAGCAGACATCGAGGACAGTTACAAGTACCTTGGAATTCCACAGGCAAATGGCAACCTGGAGCAGGCAACAAGGAAAGCCGCAACAGCTAAATACCTCCAACGAGTAAGGCAAGTCCTGAGAAGCCAGCTCAATGGCAAAAATAAGACCCGGGCAATAAACAGCTACGCACTGCCAGTTATCAGATACCCTGCAGGAATAATAAGATGGCCAAAGGAAGAAATACAGACCACGGATGTTAAAACACGAAAGCTCCTCACCATGCATGGAGGGTTCCATCCCAAATCGAGCACCCTGAGACTGTATGCTAGCCGCAACGAAGGAGGCCGAGGACTAGTGAGCGTAGAAGCCACTATCCAGGATGAAACATCCAAGATGCATGAGTACATCAAGCTCAAGGCCCCAAATGACAGTGTGCCCAGTGAATGTCTCAGGCAATGGAGAGCAGAGGATACAGTGCTGGAGGACAGATCCCCATGGGAGGACAAACCCCTGCATGGGATGTACCACCGGACCATAACTGAAGTGGTTGATATCAAGAAGTCCTACCAATGGCTAGAAAGGGCTGGCCTACAGGACAGCACAGAAGCGCTCATCCTGGCAGCCCAGGAACAAGCCCTGAGCACCAGAGCCATAGAGGCTCAGATCTACCACACCAGAGAAGACCCAAGGTGTAGGCTGTGCAAAGAGGTGCCTGAAACAATCTAGCACATAACTGCAGGGTGTAAGATGCTGGCAGGGAAAGCATACATGGAGTGCCACAATCAAGTGGCTGGAATAATATACAGGAACATGTGTGCAGAATATGAACTGGAAACCCCAAGATCAAAATGGGAAACACCTCCGAAGGTGATAGAGGATGAGAGGGCAAAGATCCTGTGGGACTTCCAGATCCAGACTGATAGGATGGTAATGGCGAACCAACCAGACATTGTAGTGGTGGATAAAGAACAGAGGAAAGCCGTCGCGGTGGATGTGGCAGTGCCAAGCGATGGGAACATCAGGAAGAAGGAACATGAGAAACTGGAGAAATACCAGGGACTCAGAGAAGAACTGGAGAAAGCCTGGAAAGTGAAGGTGACAGTGGTGCCTGTGGTAATTGGAGCACTCGGGGCAGTAACCCCCAAGCTGGAGGAGTGGCTACAACAGATACCTGGAAAGACCTCAGACCTCTCAGTCCAGAAAAGCGCAGTGCTAGGAACAGCTAAGATACTGCGCAGGACCCTCAAGCTCCCAGGCCTCTGGTAGAGGACCCGAGCTTAGAGGAGAAACCACCCGCGGAGGGTGAGAGGGGCGTTTTTTTACAACAATCATCCTTAGAATAACTTAAACATACAAATAATCCTTTATAGCAATAACCTGGTAAAATATGATCTTAAAAGACATTTGGGTTTAGATTGATTGTTCTGCTGTGCTCTTATAAAAACATGAAGCAGACCACTTACATTCAGCAAGTATCTTTATCAATGCTTGATTTATCAACTACCTCCCACACGCATAAGCACACACATCCAACCCTAGGATAAAGGGGGAAAGTAATTTGGCCTTTTAAATTCTTGCTTTCCCCGCACATCTTCTTTTATAAATTCATTGTCATTAGCTTTGCAAAACCTTATAGTTTGAGTTCATACATTACTGGTATTACAAAAAAAAATGATTGATTTGGAATAGGCTTTTATTTTGGTATGAATTACAGCAAACATGCATCAGCCAATCAAACAATCTCTTCAATCAAAACAAGATTTGAATTTTTAAAATTACACTTGATGCAAACCTAGCCATGTTCATTTCTTTAATCCTGGTAAAAGGGAAATAGCTATATTTTCTATAGTAAGTAAGCAGGATTATTGTATTTAACGTAAAAAATAACATTCACTTACAGTAAATGCATTTCATTTACTTTTCTAATTTCATAGTCATCTTCTGCCCTTTTGTTCCTTCTTGATGTAAGACCCAAAAATGACAAAAATGAAAATGAGAAATGCTGTTTTCTTGCAGCACTCTGCTCAGTCATTCTCAGTGTGAGACACAGACCTGCACAAACTAAGGGTGATCCTGTTTGATTGAGCTTCTTGCTGTGCTGTGTTCACCCGGTCAAACCGGAAGCAGACATTAATACAAAAAACTCACCATGAAAAGTTCTGTTCACAGAATGACACCACAGCAGCTCAAGGTGGATGTATGCTTCTATTGGTGTGTTTTAGTTCATGCGTGTCTGCATGCAACCACAATTAAAAAAGTGTATGACTGCTAGGCAATTTGTATCTAATATATGCAGGATAAACTGTATTACAGCAACCTTCTTTAATGAGACGTGCTTCATAAATCCCCTATAAGCAATATGATAATTTAATAGATCATTGAGATGGATTCTCGATATTACATCATTTTGCACATAATATTTTTTTAACCACAGAAAAACTTGCCTAAATTGCCTTCATGTGCTTAATGAAACATCAGAGTAAAGCTGACAATTTGCAATGGTTCAGTGTTTCTTCAGCCATTACTGTCCTGTCTTTGTGGTTTCCTTCTCATTTGCACACAGAGTCACACAGAATTCTCTATATGAGGTGGTGTTTCTGTGAGAGCTGGGCCCAGTGAGGTTATTAACGTTTGCTCTCACAAAGCCAAGGTCTGGGCCATGAATCGCAAACTTTCTGCCTCCCCTGGCCCCAGACATTAACAGCCTGAGATAAGACTAGAAGGATTGCCTGCATTATGAGAGAAATCCTCAATGCATAACACCCCCACAACCCTTTGCTGCTGTTATCCGCACAATGCACATATGTACCAAGTTTCAGAGGAATTTTTCATGTGAGCGGCCGACGTAGGAGAAGTTGTGTGATTTATCTAAGAGAACCTCACTGGTCTGTGCAAATTTTAGATCCGGTGCAGAGATGAGAAATGAGAGTGCAGCAGGGTCCTCAGCAGAAAGAATCAGATGGGAATAAAAACTGCCATATCCATCTACTATATCAATGAAAAGCCAAAACATGTAAGTCATGGCCAGAAAAAAAAGACAGGCTTAAGAGAATCTGCAGGATTAGGATGGGGCTTAAAATGGATCTTCTTATTTGATCTGTATCAGCTATTAAAAGGCCAATCCATTTTAGATCCTTGCTTTTTGTAACATATTGAACTCCAGTAGTCAGCTGTCTTATATAAGTTAAGTTTCCCTTCATACGAAGCCAAGTGTGCTGTTGCACTGCAAATGCAAATTTGAGAAAAAGAGAAAAGTCAAATCAGCAGTTAGTCAGCATCCAGCATTGATGAAAGTTACATGGATCTGCACTGAACAGCATTTTAAACAAGATAAACACTGTAAAAGCAACGTAACATTATGCAAGGGGCCGGTGAACCACCATCCCCATACAGTGTCATCGAGCGAGCCTTGCACTCAGCCTTTGCCCCGCATTGATCTGAGGGTCAGAGGTTCTGCTCCAGTGGCAGTCTGTGGCCTCCTGCCTAGACCTCTCGGGTCAGCAGAAGTCAAAGGTCAAGCAGCAGCCTTTAAAGTCACTAGACATGTGGTCTAAAGCCATCCATTACTATCCGTCGCTATTACAACCCCCAGATAACAACAGGCTTCAACGGCATTTGACCTTTCACCCAGCTGGCATGGAACCCTTTTCATGCACCTGAACCACAAGCAAACTGAGTGAGAACCAGAGGTGGAGACCTCAACTGTTTTCACAATTTGTGGAACATTAAGGTGAAGAGGGAGATAAATAAAAACATGGATACAAAATTTGACAAAGGTTACAGCAAAATACAATGCTCACATGCATGAATCTGGGCTGCATACAGGCTTTCTTTTGTAAGTTTGTTGTAGTTTGGAGGCCGAGACATTAACAGAAAATGAGGTCCCTCCCTTGATTGTTCATACTGATTACATCTTGATGCTCCTGGTGCCTGTGTGTAGCCACAGAGGAGTACTCATTTTTTTGCAGTGGTAGATTACCACTCTCTCAGTCCTCAGATGATTTGAAGCCCTTTACTTGTCATGTGTGAGACTGATTATGGTCATATGAGACAGGGGTGCCATCTAAGAAAAAAAATGAAGCACATGGATGAACCCCTATCTATGCTGCACAAGTGCACACACTCTTCCTTTCTCAGATGATCTTGATCATCAGTGCCAAGCTCCTTCATTATTTAGTCAGAACCACTCTTTGCAGTACCTAAATTATTGAGCAAGTCTGTGTTCACACAATCCTTTGATGAAAGCTGGTACAAGGGTTTTTGGAACCAATATATCCCACATACTTCATCAACAGATGTGCTGTAAAAAAGAACTGAGGAGTAGCGTGTTTCCTTCTGTCTCTGCTATTGATATTCTGCGGTTTTGACGGGCTGTGGCAAACATATAGTCAAAAGGACACACACACAAATTTAGGATGCAGATGGATAGGCAGACAGACAGATGGACTGGTAGAAAGACAGACAGATTTTCACTGGCACTTGGACGCAGCAGCGTGCAGACCAGGCCATGACTGTGCCATAGTTTGATTGTCTTTGCAGGAGTCGGACAGACCAGCTAGTTCCATGCACTTCCTGACCTCACCCCCAACTGGGTTTTACCTCCCCTCTCAACCCAACACACCCGGCGCATAAAATACAGAAGACACACATTCACACACCCGAACCCCCTGCTGACAGGGGAGGCCTTCCCTGCAGAACCTGGTGACTCTTCCAGAGACCGGACAGGTGGTAGCATCAGAGTGAGCACAAGCACGCCTGACTACTGCCAAGGCTTTTGAGCCAGTTGGCACACAGTTAACAGGCGACTCCCTCAATGTAAGAGCTCAGTGCACACATAAAGATAACAGGCCTTCAGATGCGCTTGTTTTATGCTCCCGAGAGGACCTTCCACTGCAACATTCCCAACCTAATCAAAACATCAATAACTGCGCCTAAACCACTTATGTCGAGAAGTGACTTTTTTTTGTTAAAACTCATCAAAATAAAAGTTGTATTCATGTTTTTGGTAAAAAAAAACAGACAAAAAACGTGTAAATTCATAAATCAATAAAATGTTAGAAATAATTTTTGTTTTGCATGTGTAATCTTGAGGCTTTAGGTCCAGCTGCACATAGTGATGGGGAAACCCCCTCACACATTGCACTGGGAGCGGGTCTGCTGATCACCATATGTCAAATAACAGAGAGACTCAGTTCTCCTGTACCCAACACCCACACACTGTTATCTCAGTGATTTAAGATAGATTTTCTTTTGTCTAATAAATAACTTTCTTAGTTTGTATGTGGTTCTGCTCCTCTGAACATGTCAAAACCATTGACCATTGTGAGAGAACTGGACCGAGTGAGTGTGATGCCTCCTTATCCTGCTCTTAGGAGAGCTTGCTATGGCAAATAGCTTACTTCCGGTTTCAATGAAATGAAATCAATTTAGTCGCAATTTATTTTTACGATACAGACGTCACTATGTCTGAGCCAGGCGACGTCAGTAAGCAGTAATTGGTTCGAGTCAGACACAGTCAACGTATGGATTAAAACCCGCAGCTGTTACAAAACATTTTCACCGCGAGAAATGCCAAATTGTAAATCTTCCACTGCTCACTTCAAACAGATAAATGCACTTTTCCTCTCCTCCCTCTGGAGACTTTATAGTTTGATGGAATTTGTCTGGTGTTAGAGAAAAGCACAAGCCCCACAATACCACTCCTCAGCAATGACAAATCTAATGGGACATCTACAGGTTTTCTGAGATGGAGCTGCTTTATTAATCCAAATGGTTACTGACGTATCACTGTAACGTAAAGAGCCTGGCATGTTCAGTAAAGTGGGGCAGCAACAATGGTTTTTATAAAGATAACTGAAAACTGGAAGAGAGAAGAGGCGCAGGAATCTTTGCAAAGTGGAAAACAGTTCTGACTTTATCATTAAAACAACAAACAGCATTAATTACTTTTTTTTATTACCTTTACGTTCGAAAAATCCAATATTTCCTTTTCCCCAAGTTTAAGTACTCAAGGAGCATCTAAAAGCTAATCAGCTGAAACGAACATTAAGATTTTTAGCCTGCACACACACATTCAGCAATAAATACGTCGCTGTGTGGGGAACGGGAGGACAACAGTTACAAAACAAACACCACTTAATGGCTGCTTTTCTCTCTTCTTTCAGTAAGGAGTCTGCTTTAGGCAGAGCTCTGTAAGACACCCCCTTTCTTCCCTTCTCCTCCTAACAGCTAAAACCTCCCCAAACACACACACACACACACACACACACACACTGCCTCCTTATCCAGCTCTTAGGAGAGCTCCTGTCCCAGGCTAGCAGAATTATAGCCGACCTTTAACCCTTGTCTCTAATTACAGCACCGTGGCCATAGTTCAAGTACCTTGTCGCCCGGCCCAAGACCACAAAAGGTAGACAAATGTGCACACACAAAGAGAAAAAAATTCACATCTCAGACCTGCATTCCAAAGTGCATCTGCAAAGACAGACAGATGCAAACACTTTGAGAAAGCACTCCCTTATATTTGTGCAGCTTATGGCTCAGATAACCTCTCTGCCTTATGCACTCCTATATGCTCAGAGCCACCTGGGCTCTGACCCCAACTGGAATGGAGAACTGTGTTCAGTGTTATAGCTGGGGAAATACAAATTCCTTTGATAGCCACTTCTAGTGAAACCAGAAGCCTTTCATGAAATGATAAGTCATTCTGGGATACACCCCATCCAACCTGTTCTTTAAAGGCACAGACGACAATAATGTTCATGGCAACACCAGAGGAGGTAAGAGATGAACTATCGACAATAACATGCAGAAAAAAAGAGACTTTTTTTTCTCTAACTTCTTGCACTTTGCTAAAAAGGTTCCTGTCAAAATTAGCAAGGTTGTGATAAACTTGTGAATGACTCAATTTTTCAGTTGCCAATTTATGCCACAAAAGACTAATCAAACCACACCAATGATCTGTCAAAGCGTCAGCCAAAGCTGCTGTCAGAACAGCTGTAGTTTCAGATCTTTTGAAGGTTTAAGCTTTAAAAAGCCATTCCTCAAAGGTTATGCAAGAATCTGACCTTTGACCCTTCTCTACATGCAGAGGGCAACTACAGGCATCCAACACCATGGCCAGAGTCTAGGGGTCAAAGAGGAAAACGGAAAATAATGGGAACAAAGCTCGGAAAGCCTGCTGTCTGAGCATCATGTCTTTCTACGTCTTTATTAGTCCAAGTGTCTGTCAGGCTGATGCGAAATATTTAGGGGGCGTCTTGGCCCGGAGAATGTGTTTTTGTGTTAGCAGACATGCTGTCACAGTGTAACAGGTGGAACATACATCTTTTGTAGAACTGTGGGGAAAAAAAGACAAAAAGAGCAAAGAGGTGAATAGATGCTGCTGCCTGTTTTACAGAGACACAGAATAAAGTAGGAAGTTGGTAGTTGAGAGGGGCGTTTGTAGTACTAAATACCCCAAAATGAGAATAATTATGACTAAATAAAATCACAACAATAATTCGGTTAAAGCCAACAAAAAATCAAAAACATGAAATGGGGCTGTGATTGAAATTTTTTGTGCCAAACCACACAAACACAGCAAAACCTGAATCTTAAGTAATAAAAAAAAACCGTTTCAAGACAATAAGACAAAATTTGTCTTATTTTCTGTCTTGGAAGAAAAATAATAAGAAGAAAGTTTTTCAATGGCAAAAAAATCTTAGTTTGACGAAACATGCCTTAGTGACTACATTTTTTTTTTCAAATAAGAATTCTTGGTAAGACCATTTTTCTCAGTCCATTGGCAGATTTTGTTTGCTTATTTAAATAAAATATGCCAATGGCCAGAGAATATTTTTAATATTTTCTAAGGGCCCTGTTTTTACAGTGTGGAAGTGGAGTTATTTTTCCAATTAAGGCTTATTTGAGTGTTTTTATCTTATAACCCGGAAGGGCAGCTTCATGAGCGAGTGAGAAACTGCCACAGAAAATACAAACGTGTGGTAACAGAGCTTACAGAAGAAAGCCAAAAAAGACTCAACATCCAAAAAAAGAAGAACTCAAAAATACTATCAGAGAAAGATGATGGAGTCAGAATTTGTCTGAAAGCCATCTTTTTCATAACCAGGTATGAATGTTACATACTCACTCACTCTTACCGTGCGTCTGTCTCCTCCACATTCTGACCACCATGTTAAGATGGGAATTCTTTGCAACACTCATGCAGCTCTGTGTGTGTGTGACAGACACAGCATCAATTATGTATGCCGCACATACTCCACCTCTTTACATGGGTCAGTGCCACATGCAGGCTCGGACAGCTCCTGCAGCCATGTGCACACACAGACACACAAAAGCGAAGTAGGAAATGCATGCAAAAGGTTTTGTGGCCTACACACCTACGCCTTTAGGCAAATACTGAAACAAACTCACCAAATCTCCATCAACTCACACCTATCTTGATTACAGATACGGAGCTTCCCTCAAAGACTGCATCTAAGGACGGTGCTAACTTGATTTTCCTTATTTTCATTTTTACATGTAGACAGAATGGACCGTTGGAGTGCGTGATATGAAAATAGACAGGTTAGAACGGCGAGTGAAGTCATGCTTGCAAAGAAAAATAAATTATTGCTAACTGACTCATCCTTACAGACTACAAGGAAATAAAAGACTGGATAAAGAGAGAGAGAAAAAATCCCCAGGACTCATTTTTCTATTACAACGACTCCACCCATCCTCGCTTTTCACGCACGGCTCCTTCTGGTTCCAATAACCAAGTTTATTGCGCTCACCCTCCTCCATTTTATCTTTGTTTGAACATATCTTTCCTCCCTGACCCTATATCCTGTGCTATTCATATTCTGACTAATCTTCGCAAATGCATGTTGTGCTGCTGTTCTCCACATCTCCCTGTGGTCTCTCCTTCTCTCCATTTGACCTAACCTCCCCGTGATTCTGAATGTCCTCTTTCTCCTCTCTGTTCTGCTGATGGCAGAGCCAAGAGAAACACACTGTGTATATGTGTGTGGGGTTTGTAGTGTGTGTGGCTCTGCAGTTCTGACCCTCTAATCAGTGTGAGGAGAAACAGAGAAGGACTTGTGCTGCCCGGCAGGGTCAGAGGGCGTGTGGAGTCAGCCATCACCCTCTTACACTGAGACACACATTTCCTGGGCTTCATGCCCAGTCAGGCATCTGCCTCTGAACAGACAATCTTGTGTACAATAACTCAGCAAGAAATGCACACAAACACACATACACACACACGTGGTAGACAGGAAACCAAGCCACTCTATCTGTGCACTGTTTGACTGCTGCAGACCCCTGTTCTCCTTATCAGCTGTGTCTCATCTATCACAGTCTTACAGACACACTTTCGCTCTCTACACACTCCAACGTACACACAGGAGGCCATGTCAGTTTGTGTTGACAAGGCTCCAGTTTCTCAGTTGAGTGATTTGGTGAACAGGGTAAAGATGCTTTGTAAATAACATCCAGGAAGACCCATCCACTTGTGAAGAAATAATCAGATTTTCAAGTGCAATAAATACACATCCCGACACACAGACCTCTCCACCCCGTCCAGCCAAATCCTTTAAAATATATGTGAATTTTGTTTGATGTTTAAAGACCCACTCCAATGGAAATTGTGTTTTCTTTTTAACATGTTCTGTAGCAATTTTTCTGATGATGTAGGACATATATAAAGAAAAAAAAAAACACTGCACTTTTGCCGCTCTGCAGAAAATGCCCTAAAAAAACGATTTTTTTTTTCTTCTTATTTTGGCAAAACACGACATGATCATAATTGAGGACCACTGGTAACACTTTTAAAAAAGATCAAAAGATGATTGGATTGGGCCTTTAAAGTATTTTGGATATTATAATTTCAATTTCCCAAAAAAATTTGTGTTTTCCAGATTTTTGCAAGGAACTCAAAATCAGTGTGTTACACCAAGGATGTTTTGGCTCCTTATAATGAGCAGACACCAGAAAAATGATGCTAGTTTGGTTGTCTCAGTTTTCCTTATTGTCGTCAACATCCCAATGCTTGCATTTCACCTCACTCATATGCTCTTGCTGGAAATACAGATGATGCCTTTGATCCCTGTTTGATCCTCTTATCTCTACTTTCCTCTGCTCTACACAACTGTTCTCCTCCTCCCCTCATCGACACCCCCCTTCTCTAAAAATCATTCTTTTCTGCTCAGCATGGCGGTCCCACACTGTTCCCTACAGACCAGAAGAAAGGCCAGCTTAACATTGTAGCAGCTTGGCAACCAGACACTAAAAGAGGGGGGTGTAAAAAGGAAAAAAAAGCCTTGTGTTTTCCCTTGAGCCTCCTCTTCCCTCCAACTCTGACCCCTCGTTTTTCTACCCTCTCTCTGTCTCTGTGATTCTCTCCTTTAAGCTGGCTGATGGTGGTGGGGTCGGGGACCCTGGCTGAGAGGGACTCATTACAGCCTCCCTTCATTTCCATTCTGAGTGAGGCCTGTAGAGAGAGTGTGCACCAGGGCACCGATGTGCACTCGCACCGGGAACAGGGGGAACACATTGAGCAAGACACCACTTATGAAGAGTGACGGCCAACAGAAACGGCTCTAATACCCCCACAGAGGAATACGAAGGGGGGGGGGGGGGGGTAGGGAGAGAAGGAGGCTAGTAAGCTAAACACAGAGGAAAGGCAGAAGAGGGAAAGATGCTCAGGCGAGAAGGAGCAAAGACAAAAAGGAGTGGAACAAGGCAGAGAGCAGGGCAGGCTGTGTGGCTGACACAACAAGACAGCTTATTTAATATACATGAGCTGGATCCCAGTGCAATCGAGTGCTACAACGAAAAGCTTATGTAGATGAGAGCCGACCTAATGACTAAATGGAGTGGATATAGAAAAAAAAAGAGAGGAAAAAGAGATTAAAGAAGAAATGGAAGGCGGAGGCGAGGGAACACTGTTTAAGTGTCTGTGATGGAGTGTAAATAGGGGAGTTTCTCTTTGCTGTGTGCAGAAGGACTTTGTTAAACACAGCAAGGCAGAGAAATAAAAAAAAAGAAAAAGCTTTGTCTATCATGCAGCTGCAAAGGTTAACATCACACAATCATGAGCACACTGAGAGTGCAGCTTGAAGGGCCTGGTGCAACCTCATCAGCAAAGGAAATGTTTATAGGCAAATAGTATTCTGGACGTGCACCTACTAAAAAACACAGCATTTCACTTCTACTTGTGTGAGACGTTCAGTCATGCATACTTGGAGAGACAAAGTTCAAAATATTTTAGAAATATTTTGTTTTTGTTTTTTAACCATTTGTGGTATAATTCTACGTTCACATCAGGCTCGGGTTCAAGCGGCCACTTTCAAAGAAACGTCTATGTAAATGCGCTTCTATGCAAAAGGTTATGGCTTGTGGCAGTCTTTATTCACTAATGGATGTATTTCTTTAACTTGTAGGGAAAAATCATGACAGTCTATTGAGTTATAGGATGAGAAAATGTTTGGAAGTTTTTCGTGGAGTTTTCGACAGCTTTGTAATGTAGCTGTACAATAAAAGGAATTCCAGTTTGTTGTCGACTCTTGTGAAATGTCACAGTTTTGGGGTTTTGTTTTGTCCAATGATGTTTTTCTTATTGCTTTAAGTGTCTTTGGTGAAATTGTCATGTGCTGTTTTTTTATGTTACATTGTCACGTTTTGCCGAAATTGTGTCTTTTCTCTCCAGTGATTTTTCTGATTTCCAAAGATGAAAAGCACCAGCCCCTAATCGGAACCTTAACCAGACAAAACAAACGCTGTTGCTCTGTTGATTGCTGATTCAGCACCAATCAACAAACACGAGTTATAGAGCAGAGTTTTTATGTTACTAAGTTTTATTAGAGATGCAGGGATGAAGAGAAGTAGTCTTTGGACGAGGAGGCGGCTAAAAAAACAGGCAACCGAGAGCTTTTTTTAATGATGTGTTTGCAGGAGATGGGTCTGGGCTTTTGGAGGAAGAAAGCGTTTTACCTGGAACAGAGGATTATCAGACAGCTCCCTGTGGCATGCTAGAAGCTGCGAGGGCCTGGGAGGGCTGGGCTTTAAATCAGTTTAGGCAACAGTCACACCTCTTAGTGTCTCTCAGCATCACTGTCTCTTCTTTTCCAGACCAACTCTCACATACTCTTCATCAACCCCCATAATATTGGCTCCCTTTCGCTTCTTTCTTGTGAAAGGTTTCAGGCAAAGTTAGCTTTGCAAACTTAATCAAACAAACCTTATTTCAAATTAAATATTTTTCCCTCTGCAGATCATCCTTCCTTGATTTTGCAAATTTACTTTAAACAGATTATTCAAATTTGCATCTAGAAATATCCCAGTTGTAGCTAAGCAGCAGAATGTAGGTTTTAGGAAAGTGAAATGAGGTTTGATGTGGCTGCAAAATTGCCTTAAAGAAAATAGGGAAAGAAAACTGAATATGAGCAACATATAATTGACTTCTATGAGAAAAGGGAAAACCTAGGCAGGACTGTGATGCTTTATATATTTTCCTAAGTTCTAACAGGAAATGCAAACATCCATCCATTTACACATGTTTCATCCCCCTATCAGGGGGTGGAGCCTATCCCAACTGTAATGATGGATCATATACTGGACAGATTTTAAATCAATTATAGGATCATACAGAAAAAAAGCAAAAAAAAACAATTTATGTTGACATCTGGAAATCTTAAATAACTATCTGATAATTTGAGGTACTAAATAATTGTGTATGTTTTTGCTGTGTAGCAGGAAACCAAAGTAAAAAACAACACAAGACATTTTATAGAAAAAAAGGCTGAATCCAGGCATTGTGGTGTCAGTGAAGGATTTTTCCTAATGACACTTTTCCCGCACAGTATGCCAAGAAACTACACAATAATCGAAAGCTGTAATGATATAAGAAAAGAGAGATGGAAGCCAACACATGAGTGAACACCTCACTCCACAATGGGGTCGTTCCTGGCAGCATAAAATCAGCGTGTGTCTGCAAGCATGCATGCATCACAACTTTTTCTGTTTCTGCGTGATAGTGTTTGCACTTGTCACTTCTTACCATTTAAAGAACGTGGGTTCTTTATTATGTGTGTGTCTCCGTTTGTGCTAGAAAACTCATGCTGCTGATTTGAATTGGCGTATGTCTGTATCTCAGTGGGAGTGGGAGTAAAAGTGTCTGTGCCACACTGAGTTTAATTAGCCTGTGTGGCGCTCGCCGGGCTGCGGTCAGACAGGGCTGCGGAGCAGTGAATGAGAGCAGGTGGCCTCTGCCACTTAGGGGAATCAGAGCCCAGCCTTCGGAGTCCACCACCTCCACCTGCCTGTTCAGCCTTTCCTTGACTTAAAAGCCTGGGCCATAGGATTAACTAATTGCTAAATGTGTTCTCTTCTAGCTGGTTGGTCTTTTCACCCTGCAATGTGAAATATGAAGAGACTTTTAAAGTGGTTTAAACGGGCATTTGCTGCTTTCCTGCCTCAACAGGGATCCTGGTGGAAGAGCGGGTCAAGAGCTGGCAGCAATATTATGGCGAAAAAACAGAAGATGATCGAAGGACTCATGGTGGGCAGTGCCAGGTGGCAGCAGGGGCATGTTTCGGCCACCTGTCCTGGGGAATATGTACACGTCTTGCTCCTCCTGCTCTCCCAGTGTGGGATGACACCAACTCCCTGTCTGCATGGTTGGCTCATTGTCTGTCCATCTCATCGCTTGTTGGCTTGCAAGGCTACCGCTCAGTCACTCTCTTCAGTCATCAGCCTGTCTGTTAGCTTTCAAGCTTGCTAATTCCACCTGTATTTCTCCTCAATATTCGACTCATTCGTTACATTGCCATTATCCTCAGACCTGATTCTCGTGTTATTCTTCCTAGAAATTCTCTAGAACCCCGTGGACACAATCCTGGTGGCTTTGGGTATGCAAAAAGCAACCAGTCATTTCAATTATGGTAAAGACACGTTTCCACACACATTCCCAGAAAGACAAATGTTGCATGGAAAGCGCATTAGAAAACATCACCTCCCATACAAAATTGAGAAAAATTATATTTGGAGTTTCAAGCAGGAAAGTCGAACTTTAAACAAGTCTTCATCATATGAACTGTCTCAACTCGGACAAGTGGTACAATTTTATGTGATCAGATTGTAAAACCTTTTCTAAGATGTTACTGAAGTCTGCATTTCCGGACGCCTAGCTTTTCAACAGGAAGAACCGAGGACAGAAGGTCTGGTAACATAGCCTCCAACCGCAGCTCTAATTTGGTCCAGCAAGTACAGCATGGTGTTCGAAAATGTACAAAGACACAGAGGAGAGGGTTCGGATGCAGAAATGGGCACAAACAACCAGTCAAGTGCATTCATACACACACTGGTGCACACGCGCATGGAGGACAGCAGAAACTCCTCCTGCCAGCCCTGCACCATCTGTCTCTCTGTCTGTGCTTCACAGCCATGCCCAAACAGGGCCCCAGCAGAGCCAGTGTGAAATTAGCTGCCTTTGTGGGGCTTTGTCTGCTAGTGCATGTGTGTTTGGGTCTATCAGAACGCTTGGTTTAAATGTGTATTTTAAAAGCATATTTGCAGGCAGGCTGTCAAGAGGTAACCCACGTTGGTATGCTGGTGCGTGCATACTTGTGTAGGTAAAACGAGTAAATCTGTGATCGAGTCGAGCTATTTCCCCTGACCTATGACCTCTGCACAACCACAGCCTTTATACACTCCTTCTACACTAATATGCAAGCATGGTGTGTATGTGTTTACTTGCTTTTGTCTGAATGGTTAGCCCCTGCAAGCCTATTTGGTCCTGGTTGGCCATATCTTGCTCCCAGGGTGCTCTTTGATATCCACTCAGCACTCTGACCTTTCGTGAACTTTGGCTAGACCTCCTGACCCTAGGCTTTTGGGAGCTCTGTCCTCCTCCTCTCTTCCTGCTAATACGTAATAAATCTTGTCTGCCTTGACACCACCCCACACACACACACCCATACGCAGTTATAAATGATCCAGCCAACACATCATCACCTTGCACCCCTAACATTAATGAGTGTAGAGGTTAAAGGTGGTTGACATTCCTCTCACGCTCCTGTCTGAACACCATGCACCATCCTGACCCCCCTCCCATCCCCCTGCTTGCATCACATACGCCGTAACAAAAGACTTGTGTTCTCCCATGTGCCTTCTGTAAAGTGAAAGCTCCAGACGCACAAGTAATGGCATCAGGTAAACACACAAAAAAAGACAATTTTGATGTTGCAAAAAAATAAGAGACCACTGTAAAACATACTCAAAGTTTCAGGAAAAAAAGTCTGATTTAGTGTGTGGTCCAAGGCATTCATGGGACAGTCTGGGCTACTGCTATCCAGAATGATGAAGAATGCTGCGCCTTGTGACAGATAATCATTCTGTTCTTCTCTACTGCAGAGTCTTGGCTAAGAGACAAACCGTCTGGCAAAAAGACAGTGTTACGATGCAGAGCTCAATCAAACTGTCTTTCTACCCAAAGGTAAACACACACACACACACAGGCACGCACACTCACATACACAAACAAATGAAACAACCTAGAGCTAGCAGAGCCTAACCCAGATTGATAACACTAAACAAATCAGTCTGTCGATTCCCCTGACTGCTTACAGGAACAGCAGCTTTATCAACAGTGACATTTAGATTGTTGCATACTTTACTTAGCTAATTAATTTAGAAGTGGTTTAATTCAAATGCCATTAACATTGTACACTGCTTTATTTCAGTCATTACTCCTTCATAGATGAGCAGTAATGTCAGCAGTCATGACAAAAGCAGGGATCCCTCTGCTCCACTGTGAGAAGAGCCCTCTGCTGGACAGAAGAAGCATGGCACCCTTGGAGCCCTACCGCTGTGTTCGCAGCATTAGAAACTGAAAACGCAGCAAAGCTTTGCTCTACAACATCCTGTCTCCCTCTCACACCACAAAAGAGGAACAACACCAAGGCTATGTTTGTGGTTTCACCTCAGTCTGGTATTAAGTTACAAATGGTGAACGAGACTGGTCCAAAAATGGTAATAGGCCAGGGGAAATCTGCTGTTAATTTTTTTAACTTAGTATTTTCATTTGTTCCTCTGTTGATTGATGTCTCCTCCCCACCTCTGTGACCTGCAGCGATTGTCCCCCTTTAAGGCTTCACAGCCCTCTGACATCAGTGTGTGTGTGTACTTGTGAGTTTGTGAATGTGTGAAATGGAAGGCCAGTCACAGTCGTCTGATCCGGGGCCAAGCTAAAGGGATTAGGTTGGCCTGGACTGAGAGGGGAAGGGGCCCACCATCTCTGTTACTTGAGGATCAAAATGACACTGTTGGTGCCCTAAGAACTGCAACTGACTCCCTATCAGATCCACAGGTGGGAGTATGGGAGGAACAACCATGTAGATAGATTCCACTTTGAGTTGATCAGAAATACAATAAAAAAGTTTTTTTTGTTTGAAGTCCCACTCTTTTAAAGCATTCCCAGTGGTCTTTTATTTAAGATTATGCCGTTTTTAGGCAAAATCCAAAATTCTGTGTCATTCTCTTGCGAGGGACCTGGCAACAGACATCATTGGTAATGAGCATTGGTCGGAAGTGGCAATAATACAACTTACTCTAACAGTAACCCTAACCTTAACTCTAAAAGTGTTTAGAACTGTAAAAAATACTTTTATTGAAGCTTTAAACAGGAATAAATATAACAGTATCACAACAATATTACCAGTTAAAATAAAGTTTTTTTTCGAGTGACATGAAGGGAACGGTTGAGGACTTCCAGTTCTGACTGCTGATGTGTGCAGTCAGGTTTTTTGTTGCATTTTTTTGGACATAGTTTCTGCAGAGTGGCTGGAGGTCATAAAAAATGTCACTGATTTGTAGGCAGGACTGTAAGCCTGCCTTTATTTCTCATGGTTTCTTTGTAAACAGTCTCTCCCGGTAGCTTACAGCGCCTCACAACCGCAACGTAACATTACCGGTGCAGCAAAAATGGCAAACAATTTTGGAGCTATCCAGCCGGACAGCTTTGAACCAGATGTCAGCTCAGACGAGTCCATTTGTCTGCAAGTGGCTGCATCAGAATGGAAACTTGTCGCACGCCAACTGTAGCAGTTGTAGCTGTAAGTAGCCGCTGTAAGCTTTTCCAAATGGTATTTTTTCGTCTGCTCCTGATTCACAATAATTTGAAAAAAGAAATACTCAGAAATATAGTTTTAATCTTATTTTTCTTGATAAATGTCCTTCGTCATGAGAAAAATAGCATCGGAATATGTTAAAAACAACAAAACAGGATTTTCATTGAGGTGGGTCTTATCTTTTTCTTTTTCTGTGCCCGGTCTCCTTAAAATAATCTAAGTCTCTTTTCACCTCAGGAACTTCCAGTGTCTGAGAGTGAAAGAGTTCACTGAAGAAAGTTGTTTAACAGAGGTGAATTTGAGTTATTGTCTCTGGTTTTGTTTTCAGCTACAGAAGAGTTAAGACATCCAGAACTCACAGTGGACGAAGCTGATGTTCTTGACAAGCTGAAACCAAATCAGACCACTTCATACCAGTTTACATGTGGCTCTAATGACAGCTGCCTAAATCACATTGGGTTAATGAATTTAGGGAGTCTCTAATCAAATCTGTGTGATCTGGCAACAAGACTGACATCCGGGCGTATGCGTCAGTGTGTGCTCAGATAAAATGAGTAAAGAAACTCACATGGAAGCACAACTAGATTCAGATGGCACGATTCGGAGGAAAAGGAAGGTACAAGTAAGGTGAGAACAAAAAACCTCATAGTTTTTATAGGAGTTCAACATAAAAAGAGATAAAGAGAAATTAATGGGTCTTGAATGCAAACATTTGGATAGCATCTGGTAGTTAAGTGAGTACGGTTCCACAGTGACCCTATTTAGCACTCTCCATGTCTTACATATTAATGCAATACTCATTACCACCCAGTTTGCATAATCGTGCACACGTGCTCTTCTGACGTTTTCTTAGGTTTAAGCTACTGGTAAATATGGGAGAGCTGTTTGGGACCAGAGAAGACTGACTGATGTGATTAGGCACACATACACAATGAACCATTAACCAGCACTTTAGCTTTTTTAAAAAAAAAAAAATACAACATCAAAAGCAGAAACACACAGAGTCACAGAAATACAATTCAGCCCTCCACTGACTGCTGTGATTAATAAAGGTCAATTAGCAATTATGATTTCCATATTTAATCAGTCCCCCATGGTGTTGCTCTGCAGCCTGAGCTTTGAGAACTGCCTCTGCGTTTCTGTATTTCTGACAGGCATTTTCCTCTTATGCTTTATGTCATGCTCTTTTGCTACTTCAGTCGTTAACATCTCAGCATGCCCCTCCACTGCTGCCCCATCTTTTGCCCGTTTCTTTCGCTCAGGCTCTTGTACGCCATTCTCACTCTTCTCCCTCCATCCAACCTCCCTTCGCCTTACTCTCTGTTCCCTCTTTTGCTCTTTTTGATGAATGCATCCCCTCATTAGTCTTGATGTTTTTTCCTCTTGCTGTGTTCTTCTACAGGCCTTCAAATCTCTTTCTAATTGCAATTAATCACTGAGAGAAACAGATGCTGAGAACAAAGGCAGCCCATGGGAGCGTGATTTAGTACATGTGCCTACTTGGGTGCGTATCAGTGTGCACATGTGTCTGTCAACAAATATGTACAAGAGGTGGAGGGCTGATGAAGCTGTAAGTCAGTGTGCCACCCAACTTTAGATTAATTATGACACAAAACATAAAGGTTTGCCTGTAGGACAGTGCAAGGTGCCAGATTACAATCTATTATAAAGAAGTAAAACAAGCAGTGTTTTTGTTTTTCATTTTTATTTTTTTCTTCCTAGACTAACTGATATATACTTAAGTCAGCCATTCCTTAAACCAGCCCTTTACATCAAAGCAGAAGTCTGTGTTGTCTGACAAAAACATTATTAATTTTCCTTCTAAAGTCAGAGAGAAATTGCATCATTATTGTACAGTGCAGCGTGTTTACCAGCAGTGAAAATCACACCATCGCCACGCTCCACATGAGAATTCTATAAGAAGCATAATGATGTGCAATAGGCTGATCTTGTTTTACAAAGAGTCTTTATTTCCCTTATGATCAGCTTTTGTCACAAATGACCAGAACTCCTCCAATGGTACTGTTGGGGGCTTACTATAGAAATTTTACATTAAATCTGCGTGTTCTCATCACTTATTGTAACAAAAATGATTCCATTAGGAGGGCTAAGATTTATTTAGGGATTTTTTTAAGGGGAATCCTTAGTCAGACTTGTTTTTTTCATGTTTATGTCACTATATGCATTCATTACAGTCATCCTCCCATTGACTTCCACTTCTAAAAAAGCACACCTTTAGGAATTGCTAAGGTATCCCACCTCCCCATCAGCAAATCTGAAATACAAAAATCCCTGCAAAGAAGTCAAAGATACAGCAGACATATTATGGAGAACATATATTAAAGTTGGGAGATCTGCTTTGGATTTCATCTCCATCTTTGAAAGATAAAACACAGCTTATTCACCAGAAAAAGCCTTAAAGACCCACTCCAATGACAATCATGTTTTTGGTGTTTTTGACATGTTCTTGTGGCATTTTTCATGATGGAGGACATATATAAAGAAAATTAAGCTTTAAATTGTGTTTCTGAGCATTTCTTTATTCAAATTGTTGTAAATTAGGAGCAAACGTAAAAAAGCCGTTGGAAAAAGCTGGTAGTGTGATGTAGGTTGTACAATCGACAAACCACATGCTACAAGTTCCACTCCATTCCAGTGAATTTACTTCTAGACAAATAGATTCATTTATGTCTTTGTATTCCTCGTCTGAGGTGGCCTCTGGCTCAAAACTGCACAACTGCATAACTCCAATATTGCTCACCACTTTTATTGCAATGTTAGGTTGGGATTGTAAGGGGATGTAAGCTAGCAAAAGAGAGTGTAAACAGAAGGAGATGGGAAATAGGGGCAGGCTTACTCTGCTTCAACAGTGCCGCCCACAACTCAGAGATTTATTATGAACTCCTGCCGTTCTGCAGAACCTATGTGACTATGTGAAAACGACACAGGTTTTTTAAATTTGGGCTAGAAACAGCATAATTATAATTAAAATAACACTGGGAACACTTTTAGAACAGCTCAAAAGATGATCGGAGTGGAACTTTAAGCCTAACAGTCCCACTGTAGTGCAGTGTGATTAACGTGTCTACATTTTATCTTATAACTTTATAAAGTGATGTACCGTGTCAAAAAACTAAAACAAACTTAGTAAAAGATAATTAGATGCTCCTGTTTCCCCCAATAGGCTGCTATGGATAGAACATAAATGGTAAATGGTGTATACTTACATAGCACTTTACTACCTTCCAAATCACTTTACACTCATAGTCCCATTCTCCTATACACACACTGGTACCAACCTAGAATCATCAGGAGCAATGTGGGGTTCAGTGTCTTGCCCAAGGAGACTTTATCACATGGACAGGCAGGGCAGGAACTGAACCTTCGATCAGGGGTCAACTACTCACTGCATCACGGCCACCCAGAGGTGCAGTAGGTGGAGCATATACAAGATCTATTGGGAATAATGTAAAGGTCCAACCAGCTGGTGCATTTAAGAGTAGAAGCAATTACCTAATCTGTTCTCAGATAGTTTTCCTGGTGATGATAAAAATAATTCTGAATTTTAACAAAGATGTCTAAGGATAAAGAAAAATTTCACATTACCGGGTGGAATTTTTGGGTCTTTATTTTTTGGATGGGGCTTGTTCTGTCACCTCAAGAAAGATTAATTTGCCTCGGGGTGAGCATCCAAGAGGCAAAGTGCCCCCAGCAACAGTTCGTGAGGAAAACGTAATTGTGGTAGTTCGTGTAAGAATTGTTTGTTGATTTCTGTCCCTCTTCACTCCACATCTTCCCCTCAACATGTACTCCGCTTTTAGTCATCACTTTATCTCTGCTTGCTGTTCTGCGTTGGGAATCCACACAACATTTCAGAAAACACAAGAGCTTGTACGAATAAACAAAAGCAATGTTTATAGCCGTTCAGCTGAATCAGAGGAACCAGAGGTTTAGTGTGCGTTCAGAATATATGGGTCTGTATATATTTTTGTCTGTGTGTGTGTGCTTGTGTGTGTGTGTGTGTGTGTGTGTGTGTGTGTGTGTGTGTGTGTGTGTGTGTGTGTGTGTGTGTGTGCAAGGTGGTATTATCCATCACAGCTATCAACATCACTTATCACCCACAAGGAGGCAGAGAAAAAAGGCTCCAGGAAAACAGAGGCACTCGAAACAAAATGGAGAAGAAATGAAAAGAAACAACTAGTCATCTATTTCTCTGGGCACACACAAGCTGTGATCCAAGCACACACACAGACACACACACAGACACACATGCCTAAGAAGCATATACTCAAACAACACTACTCAAAACAGGAATAAGCACTGAAAAAAACCATCAAATAATCAGTGGGAGGCGGTGCAGGCTCTGCTGTGTTTTAACACAAGCCTATTATGTTCCAAATCCACTCCAGGATGTAGTAAAGTGTCCAACACAATAGACTTTAGCTCCACAGCAGATAACAGACTACTGCTTCTTTTCTGCAACAGCTAGGAGAGGATCATTCTAAGTAGCTTTGAGCCTCTGCCTATAGTCTATCAAAGGCAGAATAATGAAATCAAGCTCATCTGATATGTTTCCACAGATTAACCCAATGCTGTAACCCCATATCCCTGGACGAGCACCGTCAGCTCCTATGTGCAAGATGGTTAGGACAGTAGAAAAAAAAGAGGAAGTCAAAGAATGTCGCAAATAAAGAAAAAAACTAAGGGGAGTAGAAAAGAATGTAGCACCTCGTAAAACAGAGAAAATTGGAAGCAGGTGTTGTGTTAATGCTCTCAGAGGTGTGGGCCTGCTACTATGTAACCCTTTACTCTCGAGCTTCTTATTTTCTCTCAGAGGGTCACAAATATTAACCTGATTTTGCAACAATGGGGCTTATTTTGCCCAAAGGGATTATCAGAAAGAATAATACAAAGTGTCATGACAAATATTCCAATGTGCTGGTTTATCTGGAATAATCTTTGCGTAAATGTAAGCTAAGTGTCTCTGTGACAGCGACAGCACAGAATACCCCTCCGCCAGTGTTCTGCAGCATCGACTGCCACTGTTTTTATAGCCCAAAGCCTCCTGAGCAGTTCATTTCTGGTAAAAGCACTGAGGAAGGAGATCTTTATTGAATGCCTGGGAAAGGTCTGTTAATTTGTTATTTCTCTGAAAATTCTACAAAAAAAGACAAAGCGATCTTCCCCCAGAACAACACTGACCCCCTACTTCTCCCCCACACATCGTCTCTTGACAATTCCTTTCCCATGGGTTCCACTGAGATTGTCTTCATTTTTTTCTATCTCGTCCTGTGAGTGTATTGCTTGGTATGCTACAATTGGGGCGCTTAACCCACTATGCTAGGTAACACTCTCCAGAATGCTCGCTCCCTTCCTGGGATAAATTATTAACTTCCTTCACATCCTACCATTTATCATTGAGCCCCATCGTGCAGAACGGGAGAACCATTGCTCATATCCATGGCAACAAGGGCCCATTTGTGCAGCAGTTGGATGCTGCTGCTGATGAGGGTAGATATGAGGAAGACGAGCAAGCACAAATAATACCTTTCATTATGCTGTCTTTTGTTAGCATCTGAACCGACTTTGTGCTCTTCATTTTTCTTACTTCTACGCAGTTGTTTTTCTTTTGTGCAATTTTTTTGTTTTGAGCTGGCCCTTGCCTCCTTCCCTCTCCAGGTTCCTTGTGCCTCATTCACACCACCAGACCTCTTCTGAAGTCCGAGATGGCAGAGGTTTGGGTAATGAGATCAGAGCTATTCTTTTGTTTCCATGGAGATGAATCATACAGGCAGGGGTGACAGTATGAGCCTTAGCACTACAGAGTAACCTAATCAGAACATGTGAACCCCAGCCAGAGGTAGCAACATAAGCTAATAGGAGTGATAGGAGCGTGCAGTGACCTGCATCCCTGCACACAGCAGGGAAAACAGATAGGGGTGAGGAGCAGGTCTGGTTAAACACACCAGGTCACACATCCCAAGAAGCCCTTGAGTCTGTGAACATAGGTGAATGTGTGTATGTCTAGGCTGGGAGGAGAGGGTCCTCACAGGTGTCCTAATTCACCAGCAATCGGGGCTCATAAATAATTAAACATGAAATGCAAATGTGCTCCTTTGATCATTTACATTCATGTCTAACACCATTAATTAATCAAACAAACCTTTTCTTTATCCCCAGTGGAATAGAGAAAAAACACCAGCAGTTAGAGGACAGAGGCATACACACACACACATATATATTTCTGCACACACACAAACACCAACACATAGGTGTGTTCACTAATCGCACAATTTACAGGGACCCAACAGAGATCTGAGCATGCTAGTGGTGAAGGTGAATTTTTATTTGAGAGCCAGTGCCTACAGTATGCCATTTCCCATCCCAGTTAATTTAGCTCTGCTAACCTAACTAATTAACGTTAAAGTCCCATTAGTTGTCGAACACCTAGGTGTGTGAAATTTGTTCCCTGAATTTGATCCATCCCCTGGGGGAGCGGTGAACTGCAGACACGCTCCGGAACCATTTGGTGGTTTAACCCCCCAATGCTGAGTGTCAAGCAGGGAGGCATTGGGTCCCATTGGTTTGACTCGAGTATGACTTTGAACTCATGACTTTTCAGTCTCAGGTCAGACACTCGTCCACAAAGCCACTGAGCTTGGAAATCGTGGATTGTCCTCACTTGGACTGGGCGCTTGTGGTTTGAATCCAAAGACAAACCCCAAAATGGGTTCTTAATGGCTCCCAGTTTGACATTTATCAACAAGGGTTGGTTTGGAGGATGGAGTTAAACCAAAAGTGTGGTTAACCATGGCACATTACTCCCTCAGGGGATGGGTCAAAAGCGGGTGTGTAAAAACTGGTGCCTCAGGTGTGTGACAACAAATTGGACTTTAACAGACTTTGTTAAAAGCTAAATAAAGCCCTTTGCTTCACAATGAACAGATGTAAACTTCAGGTCAGCCTGGTAATTGTGCAGCCTGAAGTTCTTGTTGAGCTGTAAAATATACATGCACACAACACAACTTTGTCACCAGTAAACCTTTACGTTCAAACAAACTCATTCTAACACATTAACAGATTTTTTCCAAGTGACAGAGCAAGAAAAATGTGTGTCTGCTGGAACAAACACACATCCACACAAATCAGTGTTGATCACAGTTTTATAAGTGTTTTGATGTGCTCACTCTGAGAGGGGAGCCTTATAAACACCTGCTCTTCAGCTGACCTCTGTTTATGGCATCCACAAAGAGAAAGCTCATAAAGAAAGACATATCGCCTCCCTAATCCTCTCTATCGCTCTACACGTCTTCCAGTTTCCTCCTGTATTTTACTAGACCTGAAACTTGTGCAACTCCCTTTGTGCTCTAATTTATGTTTGGATGCAGTACACATTGTGTAGAGGGCTCGTCTGACACTAACAAAACTCTAAAATACAACCAACCAAGTATCCATAACTCCCCGCTGTCAACCCCACCTCCTGTCATGAGTTTTTTTTCCTATGACACAGAGAGCATGACTTATGGGAGATATTTCAAATGTAAAGGCCAAGAGAGAGGGATGTTCTCTTTGAGTTTCTTTTAGGGAACCTCATAAAGTTAAATGACAGTTAAAGCGACATTAGTCAAAGGGGAAGAAGCAAGGAGAGGAAGAAAAAGGAAAAGTGACTGTTGGTTGTTAACGTTACAGCAGGAGGGCAATAAATAACTTAGATAAGATCTTTGTTTTTAATGATGTCTTTGCCTGGTATTTTTGAGTGTTGTTTCTAAGGTTAGAGATGATATAGCCGTTAAAGACCCACTCCAATGAAAATCATGTTTTATAACATGTTCTTGTAGCATTTTTCTCATGATGGAGTATGTATATAAAGAAAATGAATATTAAAAATGTGTTTCTGAGTATTTCTTTGTTCAAATCAAGAGAAGATGTTGGAAAAAGCTTGTACCAGTAGTTATTTCATAAAATCTACAATCAGCAGGCCACAAGCTCCCTGCCCTGCTTCATTCTGAAGCATCCACTTATTGACATATAGATCCATCTACGTCTTTGTTTTTTTTCCGTCTGAGGTGGCCTCTGCCTCAAAGCTGTACAGCTGGGTAGCTCCAATATTGCTCACCGTTTGTTGGACCAGTAATTTTAGGTTGGAATTGTGAGGGGCAGCAAGATAGCGGGATGATGGGAAATGAAAGAGTTCACTCTGCACCAATGGTCCTGCCCACAAGTCAGAGGTGAATTTCTGATAAACTACTGCCGGTTTGCAGAAACTGTTCTAGAAAAGCAACAGTTTTATCAATTTTTGCCAA
This sequence comes from Oryzias latipes, assembly GCF_053564925.1. NCBI lineage: Eukaryota > Metazoa > Chordata > Actinopteri > Beloniformes > Adrianichthyidae > Oryzias > Oryzias latipes. Next base: position 26,059,928 of record NC_136239.1, read on the forward strand.
AAATGGCATAACCATAATTTTGATTTGATTTGTTTTGAAATGGTTTATTTCAAGCAATCAAATAGGAATAATACACAAAAACAATACAATCATCAGTTATACATTTGTACAATAACTAATCAAACTTTGGATAATTAGTCATATTAATAAATATTGCTTGAAAGGGAGTGGAAGGAAGCGAATTTATATAATCCCACCCCTGTTCTACCGTAACCATTTTATAACATGATTTATCAATATCCGGTTCCAAACTTTTATCAGACAGAATTAAGAATCTTGAAATATCAATAAAGCACATGACAAAGATGACTTACTTAAATTATTTTGTAAAAAATAACTTTTTCAAAAGATGATCGGAGTGGAACTTAACGTGGCCGTTCTTATGTGTGTGTATGTGAGGAGCGTGGTTGAGTATGTGCTCTCTCAACTGATATCAGTTAAGGATTTATACTAACAACAGTGTCTGAAGTGTTTAAAGCTGTGCTTTAAGTAGCTGTCTTGCTTCAGTGACATTGGCAAACTGTCCATAAACCTGTCACCTTGGACACTTTGAGTCCCACAGAACTGGAGCGGCCTGCCAGCTATTAAACTATCAATTTACGCTGTGCGTATAAATGTGTTCATTGGAGTTGGAGCGCTGGGCTTTTTGCATTTGCGTGTTTATAGCGTTTGAAAGAGCATGGCACCAGCCAGGATATTGTGAGCACCTCCAAATATTCATGATGCAGATAAAACACGGACAGGTTGACACCACTTCAGAGTTCTTCCGGCATTGTAAACATATAAATGCAGTGTTTTGTGGGTGAGACACACACACGCAGTAGTTGACATGTGGAAAAAAAAAAGAGAGGCAGTACAAAATAAAGTCAAGGAGACAGAGCTAAACTCAGCAAAGGATCAATAGATCTCTGAGTGTTTGTGCCCCCTCTGCTTCCTTCCCACTCTTTCTTTGCCCTTTGGACATCTCTCCATCTATTTTATTCTAAACAAAACACACATGCAGCAACTATAGCATATTTGTTAGCATATTTAAACTCTCAAAAAAACCTGTCTAATGTAAAGCACCTGTGCTTGAATAAGACCCAGGGGCTGTGTTCGTACAACTGCAGGGGATCGGTTTGGTGACTTCAGCTCAGTGGAGCTTTACGACAGTATGACAGGCAGATGAAACAAAAGGAAGACAGTAAGAGAACAAGAGGCAGAGGAAAGGCAGAGAAAACACGCAAAAGACAAAATGCTTTCTTCCCTGGTTGGGAGCATCTCATTTTTTCTCATTAGTCGAGCTCATCAGAGCTTAGAGGATAAAAGGAGGACTCATAGCTGGTGTTTTTTTTTTGCACTCTTTCCCTTCTCTCTCTTGTTTCCCTCCCACCATGCACATGCCACCTAATTATTTACACCCTACCATTGCATTGCTACAACAACCACTGCCAGCTAATTAACAGCACGCCTCAACCATGACCCCTACTTCAAGGGATCTGGATGTGTTTGTGGGTGAGATGAAGAGATGGAAGAGGATAGTGCAATTAGTGGCTGTGTGAGAGGAGGTGGGGCAGAATTTAAGAAAGAAGAAAACAAATGCATGAAATGCAGAGAATAAAATCTACTGACAGAGGCAGCGTTGAGGAGGAATGCAGAGATGGGGAGATAAATATGTGACATCTAGACACTGACAAAACATGATCCTACTTCTTTTTTTTTACAGAAACATAATTGACCTTTTCAATTTAGTTGAACCATAGATGGCCAGCATCTTTAACTTGTACTGCACAAAAAATAATGAAGAAGACGTAGCCTTCATGAAAAAAATGGCACACCGTGGACCATGTTCACACGCTTGTGGTAGAACAGGGCGCAAAAATAACAGGAAGGAAGTGTTGTATACTGCATTGGGTATTGCATATCCTTTTTAATGGGGACTACAAAAACAGATCAGGCCTGTCATTTTTTTCTGGATTTGAAATGAAGTGCTGCTCAGACGATGACAGAGTTTTGCATTGAGTTTGACTGAACCACTGCCTGCACTCTGCTCCCTTGATTGGCTAAAGTCAACTCTGGATACACAGTCACAGACAGATGGATCTGTTAGCCAACCGTCGAGTCTTCCTTTTTGTTTTTTCAAACCATCTGCACTTATTTGAACCGTTTGTATCACCTTACCAGTAGGTTAAGTGCCATAAATTCTCTAAAGTAAATGAAACAGGAACTTCATTTTTTCCTTGTAGGAGGGCTTTTTAACAATTTTTTTCCATTAAACATGCAAATAGAAACAAAGCTTTTCAGAGTTTACATATTGCCATATATAAATTAATAGTGGGTTCATTTAAATAAACTGAACAAAAATATAAACAGAACACTTGTTTTTTTCTCCCGTTTGTCATGAGATGAACCCAAAGATCTGAAACATTTTTTACATATATGAAACAACAATTTCACTAAAATATTGTTCACAAGTCTGTCTAAATCTGTAATAGTGAGCACATCTAGCATGCAGATGAGTTTCCTGAGATGGTTTCTAACAGTATGTCCAGAGCCTGCCAGATCAACTCAATGCGAAGGAGATATGTTGCACTGCATGGGGCAAATGATGGTCACACCAGATACTGACTGGCTTTACCCAGACCCCCCCAATAAAGCAAAACAACATGTTTGAGGCTATTTCCAAATTCCCACCCTAATCCCTACTTACTAAAAAACCTATATATAGTGCGGGAGTATACAGCACCCTGGATTTTAAAATGGATTTTAAAATGCTCAGTGCTTTTTTTTTTAAGCAAATATGACAATATGACACCGATCTCACAAAGTAAAAACCTAATCAACAACTATTTATGAATCCACTGTGTTCTGATGATGTCAACGGTAATAGTTTATTAAAAAAATACATTTAAATACTTTTTTTCGCCAAAAAATTGTTCAAACGCGATGCATTATGGTCTATATTCATCAGTCCTGATCTTTAACGGCTACCCAACCTGTCATTTCCTCGATGTGGCCAAGATTGTGGTAGTTAGGTTAAGTAAAGTAATTGGATTTATATTTATTCCCGTAACTTGTATATGTATATTGTTTTTACGTTTGTTGTTTCAAGACAACATCTTGTAATTCATTATCAATAAATTAAAATAAAAAATGTTTTTAAAATAATAGCTGACCGTAGAGGTGGAGGAGTTTAAATATCTTGGGGTCTTGTTCACGAGACCGGAGCATCAGATTGACAGGCGGATCGGAGCAGCATTCGTAGTTATGCGGTTGCTGTACCGGTCCGTTGTGGTGAAGAGAGATCTGAGCCAGAAAGCAAAGCTCTCAATTTACCGGTCGATCTTCATTCCAGTACTCACCTATGGTCATGAGCTATGGGTCATGACCGAAAGAACGAGAAGCGAGGGGCCCAGGGAAGACACGGGACACGCTGGAGAGACTATGTCTCTCGGCTGGCCTGGGAACGCCTCGGGGTCCCCCCAGAGGAGCTGGAGGAAGTGGCCGGGGCGAGGGAAGTCTGGGCACCTTTCCTTAGACCGGTGCCCATGCGACCCCGATAGGCGGAGTAAGATGGATGGATGGATAGCTGCCAGTAGCATTTCCAGACAGCTCTGCCTCCCAGTCTTTCAAACACCGGATAACTCCATGATGACAAGAATTTAGGTTTTCCTCAATAACAAAGAGTTTTCCACGACTGGATTACAGCTCAGAAAAGTAAAAGACCATTGCTTAAATGCAACACTGTATAATCGTAAATTGTTGCCATCACAGACAATCAACATTTCATTGATACGTGATAGAATGAAAGCCACACTGGAGTTGTTCTCTGTGTTTGAGTGTTTTTGATTTTTAGATGTTGGCAACAGGACAAGAGGTTTCACTCTGAGGGGATTTCAGGGGCTGCTGCCGGCGCTTTGCCATTAATAACGTGTCTGTGTTAACGGAGTTCATAACGTGTCTGTAATAGGTGCTGTATCCTCTTACCTAAGGGAGTAAACTGTCATCAAACAAAACAGGAGGAGAAGAAAACATTTGAAGTCCTTTGCAGGATTACGGTCCTGAGCCTTAATATTTCCTTAGATTTTTTTTCAACATGAAAGTAAACTTTTTCATTATAATAAACATTTTCATCGTTATAAACATTTTAAGCGGTTATTGTTGTCATTAACATCTGAAGACATACCCTGATCGTACATCGCTATAGCGATAATGTCGTAACATTTGCGTATGGGCAGACTTATCGTATAGCCGTAACACATCAGAGAGGGAAGACGACTGAACTGAATCATACGACATGCCATCCAGTTGGTACATTAAGTGCAATAAACAATTAACTCCACATGTGCAATAATTCTTCTGAAAGATTGGGACGCTACAATATTCATATTCATATTTATTTATTTATATTTTATACTTTGTACTCATGTTGTCTAATTTTATTCTATTTTATTTCTTCTTAAATTTGGCCCTTTACTATATTCACCCTGACCTGAGAGATGCCAAAGAAATAAAGTAAAGTTAAGTAAAGTTCACTCTGTTTTTTTCTTCTTGGATTCTTATTGGATTAACATGAATACATTTCTGTGAGAAATATAAGAAAAATGAAAAAATGAAAAATGTGGCTACAAAATCCCCCCAGTATTCTATCAAACCCATTTTTTTGTAATACAGGAGTTCTGAGCTGCCGTTTCTTTCTTTGCAGCAGAGAGTTAGGGACAGCCGGGGATGGCGGGAGACCTGAAGAGATGACTTAACAACGTGAATCTGAGGGTTCTGGTCTAACTAGTTGCCATCCGCTAATTGAATGAGCTTAAATAGGGTTCATATTTTAGAAAAGGCTGATGCTATTTGCACATATTTACGTGCCACCAGCTCAAAAAGCAATGGAAATTCATACTGGCCACAAGTAATACGTATACGTTTAAAGTTGAACTTAAAGTTAAAGACTGATTAGTCGTCACGCTCATAGGTGTGTGAAATGTGTTCTGCACATTTGATTCATCCCCTGGAGGAGCGATGAGCTGCAGAAACAGCTACACCTAGAAACCACTTGGAGGTTTGACCCTAACCGTAATCCAAACCTTAACCCTTCCACTTTTCCATGTGGCCAAGAAAAAAGTTCAGCACTGGCCGCACATATTTCGAAAGTTATACAAAACTGAAAATTAAGGAGTCAGTTTTAACTTTAGCCAGATGTCCGTGCAGCGCATCAATTCAATACAGCAGATCATGCAGGGACAGGAAGTTCAGTATAAATTTCAAAATACAACACCAGGGAGATCTGACACTAAATGTATCAATTTAATGTAATATTCTCTGATTAGAAATGCCTTCTTTTAACTCAGTTTCATTCAGTTTCACAATGTTCTGTATTAACCTCCAAACAAAATCCTGTGTTTGGAGGATAAGATGCAAAAGAGAATTTATCTGGATATGAATCTCCATTTAGAACAAGAGTCACATTGGAGACAAGTGTCAGGAACTGAAGGTGTAGGAGCCAAAATGCAGGAAACTGGAGTTGTAGGCAGAAAAACGTAAAGGTTTAATAAATAAACTTAAACAGTACAAAACCGTGAAGTAACAAAAAAAACGACAAATCAGTTGACCTGACAAGGTAGAACAGAAACCAGAAAAGAAGACAACTGTGGATAATAAACATGAACGGAGTGACTGATTGAGGACAGATGACCAAAAACGCCACTGAAAAAACAAACTACCAGTAAACTAAAGTACCCTCACATCAACAGTATGATATTATTACATATTATTAATGATTCCAGAATTTTGGAGATAAAGGTTGTGGGATATCTGTTTTTAAAATATTACCATCTGTATTAAACTTGACTCCTGTTGATTATATCTGCAGCACAATGTGCCAATATAAAAAGCCTCCAGTGTTTTATTACTTTTATGTCTTTCAAGTCTATAATAAAGTGAATGAACTCATGCTGACAATAATTTGTTTACATTGAAAAATGACAACTGTATCACCATCATCTACAGTAGCTGAGTATTTATCTAATAGTAGTCCATTTTAAAATTTTTACTTAATTTCTTTATTGTTTAAAGGGGAAGAAAGGGTTTTTGCTGCCCTATTTTTGAGCCCTTCCCCCTTTAAAATCCTGTGCACGTCACTGTGTTTAACCCTTTTTGGGGGGATAGTTAATCTTGTTTTATTTCTGAAATCAAAAAGCAATGATCTAATGAATGTCATCTGAAAAGCATACACTAAAAATGCAGATATGGAAACAAGACAGAGGCGAAGAAAGAGTGAGAGTGAAATAGAAGGTTTTGAGGCCAACGGTGAAGGAGAGAGGCCATGTTCTCTGTCGGTGGTTAACATGGCCAGGGCTAAATTATTCACCGCACTCTGTCACCTTATGCAAGTCAGGGCTAACATAGACTAAAGAGAGTGGTGTGAATGTGTATGTGTGAAAGAAAGAAAGAAGGTGTGTGCCAATGTTGCTTCAGAGGAGTTTGAGAGGATTCCTATATCAGGAGTGGGCTCAATGTTGCCATCCTGTGGCTAGAATCAGACAGGCACTGAGAGGGCATTTCTACTGGAAACTTGAAGACCAGCATGTGGACTATCAGACATGCTCAGTTAAGTTTGGGGGCTGATGTAGTTCAGGTTGCTTAAATTACCTCTGGGCAAGACTCTGAACCCCCCATGGTCACATCAGGCTCATTGATGGGCAAGAATAGGAAAAAACGAACAAACAAAAAATTGTATGATCTACAACAAATTTTCTTTATGAATGAAAACTACTGTTTTAAAGCATGGAAGAAATGTGACCTCACAAAAGGACCTAAAAAAACATTAGTGTAGTAATTTACAAATCGTTATGCACACTTAGGTCAAAATGAAAATGGCTTTTTGTTGCTCTTGACAGTTTAAAGCACATATTTGCAAAAATAACACAAAAAGCAAAAAATACAAAACCTAAAAGAAAGAACTGTTTTGTGTAGAGGAAGCTGATTTCCATGTAACCTGCTTGTTTACTATGGAAGAGGAGAGGAGAGGTTAGGAGGAGCAGCTGGGCAAACAATGCAACCTCACCTGGAGTCATTTACATGGATTACGTGTGTGTCTGTGCTGGTGTGTGAGTGTGCGGTTGTTATGTGGAGAGGGGTGTCTCCTGTTGCTGCTCTTTTTCATCTTGCTCCGGAAAGTGCTGTTGGCAGGGAAACCAGTAAGCGACAGGGATATGGGAGACAAGTCAAGGAGCGCGGCATAGGTTAAGAACCAGACAAAATGGAAAGAAAAGGGTAGACCTAAAAAAAAACTAAAAAAAACATCCCAATGAAAGCTTAGGACCTTAGAGGAGAGTGTTGGAGAACGAGATGGAGGAGAGAGTCAAAGAGATAAGGCAAAGAGCGTGTGACAGTGCGACCTGTACCTCCCTTCTGACAAGCTTTATTACAGTCCCACCTGCAGAGAGACAGCGGAAAGCACTTAGTCTGAGCCTAGTCGCCTGACAGGGGAGGGTAGCTTGAAGGGAGGAAAGGACATGGAGAAAAATGAAAGAAGAGGAAAAGATTCAAGCAATGGTGAAACGTGGAAACAGGCTGGTTGGACAAGAGGAGGGAAGGACTAAAGTGATGAAAGAAAAGGCAAGGAATACAGCTAAAAAAACAAAAAAAGGGGGCCAAACAGGAGAGGACCTCAACAGAAGATGTCAGGGAGAAACACAGCCACAACACATATTGGCGCCAGCTATGAGTCTGCCGCCGTTCAGGCTTCATCTTGCGTTAAACACCTGTTTCCTGGCAAATGTGAGGTCAGAGGTCAGAGTCACAAGGTCTCCTACTAAGTGGTCATCTGTTTTGGGGGCTATCGCTGAAACACGTCTGTAACCCGACCTCAGAGCTTCACACTAAGCACTTAACTCACACCAGGTACCAAAATGAAGAAGAAATTTCTTTGGTGCAAATTCTTCATGTTACATTATTTTGTAAAAACAACTTAAAAGTTTGATAACTGAACATAAAAATGTGAATTAAATGCAGGTAAAGCAGGAAATGCAATAATATTACTATGGAAGCTTGAAGACTTCCTTTAGGCCGGGAGCCTTTGACTTATTTATTGACACAGACATAATTTTGGTTTGATCAGAGTGAAATCTTTGCCTTTTGCAAAAATAAACATTGAGGGAAAAATCTTTTATTAGGCTCTGGTCAAGTTTGAGTGAATTGTCGACCTATTTGATTTTACACTAAAAGACATATGGCTCAGCCCATCATCTGCAAAGTACTGCCTTCAGACATTTCCCAGCACTGACTTCACCAGATGGTTCGGAAAACCATCTGGCATGTTAAGTTAGGTATGATTGTTTTGAGCTTTAAAGCCACCAACATTTTTTTAAAGTAAACTTGCGGTGTAAATATTTACAAGGTACTATACGCATTTAGTGTTCCAATCGGCTCAGAATTCCTCACACTTCTTTTGTGGATGTTATTCCGCATAAATCTGAACTACTGTGAAGCCACAACCAGCAACACATTTGACACACTCTGTCACTGAACGTGCTTTGTTTTGTATTTCACCTTCTTGCTGGTTTGTTTGTTTGTTTGTTTACTGTCATGCTTCAGGGGTAAAGTCGAATTTTGTGCGTCTATTGTGACAGTATTCCAGGACAGATAAGAATCCAAGCACTGTACTGTAACATACTGCATATTGAAACCAAACATTAGTGAGTGAAGGAACACGCTCAGACACTTTAGCTGTCATAATTTAAAGTCTTTTGTGCAATATGTGAGAAGGAAATAATTAAATGTGTGAAATGAAGAAGGGTTTATTACTTCCTGAACTCCGACAGCTTGCATCTATTAGTTTTCCAGCCGGTTGCTGTTTCCAGCGATGAGCTATGGTAAAGTAATGATGTGCTCCAGCAATTGTGTATCTATAGATCTCTCCCTGGGCCCATTCTCTTTGGCTTGCAGGCTCTAGATGGAAAAGGCACGCTCAATATACGGTGAGAAGTGTGGAAAAAAATAGGGAAAGAAAGGGACAGAGATGGCAGGGAGGGAGATGGGGTTAAAAGTCTGTTTCTCAGCCTCTCAGAGGGAGGAATGTGTTGGAGAGGGGACAAATCAACCAAGAGTGACGGCACAAGAAGGTCAGTGTGACCAAAGAAGAATCTGGACACAAACGCTAGACTCGCACCAATACACACAAACAAACAGATTCATCACGCAAATGCAAACAAAGTGAGTGATTAAGTCGGGGGCACAGGCCCATGTCCACCCTGCATGCGGCTAATAAGTGTGGCGCAGCGCCAAACCCACCGTCTCCTGACTACCGCCCGCCAGAACTGGCGCCACACTGCAGAACAGAGCTCTGCTTCTCCCAAATCCTCTGATTACTGCATCATTGAATTATTCAAACGGATGAGTGAAAACAGAGGGCACACAGGTCATCAAGCCGGCGTGACCTCAAGAAAATATTTGTTGTTAGGAAGGTGAAGTCAATCTATTATTAGCTTGTCTATTCTATGAACCTGCATAGTAAGTCTGCAAAAAAAACAAAAAAAGGTAGAGATGGTGGTCTGCTGACTTAATTTACCTAAATTTTCCTAGTGGTATTTTAATCACTTATTCCCATCCACATCAACAAATACTCCATTCTATCTGCTTTGCTTTAGAGGAGCCTCCCCCCTCTTACAGATGCAGACAAAAGAAAAGAAGAATAGGAGGAGGTTGAGCAAGCAGTGGCCTTTATTCCTCTGCTTCTGCACCCACCGTACATTAGGTTTGAATGCATTCCCAGCAACACATCCACTGACAATCTCCACCTGTCCTCCGCTTATTATCCTCCTTTTCCTCTTCGAACATCACTCCTGTAATCTCAAAGCTCTTATCTTTATGCATTCTTACCCACCTGCTGCTCAACCTTATCTCTAGCTGACATACATTTCCATCACTTTCTTTCTTCCATTTTGTCATAGAAATGTTTAGTAAATTGGTTTTTCCTCATGCAGTGATAGTCAGACTGAACCCAATAATCTCCAAAATGCTTGTTTAGTGATGAGAAACATGTTAAATTAATTCAAACAAATCTTAAGAAATGAATACTCATAATAAAATGTAGATTGATATAGGCTCTCAGAACATAACCTCCCCTCAGGTGGTCTCCATAGTGGGACGCTGCTAATGTGACAATCCATCCTACCCTCAGTATGCACAGCTTTAGTGTACAAATACCCCTCAGTACACACTGACAGAGATACAACAGATTTATTTCTTAATACCAAACTAGAAGAACGGTGAAAAACGGCATGGAAAATCCTGATGAGGTGCACACAAGAAGCCAAAGTTTAAGAGCTTCTCCATTCATTCTTGCATTATTTGTGAGCTATTGTTAACATCCTCCATCAGATTGCTGTGTTAGTCAATGAAGCAGGAGGTTTAACTTGGCCCATCACCATATATTGACTAAGCAGCTGTTTTTGAGCGAATTCATATGTGAAGTGTTCAGCAAATATTTTCATGCATCCAATGATCCGAATCACACTGGACAGCTCGGATGCCCCCCCCCACCTCAGTCAGTTTTCATTGTAAGGATTTTCATGATTGACTGAACCACTTTAATGCCCTAGCCGAGGTTTAGCTGTGATGATGACTCAGTCCATTTATGCTGCGCTAAAACGGCGTAAGAACACCTTTAAAGGTTTAGACACAAAGGTGTGTGACTGCGTGCCTCTCTGCCACTCTCTTGTAAGCACCACAAGCAGCACTTGTGTCATATTTCTAGCTTGAGCGGAGGAAATGGGCCATGTCACGTTAGTGTAAGCTGCAGCACAGCATGCATGATAGAGAGCAGTTAAATAACTCATGAAAACTCCCTTCACAAGCCACATTAGACCACTAGCAGGACCATTCCGTGGTGTGTGTGCACGCCTGTGGATGCTTGTGACTCTTTCGTTATGTTTGTCAAATAAAGTGTTTTAGTGACTGTGTGAGCATGTCTGTGTGGACTGTATATTTTAACCCAACTGAGTTTTATTTTAATGACCATTATATGAGCTTCAGTAAAAGAATGGGACTCAAGGCAAAATGGATATTAAATATTGGAAAAAGAGCTCTAAAGTGAAAAATATAGAGTCCCGAATTGTTTATAATTAATGCAAATACACATGCAAATGCACAATCAACCAATTTATCTCTCATAAATATATAAAGAGATCATGAAATTGTGAAAAACCTGCACACTCATTTTAAAATTAGCCATTATATTATTAAATAGATATCATTTTGCTTTAAAAACCTGTTCATTATTTTAAAACAGCATTTAAAAATATTCATTTTTAATCATGTTGAATATTATTATAATTCTATGGCTTTTTTCAGAGCCTTGGATTTCAAAATCAATATTTTACAAAGTAGCTTTGTTTTTATTTCATGTTGCTGTTTTTCAGAATGACTTATTTATTTCATAATGACCTTTTTCAGCAGAATGAGTCTGTCTGTCAATCAAATCAGACAAGGCGGAAACACTTTTGTGATAGACCTTTTTCGCAAAAACCGGAAATACGTCATCAACGTGTAAAACCAGTTCCGGTTTGTGCTTTGTTGGCGGAGAAATGGCAGCTAGACTAGTGTTTTCGACGAGCCTGAGTTGTCTTCCGAAGTTCACCAGCGCCGATGTGGTGAAGAGTGTGGAGATGCATTCGTCCACTAAAGGGAGCAAATTGGACAAGGGGTATAAATTGTTCCATGAAGAGTTTATCCACAATTACCAAGGTAAGCTTTAGCTAGCTTAGCCATAGCATAGCCGCATCATCACCGGTATAAATCTGTACATCAACTTTTAATCTTAGGTGTTGTGAATTTGTAATATAAGGTATAACACATGGCAGTGAATATTTTGTGTGTGTTTAAGTGCGAATGCATGAGATTAACATAACAACCAGTAATTTGGTGAAGCTGTACCATGTTAATATGAAATGTTACTGACATTATTGTAAAATTGTGTATTTTTCTATGTGAGATAACACGTAATGTTTTGTTGTAGTATCAAATATACTCCAGGGACAGGTGGTAGTGAGAGGTAGATGCTTCAGGTCAATGAGAAAGAGTGAGGAGCCTCACAAACTGGAGGTTTGACTATAAAAGACAGTATGCCGGTTGGCAAAAGTTGCCCGTTCTGGCGTGTTTGTTCTTGTTCTTGCTGCGGTTGCGGCACTTTCTTCACTTACTATTATTTTACTGAAATTAGGGTGACCAGATGTACTCTTTTCCTGGACATGTCCGCTTTTTTGATACTTATATAATAAAATAACATTGAACATAGATGAAATGTGAACACATTTGCTTTATGCATGCAGCTCTGCACACCAATTACTCTCGATGAAATATCTTACAAACTCACTTTACTCCTCTTTTTTACACACTCAAATCTGGTCACCCTACGGAAATTTATAGTTTCATGTTATAATGAACATTGACATAGCAACATAAGAATAACTTAATTGTAACCTATTTAATTTATTGTGTCTAGATATCACTGAATGCAGAAAGTGCCAACCTGAAGGCTTTCTCCTGCAGTTGTGCGGCTGGTAAAGGATTCTGCAATCACCTAGTTGCCATCCTGTACCAGACCGCACATTATTCACAGCTGGGTCTGCAGGCAGTTCCACCCCCCCTGGCCTGCACGAGTGGCTTGCAAAGATGGCACAGACCAAGAACACAGGTAGGTTTGTGATCAAATTGTCATTATGATTCAAGAACTGATGTGTATCCATAACAACTGTAAATTATTATAAAAACACCCCCAGTAGTGACTACAGACTAATTGCTTTTTGCCTTTTACTTATAAGGGAATCCATCCTGAACCTGTTAGTGAGCTGGTGGTGCAAAAGCCCAAAACCGTTGGTCGGGAAGGTCTGAGGTCCACACTGTACAAGGCATATACAGGTGAATAATTTAACTTTTTGTTGCTTTGTGAGAGCAAGTTAAGTTTTTTTTAATGTAATGACTAACCAACTTGTGGTTACTGCAGGTATAATGAATAAAATTTAGTTGTAGTTATGCACTCATCTCTTTTCTTTTGTGTGACCAATAATCTTGTGTTTGTCTTGTGTAGGACCACTGCCAGATCCAGATATGATGGCATCTGGAAGCAAATTAAGCCAGGTGCAGCCCCAATCTCTCATGGCTGTTGTATTGGATGGGGTTTCTGAAATGGAGCTGTCGCCATCCATATTTGGGTCTGTCCCTCGTGGATCCCCCATGTCCTATCACTGTCCACCCAAGAAGTCGAGTGACCTCCTCCTACACCACATGGCTCCAGAATTTCCCTCCCTTCCTGTGATGCAGCACACTTTTCCCAGGTTGCATTTCGTCCCGACCTTGCATCAGTTAATGCATCTCCAGTCTCTAGAAGTGTCACCACAGCTGTCCTGCGAGATAGCAAAAGAAACTCAGCAGCAATCCAAATGTCCTGCGTGGACACAGCTACGGCGACCAAGGCTGACCGCTAGTCTATTTTGGGATGCTTGTTGTAGTCGGGCGTGTCGTGCAGAGCTGGAGTCTGCAGCTATTCGGATGATCAGAGGCTCCACAAAGCAAACAGCTGCAATGAAGCGTGGTCTCCTAGTGGAGTCTGAAGTGCTGGCAAACTATGCTGCACTTTTGAGAGTTAACGTTTTACCAGCAGGATTTTTCATTCACCCTGACGCACCACATCTCGGGGCCAGTCCAGACGGTCGTGTGTATGACCCTTCAGAGTCGCCTCCTTTTGGCTTGGTTGAGGTGAAGAGCAGCACAAAAAATGATCCATCACAGGTTGCTCACCTCAAGGTGCAGGAAGGCCACGCCAGTCTGAGGCGTTCACATAAGTACTATTGGCAGGTTCAGGGCCAGCTGGCAATCACAGGACTGACATGGTGTGATTTTGTTACAGATACCCTATCAACGATAACTGTGGAAAGAATTTGGCGTGATGACTCATTCATAGCAGAAATGAAAGAGAAATTGGATTTATATTATTATGGCACATACATGAATGCATACCTTGAATTACAATAATCTTGTATTTAACAATCAGTTCAGCCTTCTGTCTTACTGTTGATGATCTGTAATGTTATTTTTATTGTAAATGTTTGTTATTTAGCTTTTATTAATCAGTTGATGTCATAGCAAAAAATTAAATGAGGCACAATTTTGAACAAAATTGTTTTATTTGTTCAATTTTTTTGTGAAGTCAAAGTCACATTTCAACATAAAAAATATTAAGATAACAATTTAATTAGATTTTTAAGAACATGTGGGAACACTAAATTATTTACATACTATTTACACATGATACATAATTTACATATCAAACATTCAATCTTCAAAACAAAAAGGTCCTTGATAATTTGCCAAAACACAGCAGTTTAGCCAGATCTGATTCACGCTGCCAATCAGTGTGAGCGGCACGGGAGAGTCCCAGATGTGAAAGGATTTTATTCTACCGATCACTCTTTCCACTATAATCCTGAGGCGGGCAATGGCTTGTGTTTGTTCCGTTTCCTCCTTGCTGAATTGAGCGGAACGCTTGAAAGGTGGAATGACGAGCTTACATCCAATGTCAGTAAGGAGGTCTTGAATGAGGAACCCTTTGTCTGCCATGACATCATCTCCTGGCTCCAGCAAGGGAAGGACTCCACTGATCCTGGTGATCTCCTTATCTGAGATGCACCCAGTGTACAGGGGTGAGATGAATGTCACCAAACCATTGGGAGCAACTCCAATTAGCCCTTTCAATGTCGTCCTGTTTTTGTAAGATGAAAATGTTTCTGACTGTAAAGTCAGGGATGAGGCTGTCTCCAGGGCAATTTCTGTGCAGTCTAGTATCACTCTAACATTGGGACAGTACCTCTGGAATTTAAGGGGCATAATTGACTTAACCTTTTCCCTGCTTATCCAGATGGGAAGTGAGCTGAGCATCATAAAGAGATAATTGGCCCAGGTGATGGTAACCCTGCTAACCCTGGCAACGCTCACATTAAACATGTCAGCAATGAGCTGCTCCTTCATGCCAACAGCAACCCGCATAGAGTACATCAAGAACTCATCTATTAATGGCATGATGCGTGGTGGGCTGGGCTCTTCGCAGCATTCCTCACCCGCCCTCTGTGCTTTGGTCCAGTACACCAGTCTATGTGCAGATGGTGCAATCGACTCCCAAAAAATAGTAAAAACACTCTCGGATGGAAATTTGGTGTAGAAACGTATTTGGTCGTCTGATGCACAGTACCGGCTGAAGAGAGTAGGGGGTGGTAGACCAGTGTTTTGCAACTTGGCTTCTAAATCGTGGATGTAATCCAAAGCCTCGTCCAGAGCACCTGTAAAGATAAAGAAATTAAAAACCAGTCTTAACATATTTATGCTACCTTTCAACACAACACAATTATGTTTCAAAAAGTATTTTAAGTATTTATTACAAATTACATTTCATTTATCTTTGTTAAGGAAAATACAAATCACAAAATACTCAAAAGTAATCAAATACATGTAATTAAAATAGGGGAGAGCAGGACATAACCTAACACAGGGCCAGTTGTAACACTTGTTTTAAATACTTCCACACATGCATGTATAGCATGATGAAACTTAATGTGTTTACTAGCTACCACATCAATAAATTGTTTAAGTTTTTTTAAAATTGCGTTATTTTATATTAACACTTATATTTTAAGATTTCTTGTATATTTTTTATTACATCATACTACATTTTAAACTGTAATATGGTCATATTACAAATTAATTTTGGGGAAAAATAAATACTCTAAACCCAAAGTAGGTTTACAAAAATAGAAACAGTTAAAAAGCGTTAGGTTGTGCCCCACTCTCCCCTACTGCTCATCTCTGGCTCCTTACAGCTAGCTAGACAGCATGAGACTATGTTACAGATGTAGTAGGCTAACGTTAGTTGAATTTTGTGAACAGCTTATATTATAAACATTAATTTGATCAAACGCATTTATCCAATAACGGTACACATAGTTGACTAGCGTTAACTAAACAAATCATTATGAACAACCTTACCTGCAGGTGGGTGTGACACGTAGTCGTGATCCATCTTTACTGCCTTAGCTTCAATGTCGCTATCTGCACAGCATAGCTGCATAGACTGCCGTTTGGAAGTTCTGTTATACACTGACTCCCTTCTCAAAGGAGCAGTAAAGTTGTTCCAAGGGAATAGGCTCGGGACAACACCACTCTTCAGGCGACGAACGACGCAGCCACCAATGTAATCTTCCGGAGCGAAGTGCCGGCTGCAGACAAAGGTGCTACCTGTTTTTACAGTAAAACTATGCCCTTCATCTCTTCGAATCGCCTGTATCCATTTCGTTTTCAGGTTTGGATCCACAGGAAAAGAATGAAATGAAAGGTAGGGTTGTTTTTGGTTGGATGACGAACAGCCAGGAACACAACAGAAACTCCGATTCTTTGACTCTGCCATTTTTCGTATCTGCCGCTATGCTAACAGGAAGTTCTTTTACACGTCATTGACGTATTTCCGGTCGAAAAATGCGGAAGTGTGAAAAAGGTCTATTGGCTACTCCTTTACTTAGACATAAGCAGCAGCACCATAACGACATCGATCGACGATCCTTCAGTGACAGAAGAGTACACAGAAAAGAATATAAACATTATATATATATATATATATATATATATATATATATATATATATATATATATATATATATATATATATATATATATATATATATATATATATATATATTAGGGTTGGGCGATGTCCCCTAATTTGGCCGTTGACGATGTTTGCTGTCAACCATCGGGATGGACGATGACATCGTCGGGGGGGGGGGGGTATTTTTTTTACATTTTTCGTTCTTATATAACTGCTATTCGTTATTTTGCTTTTTTCATTTTATTTCCCAACTAATGGTTAATCCGCGATGAGCCAGTATAAACTGAGGGAAGTGACTTTAACAGAAAAAGTAACAAACAAAATAGAAAAGAAGTAGTCCACTCCCGCACTTAGCGGAGTGGACCGGCGGAGTGCGAATTTACAGCTTTGTGTTTGATGGGAAGGGGGGGGTACATGAGCGGTATGTGTGGGAGATTTAAGACTGCGATCCGTCCCGCAGCTCTAGGGGTACTAGCTACCGAACTCAGAACCGGGTCTAAACGTGTGTCTGAGCACAGTTCGGATCGTCAGCAGACACACACAGCGGTTTGAGCTTCAAAGCAGAAATGTTGCTCAGTCCTTAGAAAACATTCAAACAATCACGTGGATTTGTGTTTCCAGTCGTGTCCCGACTAAATAAAGGCTGATGTTATTCACAGGATGCAGCGCCACCCAAAGCTAATGTTGTTAGAACGTGTTAGCATACTGCTAATCCTGGCTCCGTTCAGAAAAAGCACTGACCACACGGATTAAAATTCAAATGATGAGCGAACAGGTGTTTCATAATAACCGTAACATTATTAAAAGCACGTTTAGAAGATCATCTCGTATTTTACCGAGCTGACATGTCAATATATATAGCCGCTCGGCGCTGTTATCGTTTTGTATTGAATTGTTACATTCAATAAAGTTTGGGAAAAAAGCCGCTCGGCGGAAGTTGTATCCCCTTCCGGTTTTCAAACTGCGCATGTGCGAATACTGCGCATGTGCGAATGATTTATTCCGACCAAAATTGTGACCTTAGTGAACGTTTTTATATTCTGAAAACATTTTTCTGGGCCCATCTACACGGTTGGATTCTAATCCGACCATTGATCCCATCAAAATATTTTGTACATGTAACCGCGGCTTATGGTGTCGACGCGCAACGTGGCGGGGGCGTGGCATCACGATGGTGGTCTCTCCATCGGGATGTCAGTCACCCATCACGATGGACGATGACATCGTCCATCGGCACAACCCTAATATATATATATATATATATATATATATATATATATATATATATATATATATATATATATATATATATATATATATATATATATACACGCATACATATATATATATATATATATATATATATATATATATATATATATATATATATATATATATATATATATATATATATATATATATATATATATATATATATATATATATACATACACAAACACCACACTCTATTCCAACAGCCAAACGATGGGAATTTGAGAACCCTAGTTTGAACCCCATGTAATAATTTTTATCATATTTGACACATGCATTTCTGATTGGCATGATCCAAATGTTCCTTAAAAACCCATTGTAAAGGACTTGGTCCATATTTGTCCAAACTTGGTATGTTTTCTAGCCTGTAGTTCATCATAATACCACTAGGGGCAGTAGAAGGGCTTTTTCTGCCCATTTCAAAATTCCTCCTTCCATGAAAAATGAAAAACACTTTTTGCAGTACAAGTTTAACAAACTTTCAAAACTTTATGTTAAGAAAAACTCATGCAAAATTTGTCGATAATGATTTTTTTGTATAATATAGTAACACCATGTTAAAAATGTGTGGATCAAATTTAAAATATTGATAAATAATTTAATTTTTCTCAAAACAATCATGTCAATATTTTTGCATTTTAAATTAAAATAGTTATATCTCAAAAGAATTCCTTTTTTGGAGGATTTCATAAAAAAGAGTTTCTGTCAATTCTTTGATGTAGTGGGCTTTACAGGGTTAAATATGACTCATGTGTAAAGCACGTATCCATTCTTATACAAAGTAACCCGCCCCTAAATACTGCAGGTCACAAACCAATCAACATACCACAAACTGTAGTAAAACTTCTACTTTTTCACATAACATTACAAAAATGTTTTTAAAAAAAGCTCAAAATGTGATTTGCAAGTATGCTGAACTTTCACAGTGACTTGTTTATCTTGTCTGAGGATTTAAAATTAAGAGCAGTTAACAATGCATTCAAATAGTTCCTCAAGGGATTGAATCCTCAGGACATTTGCTAAACAAACTGCAGGCAAATGACTAATCCAGAGTCCCACTGCAGAGTGAATAGGTGAATTGTTTTGATCCAACAGGCCAGAAAATGACTTTGTGTGTGTAGAAAGGTGATGCGTACAGTACTAGGTGATCTAACCACACTCATTCCAGGGGGTTCACCGTTTACTTCATTTTAAGTAAAAATGTGTTCTATACAGAACAAAAAAGAAGTGATATGATGTTTGCTAAGTGAAGTTGAGGAGGGATGTACTGTAACTGGAATACAGCAAAAGCAAATAAAATAGCATTGATTTCTCAGTTTTTAAGGTTACAGGCTTTTCATCAGAGTAATAATGTAGAAACCAAAAAAAGTTGACAACTTTCAAAATTGTCAAAATGTCTGCCACAATGGCAGGAAGAAATAGAGGGGTGACGAATATTGAAAAAAGGCAGCTGCCATTTTGGGGCTGTGTACTTACTGGAAGGTGGGAGATCGACTCTCTCAGGCTCTGAGCTCCTTGGGCGAGAAGGAGGGTTTTCACCTGCAGATTGAGAAGGTCCCAAACCTGGATCCACGTCTTTAGTGGCCCCAGCTGAACTTGAAGGCACAGTTTTTGCCTAAAAGATATGAAAACAAAATGAAAAAGTGTTATATTTTCTTTACTTTTCTAGAAAAAAAACCGTACAAGGCCAGCAAAAATACTGATTTCTTTCCCAAAAAGTTTGTCTGCAAGGTTTTTCTTTCAAAGCAGCATCTCATTCACTTCTTTATTTTTGAAGGGTTAACTGAATTTTTAAAAGCTGTAGTAGTTTTTTTCTTTAAACCTTCATTTCTTCAAAATTAGCATTTAAATCAAAGTTTTAAATGGAAAAATGGTGAATGTTGCAAATAGAGAAAACACTTGGAGCTGTTTTTTGTCACTGGTGGGACCATTTTTAGCTGCTGTCACAGCACTCACATCTCTGCTATAAAAAGATTTCAACTAAAGCTTATGCAGTTCTGGTTGAAGAAGTGTCCCTTTCCTGAAGCGATATAGCCGCAAAACAGACAGCAAGAATCAAAGATGAAGCTGCAGAGACAGAGACAGACTTTGCATGACAGACCGAGCCAACTCGCATGTGCCCAGCCCGCTCCCTTCCACAACAGAAAGTGGGAAGATAGATGGGATGAGACTTGAGCAGAGAGACAAGCTGACCGTAAAAAGCGGCGGCAGAAGCAGAGGGTAGCTGTCATTTAGGAGAGAGGAATGGTGAAGATTAAAAAAAAAAAAAGGAATAAGAGATTGTGATGGCTCCCTCCACTGACGAGCACCAGTGAGACAAGCAGGAAAGGGCTTCTTAAAACAAAAAGGCACCCTGGGTTTATGAAATATACATATCTCTCAGCGGGAGGCAGAGACACTGTGCGACAGAGCAGAGGAGGGCACTGAAAACTGACAGGACTCTACCACCTCTCCTAAACACACACTGCTAAAAATAAAATGAAGAAAAAATGATTTCATGAGATACTTAGTGCTTTTTTATGTGGCGTTTATGTGATTGAGTTTGCATGTGCAAGCACATGTTTGTGAGGTGCGCTAATACTTCCTCCTGCAGATAAAAAGTTGAATGGGCAAAAACCACAGAAGGTGTGAGACAACAAAAAAACTCATAAGTGTTTTGGCTGTTGGCCTAAATGGAAATTCATTTTTTTTTTCTTTTTGGGCTGGGGATTTCTCCTTCAACTGCCTCTTTCAGACCTGCCCCCCTGCCCTTTCTTCAAGCCCAGGCAACCGTCTCTTACGTGGCAGACGTTCCAAACCATTGGAACTGATCTTGCTTTACAATAAGCCTCGGTAGAAAGCTGTCCCACTTTAGGGACTCTAGTATCAGAGTAATTGTCTGTCTTAGCAGGAAGTGTGTCACTTTTTATCTTCATCATCAGACAGCCTGGGTGTGCCTCCTCTGTCCTGTCATGTGCTTAAAAAACGTCTAGATAAATAGTCATGTCTGAGCCCGAGGATTAACTCTACGTCAGATAAAACACACAATAAACCTGCCTACAGATTTCCTCACCTTTTCAGTTGCTAAGTCTGTGCTGTCTTCTTTTCTCCTCTCTCTCTTGAACTCTTTGTCACTAAAACAGCCTGGAAAGTGGCCAGAGTTTCACTCAATCGATGTTAAAAGAGGCAGAAAGAAAACAGAGGTTCAACCGTTCTCAAATGTCTAACAGCACGCCACAATGCAAAGATCTGCTGGCAAACCTTTCATGTAGCTGCTGCTCTCATTACTACCGTATCCAAATTTCCATACTGCTTGTTGTATGGAAATTTAAGCATGAAAGTTAAGTTTACTCAGCAGCATTACTGCTCTTAACAAAAGTTGACAGAAATAACAGGAGTTCATCCAACCAGACAACAGTGCTACAGTATATATGCAGCACAAAAGAAATACACTGTATTGGTTAAGTAAGATTTTTTATTTATTTATTGATCCGGAAACACACACAAAAACTAAAGCTACCTAGAAACCAGACAAAGGTATTCTGATTTTGAACCCCATCGCACTTCTCACCAACAACCTTGAGGGCGTGGCCTAATTAAAGGCTTATGAAAACAGTTTTTCCATCAGTTCTTAGGCTGATCCCATGTGATTCAACGCATCTCTGATCTTGAATAGAACATATCAAACACGTTCTACAGTGACAGTGTAAGACAGGGCGAAGGCATCAACTGGCTGTTGCAGTTTCACAGTTCACAAGCGGCATAGTGAAAAGAAGGCTAAACAATCAAAGCCAAAAAGAATTACATGCAGAGCGGAGGCAAAAAGTGAGAGGCTCTATAATTAGATTTGACAAATAAAAAGATATTAAAGCCAATTTGATCTTCTGTGAGGAATCCAAACGTATCTGTAAAGGTAAATCCATTTCTATGAATAATGTGATGTTGTTCAGTCTTCAGCACTAAAGGCTGATAAAACAACATTTGGAGCCTGTGCAGTTGAGCCTTTTATAGATTAAACACAAACACATACAACAATTTAACAACGACAACAAAGATAGAGCATTTCAAACACAGAGCAGGAGTCATTAAGGGGAAATTAGAAGAATCTACAAAGCTAAGCCTAAGTGAGGTTAATTTTATCCTCTAATCGGTCATGAGGAAGCTGCTAATAGACGATAGAGCAGGATACAGAGAGTCTGCCAGCAGGGATCACACAGCACCATAGAGCCCAGCGTGTTCTGATAGGATCACCAGACATTACCAGCTGAGTGTAAATCATGGTGATGACATGCAGATTAACAGACGGACTTGCATTTATAAGGAAACAAAAATTTATTTTCACTTATGAAATGGAGTCAAGCTAAGGCAATAGAACCTGTCTTGACCAAATGGTCACTAGTCAGGCAGAGTACAGAAAATATCTCAAACTCTAAAATTTGAATTACGTTCTATTATAGTTTAACAACAGATGTATTGAGGCAATATTTTCTACCCTTCCCTATTTGTTAACGACCGATCCGGTCTGAAAATTCTGTTTACGATTCAACTTAAATTGGCTTTGGCTTCGTGTTGGATGCAAAACCCTCTGCATTTACCCAGACTTGGGACAGCCACAGAAAAAGACTGGCTTGTGCCCCCTTCAGGTTAAATTGGGCTTAAACACACTTTAATATGAGGCAAAAAAATTGTGTTTGGTTCTATAAAAGCTAGTAGGGTAATTAGTTCATGAATAAAAACATAAACTGTCCAACTAAAAGCAGGACAAACATTTTGTGTCACATCTTGATCCTCCAATCTCTTCTGGTCTTGAGTCTTTAAACTGTTTTGGTCGCTCAGTCTATTAACACAAGTTACTGGATGTGTTGAGTAATATATTACTCAAAGAAATTTAGCGACATTTGTTACAACAAAAAGTACTACTTTTTTGTAATCTAAAATGTAGTGTGATGGAGACATCCGTTAGCTATGCATACAGGTCCAGCAGGAAATCCACTTGAAGATGTCGATAAATGAATCAGCAGGAGCAGCGGAGAATTCTTTTTCATTTTGTTGTGTTTTTAGGGAACATGGCTTTAATCTACATTTTGAATTGTTTTGGATTTCTTAAAGTCCCAGTCCGATGATCTTTTGATCTATTGTAAAAGAGTTCACAGTGGTCTTTTAATTATGATTATGCCGTTTTTAGGCAAACTCCAAAAAAACTGTGTCTTTTTTCTGGAACACAGTTTGTGCGGCGCAGCAATTTCATCAGAAACTTGCCACTAAGTTGTGGGCAGGACTGCTGGCGTGGCAGTAACCTTTGCTGATATCCCATCATCCCTTTGTTTACATTCTCTTCCAATAGTTTAAAGCCCCTCACAACTGCAAGCTAACATTACCAGTGTGACAAAAATGGTGAGAACCATCAGAGCTATCCAACCATCCAGTTTTCAGCTAAAAAGCCAGCTCAGACGAGAAATCAAAGACGTACTTGGATCTATTTGTTTGCAAGTGGATGTATTGGAATGGAGCAGAGCAGGGTGCTTGTTGCTCGCCCATTTCAGTTTCTACGTCACAACTGAGAGCTTTTTCAAACTGCATTATTCATCTGAATAAAGAAATACTCAAATACACAGTTCTAATTCTAAATTCTTTCTATATGTCCTCCATCACGAGAAAAAATGACGCAAGAACATGTCAAAAATACCAAAAACACGACTTTCATTGAAGGTGTTGCATTTTTCCTGTTACCTGCAGGGATTTTTGAAAATGTATTTCCAGCATTTTTGTCATGTTTTTTTCCCCAGCCTTGTTTTGTTTTGAAGACCAGGATCACTGGAGTTTTTCTCATGAGATGATCACAAGTTAAATCATAACCCCATTGAATCATTGATGTCAGCGAGCGGCAAGGCAGATATGTATTCATGAGAAAATGTCAGGGATTAGAAGTAGAGCATTAATGTGAATAAATGCCTGCAGCAGGAAACAGTAATTCTCCCCCGAGGTTTGTGAAAACCAAAGAGATGAGGTGGATTTCACCCATGAGACATAACTTCCTCATGTCTCAGTGATTTAGTTTCTGTGGTGTTGGGCACAACTGCCTGTGTGAGCGCATGCTTCGGTTGATGTGTGTTTGTGTGTGTTCTCAGCTTTGCTGACATTTCCTCAAACGTGGCTGACATTTCCAGGGGATTTGAAGACTTGATCCCGTCTGTGTTTGAAGAGCTGAGTGCCAACCTCCTCAAAATACTGGGGGGGGGGGAGAGACGCTGCAGCAAAGCTAGCAGTGTGCCCCCGCCTCCGGACCCTTCGTCCTCAACATTTGGTGCAGCCCATCTTCACTCACCTATTTATGATTGGGAGAAAAACTCCACTACACATGCCTTAAGACATGACAGGTTCACTGCTTGGTCTCTAACTTAGTCCTGCTGTTTTCCCCTGGGCTGAAGACTATTTCTCCTCTTCTCAAGTGAAGCAGAAAAGCTATCACCAAAAGATATGAGGGAAAAAGAGGCAGATAAAGATAGAGTGGGAAGGGGAGGAAGTAGCATCGTGTGAGAAGGATGGGGAAAGATCTGTTTCTTCTGCTACAGGCTGGTTAGTCGAGCGAACTGACACACAATGACATCTCTCTTCTACAGAGTTCGAGTTAAGAAGAGCTTAGCTACTTTTTGTCCGTTGCTTTCTCCCTCGACCTTCCCTTTTTTTTCCCACTCTTTTAGCTGTCCTGCCATCTCTCTCGTCCTTCCTCTGCCCACCCCGAGGCTATCATGTCTTTCTTTTTCTGCCTGAATGAACTGTGCAGTAGTCTTGTCCTAACCCCAGGCTCATGTTACAACATGCATTCACACACATGCTGTGTACTGCATGTGCGCACACGGAAACCCACACGGAAACCCACACGGCAGACTTGAGGAGGACCAGGGGCCAAACACAGGTCAGACTCAGGTCAGTCGGGGGCGGAAACACAACAACCAGAACAGAGGCACTTCTCCCACTGACTTGATTGGTGTTTGATAGATGCAATTTGACACAAACAACCTTATATGAACACAACATGGAGTGCATGCATGCAGCAATGCTTCCAGCTTTCTAAACGCAGATAATACTTCAATATTTACTGGGACTTTCAAGGACTTTAAATATTAATTTAGAAAGAGGTTGCATTACGATATTAAAGATTAAACTAGAAAATAAGGCACATAAAATTAATGTGTTTTGCTGATAAACCAAGAATTTTTACTGTTGATCAAACATTACAGCCTGATTGAGGATAAAGTTTCGGGATTTAAGAATAGACAGTGTGTTTCTATCTTAGAAAAACTCATGTTTGACATAATGCTGGATGTGAGCAGACCAGAAACTTACAGCTGACCTCAGCCCACACCATGATTCTGCCTGACATGCAGCAGTGATCCCTTCAGGTTAAAACATGCTTGTCCTGGTAGACAGCAGAGCTCAAGTTCAATACATAAATTATTTCTAAGAGAATTAAACCACTTGTTACTCCTTGCTCATGCTGGCCATGAAAACTGGACGCAAGGGGACAAGAAGGTTAACATATAGGTGATCTTTTATACAAAGATATCAGATTACTGTTTCAGAATATCGGTAATCTGATTCAGCCTGGGGAATTAAGAAGTAATATGGGTATTGTAAAAAAAAAAAAAAAGATACTATAAAACTGGTGAAACTGTTGTACATGTCATTGATCAGACATCCCATTTAAATAGCTGCGGATACACATCTAGGCATAAAACATTATCACACTCATGTGGACCACCTCAGTGGCCTCGAGAGCTCAAATCCAGGCCGAGTCATACCAACAACTCTAAAAATGGGACTTAATGCCTCCCTGCTTGACACTCAGCACAAAGGGGTTGGATTGGGGGGCTAAACCACCAAATGGATCCCAAGCGCGGCTCACCCCCTCCGGGGGACGGGTCAAATGTCACACACCTAGGTGTGTAACAGCTAATGGGACTTTAACTTTAGACTTTTATCGACAGGCACAAGGAATAAATCCAACATTCACAACTGAACATAACTTCAAATCAAGATCTCCAACAGGATGAAAGTACTATTGAATAGTCTCTTCCTGCATTGATCTGTTGTCATTTGATGAGTAATACAAATTATAGTTACATTCAAGAATTTTAGGAAATCGTAGCATTAATTTAACTAAGCAATATCAGATTCTTAACTTGAAGGGCTAAGAGGCATATGAAATTATTTGTGTATTGTAAATATGTTCATAAAGCTTGTAAGCTACGATTGTTGGAATCTTGAGGGTTTCATTGCCCCCCTCCCCCCAGTTATTGTTGCGCCATTATGAAAAGAAATGCTTTTAATTGGCATTTTGACATAAAACAGCTAGAGGGACACATCAGGAGGTAGAAAGCTGTAACAAACAAACTGACAGCTTAAAAGTGGCTGATACTCTACTTACTTGGTGTAATTGTTCTAATAATTTTCAATAAAATGTCAAAAAACCTCTAAACTAGTAAGAAAAAGGGGAGGAAATTATCATTACATCAAGCTACACAGCAGTACAAAAAAGAAAAATACAGAAAGACTGTTTTGAAAAAGCCCATAAAAATACTGCTAATGAGATTAATTTCTAGACATGAAAATCAAAAAGCATTTCTGTTAGACCAGTCATACTGACACTTAAATGGTCAAAACTTCATAACACAACAGATCACAGACCATTGCATTAATCTGTCTTAATAGCTGTGAAGAAAACCCAATTGAAAGGCTTTAACCCTTGTGCTATCCTAGGCACTTTAACATTGGGGATAGGGTCATCTAGACCCACTAGACAGTGCGCTGAACTGTTTTTCTTCAATGATTTGTGAACCTCACTGGTGTCCATGGATTACATGAAATCTTTCCACCTTTATCCACGTTTGTCATGGTAGGGAGAACACGTCAAAGTAAGGGTGGGGTCATGTAAGATAGCACAAGGGTTAATAAAAAGAAAAACAAGAAATAAAACATGAACCTCTGTTCTGTCCTGTGAAAACTGTCTGTGAAGGATTTCCTTAATTCAGGATCATTATAGGATTTATTTTCTTCAGAGAAACTAACTTTTCATATACTGGATGCATCTGGAAGAAGTTTAACAAAGCCGCTCAGATTAAGGTAAAACATCTTCAAGATAAAGCTTCATGCCCTGAATAACAGATGTACCAGTGAAGACCTAACAATACACTTGTGAAAGGCATCAAAACATAGCACAACCAGTCATAAAATATAAAAGGAAAATAATAATGAAATGTCCCATTGCTTTGCAGACAACACTTGGCAATGAACCACACACAACTGAAGACAAGTTAAGAGATAAAGCACTGCTCTATGATGACCACTATCTCTATAGTTACCGTAGTGTTAACCTCTGTGTGATGGATTAGAGCTGGAGTGTCTTAAGACAATACCAGTTATTTAGTGACCCTGCCAGTCCCTAACATGATCAATGACTATGTTCCATCTACACTGTATTCTGAACAAAGCCCTTGCTCTGAATAAGAGCATATTTTTGCCTCTATATTCATTTTTGTTTCAGTCAAAACATTTTTATGCTTAGTTGAATATTCTGAATAATATTTATGAAAAGTAAATGAAAGAAAGCGTTCAATTTTATTAGGAACTCTCAATAAACCACTGTTGTATTTTTCCAATTATTTTTATGTTTTAACAAATATTTTTAAAGTGCCCACACACACAAAAAAACATTAAAACGTTTTAAAAAAAGTCAAAAAAATTACAGACAAGAAAGACATTTTTGTTCAGCAAACTCTGTCAGCTCTGATTTATGTTTTTAGGTTCAACAAAACTGATAGGTAGTACAAATAAATGTTTTAGTCCTGCTAATGTATAGTCCTGCCTCAGAAATACTTGATATGCTTCATTCTTTATTATCAATTGAGAAAAAAACAATTTATACTGGATGATGTGCTTAGTCATGGAAAATAAAATATTCCCCAGCCTTTCACCGCATGACTACCAAATCCAATATTCTTAATATTATTATATTATATAATACTATATTATATATATTATATTATTATAAAATGTCCTATTCCTCCATCTACCTGCTATTGTGAATGGCTTAAGTCAGCCAAAACCACTGCTCTACCTTTGAGTGCACCGTAAGAACCCAGAAAAAAAATATATACCGTCTGAAATATATACAGCAAGGCACAGCAAAACAAGTCAATCCTCCAGGGGGGGAAGAAAGCAGGCCAACAGCAAGAACAACATAGAAAGACATGCACAGATAGAAAGAGAGAAGCACAAAGGGTTGTTTTCTACTGCCTGGGTAAAGTGAGTCCAGGGGGCAGCTGAGTGAGCACACACAACACAAAGCCTGTCATTAGCTCCAGCTTTCTGCAGACACAACAAACTCTGATTGTGAGTGTGTGTGTGTGTGTGTGTGTGTGAAAGACAGACAGAGTGACGATGTATGGAGATGTGCCGTCGGGCGCAAGTAAAGGTATTGAGTGGAGGTGTGGGGTTTTAGACACAGACAAAAGAAGGTGTTGCCGTGCTCATCTTGTCAGGTGTACAACCTCTTCAGGATCACGACCCCAAGTGGTCAATACTTGCTCTGCCTGCATGAGTGAATGAGTGTGGGGGTTCCTTTGCAAAGAACAGACCCTGTCATCTCTTCTCTCCTCATGTCTTGTTCTAACACAGCCACAAACGCAGCCTGCCGTCTACCAGCTGCCTTTCTGCAGCCATTTATCAAAGCTATGATTAGATGCTGGAAGAATGTCATGTAGCTACAGTCATCTACTGACCTCGGCCATGACCTTTTACATTTGGACAGGGCTTGGCAGCCACTTCACTAGAACTTTTACACATGGAATCAGTTCACACAGTTGAATGTGTTGTTCACTATGGACAAGCAGGAAGGGGCTTCTTTTTCTACTGTTTACCAGCACATGTCTGCCACCTACCGTTGGAAGAGGTTTGGTGCGAGATGTTAAAATGACGCAAATCTTGCACACAAAACTGAAACGGTTGGGTTCATTGATAGTGTCCTTGCAACGACGAATATGGCGAATTTGTTTTATATTTATTTCACCAAATAAACTAGCTCACTCAGTGTTTGGTGAGTTTCACCGCATGACTACCAAATCCGAGTCTCTGATTGGTCCCAACTTCCAATGCGCGTTTCAATAGCTATATGTTTTGTATGTGGAGCCCAAAAATGGATGTAAAAACTCAAGTCAGGTGTGAACGCGATGTTGTGGACGCAGAAGCCAGAAACACACACTTACACACATTTACATGGAAATTTCATTGGAGGTGGCCCTGAACGCGCGTTGCCGAGAGAAGTGTGTACCTTTTTTCTGTAGTTTACTCTGAGGTTTGTATGACTCTGCCCTGATAGATGATCTAACTACTTTCAACTTTTTTTCTTTTGCAGACGGGGGGGGGGGGGGTGGGGGGGTGGGGGGGGGGGTTCAATTGCTTTGCTCAATTAAACAAGTAAAAACCAGTTGAGCTATCAGAACATTATGTTTGAAAGAAGTTACATAGACAGATTTACATCGCTGTATTAAAAAAATTCCCCTTCATGCAATCATGTAAGCCATCTAATGTGGTTCGGTTCTGTTTGTACTAGTTTATTTATCTCCCCAGAAACAGTTTCCTCTAGAGCTCCAAGGTCAAACACTGGGTTAAAGCTGATCACATTGATCACATGTACATTACAGAGTTCTGGTCATGAGGGCAGCCTGTAGCTGAGCCGCTCCGCAGACTAACATCAAGAGTCTTTGCGAAAAGGCAGAGTAAAAGACACTGTAAAAAGTGAGGTATAAGCAGAACTAGAGAAGTGTTACTGAGCCAATGATAACACCATTCAGTGGGAACTATGCATATGTTTTGTGAGCAATAAGACTCTCTTTGTATGAACGAGTGTTCCTGTGTATTTGTGAGAGAGTATGTGATTGTGTGTGGGCCCTAGGCCGTCTCTGACAGCTCAGTGGTAGCCATCTGCTGGCAGTCACACCAGGAGAAAGCAACCGCAGCCAACAATGGAGAGCAATGACAGGCCAGGATTTGTGGGTAGTTTTGCATGTGTGTGCATGTGTGTGTATTCTACTGGAGTGTGTGTTTTCCCTTCAAAGATCCAAATGAGCCCCTCTCTGTGAGCATGTGCAAAGGGGCGTGGTGGTTGTTGATAGGCTGTCTCTGTTACCAGGCGATAGCTTAACAAGCCCAAACGGCCATCTGAGGAGGATAGATACCCTGGACCAGTGTGGACTCCTTTTTTTCTTTATTTGTGTCACAGACATGTGCCAACCCTGGGTTTAGATATCCTATTTTTTCACCTGTACACTCTACATCCTTTCCCAAATTCAAGATTAAGATGCTCTGCTTTTCTTGGCTCCAAACAAACTTTATCAGGGACCTCCTAGGCATATCTGCAGTATGTAAGCACTAGTCAGCCAACTTCATATTCATTTCTCATAATATCTGCAGGTAGAGTTCCACAAAGGATGTGAACAGATGGTTGAGTGCTGGAAGGAAGCTGGCTCACTGGATGTGACAAGCCAGACTGAGAGCAGGCATGGTCCAGCTGGGGAGAGGCCTGCAGTGCCTTCCAGAACGAGCATGCCAAGTGGCCAAGAAACAGACTGCTGGTGTCCTGAAGCCACAACATGAAAAAATTCTCTTCAACCACAATGAAAGGCTGCATCTAAAAAAACACACAATATCAAGTCAAGACTGGATGTCAAAGCAAGCAAAAGTTTAAATGGTTGATTATGAAAATGACCTGTCCCACTGTGATCTATTGTCACTGTTGTGTGTTGTTCTGGCCTTCCAAGGCATAGTGTGGCAGCATTTCAAAGGTAGCCATGGCTAAGTATCTGCTCTTCCACCTCCTGCTGTTGTTTGCTAGCATGTGTGTTTGTGAATGTGTGCGTGCAGAGCAGTGGCTCCTCTTGCCGGGGGCTACGGCTGATCATTGCTACTGCTGGCATGGCATCCCGACTGGCACACTAACTGGATGCACCTATTTCTACAGCCCTAGACTAAATGGCAAAAATTGTCAGGGTGAAGATGCAACACTTAAGTTTCTGATTAAAGCAGAACAAGGCCCAGAGGGGGAAGGAAGGAGGTGCGGGGGGAGACGGTCAAAGCGGAAGGGAGGAAATGATGAGAGGCAGGCAAGTGAGACTCTGTAAAAGACAATCTCATCTGCTGTGTAAGTGTGAGATAGGGAGAAACTGAGAGAGGAGATGGAGAGGAAGAAGCAAAAGCAGGTGAGAGGGCAAGAATTGGCATCAATATAAGAGGTTGGAGGGGAGGCGAGCATGGGAGATGAGAGGAGGAAATGGTAGGCGGTAGGAAGAGAGCAGGTAAAGATGAAAAGTTGGGTATGAAAGGAACCCAGGGAAGCAGAGGGAAACAGTGGAGATGGAGAACAGGCAGAGAGTCAGGCTTAAGAAGAGATAAAAAGACAACAGCGACAGTGCCAAGATGTGAGGTAAATAAAGGGAGCAGCTGGGAAGGTTTCCTCACTGATAGGAATAAAGTGATCCTCCTGATGAACTGCAAAGAAATAAATGGACAGCACTCACCAAAGGCACTAGTGAACAAATATTTGTCTTACATCCAACCTCTAATCTTCATCCCTTCATAGCAACAAACAAGATTGTAATCAACTGAAAATGATAGTAACTTAACGAGAATTGGAACTGTTCTAAAGCTCAATTACTAAAACATTATTTTTTTACATGTAATGTATGACCTGTGCACATCAGAATGCTCTATAGCGCTGTGTTAAATTGGTGTACATACATCAACAGGCCAATAGAAAGCCCGCTGTGCGTGTGCAAGCACGTGTGTTTTCATTTGCATCTTTCTAATCAGCAGCACGTTGGCAACATATGGGTGAAGAGAGAATGTGTATGACAAGGGGTGAGCTACTCTATGAATGTGCATGTATCCTAGCAACAGGGCAGACGTAGTAACACAACAGTGAGCAGCTGGCAGCACAGGACACAGAGGCCATGATGGATTTAACATGATGCGTGTAAGTGTGTGTGTGCGCTAGACGAACAGATGTGATAGATTTCGGTGTGTTTCTGTGCACTGACATGCAATGCATCCATGCCTGTTAAACATTCATCAATGTGTCAAGCTGCCAGTTGCAGCAATAACAGCCAGGAGACAGTCACCAGTCTCCACATTTGGTAAGGTGCTGATGTCTACAACAACAAGGTTATTTGTTCATGACCAGTAATTAGTCTGCATCTTGATGAAAACACTTTTTTGTAAACATTAGTTTTGACCATGTCTGTACATTAAGGAATATCCAACATTCATACTTTTTACATTTTAGTAGACTGAACATATAAGCACTATGCTTTAAAATAAACTAGGAAATAGATGTGTAGGGTCTGATCAACAGTTTTTGTCTACCACCTATGTTGAGACTAACTCTCAATTAGAAAATAACTGATGTATGGCATTTGTTCGTGTTTTATTTCAGTTCGTTTTTATTATGACAAGAAAAAGAACTTAAACTGTATCATTAGTTATTTTAAAATGATAATTACCGTTCAAAAACAAAAAAAAGTGATTTAGGTCATCAAAAAGGTCAAACGTTTGAATGTGTTTCATAATTTTATTCAGATTACCACCTTTTGACCTTACTCTTAGCGACATTAGTTAATGTCATCAGCAGCTTCCACAGCGCTGGAAATACAATCAAGTTGACAAAATAAAAATTAACAAACTTAAATAAACTTCCACAAAAGTATGTTTGGATACTTTGTAAATATACTTTGTTAATATACCGTACATGCTTAAACTAAAGAGAATTATGAAATGATATGCCTAAATGCAGATGTAATCTCTTGATATGTAACATAAATTACAGTATATGTGCATTTTGTCGCATGTGTAGCATTGTATGTGGATATCCCAGTACTGCAGTCTAAGGGCAGGGATGCCCAGTTTAGTTTAGTCTGTTTAGTTTAGCCATTACCTATTCAAATCCATGACCTTATGTTCTTTATGATTCATGTTTATTACACACTAACCGGTATGAAGCCCATTGAGATGATTAATGTTGTAAATATTGGGCTCTATAAATAAAAT
Organism: Oryzias latipes; assembly: GCF_053564925.1. Taxonomy (NCBI): domain Eukaryota; kingdom Metazoa; phylum Chordata; class Actinopteri; order Beloniformes; family Adrianichthyidae; genus Oryzias; species Oryzias latipes. The sequence continues at coordinate 26,092,908 of NC_136239.1, forward strand.
TAAATTTAATTAAGTTGTACATTTCTAGAACCAGATATGCTGTGGGCCAGCTGTGCATCAGCTGCAGCAAAGCATTAACGGACTGTCCTCCAAGCCTCAGGCCAGTCAAAGTGCTCTGCCTGAGCAGAACTCTGTCTCCACAGGCCTTCCAGCCTCTGGTCCGTACAGGAACATCATATGTTTCAGCTAATCAATGATACTAGCCTGATCCATAGAGCAGATCCAGCCCACAATGACCACACTTCAACAACACTTCTGTAATAATTGATTAGATGTCACATGTCTCAACGCTGTGGTCTGTCTCTCAGTTTGTTTGTTTTTTTTAGTCTCTGTGTTTGGGCACTTTGCAGTCTGGCCAAAGACATAATAAAAACACAGCATCTGTTCGGTCCTAAACATCAGGCAAAAAGAAGAAAATTTCCATGTGCATCCATCTGTGCCTCTTTTCCACAGAGCCAATGCAATGTAGATTGTTATGGACAGATTTTTGACAGATATGTTATATGGGCCATAATGAAACTACAGTTTAGGACATTCAGCAGGAAATAAAAAGCTAACAGCAACTCATTAAAACATCTCTCCTTTCAAAGGTAACATAATGTGCTTTTAAGCAATATTGTGTTGTCTATCTTGTCATCTGTAGCTGGATCTAAAGTGGCATTGAGCGAGAAAGAAAAAAAAGAAAGTCGAAATAAAAAGAAACAGCTGATTGCAACCACATTTAAGATACAAACAACATAGTGACCTCTTCTGACACTAAAGACTATCTTACAACTGTGCAACATGTGACCAGCTTTGACCAACAAAATCATCATAATTTGCCAGCCATCTTTCCTAGTAGAGATGCTGAATCGGTGTTAATCAGTTTTTAAAATCATTAATCCATTTGACAATTATCCTTTTGAAATTTGGAGATTATAGTCCTTCCACTCCATTCTTTTTCAGAACCACACAGTGCTCACTTGTATGCTCAGATAAGCAGATCTGAGTCTCACCATAAAATTCCTCACCACACACAAACACTGACAAATCCCTGAAGACTTCATGCATCACTGCACGACCTCTATCTCAATTCCATCACTCCTCCTTCACTATAACTCTCCTCTCCTTTGCTGCCCACCTGATAAAAGCCATCCCCAGCTGAACCTGTTGCAGAGAAATGCATGTTAAGTTCATGTTAGGATCTGTGGAGCACCGCCCCCGTGATCCCATTAAAAGACCAGATTTCCAGAACACCACTCTCAACTTGCTCCCCCTGCTTGGTCTCTGTTTCTGTCTCACTTCCACTCTCCTCCAGATCTTCTGAGGGGTCCACAGGCTTAACAAGATTGATCACCTCTAACTCCTTGTACGCCTTGCTAAAATCAATGGCTCTTTGTCTGGTTAAGAGCTGAAATATGGTGCCTTCTTTGTGTATGTGTCTTCACTGAAATGAAAAAAGCAGCAAAGCACACCTGGAGACTTCAGCTGTAGAGGAACACCCAAAATATATAGCTTTGTTTCAATGTTTCGTACAGGAATGACTTAACCAAAACAAAGTCCCACCCAATCGTCTTTTAATCTATTGAAAAAGTGTTCCCACTGGTCATTTAACTATGATTATGCTGTTTTTAGCCAAAATCAACAAACCTGTGTCATTTTCTTGGGTACAGTTTCTGCAGACCGGCAGAAGTTAATAAAGATTTGCCTGAGTTGTGTGCTGGACTGTTCGCACAGAGTACTTATTTTCCCAACATTCTTTGTTTAAACGCTCTCCCGCTAGCTTACAGACACTAACAACCCCAATCTAACATTACTGGTGTAAAATAAATGTCGAGCAATATTGAAGCTATCCAGCCGTACAGTTTTGAGTTAGATGGCAGCTCACACAAGGAAAACAAAGACGTACATGGATCTATTTGTCTGCAAGTGGATGCATCGAAATGTAGTGGAGCAGGGAACTTGTGGCCTGCTGATTGTAGACTTTACGTCACAACAAGCTTTCTCAAACTGCCTTTTATCGTTTGCTCCTGATTCACAATTATTTGAATAACGAAACACTTAGAAACACAGTTTTAGTCTTACTTTTCTTAATACATGTATTCCATCATGAGAAAAATGCAACATGAACAAAAACACCAGTGGGTCTTTAAAGAAGCTAAATTCTACTGAATTTACTTTGGGGAAAGCAGAGGGAAAGCCTGATGTGTGAAACAGAAATACAAGATACACAGGGTGTATGCCTGTGTGTGCGTGTGTGTGTGTAAAAGACTGTGTGGAGCATTGAGAGAAGAGATCCAAACCTCAATGCTGACTTGGCCAGGGCCTCTGGAGCCAGAGAGAAAGCCTTGCTAACCACAAACTTGTAACACACACACACTCCAGCGGAAAGTGCCTTAATGTGTGAGAGCGTCATTTCAGAACTTGTCTTTGGACAGAAGTGCAGGAAAGCAACTCGTGTAGCTCGTAAACTGAGGTAAACTGCTGCAGGTAAAAAAGCAAGAATCTACTCTGCTTCAGAGTGAAACACATACAAACAGACTCTATTCCTCCACTTGTGTTATCCTCTCTCATCTCCTGCCCTCACCACTCCATCGTATTGAAATAACCATTGCTGCAGCTCATTATATTTCCCAAATGCACAGAGTAGGTGGTAGCATCATTGCACTTAAAGTCAATAGCAGAACTGCAGAACCATGACAATGAATAAGGATAGGGGCTCTTCACACAACCCCGCTGTATAAAAAGGACTGGGAGTGCTCATCTACAGCATGGCTGCTCTTGGCCCATTTATATTTCACAGTGACACTACATTAGCTGCCCCTGGATGAGCACACAGTGTGCAAACACACCTCTGCCTTATCCTGTGCAAGGATATATAGTAAACACTGCAATGTGTGTATTTTGAAGTGGTAGAAGAGGCACAGCAAATGACATATAGGACAAGTATGCTCCAGCTGGGAAGGTCACACCTATAATGGAATGCTGTAATGTAATGACAGGTAGAAAAAAAATAGCAAAAGATAGCTTGAAGGAGTTATTAGTAGATATCTTATCTAACATTGTCAATCTCCTCTTTATGCATGAACATCAAACACACAAGCAGACCAAGGCATAATCAGACCGAGATCTGTTTTTGTGAACACAGGAAGGGTAAAAAATGCTGCTAAATGGTGGTAGATGCAGTTTGCCTTTGGGAAGTTTGGTTTTATTTAGTTCTTTCCTTTTTACTGAATGGTGAGGCAAAAGCAGAGTACAGTAAGTACATGCAGACCTTTGTTGATGTGGTGTGTTGTGTGTGTGTGTGTGTACATCTCAGGGAGTGTATTAACAGGCTGAGACAAAGGGAGCATATGGCAGCAGCAGCCAAGGCTGTAAATTAAACATAGAGGAAGATTAGATAATGAACGTGTGCTCTGAGACATAGAGACAGCAATGAGCCAAGGGCGGAGCAAGGCGAGAGCTGTGTGTACAGAGCTGTGTGTGTAAGTTTGTGTGCAGTTTACCACGTATTTAGCACCCGGAACAAGCAAATTGGGTAACTAACTGACATTAAATCAGTACAAAAGGAAATACAAAGATGTTGGAAACTAAGAATAAGAAGGAGTGAGCGTTAAGAGTTGAGTGTTCATGGGAAAAAAGGATAAGACTAATACTAAAAGATATGCTGCTTATCTAATTAACACATAACTAGGAAATCACAAAGTAAACAACACTAAAAGCAGAAGAGATTGGCTGTGCTAACAACAGGTTGATGGTTAGACCAAACTAATTTATCCATTGATCTTACTGATGACAATTAGGACATATTTACATAATTGGCTATGTTCTACTGTGTAAACATAAAAAATATATCGCCCAATAGTACAGTGTTAATTATCAATTTCATCTTATATGTATGCTTCGTTCTCCATGTAATGTAGTGGACTAACAAATAATCTGTACACTTCTATTTATCTGTGATCATATCTGCGCAGGTCAAACATTCCTGTGGATTGCTGGGTCAAATCAATGTTTGTTTAATGAGAAAACTCAATGTTCTGGGAACGCATCAACAGAAGAATACCGTTATTTAGCAGGTCTTCATATTTCATTCATTCAAAGCCATACAGGCAGATCTGAGCTAATCAGCTGAAATCCAATCAACCTGAATCTTTGGAGCGCACACAGTGTGCACACATATAACCCGCAGGGCCCTTCGCCTGCGTCCACATGCAATGTCAATGCTTGTAAGGCTACTAGAGGAAATCCAATAACTCCCACCTCCACCAAGCCCACCACCCCCCTACACACACACCTATACACAAAGGTGATCTGCAGATGCCATAATGAGGGAACACTGTTGTTGTAAGCAATTCACTGCAGCTCTGATTACAGCCAGGTGTACAATTTCTACACTAGGAGTAAACACATGAGAACACTGCTGTTGTGGGGAGTTGACAGTATGCCAACAGGCACATACGCAGGCGGGTACATGAGACAGAGAGCAAGAACAACACAGCTAGAACGCGACCAATGCAGTGATGTCATATGTAAATTAAATAGGCTGTAGAAGAACACGACTTTCCCCGCTTGCTGTCTGTCTCCTCATAACACAGGATCGTTTTGCTGTATCTGCTTTTTTAGCAAGCAGAAAATATGCATATACATTCACATCCAGCAATGTTTTGAAATATTTTGGATCCCTTTGCACTCTATAGCATGATACCCTTTAAGTTTACTACTAAACCATTTAACTAAATACTGGTGTGATTGTTTCTTCGCATTATTTTCCCTCTTTAGAAGTAGTCCTGGCTGCCACCAGGGATTATTGCAATTCTCCACTCAGTCTCACAGCTAAAAACTCTATAAGAGGGGATCTATGTTTATGTGTGTGTGGAAGATCACGTTTACACTGCATGTGTGTTAATCTGCGTGCACACATTAACTCAGGGGTGATATTAGTTAATCATAGCCGTCTTTTAGCATAAATAAAGAGCAATTACTGTGCTTCCCTATGGGCCCTTCACCATTAGCACACTAAAGACCCGAAAGAGTGCAGCCCCATCGCTAATACAACCTCCATATAACATTAGGCCAGCTGAATCGTGATGATAAGCCTAACAGAGGATGACAGAAGGACACCGTTCACACTATCAGCTAAGTAGAATAATCAAAGGAATTAAAATAATATGAAAGCTAATATAGATTATTGTATTGACTAAGAATGTATATTTTTTAGATTTGCTATTTAATTTTACCAGCTGAATGTGTTAGGGAAGTACAATACCATGATCTGTAATACTATAATCCAGCCAGCCAGGAAATCTGTGTGTGTATTATACAGCTACATCATGCACTGGCCTGTATATCAATCTTTGTTTAGGTCAGGAAGCCTCTGGCCTGTTGGGTTAAAGCATCTCTAAATCATCTTAGACTGGCACACAACCTCCACATAGCACTTCTAGATACAGTATGAAAAGCAGTATTTAGCAAAACCCAGTAAAAAAAATCTGCTGAATTACAGATATGAATATGAATTTGGGCTTGTACAAAGTCTTAAGTCAATGTCAAACATCTTATTCCAATAAAGAAAAACGTTAAGGGAAACAGCTTTTTTGTCTACAATACATTCCTTTTAATTGCATTAAACACAATTCAGCAAAATAAGCCAGCAGAACCTGCTGTTAAAATGAGACTGTTTATGATTCGCAGATTTGAGTCCGCTTCTGTAATGTGACATTTAGCAGAAGCAGACAACATGAAACCCCAGTAAACTGAAAGCTGGAACGCTGCTGCTGCTGCTACAACTTCAGTTGACCCTTCATTTGAGTGTGTCTATTGTACACTTCATCACAGCAACTACAGACTTGTGCTTCACAGCATATTCACAAATATAGCGGACTGATGCTGGCAGCCGCTCATCACTGCAGAGGCCAAACCTAATTTGGAGGACAGGCTCCTCTTCGCCTGCTAGGGAGGCAGGAGGGATTATGAGCCTTTATACATACTAATCTAGTTTAGCCACCCTGGGAGTGGGAATGCGTTTGTGTGGCATTTGTGTGCATCTGGGACTGCTTGTGTGTGTGTGTGAGAGAGAAAGACAGGGTTTATAAAATTCAGATACTAAGCATACTTTAGGCCAGTTTGGGTGCAGCATATGACTGTCCGGTTTTTAACTAATTGAATAATTTGATTGAAATCTGTCCGTTCTTCCCATCAATGGCACATACTGAAAAAGTCAGACTGTCAAAATGAAGCATTGGAGGTTAAAGGTCAAACATCTGTTACTATAGGTGTGGGGGAATTCAACCCACAAAACAGAGGAATGCTAACGAGACGGTTTAAAAGTTGTTTGTTAACTGTCTGTTGGAAAGGTGTGTAACCTCTCGGAGATGTTTGTAACGTCATCCAAAGATGTGGCGCTGCAGCGTCTATGTGAATATGTGTGCTGCTAAAGCTTTTAGCATGAGAACAACTGAACAGAAAGCATTGAAACATTTACTCTTTCAACAGATCTCATGGCCAAACCAGAACTGGGACAACCATGGAAGTGTCACATGAAGTTTAACCAAAAGAGATATTGAGAGTTGGTAGAAAGAAAGCACCACAGACTGTGTGTGTGCGTATGCATGTGTGTGTTTGAGGGCGTGTGGGTGTACTGGTCTGTGTAATTACAGACTTGCCTGGTGTGTGGAGCCGAAAGTCTACCACAACACAGCCCAAGTTATGACACCATTCACCACATGTGTCTACACAAATGCTAGCACCCTAGCAGTTACCATACAAAGCATTTAAACAGCTGCTCCATGTGGCCTAGGTTTTCAAACTACACATATTGTTCTTTTGTGCTGGATAGTTGAACCACTTGGTGCTCTAAATAAGACTGAATTGTTGTTCTCTTGAATACCAGAACTATATCTTTTGAGTCCAAAAGAATACAAAAAATTTGAACATAAACCTGTGGTGAGATCCTTATTCGTTTTATTGGATAACACACACTTTTTCTTATGTACAACACTGAGCCTCTCCTATATAGAGTTCTGCCTCCATCTGGTGGGTGTTGATGCAACTGCATCACCCTTCTACCTTCCAATCTCTACTAGTCTCAAGTAAAGGTACATTCATTGCAGAAATACCAACAGACCGTTATTCAGAAACGTAAAACACGGCATTCGTGTTCACCTGTAACATGCAAAACTAAAACAGACGATGGTGGGTTTCTCTCAGTGTCAAAATGTTTTCACTGATTATTTCTGTCACAAGATAATTCCTGAAGGGAAGCTGTACAGGCAACACAGGGACAGTGAAGCAATATTGAATCATGGGGAGTAACATGAAAGATCTAGACAAAGTGCCAAATCCTTAACAATACAGCTATTTGTTGTTGTTTATCTTTTGGCCCCTTCTGGGGCGCCACAATGAATCCGTTTTCAGAGATGTGCACAGAGGTGTCTGTGCACAGAGATTTTTAGGCTGGATGCCCCTCACAACCCTGTTTTTTTATCCAGGATGGGTACAGGCACAGGGAGATCCAGACTTGGGCCTCCTTGTGGCTATAATACAGCTTTTAATGTTTATAAATGTAACAGCTCAAAATATGTGTTTGTGTCAGGCTCTCTTGATATACACAAAGGATATGTTTATATTTATGATTGGAGCAAAGCTTGTTATTAATGAGCACTGGACCACTATGCATTTGCAAACACTGTACCAGATTCTATTTCACTAGAGGGTTGATAAAATAATCAGACAGAAATCCAGATAAATAAAGGACTGATCAAAACAGCTGTGCTTTTTGCTATCCTCTTTTGCTCTGTTTTACATGTTAATTTATCATTTAGTTCTCCATGCCTCTTTTTGGTACAGTGCGATTCATGTGTTGTCCCTCTTTCCCACTCCCCGGAGTGATTCCAGGTGGCTTGTCCTTGTTCCTGTACCTGGTCGTGTAACTCGCCTCTGGCTTGTCTCGTGCCCCCAGGCGTCCCCCATCTCCATCTGGATGAAGCTCATCTGCTGCACTATTTAACTATGTAATTGTAGAGTTAGATAAGCTAATTCTGGTTCTGGTACATCGCCTGTCCGTCCTGGGAGAGGATCCCTCCTTCGTGGGGATCACTCCGTTTTCTTCTTTTTTTCCCAGAATTCAATTTTTTTAGGAGTATTTCTTTACTGAGAAGGAGGGTCTAAGGGAAGGGATGCCCAGTTTAGCCTAGTCTGTTTAGTTTAGCCATTACCTATTTAATTTTATGATTACATGTTCTTAAACAATTACCGGTATGAAGCCCATTGAGGGGACTATTGTTGTGATATTGGGCTTATAAAAACAATTGAATTGATCTGTTTCTGTTGTGATCATTTAGGTTTCTCCTTTTTGCAAAATTTAGGCTTTTCTTTAATTCTACTCTTCCATTTCCCACAGAGCCATCTTCCTCTGTGAATTAATGCGTCTGCTGCTCTCCTATGTGCTTCACGAGAATTTAAGACTCCGAAAGACATTTCTTTCTGGTTAACATGGTCATTTCATAGCAGGCATACAGACTGATAAAGTGATTATTATTCATTCAATCACATCACCGAGAAACCATGAGGTTAATTGATGGCTCTACCAGAGAAAGGAGAGCAATATACAGCTTTAACATAGGGATTACTGTGCAGTGAAAGAGGACATCCTGACCCCACAAGTCATCTCTGAACTTGCTCAGGTAAAACATCTGTGGAGGAAACTACTGGAGCAGTGAAGACAGAAGGTCAAGAGCAGTGGTGAAGGAAAAGATGAAAGAGCAGAGAGTAGAGTGCTCCCCCTCTTGGCAAAAGTCTGTGCTTGCACATTTCTGCGTGCACTTGCCTGTGTGCGGTTGTGCACACAGGCTTGAGCTCCTAGACTCAGACTAGGAATTAAAATTATTGGTGCCGCTAGCGTGCCGCAGCCTCTGGTGAAAAGGAGGGAGGTGAACAGGGAGGGCAGCTGAGAGAGGGAAGAAGGGGGGGAGTCGCCAAGTGCTAATCATAAACATGTGTGGCCGACGCAGCTCTGAACAGCTGTTCCCAGGCTGAGGACCTGGCTGCCACACGCACACAGAATACACACACATTTACACAAAACATTTACACAAAACACACACACATTTCCCTGAAAATCCTTCACATGCAAAAGGAACTGAATTACATAGAAGTAAATTACACATTAAATAAAATTCATAATTTTTTTTTTATTAATTTGTGTGTTTCCCAGGTATTCACATTTTAAGATTTTTCATTACAGAGAATTCTGAAATACTAGGAAATACCTTCCCTTAATTTGAAAATGACAGAGGAAGTCGTAAGCTACAGAAACAAAAGCAGAATAATAGAAGACAGAAAAATGTACAGCATGGAAGTGGCATGGTCTTTCTTCTATGGACGAGGGGGACAACAGGAAGAGCCAAGGAGCAGAGGGAGGAAGCACTTTTATTTATTCTATCAAAGGAGGGAGGAAGAGACTTCTGCTTTCCAGCCCACCCCATGGCACACACACCCACTCACACACATGAAGTATGGTCATCACAGCTTCAGAGAGCCTTGCTGAAACCAATAAATAAAAGAACTAAAGCTGCTTCAGTAAACCTAACTTAACAACCTAAGATGGGTTGTTTTCTTTTTCATTTGTGTGTGTGTGTGTGTGTGTGTAAAACAAAACAGAACCAAGATGGCCCTTGCGAAATGGGTTTCTTTGTAGTGTGTAAGGAAGTAAAGGAATGTTAGGAATCTCCCCAGAGGATGTGGGGTCTGTTCAGCCAACTATCTCTCTCTATCGCTCCCCACACACACAAACATGTAAGCGTATACATTGTTTTTTAAATCACCTTCTCTAAAACGATTAAGGATATGGAAATGCATGGGGCGTGCATCTCTGTGCATTCACAGCAAGCACACAAACGCTAATATGAACATAAAAAGATTTGTGAGCAAGGCTCTTCGTTGACAGCCTTGGAGCAAATAAAACAAAGCTTTTAGCAGATCACCTGGGGTGTGTGTGTTACCTTGTAAAACAGGGGGGATGAAAGAGCCGACGGTCAAGAGCGCTAATCATTTTGCCAGATCCAAGAAATGCAAACGCTTTATGTATATGTGACCACATCCCTCCCTTCACGTATTCAGGAGCTGATGTTTGTGTTTATGACGGACTTAGTCCACAATTAGCATCGCTTTTATGCAAAAACAAATGTATAGCTTAGTTTTTTTTGCAGCTCATCAAATCTTATTGTTTGAAGCAGAAAACAAAAACAACTACCTTTGACAAAGCAGATGTCTAAAGTAAAAACCAAAATCGGACAAATGTAGTCTCAGCGGCGCCTGCTACATCAATACTAAAGGCATCGTATAAATAATGGAAATTAGACGTGGATCGGCAAACGAAGTATGCAAATTTGCAAAAGTGACTCATCATTGGTTGTGGCTTTATACTGTGCAAGTGAGCAGTAGAGAAGATCAAAACCGCACACATATGCTTTATCATCCACAAAGGCTGGGCTTTCAGCCACTCATACATGAACAGATGAAGAAGAAAGGCAGGATTTGCTCAGAGAAGCTAAAAGAAGAAGACAGAAAAGAGAAAAAAGGAAGAGGAGGAATTGTTTTCCCGATTTGAGTGAGTCCAGACTCCACCAGCAAACAGATGTCAAATCACAGATGTGACTCCGCAACCATGAACACGTTATTTTGACTCATGGAAAATCCTATATGTCACGTTAAACAGATAGAAAGCTCCATGGTTGAAGTTTTTTAGGGCGTGATCGACTAAAGGATAATGAACAGACGGAATTCCATCTGCTGGTCACCCAGGTGAGCTTACAGTTACATTTACTGTGAGCTAATCACCTGTCATTTTTAAGGCATAAACAACATAGCAACCTTTGCTGTAGACTAGTCAGGCAAAATTTTACAGTTAAAAATCTCTAATATATAAACCTAATTAACTTTTCAAATTTAGGCAACTTTATTAAAAGAAGTAATGTTTTTTCCACAAAACAATAAATAAATAAATCAGAAAAAAGCTAAATGATGTGAATCCACTAACTGAAGGAGGATCCACCTCAAACGTCTTTGGGTGGGCTTTGGGTGGGACTGTTAGCAGATAGTAAGCCTGCACTTACTTCCCATCATCCCCTATGTTTACATTCTCCCCTCTAGCTTACAGCCCCTCACACCCCCAACCTAACATTACCTGTGCAACAAAAACGGCAAGCAATATTGGAGCTATCCAGCTGTAAAGTTTTCAGCCAAATACTAGCTCAGACGGAAAAAACAGAGACATACATGGATCTATTTGAATGCATCGCAATGGAGAGGAGCAGGGAGCTTGTGGCCTGCACATTACAGATTTTACATAGTAACTACAAGCTTTTTTAAATGTCATTTTTGTCTGCTCCTGTTTCACAATTATTTGAATAAAGAAATCATTAGAAATGGAATTTCAAGCTTGATTTTCTTTAAACATGTCCTCCACAAAGAGATAAATACCATAAGAACATGTTAAAAATACCAAAAACACAACTTTCATCAGAGTGTGTCTTTAATAAGAACCTTAGTTTTCGTAGTCTGAGGCTCTTTAACAGCTTGACTTGAAGAAGTATGGTTCCTTTAAAGTTAAAGTCTGAATATCTGCATTTCTCTACAGGTTTCCCCAAATCAACCAGCTGTATAATAGAGTAGTCATCCCTCAGGAATCATCCATCCTTTCAAAAAATCCGCAGGACCAGGTTACAGCCTGTCATAAAACAAATACGTACAGAAATAATTGTATGGGTACAGCAACCTGGCAGGGCTCAAGAAAAAAAAAAAGAGAAAAGCCTCTCCATGGGGGGTACCAGAACACAACGCCAAAGAGTGATGGTGGTGTTGAAGGGTAGTGTGTGGAAAAGGTGGGAGGGAAGAGGAAAAAGGGGGGAGGAAGAAAAACAGGTCCCATAGAGCTACCGTGCAGGCGCCAGTAAAGACAGCAAGGGTGAAAGAGTAGGGGAGGAAGGGGGAGAAGACCCTGGTGAAACTCTGAGCAGATGCGTGAAGCTCGTGTCAGCATTCCTGCTAGGTAACGCAAGGTCAGGAGCAAGCAGGAAGACAATATGAGGACTATTTGGGCTCCCTGAGCGCCAGATGTGTTTTAATAAGACGGCTGCCCTCCTAGCTAATAAGGTCAGCCTCTGGCTCCAGCCAGACGAGCAAACAAGTAGACTCTTGGCAGGAATTCAGCCTCAGCTTGGCACAGCCTCCCTCTCAGCTTCCTGCCTCGCTCTCACTCATTCGTTGAGTCTCTTTCACAAGCTCAGAGAGATCGATGGAAGCCGACTCTTTCTGTGCGGGTGTGTATGAGTCATTCGTCTCATATGGCTGCCTTTATTAGACACTTCCCTTTTTTTCCTGCAAGGGGAGAGGGAGAACCACTGCCTTAAATCTGGAGCCTTTGAGAACATCTGTGCACTAAAAAGGGGTACACACACAAACTACACTGAACACATGATCCATACCACTGTCCCTGCTGAGCAGTTCATGGCCTCTCACTGGTGACCCCAAAACAAAGCAATGCAAATGTTTGGAGATAAGTAATGAAAATGCAAAATTAGGTTAAAAAAAAAAACATTAAACCAATACATCTGACTACTCCGGAGGGGAAAAGAAGAAGCAGCCCCTGGCGCCGGAAAGATTGGCTTGAAAGAAAGACAGACAGAAGGATGAGGACAAGAATGAAGAGATGGAGGAGGAAGACTTGGAGAGCAAAGAGAGACTAAAGTTCTTAAAAGACAAATATCCAGAGATCAAATGTGAGAACGAAATGTCTCAACCACTTGGCTTGGAAGTCCACAACAGAAGATGAATGCTATTTTCCTGCATGCTCCTCCTGGTCTCGGATATGAGGTGAAGCTCACTGTCAAAATATGCTGGCATTTAAACTTTTTCAGTTCAACCTTTTCATCATGGAACACATATTCACCTTGAAAACATTTTTTTTAAAATCATGAGTGAATTTGTCAATGAACAGACTCTTGATGAAAGCCGTGAGGAAATGGTGATTACCACAAAGTGATGGATAATTTAACCTCACAATAAACACACACAAACAAAATCTCACTCTTGGTAAGTAGGTAACCAAGTACTTTTCTGAATGTCTGTGTGAATTCCTCCAACGTTTCTCATTTGGTTCCACACAAATCACTCTGTGACTGACCATCATTTCTTAGTTAATGCAGTTTTTAAATTTACCATAAGCCATGGATCTTCTCAAGGTTTCTTAATTTTAAGTTTTTCTTTTTCAAAAAAGAAAAAAAAAGTCATTTTCTAGGACATAGTTTCTGCAGAGCAGCAGCAGTTCATTAGAAATTTGCCTGTAAGTTGTGGGCAGAATCTCTGGTGTGGAGCAACCCCATCCCCCTCTCCCATTACCCATAACTGAGTCCTCTCCTGCTAGCTTACAGCTCTTCACAACCCCAACCTAACATTATCGGTGCAACCAAAATGACGAGCAATATTGCAGGTTTTGAGCCAGATACCAGTTTGGACGAGATAAAACAAAGACGTACATGGATTTATTAGTCTACACGTTTTTTTGTTTTTTTTTTATTTTAAGCTTAATTTTCTTTGTATATGTCCTCCATCATCAGAAAAATACCATAAAAACGTGTTAAAAATACCATAAATACAACTTTTATCAGAGTGGTTCTTTAATTAGATCCTTAGTTGTCTGAGCAGTACAAGCAACAATAGCATGATATAATTATGCAAATAAATAAGGAATCTAAGATTATTCAATGTTGTAAATCAAATCAAATCAAATCAAATCAAACTTTATTTATAAAATAGCGCTTATCATGCATTTCGTGCAGCTCGAAGCGCTTTAACATTAAAAACAAAAAACACACAACATTACAGTAAAAACCCAACCCACCCTACACCCTTCCCACTCCTCTCCATTAAAGCACATGACCCACGACAATGAATGTTGACTACCAATACAAGTTAAAATAAATAAATAAATAAATAAATGAATAAATAAATAAATGAATAAATAAATAAAAAAGCAAGCAAACAAACAAACAAACAAACAAGGCTTGGCTCTGCTGTGAGGAAACGGCATTTGGGAATCTCTTCATACCAGGAGCCAGCCCGCCCACGGGAGCATGGCCACAGCGCCAACCCAGACCGGGACAACACCAGGGTCCACTTCACAGCCGTGAGGCTGCAAAATTAAACCCCAGCCGCCCCAGAACTTCAGAGATTCCTTAACTTATATTACTTCTTACTAAAAGAAAAATACTGGGACTGTTAGGAGTTTTCCTAGTTTGTAAGTCTTTGTTTCCTGTGTGATGGACATAGAGTTGGCCAGACAACAGTCATCCATCACTTTGTTCACAAAGCTTTCCCATCATGTTTTTAATACCAGAGCACAAGGAGCATTTGGCTGCGTGTAATTTGAGATGACCTCATCACGACAAACTTGAGGTGAAAAGGTCAGAAGGCCTTATCATTCAGCAGCAGGCCCTGTTTCTGATCCCCACTGCGCTGTGAGTTACGCACACACATGTACGGGTTTATTCCCACGGCAGGTCTACTGGCTGATGTATTGCAGCTCATAAAAGCAGGGCTGTCAGTCAGTTTTAACAACCTATCGCAGACATCCAACAGCACCACAGTCGTGCATGCAGTGTCAGACCGCGAAGCAGCTCAGCAACATTCCATAAAAGCAGCTCAGACTCCATGCAAGCTGACTCAGCCAAGAGCAGGGGAACAACAGAGAAAGATGCCTTTGATCTTTTCTGACAGATTCTCTCGAAGTCACCAGCTACTCCAAATGCTCACACAACATCTGTGGAAAGCTCACATAGTCAAACTCACAGTCACACGCTCATATTCAACTCTGAACAGCTCTGGCACCTGTGGAGCCTGAATCGGTCCACCACAAAGACACATGTTCTGCATTGAGTGAAAGTCAAACAAGCATCTGATCACTGCTCAGCCAGCGTCAGTCTGTCTGAGGCCTGGATTCACTGAAATGCTACGCCCGTAGATCTCCTCAGGCAAACCAGCAGGTGAACAACAACTGGCTCACAAAAAGACCACCTGGACAGAACCAAAGCAGGCCTTTGTACAGACATTAACCCTTGTGCTATCTTAGATGACCCCACCCTCACATTGACGTGTTCTCCCTACCATGATAAAGGTGGAAAGATTTCATGTTATCCATGGACACCAGTGAGGTTCACAAATCATTGAAGAAAAAAGGTTCAGCGCACTGTCTAGTGGGTCTAGATGACCCAACTCCCAATGTTAAAGTGCCAAGGATAGCACAAGGGTTACAAGGAGAACGTGTATGATAGAATCAGCAAATCTAAAGGTCTAAATTTAGCACAAACCGTTATTTGTATCCTCTGAATCACTGTCCTGTTTGTGTTACCCTTCATTACTCACTACAGAAGGATCTTTTCAGTTTTAAGTGTTTGTAGGTCACTGACTGCTGGCAAATCATACTCATTAAGAAACATACAAAGATTTTAAAAAGCGAAGTCTGAAAAGAGAAAAGTCTGTATGGAATAACAGAATAGTAAAACAATAAATTAAGGACATATTATTTAACCTAATAAGGACAAAACCTTTAAAAATTCTGTTGAGGCTTTATGTTTGCAAATGCTATTAAAACTGGAATGTAGTCACATGAAAGGACAGCATTCATTTAGAAACCATATTTAACCTAAAGTCCAATTATTGAAATAAACATGAGGAAAGGAGGAGGGGGGGTCTACATTTAGTGTTTTTTGTAACTGCAATTTCAAAAACAACACTCCTGCATAACAAATGACTGTAATGAGGAAAGCAGACATGAACACACTTGAAGTAATGAGTTTGGCAAAAACCCATGAGTGTCAACTGAATGTAACCTTGGCATATAAATATTCATTAGCAAGCTGCTAAGCTAGCTGACCTGTGACCCGCACACTTCCTCTCCTCTGAGGCCATCAAGGAGTGGAGCTGCCGGCTGCTTCTGCTCCCGCTCTTATTCACCTGTCTCCTCCTTTCATCCATTCTATTTGATGTGGTTCATCTGCATTTGAAATGGTTTTCAAAAACAAATGTTGCATGGTAAAGCGTGTTGCATAGAAAATCACCCTGACACCATAAAACCCTCTGATTACGAATGCATAACAACAGCAAAAGTAAGAAACTGAACTCTCATCTCATTGGTAAAAATCAGCACCCAGTTCTATCTAAAATTATATCAATTCAAATCAACAAAAAGAATTGTCCACATTGTCCAGATTAATTTGTTTACTGTGTCTAATGAAACACAGTACACTGATCACAAAGGGGAACTATAATTCTGAAGTCTGCCACGTGAGATAACCTTAGGTTTCGGTAATAATTGGTCTAATAACAGAGTGTTTCTTTTACCAGTTCATTTCCTTCTATTTTAACTTGAATCCTTTGGCAAATCAACCAAACACAGAATTAGATGTTTTAACAGTTTAATATTCACACCATGACCAAATCATTAAACATGGATCATAGAAGTTCTTTCTATAGAAGCGATCCATCCATCCATTTTCAAACTTGCTTGATAAGCAAGTTTAGTATAAGCTTAACACGCATCCTCTGAATCTCCTCTAAAGCTCCTGCAACCCTGTTGCCCCGTTGCTGGAGCCTATGCCAGACACTGTTGGGCAAAGGCAGGAAACACCCTGAATGGTTTGCCAGTCCATTGCAGGGCCACACACTGACATACAACCACACCCTCAAATACACACTTATAGACAACTAAGAGTCACCATTTGACCCATGATGAATATTTTTGGACTGAGGGAGGAAAAAAACCCACTCATGCAGAAGGAGAACATGCAAACGCCACACAGCATAGGTCCCCCTTGCTGTGAGGCGAGAGTGCTAAAGTTCCACTCTAGTCATCTTTTGATCAACTTTAAAAGTGTTTCCAGTGTTTGTTTAAATTATGATTATGATTTTTTTAGCCAAAATTTAAAAAAAGAAAACAGTGTGTTATCTAGGACTTAGCTTCTGCTGAGCGGCAGGAGTTCATCAGAAATATATATTATTCACAATTATTTCATTGATGAAATATTTAGAAATTGAATTTTAATTTTAATTTTATATGTCCTCAATCATCAGAAACATGCCACAAGTACATGTTAAAAACACCCAAAACACTTTTTTTATTGGAGTGGGTCTTTAAAAGAAAAAAATAACAACATCTCAGGAATTCTCATGATATCATTGTGTGCAACAACAAAAGGCTTTCTTGTCCCGCCGTTTTTGTATTGCATGGTGTTTGCATGCAATGATTGCTTTAAACTTCCTGACAATCTCCCCTGTTGGTAACATTGGAGTAAATACCTGTAACTTTAAACACTATCAGATGGTATGATACAGATAACATTTAAACATTTTTAAGTTTAATAATCATTAAGAGGAACTGATTTCTTCATTTAAGCCTGAATAAGTAAACGATGCCACAAAAAACCTACTTCTATGAAATTCAAATATTCATGTAATGTAGACAGTTAAATATTATTATTCATTTAAAAAAACTGAAGATGAGGACATTATAGGCAACATGTTCCCCTTAATCAAAGATTAGGAATTGGGCAGTTCAGATGAAACTTAACATGTGCCTAAAGCCTAAATCTGTTTCACTTTCCCGTACATGACATTTACCTCAGCAGTGCACATTAACACAGTCTCACCAATCATCTCAGGGTGTCCATTCAGACATGCTCTTCAGCTGTGTTTTTATGCGTCCTGCTTGATCTGATTTAGTCAATGTGACATTCCGATTTTGAGCAGGTCTCTGTCTAGCAGAGGAGTATGCAGAGAGGAGAGACAGACAAGTACAGGATGTAGAGTAGATAAGCGGTGGTGAGTGCAGCCGATGTGTGAAGCAAAAGGTTGAGAATTTATCTATTAGGTTGACCTGAAATGAGGTGACGCAAGGCTATCATCGCCTCCCTCAACACAGAGACAGAACCAAGGACAAAGCTAAAAAAGCCTCGTATTGAAGGAAAAAAAAATCCAACTGGACTTTATTTCATCAGTCGTGTGTCGTGCGTGTATGTTCAACTCATGGCTGTTGCTATTTATGCTCAGGAGATCAATCCCTTTTCAAGTATGAGAGGATGAGTGCCAGTCATCTGATTGTGTTCAGAAGGCCCCCACCGCAGTGGACACGTCCTCAGTCTTTAATGTCCACTCCTGAGGTGTGAGATCATGTCTGAAGCCGAGATGCTGCCAACAGAACAGGGACGAATTCACAAACTAAAGCGTACATGTGCGTGTGAGCGTGCATATGTATGTAAGCATGTGTGCGCAGCAGATGGGAGGAAAGACAGAAATTAGAGAGGGGTAAAAGGAGAGTAGCGACAGAAAGTCTGCAAGAGCATTCGTGTGTCTGTGTGTGTGTTGGACCGAAGGGGCTGTGAAGGGTTAGGGGGAGGCAGAGGGGAGAAGAGAGGGGGAGTAATGTGGTTAGGCATCCAGAGTTAGTGAACATTTTCTGGCAAACCTCCTCTACGCTCCTGGCTGCCTGCCCAGCTCTGAAGCAAACTTAAACAAACTCCTGTTGCAGCCATCTGCTGGCCCCGCGGGATAAATCACAGCACTGCTCCACACTGTACTGTTCGGCCACACCATGATCAAGTTACTGTGTTAGCAGCCTCACACACTTGTGCGCACATGCACTCGCTGTCAGGCATGCAAGAGCACATTACAGTCCTCCTTCTCATCCGCACACACACGGACACACATTCAGTCGCGCACACACATCAAACTGAGCGTCAGCCTGGAGCCAGGGCCTGCCACGGGGCTCGCACCGCCAGGAGAGGCCAGCAACATGTGGCCTCCCTAATACCAGAGGGAGAGATGAACAGCAAGAGGAAGGAGACGAGAGGGGGTAAAGGGGGCTAAAGGGGGGAAAAAAACAAGAAAAAGGGAAGTGGAGAAAGAAGGGGCAAAAACTGAGGTGATGCAGAACAGAAGAGCCTAGAAAAGACATGACACAGCTGGAAAAAGAAGGGAGGAGAAAGAGAAGAAGACCTCTGACACTTAACTTGAGCCAAGTGCTATTTTTATAGCCCCCAGAAGAAGAGGGGAACATAAAAACATCTCGAGTCCCTCTGTGTCTGTAGCCTCTCATAACAACTTAAGTGTTTTATACAGGAGGAGACAATGAGCTTTTTTATGTCACTATTCTATTCACCATGCGTGAAATGGAGCTTTCAAAAGTAAAATGTTCTAGCTCCATATTTTGAAAATTGATAGCTGTCTGGCAGCATGTTGCACGGCTAGGACTTCTTCTCTGAGAACTTTCCTCTCTGGCTGCTCACTGTGGCTTTGAGGATTGTGAAATCTGCTGTGACTCACTTATATTGGTCAACATCACGCAGACCATGTGAGAAATGCCACTGACCATCCTGGTAAGTGTTTTCAAAGAAGACTGCATGCCTTAAAGTTTTTATTCCTTACTAAAATCACAAACGTGATTAAACAGCCATGAAAATCTATATCTATCACTGGTCAACAAGGCAGATGAAATGGCTAAAGACAGCAGGGCAAAACATGATAAAATGATCAATCAATTAATCAATCAATCAATCCATCTTTATTTATATAGCGCTTTAACATCTGCCAGACATCCAAAGTGCTGGACAAGTATAAATACACAAAAACCATAGGTAAAATTCAAAGAAGCACAGTAAAACGATAGCAATAAAATCATCCATAAAGGAAAATACTAAAAAAGCTGCCTTACTATCATTCTCTCTGGTGTTAAAAGACAATGTAAAAAGATGAGTTTTTAGCAGAGATTTAAAATCATTTAAGGATTTGGCAGACCTCACTGACAGGGGGAGACGATTCCAGAATTTAGGAGCAGCCACTGAAAATGCTCTGTCCCCCTTGGTCGAGTCCTTGGAACCACTAAGAGCATCTGGCCTACAGATCGCAGAGCTCAGAAAGACAAGGAGGTGCCAGACCATGTAAACATTTAAAAACCAAGAGTAAGATTTTAAAATCAATTCTAAAAGAAACAGGCAGCTAGTGCAGGGAGAGCAGTATTGGTGTGATATGATCACGCTGTCTGGTCCCCGTTAGTAGTCGGGCAGCTGAATTCTGCAGCTGAAGACGGCGGAGGAGAAAATGATGCTTCTGTGCATCGCAGAAAATAAATCCTTCATGACAGTCACTCAGAGACTTTTAGTGCAAGAATAGGAAAGCATGATGTTAAATGTAATAACAACGGTTACAGGGTTGTTCATCTGAAGGCACAGTCTCTAGTATCCTTTGATGCTAAGACAAGAATTGCTCTCTTTCTCTGTCTGTGCAGTCACTCTGAGACTAGTAGGGCACGCTGAGTATGTGGGGAACAAGGTGGCAGAATGTCATGAGTGAGGGTGGAAATGAGGGTGGAGGATACAAGGCGCGTGACTTGAGGATGCTTGAACGAAAAGGACATAATCCAAATCGAACAATTAGCTGTTTGAGGCAAAAAGCAGCTTCAAAATAGTTTGTAGAAATGCTCATTTCTATTTCTCCAATAATTGTATGTTTGGCTGGTAAAAGGAATGCAGCTGTCATGCAACAGCTCTATTTCACTTGAAAGTGAAATAAAATGGAAATGGAGTTGAAGAACTAAAAAATTAATAAATGTCATTTGCGTGGCCTTTAGGGAGCCTCAAAAGATGTGAAAAAGCCTCACAAATGAGAAACATTATATTGCAGCAAGAAATAAAAATTGAGCCAACAGATCTCGTGTTAAATGCCTTTTCAGGAAATAGGCTGCCAATAGCTACTGTGCTGCACACTAAATTTGTCTCCAGGTGCAGAACTGCCCATGTACACTGACTATTCACAAAAAACAGCTGTGGCAACACTACAGCTGCATTTGCCAGCACAAAGGCAAACACCTGCCAGTGCTTCCAACCACCTGGCAAACACACATTCAAAAAAAAACTTTCAGCTGTTCTTGAGGGAGATGGTGATACGCGTAAGTGCAGTGCACCACATTTAGGACCGTAAATGAATACTTGAACATCAGTTATTATGTGTCAAAAACTGAGGGAGCTTAGTTTGGAAAACTCTCTTGTCTCCTATAATTACCACAGTTAAAACGGATTACCTCTGAAAGAAAAATACTTATATCTCAGTCTGGCGGACAGTGTATAGCATCACAACGCAAACTTCAGTAAGGAAGAGGAACCTGTTACCACACATGTGTGTACATCATTGACTGTGTATGAGAAATGGACCCAGCGAGTGTGTTGTCACCCATAGGAAATGACTTGCTACTGCTTCAAACTAAATTAAGTCAATTCAGTCACCATTTTTTCGCAATACGGACACCACCACTGGCAACGTCGTCAATAAGCAGTGATTGGTCCAACTTGAACTCTGAATCAACATTTCTATGGCAACCGCTCTTTAACACAAGTTAAAGTCGTTATAGATCCAATCATTTCACATCTGCAACCAAAATCAAAGTATTTTGACAAATCCCAGCCTGGTAAAAATTGGAAAAATCAGGAGTAAGCCCTACAACTACCACTTGAAAGTGGGCTACACAAAATCTGTCAAATGTTTTCAAACTTTTGACCTAGGGCCAGCGGACACCCGTACATTATTAAGGGCATGTGATGGGCCAGTTTATAACTTGAATAACTTGCACTAAAAAAATAGTAGAAAAATATCGTGAAAAAAATAAGTATGATTAGCAGGAACATGTTTAAATAAAGGTAGCAAGAATAGTTATAATGCCAAATATAATGACTGAGTAAAAGGTGTTTATTTTTCAATAAACGGCTATGGGATTTTGTTTTTTTAGAGTCAATATTTCTTGTTAGTTTAAAATTTCCAACTTCCTTTAGGTCAACACATACACAAATTCATGTTTAATAAATACAAGTTTCATGAGTTTCAGAAATCACGCAGAAATCAATTGAGGTCCCGGAAAATAAAAGCGCATCACGCAAACGCAGACAAACTCACGCTGGCACTGCCTGAACTCAAATGACTTGATTTTTGTTTCAGCCTGGTAGCTGACCGCTCATTTACTGGCTCAGTGCACTCACATATTTTGCTGCCAAACAGGAACTCACAGCAACGCTATTCAAACCAGCTTACAAGTACACATGCATTAAAATGGAATTCATAGACCGTATCACGAAAGCAGTCAGCATGTTACATAATATATTTAAAAGAAAGATTATTTAAACATGACAGCTGTTTGACTACATTTAAAAAAGAAAGAAATTTCTAGAGAACCTGCGTTGACAAACATCAACTGTGTACCGGTACTCTAAAAGGTGGCAGAGTCGGCACATTTCATCAGCCAGACTCTGAAAATGCGATTATTTTAAATCAAATAAAAACAATGATAGTAAAACTGTTAGAAATACCTATTTTTTATTCTTTCATTTGTAATGGCCTTCGACTTGAATGCCCGCAACGTTAAAAATGTTTAGGTTTTTCTAGATTTTAGCAAAAAATTTCAAGTTATTGAGACAAATTCTAGTCAAAACCCATAGATAAAACGGGCTCCTGCAATCAAAAAAGTATACAACAGATGCTGCTTTGATTGGGCAGAACACAAAAGTGCCACCATCCAGAGGAGGGCAGCAATTTGCAATCAAATGTTGTTACAATGAAAAGGGAAATCTTAAACAGCCACTGTTTGTCACACCATTAACAGTAATGACATAACGTTGGCTCAATGCCCAAAACAAATCAATTTAAACAAATGATAGATGTGTAGAATGATCATAGTGAGTCAGGAGCTTCAGAAAGTTCTAAAGAAATAATATCACCCACACTCTTTGGCCCTTTGTTGTGTTTTAATTCAAATTGAGCTGTTTCTTTAAGAGAGTGCATTCAAACTTGTGCATTTTGCTAAATCTAATACAGCTAATCAATGTGTGGTGAATCAAGCAGAAAAAAGATTGCAGACACTAAGTGCTCAAGGTTTTCAGGCCTCTCTTTTCACTCTACCTTAAAAGTATTTATTAGTTTTAACATAACAAAAAAAACTTCCTATTCACTGAAGCTAAACATGTTAAAATATGAAGACAACAACAGCATCTTAAGGAACCTCGACAACAATTACATGTTTATAATAAAAAAAACAATTTAAAATGTTATTTCCTGAAAACAAGCTTCTGCTATAGATTTATCTTTAAGGAGTTGAATAACAAAAACAGCCCAAATGTTTCACAAAGTTCATCTAATGTAATGCTTAATGGCAATGCATTGGTAAAGTAAGTAGTCATGATCTTAATGATTTAAATGCAGCATAAGGTCATATATTTTACATTCCCGTATTATTTAGAAGTAAATTACATAAAATAAAGTTATTCATTGTCTTGAACACTTGGTGTACGCTGAGTTAATGAAAGGACTAAAGATTATTTTAAATAAACTCTTCCGATCAGGTGACGTGTCACATATCAAATGTTAACTTACAGCATGTTGACGTACAATTAAATCAGTTTAAATATATACATCTGTGGGTAACAATTTGTATTTCTTTTTATTTTAATTATTTTTTTCTTTTACAACATAATTTCCAGCTACATGTGGTTAATATACTCTCATTCTTTCTTGTTTAGTTATGTTTATTATTTAAACTCACATCCTGACTGAGGTTCCTGCTGGTCTGATATCTTTTCTATGCATGATGGTCTACAGCTAGTACCTCTTAATGACAGTTGGTGTGCAACCCACAAACAAAAGACATGATTACCTCCTTAACGCGTACAGCTGTGTCTATCTGCATCACATTTACCAAGTCGGTCACATCTTAGTTTTCATTTCATACAACAGGGTGTCACCCACCCATATGGTATTTCCATACATGGATTTGTGTACCAACAGGAATATAAAAAAAAAGCCTTCATCAAGATGGACATCGTCTCCACTATGGTTGCTGTTACGTCTCTTAATTTGGAAGTCGGGGGGTCCCAGCTGCAGTCATCAAAATTCAATTGAGCATAACTTTGTATGTGAGCGCACACTGCAATAGCAAAAAGCAGGTGGCTACTTCCTGCATAATAGTTCAACTTACTCAAGTGTAAGGCATGACAGCTAAAGGACAAAGCACCTGTTTTGCTGGAGCAGTTTGCAGCTCCTGCTCTACATGCCACTGGTATGATGTCAGGCAGGAGGTCACCGGCTAAATCAGACTTTAGACGGACACTTTATCACTAACGAGGCAAAAATTATGACGAGAAACTTCCTCGGAATCCAAGCAAATCCTATATTTAATAATAATAATGATAAACTTTATTTATATAGCCCCTTTCAAGAAAAAAAATCACAAAGTGCTTCACAGTAAAACACAAAGTAGAAGACAGAGAGTAAAAACAGAAATAAGGAAAAAGCTCTGTTTTGGCTGCTTTTAAAAGAAAACACTAAGCCTATGGATCTGAGACTGAAAGGAAGGGAGTTCCAGAATGATGGAGCCACTGCTGCAAAGGCTCTGTCACCTTTAATTTTTAGCCAGGTTCTCTTAACAGCTATCAGACCCTGGTCACATGATCTCAGGAACCTACTGGGAGTGTATGGCCGCACAACATCTTTTATATAGATCGGAGCTTGACTATTAAGGGCTCTGTATGTTAAAACTAGGATTTTAAAATGCATACGGAAACAGATGGGGAGCCAGTGTAGCTGGATTAATAATGGGGTCACGTGTGATAACTTTGGTTAAAAGCCTTGCAGCAGCGTTCTGGACGACCTGTAGCCGGTCGACAGATTTTTTACTTAAACATGTGAAGATGGAGTTGCAATAAGCAAGACAAGAAGAAGTAAAAGTATGGATGAGTATCTCCATTTCATAATTTAATTGGACCCAATGTGAGAGTCAAGAGATAAAACTGGGTCTAAAGTTACCCCGAGGCTCCTCACAGAAGGCTGACTTAAGCAAGCAAGTGGACCAAGCCCCTGGACTATCAGAGAGAGGCAAATGCCTGAGGCACTTGTCAGGCGCACAGACGAGGACCTCAGTTTTAGCTTAATTTAGATGGATAAAATTATCATTCATCCTCCTGAACTCTTGATCGAATATAGACACCTGCCTAAAATATGAATTTTAAAAACACCCTGAGGTGTTAAAGCTCTTTATATATATATATATATATATATATATATATATATATATATATATATATATATATATGTATATGAAGATCTTAAAATATGCTGCAAAGGCAGTATAAGGCGGACCCAAAACAGACCCTTGTAGTACACCAGAAGTGACGGAGGCAGAGGAAGACTTAACAAACATAGATATTTGCTTTTATTTAACAATAAAAAGTGGGGAAAAAGAAAGCAAAAAAAGTTAATGATGACATAGTGATTTCTGCTCAGAGGACTAAAACAGGTGTACTGTGTGCCCTATGCCAACCCATCCGGACCACTGGACCAGAATCGTAGCTTATTAAAATGACTTTTCATTGTCATTATTTGGGAAAATAATTCATACTGGTGGCTCTGCGACAGGCTGGTGACCTGTCCAGGGTGTACCCTTCCCCAACAGTAGCCTGGTTAGACTCTGGCAGCCCTGTGACACCCAAGAAATGGATGGGTGGGAGGAGTTATATTGAAAATATAAATAAATGAACATGACACACATTTTAAAGAAATGCAATGTAATGATATCACTGCCTAAATTAACAAAACTACCAAACATCTTTTTAGACTGATTGAATGTGGTATTAGAATGAAAAACCCTGAAGTTGATCAAATCTACTAGCTATTCTTCTTTCTCTTTTGGCTTTTCCCATCAGGGTTGCCACAGTGAAACAACCTCTCTTTTGAGGATGAGTTGCATGGTTAGCTTGGCAATGTTTTATGCCGGATGCCCTTCCTGACGCAACCCTCTCAATTTATCTGGGCTTGGGACTGGCACAGAAGCAGAGAAGGGAATAGGGAGCAGCCCGGTTTTGAACCCTGGTTTCACAGAAGGAAAGGTGCTGCAAACCAGCACGAGCTAAATTGCTCCCCTAAATTGATTAGCTATTAGTTATAAAATATTTAAATACATCCACTATTAATTATTTCAATCCTACTAAACGTGTAAACACTGCTCTAGCACTATAAAAATCGAAAATGTTTTTGAGGTCTGAAACTGATGTTATCCTGCCACAGAACTGTGACAATTGTTACATTTGATGCTCTTCATGCTGAGGACACTGGTATCTTTGTAGCTTATAAACTTATTTACATTTAAGTCATACTTTCCATACATTTAACATCAAACTCAGATATGTATTGCTTTTTGTCAACTGTCACAGTTGTCATCATTACTGCTATGGTTTTAAACAAAGTCTTCACTGCATTCATTCAAAAACCAACTGCTCAGTCATGCTGGCTCAAACAAACACACTAACACATCAAAAACCTATTTGCTCTTGGTCATAATTTTAGTTTGTTGATACAAATGAATGGTCGTGAAAAGACCTAAATTTCTTTTTAGCTTTAAGCCAAACAAAAGCGTTAGAACGGTTCTTCTATGATTCATATTAACAGAACAGCAAACAACTTCCATATCATAACAGAATATTTATACAATCTGACAGCTAGATGATTATTTATTGGTACTTCCATGAACACATTACTCAGAAAAACTAAATGCTACCATGTGTGTAGAGAAAACAGAGGAAGAACAGGTGCCATACTGTAAGGAAGCTTACAGTGTCTCTGAGTCACACTTAGGCTGCATGCGCTTTCTCTTACCTTGGGTCTTGGCGGTGGTGGGGGAGTCTCTGGATCTTTCCTCTCCTCAGTTGAAGCTCCACATCTTAACTTAGATGTGTCCTGCTGCATGCTCTGTCCCAGCTGCACCATTGCTTTGCACTCCACACATGAGCCAATCATCAACCTCCCACCATCATCCACAAGGAGTGTGCGAGGGCTACGGGGCGCATACAAGAACACAGGAAGCCGCTGCACAGTGACAGCACACAGCCTACCTTGCCTGCGTTGCTCCTGCCTGCAGAAGAAACACACAAAAGTCTCACAGCTGTACTGGCGGGCCCAGGGTGAGCTGGGCTGCTGTGGGTTGGCATTCTGTAAGTTACAAGTTGCAGGGGTTGATGGAGTTTGGCCTTTGCTCTCATGAAGTGCCCATTGAGCATGTAGGTCATGGAAGCACAGTTTACATGCCGAAACCAGGCCTGTAGGGTCAACTGGCTTGGCTCGGGGTGCAGGAGGGTGCACAGTGAGAAATGGAAAGAAGGGCTCCCTCTCCCCACAGCGACCTGGTGGGTTGACGTGCAGTTGATATTCCTCTCCTGCACTCAGCTCAGCTCCACATAGGTAACACACTGAAATGGAGCTGCTGGAGTTTGTGTTCACTCCTCTCTGTAAACACACAGCTCCAGACTCATCAGCTGGCAAGGAGGCGTGGTATCTAATAAGGAAGGAGCTGACAGATGTGATGAGGTCCTCGCTGAGGCTGCGCCGGTACGCACCCCAGATGTCTTCCAAGAGAGAGTGACACTGGTGGCAGCAGCGTACACGCCCATTCCTCATCCCCTGTGCATTCGGTGGGCAAGGCAGCAGGTTAATGAAAGGAAAATACATCACTCCACGAGATTTGCCAGCACCGACTTGTGCATATACTGCTCTCATGTCTCCTCTAGACTCCTGACCACAGAGGAAACATGCCTCATGAAAGGTTTTGGGTTCACTAATACATTCAGTGGATGCAGAGTTTTTTCTATCTTCCCATGCAAGTTGGGAGTGATGGAGAGCACCAGTCTGGTTGAGAGGAACAACATACAAGCGCTGGAGGATGGGGACGTCAGCCAGTTGGAAACTCTGCCACTGCTGCATCAGACAGGAGTGACAGCTGCCACAGATGAGGGTGGTGCCAGCTAGACTGATGGGAACTGCACCTCTGGGAGCAGAGTGAAGCCACAAAAAGGGGAAGAAGGGTTCATCCTGCGCTTTCTCTTGCTTCTGCACACTAACTTTAAACTGATCATCATGTCGGAGGCCAGTCCCACAGATGTAACACACACACCTCTCTGGACTAGAGTCTGCACTGTGATCTGCTTGAGAACACTTTGAGGCTGAGAGAACTGTCAACGTTCTGACGTGGTTGCTTTTGCGACCATAGGCATTCCTTTCATCATCACTTGTGATGTTGATCTCATCTTCATCTGAGTAGTCAGAGGCGTTCTCCCTGGGAACAGTGCGGGTGCATTTAGGGATGGCAGCAGCCATTCCAACAGAGGACAGCGCAGCGTTGGAGTTATCCTCGGCACTCCCTCGGTGCTGCAGTGATGGACGGCTGGACGGAGCGCAGCTGCTGTCGGCAGCATGCAGGATCTGACGCGATTCCACATGTCTGGCATTCTCCTCCTCCAGCCAGCGCCTGTTGCGCATAATGACTCCATTGTCCTGCACAGGTGGGTCAGATAGGGGATTGTCATAACCCCGCTGATGGAATCTCTCCTGGGACTTTGCCAGAGTTTCCGATGATTGACAGACATTATTCATAATTTTAGCCCCGCGCCATGCTGACTGAACCCGCTCAGCTTTAGGCGACCCCTGCGCTCCGTAGATCCCCATCACGCATCGCAGCGCGCGCTGTGACTCTGGGCTGCTTTTAATATTGATGACATTGTTTCTCCTGACACCATCTCGTGTCATTTTGCCAGACACTCTGAGACACTTGTCTTTGCCTACACCACTTTTGTCAACTAAATCCATGTCTTGATCTGACAGGTTCTCGTTTTCGGAAAAAGAGGAGAAATCCGACTCTGCGCCACCGTCGTAGTTCTGGCTGCCGACGCTGATCCTCCTCTCCAGATCATAGGAGATGTTCCACTCCTGCGGGACCCGCCGAGAGTCGCACTGATAGGGTCTCTTCAGCCAGTACATGCGCTTCTCGATGGGTGTCCTGCTCCGCTCGAAGGAGTTCCACTGCTCCGTCAGGAAGCAGTGGCACACGGCGCACACCAGTGCGTAACCGTCCGGGCTCAGCTCACAGGCGCACGGGGCTGGCTCCTGGTTTTGGAGAAACGGGAAAAATGGAAGCCTCTCTCCCTGAAATGTGACTTGTAACCTCAGCTCCTTCCCCGGAGTCACTCCGCTTCCACATATGAAACAGTGGACAAGACCCCCGACTCCGTTCCGCTCAGCCCTGGATGAGTTGCCGGGCAGGGGGCTGTCCTCGCCGGGCATTGTTGCAGCCATAAGTCGGTGTTTCCGAGATAAGGGTGTCAGTTCCTGCTCACGGGGGGAGTTCATTGTCTTTAAACACCCGAGACAAGGCTACAAAAGCATCATCAGTTAGGCCATATTCGTGACAAATACTCGTCTCCAGCCATGAAATAAATCTTTGTCCAACTTACAGAGCGATAAGAAAGACGACAACCCATTGAAACGGCAGCGGCTCCAGCAAAATTTTGCTTTTCAAGCAAAAAACGTCCATAAACAAAGCAGCGGAGAAGTCCGTGTTATTTGGAGTCTGTAGTCCGCATGTGTGCACTGCACTTCCACATCATGAATGAACTTCGGATCAACAGCGAACTTTCTCCAAACTCGCACCGTGCAACTTTGGCCACTGACTCACTCGCATTGTACACAGCGCCATCCCAAATTCACGGGACCCGCTTCGACACCCCAAAGGCAACCTCCACCCCTTGCCAGCCCCCCCCACCAGCACAATATCGTAGCACAGATCGCACGTGCACGGACGCGCGGGAGCTGGCCGTCGCGCACGCGGGTCACGCTCTGTGGAACACTCAAACATGCATTTCCACAGGCTCATATGTCATCTGCTTTTAAAAGTCCTTCACAGGAGTCACATGATCAGTTTTCATCAGCTTGTCAAACACTGTGTAGGTACCATAACCATCTATAAAGCCTGACAGGCAGCGTTACTTCCGGTGCCACACTTTCAAGTCTAAACTCATATATATTTTTGTAATAAGTCTCTGTATCGGCTTCCACAACAACAATACACAAAGCTAATAATCATTTTTTGTCTTTATTTTTATCATATATTTTTTAATGATTTCAACAGATTTTGATTAAAGGCACACAAACTAGATTTTTAAGAATTTCTTCCCCTAAGCAGATATTTTTCAAGGTTTGCATTTAATTTTTATTAGCAGAAAACATACTGATGTTCTATTTTAAGAAGGCAATGTGTTATTATTTTAAAACAATAAAATTTCGTTCATTAATTAAAATACCTAAATATAGAGAACTGCTTGTTTTTAAGAAATACTTCAGCTCCACTAGGTTCCTGCAGGGATCCAGCCAATCCATTCATGCGAATTTTAATTATTATGCTTGATTTTTGTTGTCACCTAATCATCCAGGTGAACTTTTGTTTTTGTGCTTTATCCCCTGTCCTCTGGCTCCTGACATTCATGATTTAGCAAACATGTAGCTTTCAGCAAAACCTGTAATATTTTGTCTTAATTTTTTGCAATAGGAGTCAGCTATAGGGGCCAAAGTAATAATGAGTAATTAGACCATCTATGAAGCAGAGGCAGACTAACTGTGACATTTCTCATCCATTCATATTCCATGGTTGGCACTAGCTTTTTAATTGGAAACATGAGGTTTAATTTGGATGCTTTTGGAAATAAACACAGAAAAGAAACACCAGGGAAACATCCTAAAAAAAGTAATCTGCCCTTATAAGTGTCAAAAATGCAATGTAGCACACAACTAAATAAACAGGAAGCCAAAAACATTTAAAAGTAAAAACTTTCCAGTCTGAAAATGTTGTGTGAAACAAAGTGGATGAAGCATCATGAACGTATAGGTCTATTGTGCCAAAACTGCTCATCTCCTTTAACACAATATACATTAACATAATTCCACATTGCAAAAACAAAAAAAAATCAAGTATATGCATTGCATTATATAAGCAGCTGGGAAAACATGTCAAGTAAGTAACAACTTTTTAAAAAAATACAAAACAAAAAAACAACAGATTTATTTAATATTTATGGACAGTTTATTTATCTAAGAAAATTGTTATGACATATAATCGATTTTTTTTCCATCAGTGCATCAGAAAGACATTCTTTTGGGAAGTTCACCTGTTGTGGAAACAGTTCAAATAGCAAGGAGATGAAAAACAAAAAGCAATGTTTTTACAGTTTTATAGCAAATAAATGTCTTGTTATTAACAGGAAAAAAAAAACTTTTTGGACTCCATTCCTTATCATATTTTACAGTTTCTATAAAATGCTGTGTGCCACAAATAACACAGATTTACAATGCTGCCGTGCACTGTCCAACCTTGGTATTGCATTGTGGGAAATCCCCAATCCTGCAACTCCTCCAGCTCCTGCTGCAGCCAGAGGGTCATGCTGGCAAATCACAGATGCCAGGGAGAAAAATAAAAAAATACTGAGGAAAGACAAATAAACAAATGAAATAGAGCAAGCATCAACAAATATAAATAATAACCCATAGTTGTCAAGTCGATTTATAAATAAAGTTTGAACAAACTAAATTGAAATGTCATGTGTTAAACAGCATTTTTTTTAATGAATGGATGGATTGTGGATTCCTCCCTTTGGTACGTGTTTGCTGCTGTTGAACAGATTGCCATTAAAATGCCTGATTACCCATCAGATGATTTAACACCATAAAACAACTTAACAGTAGTGTTTGCACACTCTTTGCACACACACAGCTTGTCTGTTTTTGTTCGTTGCTGTGGGGTGTTATATGTACCATGGCTTTCACGGCCATATGGGAGGCATTATTTTACAGCTACACCACAGGACTGCACACTTCACCATTCTTTTAAAAAGCAGACGAGCTGAAAAAGCAAAAAAAGATAGCAGAAATGTTGCATATTTAGAGGTTTTATATTTTTTTTCAATTTAAACCTTCAATCAAGAGTCAAAAACAGTTACATATGCTCATAAAACAATTTAAAAAAAAATATTTGTCAGACAAAAAACCCATTTGAACTTTTGTGGTTCCCTCTTTCAAGCATAAGCTGATGTTTCAGCCAAAGGTTGTTCCTCCACAGGAAAATGCCATAGTTCCATCTACTGTGTTCTGTATGTTCTGACAAACTGCTCCCACAAGATCAAGCAGACGTGCCCAGGTCAAGGCTGACTGACAGCTATTATTCTTCAGCGACCTTTTGCTGGAACACTCCTTCCCATATCCATCCTCTTTCTGTCATCTTATTTTCTCAATTCCTCATTTTCTGCCATAGCTGTTCTCTCTTGCTCATGCAAGTCTTGTGTTGTTTGATGTACAAATTTGAAATGACTGTAAGTACCATCTACCTGTGTGGTCACAAAGTGGAAACAGGTGATCATAATGCTCAGGAAATGGTTATGTACTAAAACAGGAAAAAGCCTTTCAATGTTTTCTGCAGCTCCTTGTGGTTTATACCAAATAGAGGAGCTTCAGCTGCAGTTACATTTAATTTCATCTAATTAGTAGTGACATGTCAAGTAAACAACACTGGTATTGGATAATGTGATGAGAACAAGGGGCAATCTGTTCTGAAGAATTGTATCCTCCAACTGAGCATTCGTTTTTTTCTTTTTTAATCCACTTAGCACAAGAAAACCAAAAAAAAACTAAATTCCCAGGCTCCTTTCTCAGGCCTTGATCCACATTTGGCCTTCAACAGGAAAAACCAGTACCGGTAATCTAATCTCAAGCAAACACCAAATGTTGCCAATTTTCAAAACCATAGTTTTATTTCAGCAAAAGACATCACAGGTGTGTTTTCGAAGCAGAAAGTGTTGTGGATAACACTTTGAACATGTTTCACTTGGTGCAAGACACAGATCTGGAATCAATTCTTCAGCTGAGCATGTGGTCAGGAGTTTTGTGGTGCCTTTTGAAACGTCTTTGAAGTGGAAGACCCACAGTGTGTTTAAAAACTATTCAGTCTTAAATGGCGAGAGTCTTTTTCAAGCAGGACAATTTCTCCTTCACATTCACTAACTTTCACTTGCGGGTGAATGTGCTGGGACGATGTGGGCTTCAGCGTTGTATTAGTTTTCAGATACATTCCATTAATATTATGCTAACGTTTTTGTTTGTACAATAATAGAGAAAAATGGACAAAGCATAATTTTCTTAGTTTTTGAATGGATCTTTTGTTTAAAATGTCTTAGGGTGCTTTTCAGACTGGGTAAACCATTTACTCTGGACCCAGTCCACTTAATTTGGTCCACATCAAGTTGTATTTGGTGAGCCTGCATTCATCCGATCACATTTCAATAAGTTGCTGTGTCTCATCGTTGTGGTGTTATGGCATTGGTTTGAGAGAATTCTGTTAAGGAACTACAAGGTAGCTTTAAGAATGATGTCACAGCAGCGTGTGCCGCGTAAGAAGATACAGAAAAGCATGTAAGAAGTGTTTTCAGCTGTATTAAAATAAACGAGAAACCAGAAAGGAGTTGAACCTTTTTTTCCTCTTTGATAGTGCGACAATCGTTGCTTTACATTTGTCTGCTGCTCATCTGTTGCTACATTCTGACTGTGTTTACGTCACATGAACACATGGATTTTATTCAGACTGAGGAATCTCAGAGCGAACCGAAACTCAGTCCGATTGGAAACAAACTGAGACCACTTCGAAAGATGGGTCCGAGAGAGGTTCCTGGTCCCGGACCAGGGTCTACTTGGGTGTGTTCCGACTGAAAATTTGTTCGGGATTACCGGGGGAAACGAATTCTGGTTCACTTTAAGCAAACCAAATGTGTCCAGTCTGAATACACCCTTAAAGTCCCACTTCGATCAGCTTTTAATCTACTTTCAAAGCGTTCTCAGTAAAGCACTCTCAGTCTATTAAGGTCCTATACCATGCTATTCTTAGCCTTCTGTAGTAAACAATATCCATCTATGGGATAATATATAACCTTTGGCACACAAAAGAACACATTTTTTACAAGATATTAGTTGTATTTCCTGTGCTCTTTTCCAACCCGGAAGTGGGTGCCGCCAATTTCATGGCGTCAACCTAGAGTTGATCTCGGCAGTGTTTCTGTGTGTCACCCACGAAAACAAACAACTTCCAAACTTTTGCACAGATTGATGTGCATATTGATCCTATTATTGCTAACAATTTGAATGAAGAGATAGTCAGAAACACAGTTCTAAGCTGAACTTTCTTTACATGTGTCCTCCATCATGAGAATAATGCTACAAGAACATGTTAAAAACACCATTTTAATTAAAGTGGGTCTTTAAGTGTGTGGATCAGCCTTCAATGTGCACATCAGATTCCCTACCAGTGACTCAATGGGCTTGATTTATGATAATAAAAACAAGTCTGCATTTTGTCTTAGTGTTTATTACTATGAGACTTGACCTCAGCTCCTCAGTTTGATTTAGACGGTCATTGTCGTAAAACTGAAGAGTGTGAGGTCACTGCTCATTTTGATAATCCTGGGTTGTGCAGAAGTCATCACATGAAGATTTTTTATTTGTGCACCTTTGAATTTTTGATCGAGTTGTTGTTTTTTGCCTGAACATGCATCCAACAAAAGCAACAGAAAGTTAACCAGAACGTTTCGGAGAGAAATAAATTACCTGGACAGAGGGGACACCCATCACCTGACGGGCATTTTTTAAAGCTTAGTTGCACAATTTTATTGAAATGACAAGTTAGTGATAGGAGTAGAACTGACAGGGGTTTGGAGGGGCTGTGAATAAGCTCTGATAAGTCTTCATTGTTTATTGGTGTCACTTGTTTGTTAAGGTCTGAAAGGGGCAGGTACGCTTTCATGCCAGAAATAACAGCCGCTGTTCTCTGCCAGCTGCAGCCCTGCATCCTGCCAGTGAGGAAGTAAGGGTGTACATGCCATTACAGGGAGGTAACGCAGGACATGAATCAAGCCAAAGAGTCACAAGTTCAGTTCCTTGATGAAGAGTCATCACTGAAATAGTGAAGCAGGTTGTAAACTGTTGTGAAAAGAGTTACAAACTGCGGTTGCAGAGCGGTGAAGCTTGCCCGGAGTCTTTGGCCTTGTAAAATGTTATTTTTGGAGACAACAGTCTAATTATCTTTCTTTGCAGAAGGAAAGCATGCCAGGCTGACTGGAGATAAAGATCATGCAACTTTGGCTAGGAAGTCAGAGCTTTCTCTTTGTTAGTCATGCAGTCTGAGGGATCTTTTGATTCCTCAAGGTCATCATCGCAACTGAAAAATGAGGTTCCTCTGCACGAGAAAAAAACAGCTCAATGTAGAAAAAGTCATTTAATTATCAGTTCAAACAATTTTACCTAAATTCAGCAAATCGGTCAATCCAAGCTAAAATTTATTTATGTGTAAGCACTAATTTAACACTGTGACACTTGTAAATCGAGTCAAATACACTTTAACCTTTTATTATACCCAAGTGTAGTATGGTCCTTCAAAACAGTTTTAGGACCATTGGAACCATTTTTTGAAAATCCAAAATGTGTTAAAATTTCTTGACAACTTTTATTTTTATTCAAAAACAGCTAAATGATAAAAGAACAGATAATTGCATTTTTTTTAAAAATACAAAAAAGAAAAAAAGAAAATGCAGATAAATTAATGTAAATTGTTTTTTTTTGTTTGTATAAGTGATATATAAGTAAAAGTATATAAGCAAACAATCAAACCCTAAATCAAAGAAAAAAGGGAAAAAAAATGTAGATTTGGAATGTAGCATGATCAAATCATGTGATCTTGCCATGTGACTTTGGGTCAGGAAGCTCCTGCTTGCTCTCACAGAGATCCCCAGCACAGCTGAAGTTGACCTTTCCCCTTCTTCCCACAGAGCCACAGCCTGGCTGGAGCCTGTGCATGTGTGCCAAAGCGCGTGTGTGCGTAAAATGTGTGTGTCCTCTGTGACACTGGGACGACCCGAGCCACTTTCACCTGGACTTGTCTGTCAGTGGTGAGGTGCCTCCTGGGTGGAAGGCCGGTCCCCCTCCGTCTTTCTGAAACACTGAAAAGTAATGACATACTTCTGCGCAGCATTCCTCCATTCCCAGGTCACTCAGACCCAGGAGAAGAAAGCTGCACAGAGGAAGGTCAAAGAGAAGTTTCGGAAAGGGGAGAGGAGATGCAGAAGAGACAGAAAGAATGACTGTGGGGAGGTGATAAGTGATCCCAGTGGAGTTCTGCTGTGATCCCATGGAAGTGAAGAGCTCGGGACACCTGTTCGATGGATCACATTCATGTTCCCTGCTTCAAGCACATGTGGCAATTTAAAGGACAGAGATCCAAATTTGCTGGATCTTCAGTGTTGATTTGAAATGTGTCAGGATAAAGTTTTCAAAAGGAAAGGAAAAACGCTCAAGCTAAGATGCACACACGCACACTCTTGTGCCAGCTTTTTCCCAGCAGAAATCCCTCAGCCCACTCTTCAAGCTCTCTTTCTTTTTGGAATATCACCATGTTTCACTAATAACGTGATTGTTTACAGCAACAAAAAAAGTGACAAGGATGAAAAGACGGTGCAGCGTGGGCCAGAGGACAGGCCAGTCAAATCTGGGGATGGTGCTGCTCGTGCGGAGACGCCTGGAATAATGGGAAAAGAATGCAATATAATGACTCCCCTGGGATGGGTCCAGCTGAAGGCCCTGCGAATCGCCAAAAACAAACACTTGAAGAGAACAGAGTGCACACACAAGGGCTTTAACAGCCCCCTCGCCTCCTCAACACACACATACACCCTCCTCCTCTTTCCTGTGCCGACCTACTGGAGTCTGCTGTTTTTTTTGGCTGCTTGCAGGCTTCAGATGAAGAGCACCCTCTCCGTTCCTCACTCCTTTTTACTTTCTCTCCTTGCTGTCAGGGAAATGCTCATGACATCTTCGGAGGGAACCTTGAGAACCACTGTCTGCCCTTGTCCGTATCAATAATCGTGCTCCTAGTTCAAACCCCTGTTCTTAAATTCTGCTCCAAATCCCCCTTATTTTTCCCCCATCACCTGTCCATGTGTTCATGTGCGTTTGTGTTTTCTTTGCACACTGATATTGACAGCTTGATTGCTCCTACCCCAAAAAAGAGCCCTTCATCTCAACCCTGGCAATCACACGAGCACACATTATGTTCCAGCTGTCAAGAGTGAGTGCTTTCTTTTCCGGTTCTGCTCCTTAATATATGTGTGTGTTACTCTGAGTCCTCCTGCCATGTTGGCAGGTAGGAAAGCTTGTGTAAGTCTACTTTTTTACAGAGACACACACACCGGTGTGTGCACACACACGCCTGTAGCTGAGGACACGGAATCTTCTCTGGTTGTTTTGAGGATTCCTGGGGTCTGTGTGAGCCGGTTGTGCTTAACAGGGATGGGGCCAAACGGGTCGGAGCCTCCTCCAGCATCCAGCTCTTTGACTCATGATTTGGGCACTTTGCCAGAAGCTTTTCCACCATGGGCTTCAAGTTTCCAGAGGATGCTTAGAACTCAGTGGCCTGCATCTCTGCAAGGAGCAGGTTTACGGTCAAGCTGTGGTAATGGTTGTAAAAATGATTTTGGTTAATTATTGACAGCATTTTGACCCTGATTTCATTTACATGTCTACAACTTTTAATTTAAGTTAACGTATTTTGAAATAACGAGTGTTTAATAGATAACATGACTTGTTACTGTAGGACTTCTCTTAGAAGAGGGAGAACGCAACAGAAGTTTTTTGCGCTTAAAAATTTCTGCAGCAGATGAATCACAAGAACAAAGATTTTGCTTACTTTAATTCCACTCTCATTTTCTTTGTTCTGCTGATCTCCACCATGACAACCACTCTTGCAATTCCCTCTCTCAAGCCATGCTGGGCTGGAAGCCAGTGTCTAGAGAGAAAAACGCTCTTATTTTCTGCTTTTCTTCTCTCAGACAACACATTTGCATTGAAGTGAAAATGTGGGCTTTAGAATTTCAGGACTGGCTTTCCTCTGGATACTTCAGTTCTTAACATATTTATTAGATCACTGGCTGTGTGAACAATAAGGCAAAGCCAAATTAAACCTTTTCTATGTTTTTTTAAATCAAATTATTTGCAAAATAAAAGCTTTTTCATGGTTTTATAATAAATTGTTTTCTTAGAGAAGGTGTAAAACACGTCTAACTATGATGGAAAAAGTCTATAGGTTGGTGTAAAATAGGCTTTTTATTATTTTCTATAAAGTTTTAAATCTTCCGAAGATTATAAAAATAACTTAAATAAAGTATGTTTAAATACAAAAAATAAAGATGTGCAGATTTGCCTGTATATCAGACAGGTGGTCACATCCCTTTCGCTTTAGCTCAACTGTAGGCAGAAAAGCAACTCACAAGAACGCACTCACACATTCTCATTCAATTTTCAGAAAGAACAGGAAGAAGAAAGTATCAAAATGCAGCTTCTATAGGTTCAAGTTCACTTTATTTATGCACGTCTGTCTTCAAGCCCTCATGAGTGTGCGTCACGGCGCACATGTGTGTTTACCATGATGCTTCACCTCAGCTCTCCCACAGCTTCCCAGCAACTTCCCGAGGATGAAAGCGAATGAAACCCCAGACTACTGGGGCTCCACAGCCAATTAGGATTGTTTATTTAGCCAGCCACGGCCGCCTAGCAGAACAGGAGCACACAGCCAGCCACACAGCCCTGCAGGGGAAACCTCTCCTCTCCTGCTTTCCCTCTTTTTCCACTTGTTTAAACTTCACTAGCTCCATGTCTTCCTCGCCTCACGCTACTCTCTAATCCTCCTCTTTTTTCAATA
Source organism: Oryzias latipes (assembly GCF_053564925.1). NCBI lineage: Eukaryota > Metazoa > Chordata > Actinopteri > Beloniformes > Adrianichthyidae > Oryzias > Oryzias latipes. Next base: position 26,131,576 of record NC_136239.1, read on the forward strand.
ACCTAACCTTTTTTGCCATGTCCCAGAAGTCATTAGGTGATAATAGCAATCAGGTTTATTTGGTTTTGTTTGGAAATATGATTGCTGCAGTTGTGTATAATCCAGCATTTACATACTACACAAGTCTGAATCTGCTTATTTATATCTTTCTACATCTCTAAAATTCATCTCTTGGTATAGTAAAGGACGATGGGGATAAGGTTTGTCATGTTTTTTTGCAAAGCCAGGATGCAACATCTGTGTCCAGCGTTTATTCTGTTGTTTCAGGTTTTTCCATAAAGTATCTGTGGTTTCTCCTTGTTTGACTAATATCTACAGTGTTTTTTTTCTTCACCATGTAAAACCCAAATGTTGATTGATTACTTTGCAGAATTTCTATGGTATTGATGCACTTCCTTTTTTTATTTTAACTTTCACCAATTGCATCTAATCTGAAGTTTTTTTTTTGTTCCAGCAAACCAGCTATCCCTTCGTATGATTTTTATACTTAAGAGGAGCTAAAAAAAATAAGGGGAACAGCCATCAACCCTCATCCTCTTCCTCATCCATCACTGAGGTCAGGGCTCTACATCTTCTTGCCTTTCCATATTCCACTTATAATACCCCGTCTGTCTGTCAACCATTTTTCCTTGTTTTTCCTCTCATTAGCACAAATTTCCCATGATAGATTGGCTCACTGACTGACGCCCTAAGAGGGTGTTCAGTATGGTGGAAGTTGGGAGCGTGGCAGTGAGGTGAACCAGAACAATTGAATCGGTTAGTTCAAAAGGGGCCCAAGTCCACATTTTTTTCAAAATAGAGATATTATATGTTCTATTGTCTTCAAGGGAAAAGCTATCTGATTATGTGCAAAAAAGTCCCAAGTCCGTTGTAATGTATTGACTATGCTTGACATTTAAAATGCATTAAGTGCAAAATTCCTGGACTTGGGCCTGTCTTGCATGGGTTTTGCTTTATCCCATAGATGGCAGCACTAGTTATCCAATATGGCACGCCCCTGTTTAATTCAAGAAGGGCCCAAGTCCAGAGACTTTAATTAGCCAGTCCTCTGAAATTCTAAAAGTAAGGTGCTTTCTATTATAGCTTTTGTAAGCTATGAATCTGGGTAAAGTATTAATCATTTGGTGTAGCCTCCCTTTAAGCTATGCAATTAAAATCATTTCCTGGAAAAACAAACCTCTTGGACTTGGACCCCTTTTGAACTAACCGATTCAATTATATTCTAGCATCAATAAATCTAAAGTCACTTTTAGACAAGCTGAATACAAAGTTTTTAAACACAACCTATTTGATGCAGACTAAACGTTCAGGCTGGATGCAGATGTTTAAAATCTCTATGATAATTAACAGATGGCAGATTGTGTCTTGTTTTTTCTTTCTGACTAAATACAACTGTACAAATAGGTTCCTTTAAAATTTGATGAATATTTTTGATATTTTTAGCATTTTTCAGTATTAGCTGTTTTGCTTTGTCAGCATTGAAAATCGTAATTTTAAATGGGTAAAAGAAAACTGCCCAGAACTCATATGAACCTATTATCCACACTATTATATTATTACCAAAATCTAAGCCAAATGAAGAAATCTTATATTTTGCCTTGATGTGATTCTGCAATGTACTGTTGTCTTTGTCCCTTTCAGTTTTTTCCACAATGCCTGTTTTTGGCTCCAGCCTTCTCAATCTCTGCACAGAATAAAGTAAGTATGAAAATATGAATATGAATTCAGGAAGCTCCAGTGGGTCATATTCTGCCAGAGTTTTTACAGGACTGCTTTCCCTCTACTCCCAGTGTTTTTCAACACAGCTGGAAGATGTGCGTTCCTTCTGCGGGTCACATTGCAAACAAGACAAAGACGACTTCATGAATCACCTTTGGAAGTTAAATCTTGAAGGGCAAATGGGAGGAAATGAGCAAGTAAAAACAAGTGACAAAAAGTATGGGAGTTTGACTGAGTGAGCTTACACATGGCGGAATAAAGATCTGTTCACTGACTCGTTCCACATGGGTGCCTGTGGTTTGGGCCTGTCGTGGCCACAGAGCATACATTAAATATTCATGAAAATAACTAACTTCTTACAAACATCTCAGCTAAGGATTTACATTTCAAGTATTACCCATATAGATCAAATATAAACTAAAGTCAAAATTAGTAAATTGTTATATGATTATTTATTAATTGATTCAGTTCCCTCTACCTTGGTGTGGAATTCTAAAATCCTTTGTTAAGACAGTGAAGACGAAGTGATTGTAGCTTACTTGCAGCATCGAATGACAATAAAGAGAAGAGGAGGAGTGGAGATGAAGGCGGCAGTGTTTAATTTTTTGAGGATCTTCCTTCCATAGGAGGAAGATGGAATCATTTTTAACTTCTTAAGATCCGGGCCAATATTTGTACTATCCCTTTACACAGGGCCCCACTTAAGCAGAATTAACTACTGAGGTAACATAACCCAAAATGTGATGTCCATGCATGTGGACGCCAAGCATCAAGAGGTTAAAGGGACATCAAAAAATGAAAACTCCATTCTGGAGAGGGAATCAGAAAAACCAAAAGGAGATCCAGGGCTGGCCAACTCCAGTCCTCAAGAGCCACAACCCTGACTGTTTCTCCCTGGACTGCTTGATGCTGACTATGTAAATCAGGTGTGTTATGATAACCAGGATGTGGAATCGCTGGAGTCAGCTAATCAGCAGCAAACGGTCTAGGGAGAGCTGGAAAACAGTCAGGATTGTGGCTCTTGAGGACCAGGGCTGACCTACCCTGATTGACATGTAAAGGAGAAGAGCATAAATATATTGATGCCAACCTGAAGACAAAAAGGAAGCTCAATCAAGGTGTTAATGGATGAAGTAAAACTTCACATTTATTTATGTGGCACCTTTCAAACATAAAAGCTTTTCAAATTAAAAGTTTTTAAAGAAAATAAGGTTTTTCTCTCTCATATAGAACACTTTCATTTGAGGATTCCACAGAAATTGTGAGACATTTTGTCTGATAATCCAAGAAAGAAAAGATATAAAAACATGTATTTTCTGTTTAGATGGATCATCCTCAGGCACAATCATGCTACAGAAAAATTAATGGTTCTGTAGCATGATTGTGCCTGGTTGTCTGTCTTTATGCAAGAGGATGAACTGACAATCTGTTAATTGATTCTGTCAAATGCCAGATTACAAGAGGAATAATCTTTAGATAATCTACATGTAAGTAAAATTGGATTGCAGGACTCCATTGAGTTGTTCTTTAAGCCGTGTTGCTTGGCTGCCTATAGCTGCTCACCCTTTTTCCCACCAAATTAGAAATGAACAAATTAGAGAAGTGATGAACAATCCGTCTCTTTTTCAACCACTCAGAAAGTCCTAAATGAAAACAATGTCTGGACTGTGTTCTGATTGCTTCAAAGTCTTCTCCTAACATTCTTTGTGCAACCGTCAGGTTGCTGGACTGCACACCACCCCAGCTATTGTTTTCATTTCCCATCCATTAAATACAGCTTCAGGAGAAAACAGAGAGAAAGAAGGGAGCGAGAGGAGAGGTGGGAAACAATCTTGGGAGGATCCGTTGCTACCGGACAGAGTGTTTATCATAACAGCTGCTGTCCACAGGGGAAACTTGGCTGGAAACATCAAAGCTTCCTTCACAGCCCACCTCTATCATCCTATGAACAACTATAAAGACACACACTCTCACATGCTACTACCGCATTATAACGTGAAAAGTAAAGCAATAATCAAAACTCAACCAGAAGTTAGAAAAAAAGTGAAGCATGTTTTAGTCCTGATTGCTTAAACCGTTAACTCTCAGCCCTGAGGTCTGTTTTTACGATTGTTCTGGTTTTTGTGTAAATGAATTAAAGTTCCATTTGAGTGGCGCCCCTTGTATATGCCAACACATTCTTCAGATCGAGAGCTGAGCTGGCCGTGCTTCAACACATTGCTCTTGCAGACTCTTTAATAAGCAGCAGCCCTTACAAACCCTCCCTAAAAGACAGAGAGCGCAAGGGGGGTTTGAGGAGGGGGTGGGGGTGAGGGGAGAAACAGGATGGGGGAGCCAGAAAGAGGCATTTTTATACCGCCCTTTTACCGGACTGTTCAAAGGCTCAGAGGATGAGGTTACAATTTATTTCCTAGTTAAGCTTATCCCTCTTCTGTGAGAGGAATTCAACTGTGCCAGTCTGCTGCCACCTTGAGGCTAACAACATGAACTGTGTCACAGCACACATGCAACTCTCTGCAAACACGAATGATGTTATCAATAACAATAGCAAAGCTGTTGGGTGAATACAATTTATTGATTAAACCATAAAAAAGGACATGCTCAAAGATGGAACAGTAGAAGGATGCCACGGTCATGCCAGGACATGATGATGGTTGGAGTGAGCAAAGGAGGATGCAGAGGATAGGATTAGATGGTGGCAAATGATTCACTCTGATGACCCGCAAAAGAGTCAGCCAAAAGCTGATGCTTGGATTTGTTAGCAGATATTCTACTAATTTTTAGTTCTTATTGTTTTGACAGAGTCTCAAAATTTGATGAGTAAAAAAATAAAAATTAAATGGTTCAAAGTTGGCTCTGTTGACTATTTCTTCCAGTAAAGAAGTCCTTTTCTGTTTGTTAATTAATTCATTCATCTTCTAATCAATTTGTCCCCCTTTGGGGTCATGGGGCTGCCAGAGCCCACGCATGCACGGGGAGAACATGCAAACTCCACACAGAAAGGTTCCCTGTTGATGTTCCCAGCCCGGATTCGAACCAGGGGTCTTCTTGCTTCTTGCTAACCACTGCGCCATCGTGCGTAAAGAAAAAGATTATAAATTTAACTCATGCTGCGTTTTGCTTTGCTGTATTTTCACAAAATGGTGATCAAACTTAAACTTAAAAAACATTGATCACTTATTTTCATTTTCATTCAAATTCTGCTAGATGATGCAAGCAGTGTAACAAGATTAAGTGCCCATTAACAGCAACCTAATGTATTTCTGACAGGGTTTGGAAAAAAGCCAGAAAAAAAGCAGGAAAAAAAATATTCTAAAAGTTTATCTGCAGTTAAAACGTATTATGCAATTCTTTACTGATAGTTCTACAACCCAGAACAGAGTTTATTCACTGTATTTGACCCATCCTGAACACTGAATTCCAGTCACAGCCTTGCTTGGGAATAATTCAGTGGTTTGAACCCCAAATCCAAACCAGTAATGCTGACTTGAAGCTAAGTCACAGCATCTGGACTTCTTATCTTCTCTCGTTGAAACATTTCATCCAAATTGCTTCATCGGTAGCCTTTTATATTGCACATGGGTTCCATTTTTAGTGTTTGGTATGACGTGACTGTAGATTTGTGGACACTCTACCACTAGGCCAGTGAGTTAGCTATAATAACAACTTAAAATGAGGAATACATCTAACAAAACTTCAAAATTACAAGTTAATCACCTTATAAATATTGCTTTAAAACATTGTAAATTCATTTGATTTCTTTTTCATTGCCGTGCATGTGTGCAGTGTCATTTTTTGGATCTCCCCACCTTCTCTGAGGCCGCCCAGCTGAAACAACACAACGTGTTGGACAGTTTAGAGCCCTGATCCACTTTCTTCTAATTCTTCCAGATTTCTGATCTGTCCATTCATCTTCTGCCAAAAATTCTGTCACGGCACCAAGCAGTCTGCAATATTCCAGTGTGACTGTGATTAATTTGTGAGAATTTTTTCTCCATGTAAGTTGTGTCGTAAGTCTACAGATATAGCAGACGAAATGATTCCGACGGACAAAAACGGACCACAATGAGTGTGAAACGGAGACTGTGTCCTGAAGATCACAACACAGGTTACAAGTGCTGTAACCTGTGGTCCAACTAGAAAAATGAAACACTGTGAGAATGTGAAAAAATACATACATGTTCACACATGTTCTATAAAAATTACTTAAAAAATATTGACAAAGTTGGCCTTAAAATAAAGCTTTAATTAAAAAAAAAAAGATTTATCGCAGGTTTTCCAGCAATGCTCTGATACCGTCACATGAATGACATTTAAGGTGCCACTCACACATGCCACTAAGATGTGGCTTAACAAGCTGAACACTTCCTACTGTGAAATCTTGACATCTCTTTTTAAAAATAGATCAAGTCCAGCAAAGACAGTGAAGCCACTAGCACTTTTTCTGGAACCTACAGAGCGACTGAAGTTGCAGCCATTTGATATCAGCCTTTTCAGGAAATGTGGGCAGTGAAAAGACATGTAACACAAATTTTGGAAGTATGAAAAGGGATAATTAGCAGTGGATGGGATTCTTGTTAAACTATTTTCAGACAAATATTTCCGTATGGAAAATGACCTATCTTTGTTTTAAACTTTAGTATAAGGCTGTTCCCACTCACACCATGATAAGTGATGTTGACATGATTTACTTAAACACACACTTTGCAAGGGCAAAGTGTCTTAGTTTCAAGTTGTGAAGTGAAATTAACGTTATTTTATTATAGATCAAGAATTGCAGTAATGTCTGAGTCATTACTTCAACTATATTTATAGTTCATTCATCAGACAGTTGCCTTTTTAGAAATGCATTAACTTTTATGCTCAGAGGAGGGCAGCAGAGTTTGCTTTTCAGTCCTCAAGAGAGGAAGCCTGCACATTTGCAAACTCACACATGCATGAGGATCCACTTTGACTCATCACGCTCAAATGTTTTCTTCTGCACGTGTGCACTTGCCGAAAAATGCCCGTGCACATGTTACAACAACGAGGATACAACCAGCATTATTTTAAAACTCCTTTCTCATGACAGCCCCCTCTGCAGAGGCAAACGGCCATTCCACAGGGGACGTCCTACTGAAGAATTAAAAGCATTGCTTTTAAATACAGCATATTTGTGTTGGCACGGGGATAGCATAGGGTTACAAAACATAATCAAAAATGACAATGAATACAATTATTGAATGAAGATAAGAAATAACAACTGCCCATTTAGATCATTGATATTCAAACGTTATCTATTGGGCTATTTAAACACAACAGGGAACTGCAGCTTATTCAGAACTCTGCTGCTCAGGTTCTCACAAGGACCATGCAAGTAGAACCACATTAGTTCAATTCTGAGGTCTTTGCACTGCCAGAGGATAAACTTTAAAGTTCTGTTGCTGTTTAATTAACCTTTGAATGGTTTAGCACCAAGACACATGATTAAGCTTGTGATCTCATATAGACCAACCAGACCCAAATGGATCAAGTCTTCAGTTGTCAGTCCCTAGAGTTGAATCCAAACATGAAAAAGGTGCATTCAGCTTCTACTCTCCACAGATCTGGAACAGACTTCCAGAAACACTCACTTTATTCAAATCCAGGTTAAAGATCAGGGAAGCTGAGAGGAGGTTTTCTCTTTGACACGAGAAGTGATTGGGTTTCCCTCCACAGGTTAGAGAAAGTGAGAAAAGTTTATTAGTGTGCTGTTAATCAAAGAAGAAAAACGTTTTCTTTTTAACTGATATTAGAGTCAAATAAGATTATCTATTCAAGATTGTTTTGGTTTTATCATTTTAAACCAAAAAATAAATAAATAAAGTGTAACTGAAGTCTAACCTTCTTCATGATATTTCATGGCTCGATTGCTCAAAGTCAGTTTGACATTAATTTAACAACTTTAAGATATTTGTGTTACAGCAAAAATTCCAGTACCTCTTTTCTTTCTTGAGGCTAAAGAACACTTTGTAATGTTTACATTTTTGTCAGATCCTTAGTAAAAAACCTATCTAGGGTGGATGCGTCATATATAAACATCCACAAAGCAGGATCTGAACCAGATGAAAAAAACGACAGTTTTTCTCCCTGATCTGAATTCTCAATATTTTCTACTTCTAGATTTGTGGTAATCTGTCCAACCAGTGCTGCCTTCACAGCCAGGTAAATGATAAGTAGAATATCAAAAGAATTATTCAAAATGCTGACATGCATCCAGTCACACTTATGCTCCATGTGGAATATCTATATTTGCAGGAGAGATTCTGAGGAACAGAAGACGGTGCTGTGGGATGGCAACCAGACACAGAAGTGTTTGGAGAGTGCAGCAGCATCATTTTTTCATGGGATTGGTTGTGAGTGCTCTGAACCCAAAGGCAGCTGGGCTCAAAGACTAGCAGAGGCTGTGATGAAAACGATAGGATTCAGGTTACCAAAGGTAGGGATGTCTAAATATAAAATAAACATAAAGCACTTTCCCTCTCTCACACTTTCAGAGATGTGCATGCAAATGTGTCAGTCTTGTGTATTCTGTGTTTTATTATGTGCACGCATCATGGCTTTCAACCTGGATGAGTCTAGAATTTTGTACCACCCATCTCCAAAAGCCAGACTGCACCCCTGCAAATATCTGTTCTGACAGCGGTTACTTTTGCTGATTCACTCACGTGTCAGCCTGAGTCCAGCGCCTCAACAGCACAGCTGTTTTTCTTCTTGCAGGGGACAGGTTTGCAGCCATCGCTTTCTCTGAGACAAAGTGCCCATGGCTTACCCACAACTGTCAATACTGTGGCAGGAGGGAGCTGCGAAAGTCACCCCATCCAGCACTAACCGTGATGCACATTTAGAGAAAGCCACATCTTTGGCTCCTGTTACAGACATGGCGTCCTTCTTAAACTCTGAAGGTGACCTCATCGTGGCACTACTTCTTCACAGACATACGACAAAAGACTTATTCAATTCAAGAACAAATTTGAACAATGATCTTTAAAAAGGAAAGGGGGTATTATTTTCCCAAGAACAGAATAAAATGTGAGTAACAGCAGCTTTTATCATGGGGCTCATCCTCTAGGATGCTGTGCTTTGTTGCTGCTGCTGCAGTGACATAACATTCGGTTCTGTTTCAGATCTGCCCTCACAACCCGTCGCAGAGCCGAATTAGAGGTGGAACAGGTGCAGCACGAAAGGATAAAACTGAAAGGCACTACATCCAAGTGACGTTGCAAAAACAGATGAGCCTTTGCATAGTTTATAAGACATTGTGCATTCACTGTCTCCTAGACCCTGATTGTTAAAGTAGTACTAACAGTTTTTGATTTGATTGGGTGGTTTTTATTTCATCCTTTGTGTAAAACTGCAAAAGAGCTTTTTACAAGGTAAAACACAGTGTTATGAGGGGAAATGGGGGAAGCACCCAGGCGCAGAGAGGAGGACGTAGGAGTTCCAGGTGAACAAGGGTTTTAATAACTTAACCAAACTACAAACACAAAACCACTGCAGAACAGGCAGGCAAACTTGAAACACTCAAAAACTCGAAATGGGGGAAACATCCAAGCTACAAACTATGGACCAGCACAGGAGGAAGGGGAAGACAAGACTTAAATACACACAGACAAGACCAGACACAGGTGAACACAATCAGGACAAGTCGGGAAAAGGTAAAACATGAAACCAACACAAAACAGGAAATCCTACTAAATAAAACAGGAAGTTAACTCAAAGCATCACAGAACAAAAAACAACTAGAACACAAAAGCACAGAAAACCGTGACACACAGTTTGAGAAGCACATATTTAATTAGGATTTCTAATAGTTTCAAAGTAAATCGGCTTATAAACACCTGAACTTTGAAAAACATATTTTGGCAAACACAGTCAAGCATCGTTGTCATGGTAACAAACTGGTCCAGTAGGCCCAGGGCCTGGACAAAATCATTGTGCTCCCCTCTGTCTCCACAATTTTTAGTGTTAACTGCATTTTTCTCTTCAAATGTGCTCAACACCATTCCAACAAACTGAACCATGAATGTGAACTCATCTTTAATTACAGGATCTGGTTTTAATTACCATAAAGGTAAAGTGGCTGTGTTTTGGTGCACACAGCCCCATAAAGCACCCTGTGAGAGCATTGTGTCAAGCTGTTTCATGGATCTCTGACAGATTTTTATCACCTATGGACTGGAGGGTAAATCTATTCTATTTTATCAGTAGGAAACTTAAGGTGTGATGGAATGACGATGATACACCTCTGAGCTTGGAAGAGATTGTATTTAATGGCATATTGATCATCTTCTTTTAACACATGACCCTGATGTACATTAGAGCTTGCTTTGTAAAACACTCGTTTCTGTAATACCATCTGCTGGGTGCTAAGCTTTTGATGCTTAGATTTGCTCCTGAGAGGAAGGAAAAGTCTTAATCATTCGATTATTTACGGATAGGCCTCTGGCCCAGAGTTGGCTGTCACTGCTAGAAATTTATTGTCTGTAGGGTTCTGAATACTCATTGAGTTATTGGAGGGGTGGAGGAATCCAAAACAGCTAGCCACAGCATGAGAAAAGAAGAAAAACAGGATGGAGATGAAGAGAAGAGTGAAAGAACAGATTAAAAAGAATGGTGACGTATAAGAATCAGCATTTTTTAGGTAAACAAGGTGGTCTGAATGGCAACAGCACTTGAAATAATTTCGTTTTACTGCTGTTGGAAAAATGTTCTCACATGCCATGAAAGAAAAAAGGAATAAGAATTGCAAAAAGCTATTAAAAGTATATTTTGTAGAATTTTTGGGGCAATTTTTGTGGTGCAATTTACTCTACTCTTTTAAGATACAGAACCGTGTTTTTTATTGGCTCCTTGAGGTCCAGCAGGAGATCAGCAGCATACTAAACAGTCATTGTATGGCTTTTTCAGAGTCACATTGTCCTCACAAGGGACGGAGCACGTTCCTTTCTGCATGCTTTTAAAGAAATTTCAGGTTTCCTCTTGTTAAAGTAAAATATGTCCAACCCAAGAGGCCCTCAGCTCTCATCTGACTGCCCAGCTGTTGGACAGGACAAGTTAAAAAAAAAAAAAAAAAAAGAAATTTCAGGTTTCCGAGGTTGAAAAGTTTGCTTTATCCAAGTAATTGGATTTAAGCATCCATTACATTAAAGTGAATTTACCCAGCATTCATGTAGGATGTTCACAAGGTGAAGAGCAAAATTAGTGTAAACATGTTGATCTAAGATCAATACATTTAACTTAAAAATATAACATTAGTAAACACAAAAAAAATGATTATTTGACAATCTCAAGCAACATTTATTAGTACAAATCTTCTGTCTGCAGTCATTTTTGCCTGCATGATCACCAAAAACACTGATGTGCTGTTGATCATCATAGCAGTTTCTGTAATTTTCCAACATTTCTCTCTAAACGTTGCACACAGGTTGATTTCCATTCATACCTATCCAGTCGGTGCCTCTGAGTGATGGAGTTTATGGATTATCACATAATTCTTTCATTGACGAGAGAGCCCTTAAAGTGTTTAATCTTTTTTATCAATAATTCTTAAGTGTTGTCAGAGTTTCAGTTTCTGTGCATTTCTACATCGTTCAACCCTATTTCAATTTGCTAAAAATAGAAACGAGTCAATTCCCTTTTGGAGGCAGTTGTAAATCATGTCATGATGGCTTTCAATCGTGCAGTAGTCAGCTGAGACCCAAAGCAACTGTTGCGTTGAGAAAGCATTTCCTGCCCCTCAGCTCTTTTAGCATGCCTATATATGGTATGCCGTGAAACAAGACTTTTTTGTTACAGGGGGAGGAGAACAACAAGGTTTTGGAAGGACATGTTTGGGAGCAACCCAGTCATCTTCATAAAGATTGACTCAGATTCCTCTACATCTGGTTTGCTCTTCTTTCTGAATGTCTTGAGGCACCTTTACATGTTGTGTCATGTAAGTAATTTTCTGGAAGGATTCTGGTAAATCAGAGTGGTAGCTTTAAAACAACATAATGAATGTTCCATAGCTGGAATTGATCATTTACCCATCAATTATTCAGAATGGTTGATCACTGAGGCAAAGGTATAGCCTACACAGCCTTGGTTGTTGTTGTTGTTGTTTTTGTTGACTCAGCATCTCACAGCCCCGCATCCATCTGAAAGCACAGCATATATTATTTAAATGGAAACTATGAAACCTGTTTGAGAACTCTGACATGCCGACCCCTCTGGAATTGAATGGCACTTTCAATAAGATGAACGAAGCCGTGCAGGTGGCAAAAGAGATGATTATGCGAGTGTGATTGCAGTCTAATATTGCAAAAGGCCCGAGGGGTGGAAAGCCAGACTGCCATCATCATCATAGAAACACAGGCTGTTATGTAAACAGCTGTTGTTATACAGCACAGACGAGATTACCACAGCATTTACATGAATAGAAAGCTTTGTAATTTAATGGCACACATACAGAGATGTGACTGCGCACATATAAAACATAGTAAAGGGTAGCTAACCTAAAACATGTGGCTTTTCTTAAGATAGCAAACAGACCTTCTGTCCAGCCAAATCTATTCAGGATGGAGACAAATGAACCACAGCACAATTAAATTAAACTGTGCATGTCCTAATTTCACACTTCCTTTCTTACAGCTTTGAACAAACGTTCATTTATCAGCATTCTGGCCAAAGACACAATTCCATATATTGAGGGAGTGACTGAGCAGTCTCAATTATAGAATGAAATTAGATCTCCCAGCCGGTTCACACCGACCAGCCATATGGATTGATGCGGACTGGTTGCTAATACACTTAAATGGTTATATTGAGCGGATGCATTAATCAAGAAGTCCTCATGGCTCCGATAAACCAAACAAAAGTGGACTTGGTTTACATTTCTGATCTTCCATCTATTGCTGAGGGTAAACATTCTAAGCATTCTAAGCACTTAAAATGAAAATTAGTTTAAATATGAAGCTCTGGTTAAGTGTGTTTTGATTTAATTGATTCTTGTTTGCCTTTTAGCAGCTCCCTTTTGGGGATGCCACATCAAATCATCCACTTCTAACCCTATCCTCTGTTTCCTCCTCTCTCAGAACAATCAACATATCCTAAGCCCATCTACTTCCTGTAATCTCACTGTTCTACTTGACTCCCCCTCATTTACACACATATCATCTGTCTTGCTGCTGCTGACCTTCATTACTCTCTATGTTCCCCCACTTGCCTCCTGCTCGCGTTACAGATCACAGTGTCATCTGCAAACATCATGGTCCACTGAGATTCCTGTTTAAACTCATCTGTCAGTCTGTCCATCACCACAGGAAACAAGAAGTTCAAAGCTGGCCATTGGTGCAGTCCCACCTCCACCCTGAACTCCTTTGCTACACCTACAGCACATCTTACAGCCCTCACACATGTTCTGCACAACATAAACACAAACCTCAAACCACAGCTCCTCTATTCATATTCTGTCAGACGTTTTCTAGATCTACAAAGTCACAATGCAGCTCCGTCTGACCTCATCTGTTATTCTCCAGCAGCGTCCTCAAAGCAAACATTGCATGTGTGGTTCACTGTCTTGCATTAATTCACACTGATGCTTGCAAATGCTGCTTTCTAAGCCGAGTCAACTATTCTAACACAAAATGTAATTTTACTCTATTCTTCTTTTGTTTCACAACTCCTCTCTTCCTTGTTCTGAAAGATGGGCACCAGAACACTTCTCCTCCATTCCTCAGGCATCCTTTCATTCTCCAAGATCTTGTTAACATTCCAGTCAGAAACACTACTATCGCCTCTTCCATTCCATTTTGTCAATTTCCATGCGGGAACCTCCCAAATGGATAAATAAAGTTGTCTATCTATCTATCTATCTATCTATCTATCTATCTATCTATCTATCTATCTATCTATCTATCTATCTATCTATCTATCTATCTATCTATCTATCTATCTATCTATCTATCTATCTATCTATCTATCTATCTATCTATCTATCTATCTATCTATCTATCTATCTATCTATCTATCTATCTATCTATCTATCTATCTATCTATCTATCTATCTATCTATCTATCTATCTATCTATCTATCTATCTATCTATCTATCTATCTATCTATCTATCTATCTATCCCTCCACAGAAATGTTGTCAGGCTAACTAATATCCACTTCAATGTCTTCTTAACAACATGCTTACTGATCTTTGCTACTTTCTGCTCCACAACAACAACCTCTTCTGCCATGTGCTCTCTAACATGTTCCTCATTCACCAGCTCTTATGTTCTTACATCTTTCCATCACACTTATGAAATCTGTAAACACATTTCCATCCGTGTCCTTGCTCATTCTATTCTTACTCTGTTTCTCTGTTATGCCAGCCTGCACAGGTCCATCTCTCATTATTTTGTTTCCAATCTGTCACACAAGTCTTCATGTGCCCTTTGGTTTGTATTTTGCCATATTTTGCTCCGTTACTCCACTCTGCTGTCTTCTGTCCTCTCAGTATAATACCCCACATTTCTTAGCTCTCCTTTTCTTCTTAACCACTCCTGAACTTTGTTTTACTTCTTTTTTACAACACTTTTCTTCTCAATAATGGCCAACTCTCTTTTTTTCTGTCAAAGTCCATAAATTCAAAGTTTCTTCTTAAAGCAATAGACTCCTGTTTGTCTGCGTATGAACACACTTTCCTCCTCTCCTTCTTTGACTAAGAACAGTTCAATTTTCACAGGCACCCTGTCGTTCAGCAGCACCTGTGGCAGTCATTGTAACTCGAACCGCCACCAATCCAGTATGAAGGTTTTTTTTCTTTATTTAATAGAAACAATCCATTTTCTTTTAAAGCACCTTTCTTGTCACTCAAGGACACTGTATATTACAAAAAAATAAATAAAATAAAACCAGCCAACGGGTGGATGGACAATCATAGTAGAAAGGCAGGTTTAAAGAGGTGGGTTTTGATTTCCATACTTGTTTTAGCTTTGGTTTTACGTTAGATTCCCCTCATGACCCAACCTTTACATTTACCCTGACTTGGAACTGGCGCACAAAAGGACAGGTTTGTGCTTTTTTGTGATGTCTTCGTTTTCATATAATTTGATAAAACATTTAAAAAGCCTGAAATTGGTGATTTGTTGTCCAAGAAAGAACTGAAAGAAATAATCCAAATGCAACATATGAGGATTATATGACTTTTTTATACAGTCATGTTTCTACGTTATAAATCTCTGATGAGCATTTAAACAACCATTTGGCAGGCCTTCTATCAAGACCAATACCAACACAACTGTTACAAAACAACAACAAAAATAAAAAAGCTACATAAAACTATCCGCTTTATGCTAAATTCAAGAGCTGCAAATGCAATGATGGGGTTTTATTTCAGATTGCAAGCCGGGGTGATGGCCCGATCTGTATCTTTCTCTGCGGGGTCTTGTGATGCTCTGACAACCAATCCAAAGCACATCCTCCTCTTATTCCGCAGGATGACTGCTAAAATGAGCTTCATCCCTTCCATGTCACCGATGAGGGTTTAGCTGATATGGAATTTAATTAATCATTGACTACTTTATTGGCTAATTATCTTTTCTTTCAGCACCTCACAAAGGATTCAGTGTTCCTGCTACAATCTTTCACCCACACAGACAAATGATGTCAGACATCAAATCAATTCAAGGGCGTCCTGAGGCAGACCCACAATGGCGGTGGCTTCAGCCCACTGCAGTGTTGCTTAAAGAATGTCGGTCTTTAAAAAGGAAATGCTTGACTCACCAAGCAAGTAAACACTTTCAGTTCACACAGTCACACTAAGTCGGTGTACACTAAAATGGGTCCACAGGTCACACCTTCCTGGATTTTTTCTGTTACCAGGCTTAACTGAAGCTCATCGTTGAGCTCTGTAGTGGCCTCACAATGACAGTTATAAAACTCATTAGCAACAAGGCTGAATTTCATCAAATCCTCTTTCGGTAACAGCTCCATTGGGATGACACATAGGCCCATTTGGAATTTGACAATAATAGACAGGTTATGGTCACAAAATCTTTTATTAGCAGTTTTTTAACAAAATACGAATTACATTTAAAGCGCACTGTCATGTTTTAGCAGTATTTGTAAGCTCTTCGTGCTAATATGTTTAAAATCTACTGCAAAAGAGGATAATAAATAGACATCTCACAGTGCAAATGTTACAACATATAAATTTGTTGCATAGAAAACACAGAAAAAAACAACAAACAAAAAAAAACCACCAGTGTCATTTTAAGGTTATACAGTGGACAGACGACTGTTCAATAGTGATAGATGAGAGCAGTACAACATGGTAAAGAATGGAAAATGTTGCTATGTACAGGAGAAGCTGTCAGGTACTTCGCTCTTCTTCCTCGCATCGTATTAGACCAGTTCTGAATCTGCCCAGCATCCATTACAATCATCAGTCATCCATGCAAAAGGCTTTCAAACAACATCATGACTTCTATATCTCCTATTTTACACAAATGTATCCCTCTCTGTGTTTTTTACAGCTACAATATTCCTAATAAACAAAAACATGCCTACTAAGGCAGTATAGACGAACACTTAAGGGGGGAAAAGCAGACGCCATTTTTGATACATTGCTAAAATTCTGGCAAGGTTTAAAAAAAGAAAAAGACAAAAAAAACGTTACAGTTTTATCTAATTTGACCAGCTTTGACCACAACTATAGGACAACAAACTTTAAGCGTCACACATTCTCCACACTGCCCTGAAAATACTGAAGGTACACAAAAACACAGACCGGTAGCGGATAGACATTCAGTAGGAAACGTGTTCACAAATTTACATATACTCTTTGAATTAGTGAATTTTGATGCCAACTGTTATGTGAACGCTCTTTACAACCAAGATTCACCAAAAGCGTAAAAACGGATCACAATTAAACTAAATCTAAGTGTCCACATTACACCATTATCATCTCAGAAATGACATTAGATTACGTGATGTGGCCGTGGTCACTTTAAACACCGACACTTTGTGTAAGGATTGACAGGTCAGTCACTTTGAGAAGCAACACAAATAGGGCCTGATATTTACCAAAGGTTTTGGTGTGCTTCAAACCCTGACACAGTTAAACCGTGAACTGGGCTTTCACACCGAAAATCTCATTCAGTCAGGATGAAAAATTTAACATTAAAATTTATGATCTAGCTTGAAGCTTCCATACGGTATTTCTGCTTTTCCACATTAGTTACATCATAAATGATAAATGTCAGCTTATATTACACCCATTGAAAGCTCCAAAAAAGCTTACACATTGCAGACAGTATACAAACACACAGGAACTACTACATGATCCTTTCTTCGTCCTTAAGTAATCAGCTCTATTACAAGTGCAGCACAGCTGTATGGTGGCAAACGGGAAAACAGCATATCTTGCTCGTCAAAAATAATTGTCAGCTTTGACCTTGTAGTTCTGACACACTTGATATATGCAGAGGGAAGGATTTACACTGGAACTGCTCCAAAAGATAAGTAGTTACAGGAATAGTCTCCATCCACAAACTGGCCTCATTACACGAGGAGCTTCCCTCTGACTCCACAGTGATACAAACACCACCCAAGCTGATGTTCAGATTAGTTACCGGTACTGGATTTAAAACCATGCTGCCTCTTGGAGTCTAAATGTTTAACTTGTGAATAAACACTGACCTGTTTTCCTACAGTTCATTTGGAAGATCAAATTAAAAACACACAGATGTAAGACGAGCCGCGGTCTGGAAACTGCTGTGTGATCAAACAGTGGTTGACGGATGAAGATGAAGCCATGAGGTGGCTAAAAGCTTTTTGGTCATTTGTATGGAGTGTCAGGAGCAGCATTTATACCAGCACAGTGACGACTGTGAAGTACATTTTCAGCAGCAAGTGCTACTTAAACGCAGTCACCAGTACAGAGCTACTTTGTCTGCAGACTTAACTGCTCTGTTAAAAGCACAGAGTGACGCTTAGCAATAAAACAACCTCAGATTTCATTTTCAAATGCACTGTTAAGTTTGTGTATGTACAAAATATGCTTCTATTCAAATGCAAAAATAATTACTGTGTAAGTATGAGAACCTGAAGAAAAGAAGGTCCACAGGAGTGATAAACCTTTCAAACTGCAGTATTTACAACATTTATCTCATAAGGGGAAAAAAGTTTTTCATTGAAAGCAGGAACTGTCAATGAATGAATCATATGGATTAAGAGCTATTTAATTTATGCTGGTATAGTTTCTATTCCGGATATTTATAAATCTGTATTCCACTGCTCCCTTTGGTTAAACTGTGCTGATTTGTACTGTAAATATGAAAAAATATCTAGTCATTTTCATTTGAATGCAGAAGAAAATGTGCAATTAAGGAAATAGTTGCAGATTTGTCTCATAAAAGTAATCTTTTTGATAGAATATGATGTCCCTGGATTGCCAACCATCTAATGTGCTAATTATTATTATTTTAACAAAAGAAAAAACAAAGAAACAAAAGAAATGCATTGCACTTGATACTTCCACCATCAGGACTAAGAATAAGGCATTTTATGGGATGACATTAAGAAATTATACACCCATTTAGTATATAAAATAAACATCTATATAGGCTATAGCTCAGTAGGTTTCCTCCAAAAGAGTGGAGGAACAAATTTCTCGTCAAGCAGTGGTTCTCCATAGAGAAAATATGTTTTCATGCAAAATAAGAAACACATTTTTAGGGAAAAAACATCAATTAAATGTTAGAAAAGAATACGCAGTGAAGCCTATGAGTATTGCACAGGACTGCACGTTTTCCGTGGCACATAACGTGACGTGAGTGTGCCCTCCCAAAGGGCAACCCGCTGCACTGAGCCCTGGAAAAAACAAAACAAAAAGAAAAACCATCACCCAGCATCTCCCACCACAACAGTAAGGGACTGTCAGCCTCATCCGGCTAATGTGTTCTGAAATATCACAGGACAATGTGTTGCATCATTGTCTGCCCGAGTGTGTTTGTAGCTGACCTGGAAGAAAGATAAAGATTTAACAGGCTGCAGTCATAAATAAGGTACCCGGGGATCAATTACGCGCAGATTGCGCGCGGCGCCAGCGAGCGCTCAGATAAAGTGAATCCATCCGTTTTCCCATTCCCGTGGTGGGGACATTTTCAGGCCGTGGCGTCGGACTTTGTAGTTGTTCCCGTGATTGTTGTCCCAAAACTCCCGTCCGCCTACACAGTATTTGATAGCGAACTGCAGCGCGCCTCCGTTGTCTAAGTAGGTTGGCATCACAATCTTGAAGCAGAACTTGTCGGTCACGCCGTCGCTAGAGTTGGGGACGTACGTGGCCAAACTGTCCATGAAGGTGATCCAGTTATTTAGGGAGTACCTCAGAGAGACGCTCTTTTCGAAAGCCATGTTCAGGACGCGCACGAACCCGGAGAGGCTGAACTCGTCTGCCTCCACGCTCTCCAGCAGGACTTTCACCTCCCGGACTTTCTGCTCAAAGCCCGGCAGCGTGCCCGGGTTTGTGAACTGCAGCTCCATCAACACGGGCTGTGAGGGCGCGCGGGGGAACTTCGTGTACAACCAGTGCAGGTTTCCCTTGTGGAGTTTAGCAAGGATGCGCTCGGGCACCTCGGGGTCATCTGCATCGTTGAAATGCTTCACCGATATGAGCTCCAGGCCCAGCGAGTCTGCAAAACGAACCTTCTTCTGGCTGGTCGGACTTCTTTGGCGCACGATCTCCAACTTGGCCCTCTCTGTGGGTGTCGGGAGCGATTTGCACCTGCGGCGGAGGTTGGGGCTCTGCGGGGGCTTCAGGAAGATTTCTCTGCCCCGCGGTCTTTCGTCCACCACCGGGCTATCGCTGGGCTCGCACGAGCCGTTCGTCACGTCCAATTCCTCCCCATCTTCAAGCCTCGGGTTGGCCGCCGTCAAGCTCCCGAACAGCCCTGCGATGCAGCTGTAGTTCCGCGGGAGGCAGTTCTTTGGGGGCAGCATGACCGCGGCGGGGTGCACGGACTCCGTGTTCATGAAACGCCACAGCGCCCGCACTGCAGAGCCAAGGTGTTTGTGATGGGGGAGACCGGAGGGGGAGCAGGCGCCGTGAGGTGGCGGTGGCTCTATCGCACACATGCGCACGAGCTGCGTCAGAAGCTGATGACACTCTGCGGCGGTGGACCAGTCCAGGTCCTGAGGACAGGTCCACTGCTCCAACCGGGCTTTTTTATTTTTACTCTAGTGATATTTGCTTTTTGAATACGTCAAACTTTATTAGTTTTAATAGCAAATTAAAGGAAATACCAAAGGGGGCGTGGTCAGCTGTGCTGCTTTGTAGCTGTCTACGTGCAGAAGGTAACGTAGGGACAAGCAAAATGGTTCCGCCATCTAGCTCCTTCCTTTCTCCTTACGACACTGTCTTTCTGGCAAGCCTGGCGCCCTAAATGGGCTTAGCAGCCCTGCTTCTGTTGGAGTGTGGGTCACGACATGAACATGTGAGCGTCCACGCACTGTGGGAAAATCACACGCAGCATCACTGCTGCCTGTCGTCACCGGCACAGCTGATCCATGCAGCAGAGACCCACGCTGCCCGCCTACTCTCTATACGTCACACGTGTCACGTGAGTCGCCTGGGGTTACCACGGCAACGGCTTTGCGGCTCAGTCTGAAGGTATCCGCTGCCGCCTCTTCTACACTTCAGGAAAACTTCAAGCGGAGGGAACCACTTAACATGCAACAGGAATTGAATATTACTCCATTTTTTTGTGAGTCAGGACTTTTTGTAATCTTAGAGCAAAGCTTTATGGGAGTTTTCCCGACCAATCAGTGAAGCCCTGATTTCCTTTTTAGTCTAGATTTAGTCACAAACTACCATGCAGATCCAGCCAGGAGATGATCAGGTTGAGGAGATGAGAGCTGATGGACAGCTTTCATCAGAGGAGGACACAGCTGGGCTCCAGACATGCAAGTTGACTCAAAGGAAATATGTTGACGCCCTCCTGGACATCAGTGAAGAGATGAACCTAAGAGACCAAAAGCCATATGAGTATTACTGTTACTCTGGTTGGGAAGATGCTGTAAGTTTCTTCACTTTAGCCGTAAAATGTATTCCAACATCACAGTTAGCAAAGTAAAGTCATGTTTTTGTTAGATGTGCCATATGAATGCCACAACTTATGAGTACCACAGAAGTCTGACATATAAATTCCACCTGTATAAATAAATTTAAGTGGAATAGTTCATGGTAAGAGCATACAGGCAGTAGAGTTGTTTGTTTTCAATCACATTCGTGCTTCTTATTCTGACATGCTTGTGGTTTAATTCAGATGCAGAAAAATACATCTAGAGTTTGACAGTTTTAACTCTATGCTTGTTTTTTTTCAAAAAGGTCTGCGGCTGGGCCAGAGCTGCTCCTCTAAGCTGCATACTTATGAGCCAAAAAAGTCATAAGGATGCTGAAGCTCTTATCCCGTCATCTGTTCACCAAACACCCTCTAGAGAAGAACGCTCGGCCAATGTGGCAGATCTACGTGACAAGTCTCAAGCAGGACTGTATGGCTTAAAGAAAACTGTGATATTATACCCACATGCTGGTGAAGGAACTCACCCAATAGATGCAAGAAAAGTACTTTTTTTGAATGCCCCTCAGAAAAATCTGAATTATTTCTTTGCTAAAAAAAAGCTAGAAGAGGAAAGGATCCTTCAAAAGGGAAGTTTAAGGCCTCACCGCTGGCCCTCCAAATGCTTTGTCTTTGAGAAGAGGCCAGCTAAGCCTCGGCGGCACAACCAAAGACCCCAAAATACAGCTATTCCAATTAGAAACTTCCCATTTCTCCCCGCCATCGAACCTCCACCTGTCAATCAAAACGTTCAGTGTCGTGGTTGCAGAAACTTAAATGTATCAGAGAAACACAATTTTTATGACAAAATGTTTGTGTTTGATAAGAATGAAACAACAGTGGCAAGAACAGACACTGTTACCAAGTCTGAACTTTACAATGCAGCCTTGTTACCAAAGGACAACTCAAGACAGAATGATCCTTATTTATTCCCTGCTTTAATTGGTTCCTTTCCAAAAAAGTATCAAGTACCTGTCTGTCAGTCTTGACAAATGTTACCTTATTATCTTTTTAAGGTCAAAATTATCCTACAAGCTCCTTCACTGTAACAGAAATCTGTGAAATAAAATTGTTTATAAGTCTTTACATGTATTAAAGACAATTTTAGTGTTTTCTTGTTAACATAACTTAGAACATTTAAAAAAATGTCTTGATAAATTGTTTCTTAGTTGTAATAATTTCCTGGCAATAAACCTTTTGGTATTACAAAGGCTATTTCTTTTGTAATAACCGTCGGATTTGTATTGAATATGCATTTGTGGAATGAGTTTATGTGGGTTTGAACCTTTTGACAGTGTAAACCCAGTCTAAAAATGCAGACAGTAGACCTGCTGTGATTTTCTTGAACAGTCGTGTCTGCCACACATGCACCAGAACCTGGACATGTGGAGGAATAATCACATTTAACCACGAGTCCAGGTTCTAATAATGGTTATTTGACTGTAGGGTCTAAGTGTAGAGACTGTTATTTCTTTTGGAAATCCCTATGTAGAAAAAATAGAGAGAAGATTCTCCAAGGTGGAGGGTGTGGCTTAACAGCAAAAAGGCCTCGATTCAAATCCCATGGGATCTGTGTGGAGTTTGCATGTTCTCCCCATGCATGTGTGGGTTTTCTCTGGGCACTCCAGCTTCCTCCCACTGTCCAAAAACATGCTTCATAGGTTAATTGGTGATTCTAAATTGCCTCTAGGTATGCATGTGAGTGTGACCCTTCAACGGACTGACAATCTGTTCAGGGTCTAACTGAAGGGATTCATTGAGTTCTGAAAACGCCAAGTGCTAATCCATTACTTCAGCAGTTTAGGAATGAACACTTCCCTCTGAAATGACAATAGTACCTGCATCCAAAAAGCATGGATTTGGGAATAGATGGAATGACCTGTCAGAGGTCACAACCTTTTCCTATGTTTTGATTCATCTACTGCAACATATTCCACAAACACCTTTCTCACCAATCAGGGATAGCAGTTAAATAACAGGCTTTTCAATAGTTCAATACCGAGAAATATAGTTTTGACAAAGGCTTGCTATTTTTACGATGCTTATTATTCTTTTTATCATTCTTTTTCGTAAAGTCTCCAAGCAATATTTTGTTCTGTTGTATTTTTCATGAAATAAGTCAAAAGTTCAGTAAATTATTTTAATTATTTTGGTCACACTAAAAAGGAATGACTTTTATTATGTCTATGGTCGTTTTACAATATAAATACATTCCTAAAAGATTTGTCTGCATAATCTGGATGCCTATTAAAATGACAAATAGTATATGTGCGTCATTTACAACATTTCTGTTTCAGCTCTACTGTTTAGTATTTATAGGAACAACAAAATAAGTGACACAAGACATTAATATTCTGCAATTTATTAACAGCTGTAGTGAGGACCAACAAATAAAGAAGGCAAGAAATAATTTAAAGGCAACAAAGACAAAATCTACCCAAATGAATATTTTGAAAACATGCATGCATTTGCTTTCATTTTTCATGAATTCCAACAATGTTACACTTTAGTCAAAGCAGCAGCAGACAGTTTTTCCTCTTCTGCTTTTCTGTGGGAGGCAGCTAATGTTGCATAAAAAAGGCAAACTAATCGTGCGAGTCTTGAACACAGAAAATAATGACACTTTAAACAAAGAAGACACACACAGAATTTGGCGTAAGGTGCATGTTTTTCATGGGCACAGCGTTCTTTTCTCTACATTCTTCAGTTGCTGTAAACTTGCAGCATAAATCACCAAGTCCTTTAATGTCTGATACTACATGAGCACAATCTTAAAGACAAAACCCAAACGAGGACATTCCTACATTTCATGCAATCATTACGGAAATGGTTTTTCAGAGTTTGCCAACATGCATTGAGACAACACGGATATTCTTCAAGAATTACAAAACATTTCCAAGACAAAAGTCTGTGTAGAAGAACCAACGAAAATATTCTGATCAAGGCACGGGCAAAGACAAAAGTTACCTTTGATCAATTACAAACAAGACAATTCTGAAGCTGAATCTTTTGTTGAACATTGTACCAGGATGCAACTCAAGTTCAACTAAAGCCAGTTGGCTTCCATTGAAACACTGTTCTCATAAGGAAAACAAAATTCAACAGGACACCTTTCGGATGACTAACATCTAATGAATAAATAAGCCACCTGCTAATCATTGTGCTACAACACAGTAACATTGTTAAATCAAGCTAACGGTGCTGCTGGTGTATACACTTACACTCAGCTTATGAATAAGTCAAGTTGAGGAGAGGCTTGCCCCATTCTGCTCTTGAATTGCTTGAAGCCCGCACACACAGACTTCACAACCACAATGAAGGAAAAAGATGTGCAACAACCAAAAACCTTAGCCTGTGCCACATCTACACATGGATCCCAGAGGTAACAGTTATGAGCAAAAGTCTGCTGTTAGAAGGCCTGCTTTATCTAAGAGACAGCTCGTCTTTTTTAATTTATTTTTAAAGTTGAGCAGTCTATTGTTAAATCTATTGTTAAATCTATTGTTAAGAGTCAGTCATGAAGGGAACAGGTGCTGTGTCTGTGTCCTACGTATTCCTCTCATTTAGAAACTAAATATCCAATATTGCATAGTAAACATGTGCAGACAAGATAACATGAAAAACTATCACATACCGTAACAGTTTGACTAGTTTTCTTTTTTTTTGACAGATAAATACGGCCAAGGAAGTCACTCCATTGATAAGCAGGTCTAACATTTATGAAATGTCATTTACATGACTGCTAGTAAGACTAAACGGTACAAATCAGTCACAGTGGTTATACACTAAAACATTTAGGTTCAAAATAACTGTCCACACACACACAATGTTACTTTATGTGCAATAAATATGTAAACTGTCACAAGAGCGGAGAAATCATGCCCACTGAGCGAATAAAGTGCAGCTGAACGGTCAGGAAAAGCTCTGGGCATTATGGAATGGTTAGAAACATCTTATGGCAGACTTCCTTTTACCAAGACTGTGGTCTTTCATAGCACAGATGAGACCTATCGGTCATCTAAAAGGCAGACTACACTGCAAAGACTCAGAAACCCATATCGGGAGGAATTTCAACTGTTGGGTTTGTCTGGGTGCTGAAAGAGAGCACACAGCTCCTCACATGTCTGAGTTTCTACAGAGCTTAAGTGAGAATCCATGTTCCACGCCATGTCCGCAGACAGGAAGTCGTCCATGACCGTCTGCGTTTCATTGCTGGTCAGAAAGAGGTGTCCTAAGCCTTCTGCCTGCCTGGTTACTGTCTGAGTCTCTGTGCTGTTTAACAGCCTGACATGCTCACCCTGACCTACGTGGGTCTGCAAATGAGTACCTGTTGCAAATGCAGGAAGATCAGTCTGTGTTTCAGTGTCTGAGGACTCTGTGCTAATAGAAAAGCTTGAATGTCGCAAAAGGGTGCTCAAAGGTAAGTTACTTCCAGAATTTAGCAGGAAATTGAGATCAGTCTGAGTCTGAGTGTCGAACAGTTCCAGGTCACTGGCTTGAGGTCGGGTTGATCCATCACTTTGGTCCAACTCATTCATGAGGAAAAAATCCGTCTGTGTTTGAATGTCCAGAGATTCTAGAGGGGAGTCCCCAGACAGCCCGCCGAGTTCGCTCTCTTCCGTTTGTGTATGAATGTGGACAGCATTGAGGAACTCCTCAAAGTCAAACTCTATTCCAGTGTGCTGCTCCTGAACAGAGGAGAGGCCTGAGCCACAGACGGTGGAGGCCTCCGTAAGGGCGTGGTGGCCCGTCATGCTACCAGACAGAATGTTTTCCAGGTCATTTAACAGAGTCATCGTTTGGGTCTGGTTGTCAGCCATGTTGCTTGAGCTAAGCTCTTGCGTCTGCACCCCAAAACTCATGCCGCCCACTGACTTGGAGTCCTGATATATGGTGCTGCCTGATGTCCCCAGGGACTCATCGAGATCTAGGGTTGTTTGGGTGGAAACACTCTGGGAGTCAAAACCCAAGAGGTCAGAGCACATAACAGCCGGGTCTTGAACCTTCTCCTCCAACTGTGGTATAGAAAAGTGTGTCTGTGTCTGCCTGGTTTTGTATGGGAGCATTGTTGAAGACGGAGTCTGAAGAGGGAGTTTGGCTGTCTGACTGTCTGTTTGAGCTCCAATCGAAGACTTGGCTTTGGCTGGAAAGAAGAAGGTCTGAGTTTGAACACTGACTGGCAGGAGAATCTGGGCACTCACACTAATGTCCGTTTGAGAGAAAGATGAAACGGAGGGCTCAACAAGACCACTAAACTCCATTCCTTCCTCACCCTCTGTCGGCATTCTCGACAAGATGGACTTGTCTCTTTGGATGTCGGTGGAAGAGCCCCCTCTTTGCTGTGCAGCCATGCTGCAGGCTAAATCGTTTGCGTTCACAGCTTTCAGATTCACCTGCACCCCTGTACTAATGGGACCTTGGTTAGAGAAGCAAGCTGTCTTGCTTTCCTTAAAAGCACTTTTTGCATTGACATCCTCTGCAGTGTGTGGCAGGAGCTGAAGGGTACTGACAGAACACTGGCTGTCGACGGCAAGAACCACAGACCTCAGAGGGCCACTTTCAGTAGAGGGAACGAGGACAGGCAGGTGAGCCAGCTGCATGACAGGAAAACTGACCAAAGTCATCCTGGGTTTAGGTAGGAGAAACTTCTGAAGGCTTC
The DNA here is from genome assembly GCF_053564925.1 of Oryzias latipes. Taxonomy (NCBI): domain Eukaryota; kingdom Metazoa; phylum Chordata; class Actinopteri; order Beloniformes; family Adrianichthyidae; genus Oryzias; species Oryzias latipes. The sequence goes on from NC_136239.1 coordinate 26,158,063, forward strand.
TATTGGCGGTGGAGCTCTGGTTCAGTGGATCAGGAGTGTGTGCAGTTGAGTCAGTAGGGAGAGTAGTCTCTGCATGCTCTTTCATAGCAGGCACTATGGAGTTGGGAAAATCATTTGTCTTAACCTTTTCAGAGCCACTCAATAATTTCTCCATTTTGCGCTTCTTTACTGGAGGAACTCTGCAAACAAAAATAAGTAAATTAAAAGATAAATAACCACCTAAAACACTGAGGTTTGATGGTGACGTACCTGTGCTCTGACGGAATTTCATGACCTGTCCTGTAAATGTGGGACAGTAAAGCTGCCCTGCTAGCATAAGGGCAGCCACATGTACACTGGTAGGTCTTCCCACAGTCTTCTATGTGTCTTTTCAAGTCCCATTCTGTGCTGTAGCCATTACTGCACTTGGAACACTTGTGCTTTTTTTCGGCGTGCATCTTCATGTAGTGCTATAACACAGATCAAACCACAGTAATTAAGTAAACTAACATTAGCCCTTTTTCTTACGACGGCTGAGTTCCTTAAGAACAACCCATAGTTGTTACCACCAACCCATAGTTCTACTCAATAATCTCAGAGATGGTGTCTTCTAGTTGAGCCATGTGCTCTGACACACATCAGAGCTGCTAAGGAGAAGCTAAAAACATGACAAACCCACTTAAAAAGTTGACCTGGCCTTAAAAAAATCTATCGATCCCAAGCAGATTGAACACCTGCGGGATGCGACGGGAAAAAGCCGTATCCACGGAGAACCCAACGCGCAAACTGCAGTCACCCCCCCGTCAAGACCTTTTGGCTTCTCGAGCGGGACCTGCGTGATATTAGATAGGTGAGTTTAATGTCATGGTTTTCTGCTGTTTTCTCTATTAAATAAACAAACACTGACACAACAAATGAAGGACCCAACCACAGTTATATTGTCAAATAGATTTGGATTTTTTGCGAACAACAGCCTTTAACAAAGGAAAGAAGAAACGTAAATGGTAAATGTTACATAACAGCAATTCATCTATAATTAACTGACAAAATGTTAAAGATATCCAATCTACATCTGGATAGAAAGGCTATTCACACTGTCAGAATTATATGTATGCTAATTCTGATACTAGAAATTAGATGAGAGAACATCAATGCATGTTGTTGTTATATAACATGGTGACAACAGAAGGTGCGTGCAATTCTGAGAATTATGTATGACTTATTAGGTAACATTTTTATTCCGTCGTTACAGAAACCATTTTCCGGAGACAACAATTCTCAGCTCTGACCAAAAGCTTCAACTTTCAGTTGTCTCTGTATAAGAACATCAAGAACAGCAGATAAATGAGAATTTACTAACTTGCTTAACAAGGGAGAACTGGGAGAAGGGTCTGTTAGGTCCTCTTGGACAACCTTCCACAGGACAACAGTAAACTTTCTGAGAGGCCTTCATGTCCTTTCGGACTGTAGGATTGATGATGCCATCCTGAAACACACCAACAGAAACAACAGATGAGAAAAACAGCACAATAACCATAGCTTGCACTTTCTCCTAATAGAAAACTGGGCAGAGAAGGTTTCCCAAAAATCTTATTAAAAAAACAAAAAAAAACAAATTTTTTAGTCAGCTAATTAGTCTAAACTCCTATCTTTAATCTAACGGAGTATTAAGAATCCACACCATTACAAATAAACAGCCTGGATCTAAGCTGGCATTTATAAAGCTTAACCTTAACATAAGTAAGAACAAAGCATACGGTACTCAAATAGCTGCAGACTGCCTCATATAGACACAAACTGGAGTCATTTGTCATCAGACAGTTAATAGGGAAAAGACGTTCCGATTCACCGTCCTGCCCCAGCAGGGTCAGAACAGTTTTGCAAAGACTTGAGATTGATCTTCTCTGTGGGACTGAGCGGCGGATAAATGACATCAACAGTCGCTAAAGTTCTACTCTTCTTGTCGCTAAGTGTAATAGATTGAGAGGCACAAAGCTGCCTTGCTTTGTGCCAAGCCAAACGGCCACATTAGCTCCAAAGGAGGTTGAACCGAGTCCCCTAAGAAAAATAAGAAAATTCTACTGATATATAGATGTTTTTTTTTAAAGAGAGAAACCCAATATTTCATCAGAGATATTGTCAATATGTGACCTAATGATACTTTTTGTGAGAGTAATGAAGCTAAAATATTTATGCAGAACAATCAGAATGCCAATTCTAGAAAAATTTTAACACATGTAAGCTCCTAACAGTATAAACAACGGCGAATTCTTCTCAGTTTTTTCAACAGTTAAAACATGTTTGGCAGATGGGCAAGTGTCTAAGATCAGAAATAGCACTTTCTTTGAATACTCTTCCACTTTTCCCTCTTTGACCATCAACAACCTGTTCTTATTCTTACTCACAGTCGCTTCTGTCATTTAAAGAACTCAGTATGTTATAGGATAACACTGAGTGACCTTAAGAAAGAACACATATTCAATAAGGAAGGACATTGACTCAAAACATCCCACAAGAAAACTCAGTCCAGCAAAAAGAGAGAATGTAAACCTTTGGGAGAAACGCAATGAATACTTTCCTTGTTAACTACTAGTCAATAATAATAATAATAATAATAATAATAATAATAAAACTGCATGTACGTACATACATCCACCACAACTTACAAATCACAGTCGTTCATTCATTTGTTGCTTAAATTATCCTAAACATGATAAATAGCTTCACTCTTTGCTGTTGCAGTGATGCACTATTTCTTTGAGTTTAACCAGCAACAATGTCCGTTGGTTTTTAGTGGCATAAATTAAATGTATTTGAATAATTTATAAAGCTAATAAACATTACAGTAAAAATGGAAAAACTTGCATTTCCAATGTCATCTGTTTTGTTGTTGGCGTAATTATATTATCTTAACTCTTTGCATCTAAATTATAACTGGAAATGAAGTCAAACATTAGATTTAGGAACTGACAGCGCGTTTTGCTAACCCTTTAAGCTAGCTAGCTAGCTAGTTTTAACTAACAGTTAACTAGCATAAGCTTAAAATTAATGCATTCCCTTTAAACAAATGCTAACTACAATGCCTTGTTTCTGTTTGCTACATCACTCCTGCTATAAGCGCTAGCTATGAGTTTGAATGACTTGCGTTTTTATTAGTTGGCAGGTAAAGTCAGCAGTAATTAGCTCAGCCGGCCATTGGTTCCACGCATGCTAACTAAGTGTTCGTGATCAGAGTGATTACCTTTATTCTGTGCGATTTAACAAGATGCATGTTCAATGCAGGTGTGTTGGGAAGAATCTTCCCGCATCCTTCCACTGTGCAGAGGATGTTTTTCCTCACTTCTTTGGTCAGCTCACTGATGGTGGGTTTTATAATTTCGCGACATAGCGGCAGGGAATCCTCTTCGCTTTTGAGAGCGTCTGTCGTCGTGGAATCGCTGTAATTCTTCTTGTTTATCGCAGAAGCGGCCATGTTTGTGTTAGAGATCCACGCTGTGTTTGCCGGAGCTTCAGCTGCAGCTAAGAATGAACACTCCATACACTGAACATAACACAGACATAACGAACGCCCCTCCACTCTGTCCGAAAGGCTTTCTCACCTCCACGTCATATCCAGGATAACGTTCTGACTTCCGCTTTACAAAATAAAATGCAATTCATTTTTAAAAGCATCTTGGCGGATATTTGTGCAGTGTACGAACATTTGAAATATTTTTATTTTTTGAACTTTAAACATACACATAACTACACACAAAAAAAGAGAGAAAAATAAAATAAATAAATAAAACAAAATATATAGAATTGTAGTTTAGGGATTGTGATACAGCATGTGATGGAGTCATGGACATTTGAAATATGACGACGAGTTTTTTCTCGTCATGACGAGATTAATGTCACCATGATAAGAAAAAACTCGGCACAAAGTTTCGAGAAAAAACTCGTGTCGAGATAAAAGTCGAAATAAAGTTTCGTAAATTTAGGAGATAAAAAAGTCGTAAATTTACGAGTTTTTAATCTCATACATTAACAAGGAGAAAACACCGAAGTTTTCTGTTTATCGGAGCCTAGCTTGAAGATGAAATATGTAGAGCCTTTTGTGAAGCTTTGTTTCAGGATTATTATAGGTTTAAAACAAAGAGATTCTGAACCTTTTGGCGACTCAAAATCAGATTATTGTCAGTGGAGCCGGCTTTCCGGGGTTCGGTGTCAGTAAAGCGGACTTTCATATGTAAAATAAGGAGCTCAGAGACACGATTGGGTGTAGAGGACCGCTGCAGACTTTTATTCTCCTTTTCATTCACATAACCTGAAGTTCATCTCACCTTACGTCATGAACCTGTCATCCGAACACCAATGCGGAAGTAAACGGTGTTACATACGCCACCTCCTGCAGATGAAGCGTCCTGTTTCAGCATAAAACAACAAAGTTGAATGAAAATTGTAGTAGCTTGTGGGAAGGAATGACAGGCTCGTTGTTTTCTTCAAGTGTAACTTTATTCTCCAACCATAGCCGGCTCGCGCCGTGTACAACCTGCTGGCAGCTCCCCGTCCAGCTTCACCCCTGAAATCCCGGGGTGGCTCAATACTGCCCCCTCGCGGCCTGAACGGCAACAGCTCCTGTGGCTATTCAACAAAAATAGTCCGTTATATTAGCATTATTGAAAAAACCCAAAAAAGTGCTCCTCCTTTTGACGGAAGCGTCACATAGGCGTAGTGGTCTTTGGTGGAGGAAGAAAGGATTGAAGTGGACAGCTGCAGGGATACCGACGGCTTCATCGGGCTGCAGAGATCCTGCAAAACCACCCATCAATAAATAAAACTTTAATAAATCAAACAAATGAGCTTCCAGACATTTGGAACGTTATCAATAAACATTCAGATCACCTGTTCCACCAAGTTTAGTCGGTCTGCTCTGTTGCTGCGCGTCATTCACCTGCTGCTCCGCATGCTCACTTCCACTTTAATCTCGTAAATTTATTTACGAGCTAAAATTTTGTCAATTTGAGTTTTTCTCCTAAATTTACGAGTTTTTATCTCTTAAATTAACGAGATAACATAACACTGAATACTCCTGAAAGACTGGCAAGATTGCGACTTTAACCTCGAAACTTTATTTCGACTTATCTCGACACGAGTTTTTTCTCGAAACTTTGTGTCGAGTTTTTTCTTGTAATGGCGACATTAATCTCGTCATGACGAGAAAATTTTTTTTTTCCCTCACCGTGGCCCTAAAACTCCGTCGTAGAAATATTGTAGCTGGGACTAAAAAAAAATAAAATAAAACTGATATATATATGATAATGGAAGCAAGCGTGGAAAGTTCATATAGTTAAAAAAAACTATTTGTTTTTACATCAGCAATGATTTATTTTTTTTAAATTATTTTTTTATTTGCCAGGGATTGAAAGGCAATGAATCTTATTTAAAATAAGGTTTCCAATTCCCAAAATGTAAATTACAAGTTTTCTAAAACAGTTTTCATATGGAATTTTGACAATCATGTTGTATTGAAAATTAGTTTAGTTTGTAACTTATAAATCAAAATAAAATGAATTCAGTAATTATTGTACCATGCCTCTATTACAAATCAAAAATCAAAGAATTTGGCAACACTCTGCGAATCCACTTGCAGAAGTTAGGGTTATATTCACAATCAATGCAGTATTTCTATAAATAAACACATATGAGAATTTGTTTCCTATTATTTATAGCTAAAGTATGACATTTTACTGTATGAAAACTTTTCAAATTTTAAACTTTTTATTAAATTTGTATTCTGGTTTTTCATTGCCTTTAAGCTGGTTCTGATTTGACCCCATAGACTAACCACTATAATGTAATTTGAGAATTTAGACTCATAACCACATGCTTATCACTCGAATCATATCAATACACAGTTTATTTCTAAAGAATAAAAAACTTTATTATGAAGAGCAACTCACAAATGCAAATAATTACAGAGGAAAAAAGTTGAAACTAGTTTACAAAGGCAAAAAAAAATAGCTAAACAGTCGTGGTTTGTTAATGTGTTCATTTTCCCAGTTGTAGTAACCATTGTCAGTTTTGACCATCTAAATTGGTTTTTAATTCATAAGAACATCATCACATAACTAAAAGAGATCATTCTTTTAGTTGTCTTAAATGTCTTAAATTTTCAATTACATTTCCAACTAAAACGGTTACTAGTTTGTGTTTATTTTGCCTGCATGTTCACTTGAGGCAAATTTGGAAAGGGTAGAAATTGCAAGTTTTTTGTTCCCTTTTTTGGTCACATTATTATATTATATATATTAGCACATTTTTGTATCAAGTGCTAATATGTCAAATTGTTTGATTGTTATTGACTGATGTGTTTGTTTTTACTGTTTTGGGATTTTTGACCCATTTTATTTCTAGTACTTATTCAATGAAATTAAAAGCAGATTAGTTTCTTTTTCTGATCTTTAATCCATCAGTTTTGTGTTTGATGACCTTGTGAAGATGGGCCAGGAGTATTGTCAGTGACAACAAAGTAATTTCTTCCTTTTAATGGGATCGATGACAGCAGGGGTGTAACAGGGGCCGAGGCAATGCCTGCAAAAGAAGAGAGGCCACAAACTGGTAAAACCAACAAAGACATCAACACTGGTTACATTTTCTCCAGAAAAACTGTTTAAGCTCACAAAACTTAGAAGATAACAGAAAGTGGTTTGCTAAAATCCCGTTTATGCCATATTAAACATATTTGGAATGATGCTTGTTTATAAAAATACCAGTAGGTAATAGTAGTTTTTTTCTTTAGCAGTGGTCTCAAACTCTGGTCCTTGACGCTTCTGTTGTGTTAGCTTTCCAGTTTCCCCATCCTTAGTTCCTGATTATCTTTAGACCCTTTGATCAGTCAATCTCAAGATCCAGGTAATCAGCAATAACTAGAAAAAGTACTCTACTGCCCTCTTGTGGGCACGTTTGAAGCCGCAATTGGTCCACATGTTGAAATCCTGACTGTTGAAATGGTATTTACTTTATTGGAAATGAAAAGCTCCACTGTTGGTGTAGAAAATGAAATCTTGGTACCTGAAGATGCACAGGACCGGAGCGACTCGAGAAGGTCGATACTTGAAAATTTCACAACACATTTGAATGTTTCTTCCCGCTCCGTCATGGTCCTGTTGTTTGGGTCTCTGAATTTAGTGTCCAACTGAAGAAAACAAAGATTAAAACACAGTTTAAATATTTACACAATACAAGTTACTGAAAATAACTGGATTATGGGTATTAAGACCATCAGAAGACCATATAAACTGCAGACTGTAGTTGAGGTAACATCCCATCTCCAAAAGCCTGGTGAGCCATGTGTCGCCTGTGTGCAGCGACGCCGCCTTGTTCTTTTTCAATGTGCTGGTCTGTGCACACAAGGTAAGAATTTAATCACCACAAAAATTCCTATATGGAAATACACAAACAAATTACACAAATACATATACATTTACACAAGAAGAGCACACAATTATGAAAAAAAATTAAAAAGTGACTTCAAATGGTGAATGGCATATACTTGTCTAGCGCTTTTCTACCTTCCTTGAAGGCCCAAAGCGCTTTACAGTCATGGACCCATTCACACACACATTCACACACTGCTGCCGAACACTAGCGCCAATGTTCCAGAGGCAAGTTGGGGTTTAGTTGCCTAAGGTCACTTCAACATATGGGCGGGCAAGGCGGGAATCGAACATGCACATATTCTGATCAGGGGTCGACCACTGCACCACGGCCACCCTGCACCACATTTACACAGCTGTATAAGACTTTTAGGAATAAAACTATACATAAAACATACTTAATACAGGTTGATCCTCTTCCTCGGGAGGACTGCGATACTTTGTGGGAAACACCTGCAAAACAAACAAACAATAACATAAATACAAAAGCAAACTGACAAGAAAACATGTATGTTAAAAGCATGAACTCTTACAAAAGTGGACTGAACTGAACTGCAGAAAGTTTGAGAGGGCAGAAGCAAACCTGTGGATTATTCTGCATTGTTTCTAAGGAAAGGGAACACAGGAATCTTACTTGTTGGTACTGCCTCATGAGTAAGTCTCTGATGGAAGTAAGATTCCTTCCACTGAGGTTAGCCTCCTTAACTCCTTGATGTCTCGTAGCCAGAGTCAAAGCCTGAAAATACAACTTTTTTCTTAGATTAAGAGTTTCAAAAAAAAAAGAAAAAAGTTATGTCACATAAATTATGTTTTCCAAAATAAGTCATGCATAAAAAACCAAAACACTCTGATCATCTTTTGTAAAAGCGTTCTCAGTGGTCTATTAATAAGGATTATGCAGTTTTTAGCCAAAATTCAAAATCCTGTATAGTTTTCTAGGTCATAGTTTCTGCAGAGCAGCTGTAGTGCATTAGAAACGTGCCTCTAAGTTGTGGGCGGGACTGTGTATTTCCTGCATCACAAATAAGCTCATTTTCAAACAGCATTTTTTCATCTGCTCCTGATTCTCAACGATTTGAATGAAGAAATACTCCAAAACGCAATTTTAAACTTGAATTCTAACTACATGTTCTCCATCATCAGAAAAAGGCTAAAAGAACATATTTAGAAAACAACATTTTCATCTTAGTGGGTCTTAACGGATGTCAGGGACAGCTCCAAAGACTTCATGAAGCATCATGAAGAGCCCACAAGGAAAGCAGAAAGACAGATCCTAATCACAAACTCTGACATTAACAGCAGAAGCTTCCATGCAAGTCACCGAGCTATTGAAAAATACTAAATCAACAACCCTTTCCAAATAACTGGCTAAAGGCAGAAAAGGGCTTCAGGGCATCAGTGACCACCTTCCAATAAGAGCAAACTATGAAAGTGTTTGTAGAGAAATCAAAGAAAAAAGGCAAATAGTTCACAGAAGAAAACTAACAGAGGAGTCAATAAATGCATTTTAAATCAGAACTACAAGCACAAAGATGGAAAACCTTTTATGAAAGCAACGATCTCAACTCGGCTTGTGAAAAATATATGAAGAGGTTTATATCAATATAGGACAAAAACTGCCCATTTACAAAAAAGAAAACAATATGAGAAAAATCCATGGATAACAACTGGACTGAGAAACGCATGACAAAAAAAAAAGAACTACAAACAATTCTTAGAAAATGCAACGGTTGAAGCGAAGCAGCGATACAAAAAAATATAAAAACAAATTAACCAGTATCATGAGAACATGCAAATAAAATACTATTGTAAGAAAATATTAGAAAAAAGTAAATCAAAAACTCAACAGAGTTAGAAAGTATTGAACAGTGTCAATAGTGCTAAATTTAACCTGTGGAGTACCACAAGGGTCAGTATTAGGTCCAAAACTTTATCCTATTTCTAAATGACATACCGGTACACATGGTGTCAAATACACTCAAATACTTTTAATATGCCGATGACACAAGTATAGTTCTACAGGGGAGAATCTCAGGGAAGTTGTAAAAATAGTGCTTACAGAGTTAGAAAAAACTAAAACAATGGTTCGACATGAATAAACTTGCTCAATGTCAAAACTAAATTCATGATTTTTGGAAATCTCCACATTCCTGCAGACGTAGAAATAAAAGTTGCCATTGATAATCATGTTTTGGAAAGAGTGACTGAAATTTAGGACCACAAAATAAGCTGGAAGCCACAAATAAACTAAGTCAGAGCTACACTCATTCACAGAGCACATTCACTAATATATTCATCAATAATACTACCATATTTACAGTACAACGTAGAAGTTTGGGGAAATACTTATAAAACAAATCTACAGTCTTTCTATATCTTAAAATACATATCCATTGGAATAGTTCATTGTGTGGATTATGGGATACATACAAATGCACTATTGTTAAAGTCGCTTTATTGAAGTTTTGGGAACTAGTGAAACTTAAAACAGCACTCATCATCTTTGAAACCAAAAATAACTTACTTCCAGTAAACATACAAGAAATGTTCAAGGACAGAGATGAGGGTTACGAGTTAAGAAATCAACTGAACTTCAAAAAGGTAGTGCATTCATACAAAAATCTGCTTATCAATTTGTGGTGCGAATGTATAGAATGGGTTGGATGAAGGTTTAAAACAAAGCAAAAGTTTACCTGCATCCAAAAAAAAAAAATCTACAAAATATCACTGATTAATTTTTACAAGTCTAAAATGATCAATAAAAAGAGAAGCAAATGTCTCTTCTGCAGAGGTGCTAAACAGGTCATTTGAATGTTTTGAGGGAAAGAAAACTGGAAATAGAAATACGCAGAACCTACGGTGTTGTAAAATGGGGAGGATCATACAAGATTTCTCTTCTACCCACTCCTTTTCAATCGCACTGTTTTGTTTTATCTATTTTTAACTATTGTTTTTCATTAAGTGTTTCAAATAAAATTATAAAAATAAAAGTAAAAAAACCAAACATCTTGGAAAGACTGATAAGAGCCAGAGCTTCCAACTCCACCGAACAAGACTAAAGAGAAGAGCTGGACAAAACGTGGATGGTGAACGCAACTGTGGTCCTGACGGTAACACCGGGATGTGATGCTGCAACTGAGAGAATGGCTACAGGAGATTCCAGAAAAGATACAGTCAGTCCTACAAAAAAACTGAGATATTGTGCAAGACCAACAAGCTCCCGGGCCTCTAGTAGAGGATTTCATCTTGAAAACAAATCAGATTACTCACAGAGCAAATGGGGAATCTTTTTAAACAATACACCCGAACATAAAACCAAAATGCTCTTGCCTTCCACATGTAAGCAGACACGCACATATAGAAGAGTAGGCTTTTTTTCTCACCTGAGATAAGAGAGGCTTCAGCTTTGAGGTCAGATTCCTTACAAAGACATATGGCGTTTGAAGGTAGTGAACGACATATGTTGGTTTCAGGTGATTGGGTTTAGAAAAGCTGCTCCCCAATGCAATTCGAATCCATACAGCTTCATCTGTGTGCTTCTTTATTTTCACAGACATCTTAGATGGAGTGACAGAGAGGGGGTTAAACACCAACATTGTAACCTTTCATTAAAGGTTTAGCTACATTAAAAGGAAAAAAAAATGGCAGACTTACTTGTCTTAGAAGCTCACTGAGGTGGCATTTGAATTGCTGCTTGAACTGTGTCAGCTCTACGGACTGAGCATCATCTAGAAAACAGAGGAAAAGGTAAATGAGACAGGAAGTGGAAACCACTATTGGTCTATGTGGGGAAAAAATCTCAATGTTGTCATTAAAAGGAAGAAATAATAAACAGTATTTAAATGGACTATCATAAAAGGTAAAAGGCACTGGGATGGTTTGGACATGTTGAAAGAATGGATCGGGAGCGATTGGTGAAAAAGGTGTATGAATCTGATGTGAGTGGAGTGAGAATGAGAGGAAGACCGCGAATGGGATGGACAGAGGGGGTAAAAAGAGCTCTAAATGCAAGAGGGATGACTGTGGTGCAGGGGAGAGAGGCTGCTCAGGACAGGGATGGGTGGAGAGAGTTTGTGTATGAATGAATGGATGGGTGTGGTAGAGGTCTGGGCTTGGGATGAAGAGGCAAGGGGAAACCAGTCTTGGCTGAGGCAATGCTGTGGAGGTGCCCACACTGGGCTGTGCAGCTGACCCTGGTGCAGTGTGGTGTGGCTTAGACCAGACCTTAGACCAGTCACATACACACACACACTGAAGGAGGAGGGTTTGGGGAAGAGCAGGAGGGCAGTAAGAATGGGTGCCCTGTCTAGGCTACCCCACTTTGGTGGGACACAGCCTGGGTATATAAATAGATAGATCATAAAGGTAAACAAATTACATAAAAAAGAGAGAAAATCCCAGCCAAGGAAGTTATGCAGAAGAAGTTATGTTCAAGATCCCCAGAGATCAGGGACAACAACCAAACTGCGGTCTAACATACTCTCTGGTTCCAAGAGCTGAAAGGTGTACCACATCCCCTGATTTGGATTCTCCATGGCATCTAGAACAGACAAGAACACAATTACACATTAGACTAGAACAATACTGTTGTTAATCCAGCTTTTGCAGACAGAAGTGTAGTTAATGCCGTACATTTAATTAAGACGTAAAGCTATAATAGATGTTTAAAAAAAAAAAAAAAAAAAAAAAAAGGAAGACAGAAATAGAGGAAAGAAGTGTTACATTACAGACATTTAATTAAGAATGAAAAGGATGGTCAACTTTAAATAAAGATAGTAATGATGAAAACAACCAGGAAGTGTCCCCCCCCCCCCCCCCAGTTCTCGTTAAAACAAACAAATAATAATAATATATACTTACGGATCATCTCCAGTTCTGCTAAATGTGTCAAAGTCAATTTATTTTCCTGAGGGAAAAAAAAGATGAAAAAATGTTAAAACGTCAACATAGTATTAAAAAAGACATGGCACAATTTACTATTGATTTGTGATACAAAAATATAACATTATTCATTATAACAAAAAATAGCATGCACCTCGCAGACAGACAGCAGTTTCTGTGTTAACGCCCATTTTGACTGAGTAAAATCCATAGCTTGCCGCTGTTCAACCGTCAGACGACCCCACTTGTCCAGTGTTGCTTTAAGCATTTGAGTCGGTATCCGTCGCACAAGACGCTGCAACAGCAATTTAGAAGTGTCGTCCATGGTTTTCCAGCGAAGTAATTTAACTCTCCTGAAGTTTAACCCGCTTTCTAATTTGACTGAGCACAAGGGAGCAACTAAACAAACCGCGTCTAAGACGCAAGACAAATCGACCAATCAGGTATCAGCACATTGCTTTGTGTGTGCTCTTTACTGCCCTCTGCTGTGCCGGAGTAAACGGGAACGGATGAGTAAAACGGAAACGTAAAACGGAGTAAAACGGAACGGAAGATTAAAAATATACCCGAGTTTAATACAAAACGCATTAGTTGTTGAATGAATCTGTAGACGAAATAAAAAAAATTACGGCACAGATAAAAGAAAAGCAGATATGAAAAACCATCTTTTTTAAACTTCCGGTCTTTAAGTCCCGCCTTAAATAGATGGCTACACTCCATTGGTTTATTGATCCATCAGTCTGCTACCAATTCGCTGTAACTTCTGTCAATTACGGAGAGACTCCACACCAGTAGGTGGCGGTCATGTACCTCAACGATATGTGCCATCCGCCATAAAACTCCACCAGAAGACGAAGAGGGCGCTGGAAAGTTACGAAAGCTTTGCATGTCCTCTTCTGGTGTCTGACATCGCGTTTGTAGCTGTGCTAACTGTTTATGTTGGGTTAGCATTTTTGTTTTTTTACAAATGGAAATTATTTTATAAAAGTAGTTAAATTGTAAGAGAAACGTACTTTATTCGGTGTGGTGTACATTTTGTTCCGACATATAAGGTCTGATTATGGAAGTACTTTGACATTAGCTAACTTAAACTTGTTGTATCAGATGAGAACACGTCTTTCTACGGTAAGTTTTATTCATTCCTATCCAGCACAGAGACACGCATATTTATATGACCGTAAAGAACAAAAAACATGAACCTTGAGTCGGTTAGGGGTGACTGTTATTTTTGCTAATATTGGGCATTTTTGTGTCTGCAGGTAAGTGAGTCGTGTCCTCTGGAACCTTCCTCTTCACAATGACAGAACAGCAAGGAGAGGGATGGGGAGGCGTTAGTATCCTTTAGAAGATTTGGGAATAGGTTGACCGTAGTGCATTTGTTACCACTTATGACCGACATTTATACACCATTTGGAGTTGTATTAGTTTTTTTTTGTTCATTTTTACAATATTCCTTATGTCTGTGACTTTTCAGTACAGCTGCAGTGGTTCAGTAAACCCTTAACTCATAATGCACCCTGACCTGTCCCCTCACCTGCACACAGATGAGTGCAATCAATTCATATCTCTCCTCAGGCAGTGCCACAAAGAGGTTTGTCATTTCCTGCAATTAGGTCGTTGCTGTGTTTTTTAATGATATAAAATAATATCTGTTTGTCTCACAACAGCACAATTTTTTGAAGTTCTTCGGCACTTGTAATGATTTGGACCGTGCAATGCGTGAGTGCCTAAAAAGAGAGGTCAGTTACCTTGTTTTAATCTTTAAATAGTGAACTCTAATGTAATGTATTGCATTAACCTGGTGTTTCTCTTGTTATCATCTTAAAGAGACTGGAAAAGCGAGAGCTCAGCAAGAAACACGCGGAGGAAATGAGAAAAAGGCTGAAAGAAGGACCGAAGGACAGTTTCTGAAGATGGTTTTACTTTTTTGGGACACTGAACAAAGCATGAAACTACACGAGTAGCGTTCATTGCTCTATTGAATCTAAAGGGGGTACAAGGCTATCCCTGCTTGTTAAAGTGTGCTTTACTCGAGCATTTAAACATTTGGAATGAGTGCATAATAATACAATTAGGTGGGTGTGCATAAAACACTTTGGATCGAGGTGGAACACAAACCTAAAGGTTAACGTTACAACCCATCTGTCTCCACAGAGCTGAAGATTTTTGCTGCTGTCATCACTTTTTTCCCCACTACAGCAGTGCCCCTCTGTGAAACTCGTGTAGTTGTAAGAAGTGATCATTTCAGCCCAATTAATGTCTTGTGTGCAGTGGATCTCAGGAATGTCTTTTAACTTTATTGTTCACGAAAGCAAGGATTATGCACCAATGAATGTTGAAAGTTTGGTACATTGGTGAATCATATTGATTCAGGTTTGAATAAAGCGAATTAATTACATGAATTCTTGACTCATTTAATAAAATATTACAATGGATTAGGCTAAGAATACTTTGATTTTCATTATTGCCTGATCAGCAAAAATCAAACTGTCTGACTCAATCTGTGACGAAGAGTCTTTGAGATCAAAAGTATGAAAAAAGGTCCAACCCCAAATTTGTTTTCTTATCAGGATCCTTTTTAGTGCTGTGTACAACTTTGCTAAGTGTTGTTGGGTAGAAACTGCCTTATTTTTTCTCCCATAAAAGATGTTTTCAAAAATAAATCAACTGAATCTCATTCTCCCTTTTCTCTGCTACTGGTGTCTACACCAGTGAAACGTCATAAAAGGCAGCGACATCTTCATCCACCTCTTTGGACCAGGAAGGACCCAAAGATAGGAAATTTAGGAAGATTGAAGACCAAACGGTGGCGCAGTGGTTGGCGCTCTTGCCTTACAGCAAGAAGGCCCCCAGTTCAAGTCCTGGCTGGAATAAGGAATGGCAGACTTGTGTTTAGTTTAGTTTAAACCTTTCTGTGTGGAGTTTGCATTTTCTCCTTCTGCATGCGTAGGCAGGGTTTCCAGCTTCCTCCTACCGTCGAAAAACGCGATCATATGGCAACTCTAAATTGTCCATAGGTGTGAGAGCTAATGTGTGATATCTGGCCCTGCGACAGACTGTCAACCTGTCCAGGATGTCCCCTGCCTTTGCCCACAAGTGGCTGGGATAGGCTTCAGCAGCCCCACAACCCCAAAAGTGATCAAACAGAAGAAGATGAATGAATTTAATATATTTTTATGTTAAATTTTATGTGCAAACAAAGTGGGAGAGTGTGCTGTTCTCTCAGGGAAGGAGTGGACCCTGCCACCTCAAGGAGGAAATAAGACAATATGTCCATACTACTGCTGCTGCATAAACATATTCTAAGAGAGTCAATCTGGTAATAGATAGATCTGACTGTAAAGGCAAAAGCAGAAACAGAGAAAATACTGTTGAAAGTATCAATAACTAATTATGACTGATAATCATCAATGCAGATGATGGTTGATGTCAGCCCAAAACAAGAAAAGTGCAGTGAGAGTGGGAGGGGAGGTATCAAAACATGACTGCAGTCATGTCAGGAATGTTGTATGTAGTGTGAGGATAGTCTATCTTTTGGAGGCTCTGAGGGAGATTGTGAGGAATGGCAGACTTGTGTTTAGTTTAGTTGAGTTTTATTTCTCCACAATGTGTCACCAAAACAAATCACCTCACAAAACAAACGTGGAAAAAATGGACACCTCGAAGCAGATGCTTATTATCAGGGATCCCACATTTTAGCCAAGCATAAAGGAATAACAATTTGTGGTGGAAAAAGAAAAATACAATAATAAAAGTAAATAACTAAAATGATAACATAAGAATTTAATGGTGGTATTAATGGAAATGTTATTATATAAGTCAATAAACTCCAACAACATAAACTCAGATGCGTATACACGTGTCACGAACAAGGAGAGACAACAGCCAATAATTGCAATTTCCGTTTCCTTTTAAATATGTATATTGTAGCACACTGTTCAATTTTGTTGTCCAAATTATTTCAAATTTGTGGATCTCTAGTGCAGACAGAAAAGGTGGTACATTGTAACTTCCTATTTTTCTCTTTTAGCGTATGCTTATTCCTGTTGTCGTGGTGATGAGAGGGTGAAAAAAGTGGTAGGAGGTCACACCACGACTCTGTAACCCTTGTGCTATCCTAGGCACTTTGACATTGGGAGTTGGGTCATATAGACCCACTAGACAGTGCTCTGAACCTTTTTCTTCAATGATTTGTGATCTTCACTGGTGTCCGTGGATTACATGAAATCTTTCCACCTTTATCCACCTTTGTCATGGTAGGGAGAACACGTCAATGTAAGGGTGGAGTCACCTAAGATAGCACAAGGGTTAATTTGTTAACAACACTACACTGTGCATGCATTATGATATGAATTGATTTCCAGTATCTTAAGGAGGCTGTATCTGTGGAAGAAAGGATCTGTTAGAGAATTTGCCGGGGACCAGGATATAGCTCTTGTAGCTGTCTTTTGTGTATTCGGAAGTTTTGCAGTGTAGGTAGAATATGTGTTATTCCATATGATATTAGAATAATTCAGGTGAAGCGTTGTTAAAGTGCCACTCTGATAATCTTTTGACCCATTGTAAAAGTCTTCCCAGTGCCGTCCTCCATCATCAAAAATACCACAAGAACATGTTAAAAACACCAAAAAGCAATAAAAAAAATGCTGTAAAGATAGAAAAAAAGATACATTTGTCAAATGGATTGGGGTATAGTTTATGAAAATATAACAAGGGTATGAATAATTGGACAAAATAATTAAACTGAAATAGAGAGCAGACCTATGGGCAATAAAAAAAAAAAAGTGTTTCATCCTGTGTTTCTGTTTTGACCCTGTTCCCTGATTTGACTAGCTTTGGGCTCCTTTTACAACATTTTTAACTTTCTTATTTGGCAACTTTTGTCTTCTACTTTAATTTATTGACGATCCCTACTCTGTATTGTCAAAACCACTTCCTGGTTTGGTTCCCAAAATATCCAACCTTAGCTGACTCTCTGATACAGTTAGCTTTTAATTCCTTGTTATGCTCAGACAGTTAATTGACATCTTTTACGTTGGCTGTTGTCTTCTCGGAGAGTCGACTTCATCTGCTCCCCGTCCCAATACCTCTAAATAATTAACCCAAAGTGGTTAAAACTCCCATTCGTTCTCCACCTCTTGCAAAACTGATTTTTCTTTCCAAAGCATGTTTCTCTCTTTTCAGGTCTGTATCCACCTGGCTGCTTCCCTCACTGCAGAGCGACAGTTTTATCTGTAAACATCATGGTGTGCAACTTATTCCTGCCAGAGCTAATCTGTCAGTCTGTCCATCACCACAGCGAGCAAGAAGAGTCGATCATTGATGCAGTTGCACCTTTCCCCTGAGTTCCCCCCTCACATCTCTCCACTGCTGCTCTCACAAGCTTTCTGCGTCATACTGTATGTATGTAAGGATACATATAATAGAACAGTTTTTTGATCATTCTAAATACTTTAGATAATAATGGGCCACCTGATGTAATCGGTTCGGGGGTGAAGGTGGACTTAAGAAAAGAACCAACTGGGTGGTAGCATCAAATGTCTTTCATTTAAGGCAGCTGGACAAAATGAGGTGCATTCTTCATCCAAGCCTTTGTTACCACAGCGCTGGATCACTGCAGTTCCTTTTGTGTGTGGGTTAGTGCTGCAGTTGGTTGAAAATGCCACTGGACGGCTTTCAACGAGAACCAAAGCAGCCTAAACACATCAAACAAATCGTTTCATTTGCACTGGCTGCATGTTCATCATTTCAAAACCCATTCAGAGATTTTCTTAGAAATCTTTGCATGTTATGGTACCTTTCTGTTACTTTTGCAGCCTTATATGCAGAGGGGACCATGCTATTTCCGCAGTAGCTGCAAAGCTCTGGAACAAGCAGGCAGTCTTCTTAGCTTTATTTTATTGAGTTTCTTTTTTTAAAACCCATTTTTGACTTTCACTAAATTATCATATTGGATTTTTATCACTTTTGTAATCATTTTATATATTTTTCATTATTCTATGTGTAATTTAATAGTACAGAACTATAGGTTTGTGGAAATTGTTTGTGTTTTATACATAAAGTTGATCTGAAGATTTGTCTGCAATCCATACATCCATAATAGTATCTCTACATATAGATATAGCACATTGTCATGTGCTTTTTTTGCAATTCTATTAACGCAATGCAAATAATTAACACTCTCAATATTGCATTTGCTTCACTCTTCATTGTCTAACATGTCAGATTTATGCCTACATCAGTGCAGTACTCATCATCTGCACCCATAGACCCATGCTGACAAGTGCTGTCAATCAGGTGTTAATCAGGCACCTGGGGTTCCCACAAGCAACAACAAAAAAGGGGGCACAACAACACACAAAACAGTTTGGCTGTAGCAGGAAAGATCTGACAACCTTTTCATGGGCTGAACCGCACATTTGAAGCACTGATTAAAATGCAGCCTCCAAGAACAGTTTAAAATGAAATTGTAAGATGCACTATTACAATAAAGGTTAATAAATCTACCTAATATTAAACAGCTTACATTTAAAGCAGATTATAATATCCAATTAAAGCATTTGTAAACTGGCT
Organism: Oryzias latipes; assembly: GCF_053564925.1. Classification (NCBI taxonomy): domain Eukaryota; kingdom Metazoa; phylum Chordata; class Actinopteri; order Beloniformes; family Adrianichthyidae; genus Oryzias; species Oryzias latipes. Next base: position 26,176,914 of record NC_136239.1, read on the forward strand.
GTGGCTGCATCTAAATGAAATCCTTGCTTCAGGCACGAGTAATATCAGATGTAACCCAGCCTAAAACCAAATAAAAAATAGGAAAATATTGTTGTGATATTCAATTTTTAAGACAAATTATCTTAAAAGAATTAAACTGCAAAGAAAGTGAAGTGGTTAACCACTTGTGCTTGCAGTAAGAGCAACTAGAAAAGAATTTTGCAGGTTATGAACGTTTTTTGTTTTTTAAATTTAAGCAGCTCCATCTCATTATATGGACTTTTAAATGTCAGAACTGCAGACTTAGATTGGAGAACATGATATAGGTGGTTAAAAAAGAGACAAAGACATCCATCTTTAGAATAGGCATTTATAATAAATATTTGAGCAAAAATAAGTCCTTTCTGGGTATTTTTCATCTTTTAACTGTCATCCCAAACACATCATAAAGCACATGCCAGGACACAAACTTGGAAAACAGGACAGAGGAATTAACAATTCAAAAATAAAAGTATCTTGTATAAAAGGTGGTGTGTAAACAAAAGAACAAAAAAAAAAAAGAAAAGAAAAGATTCCCGCCTAATGTTTGGGAATCATTGTAACTAACACCCTGCAGGTCTAAGCGATTTGCTGCTGATGTACAGAAATTGCAGTGCTAATGACCTCGTTGCTTCATAACTTGGCTAAAAGCAGAAATGGAATATACGAACTGTTACCTTCTGACAGATAGGTGTATCTTTTGGGTTTTTTCAATGATTAAAGATTAATATGAATAATCCTTAAGAGTAAGAGGACCAATTTGTGTAAGTTCAAATCCTTTTTCTCACACAAGTTTCTTTGGGCTAAAATGATTAAGTCAGTGATTGTAGTTTAGGTTAATTAAAGTAGCTGAGAGGAAAAACATAAAAAGACACAGAACAGAAAAACAAAATTTCATTGAAGTGCAGCTAAACTCATTTTTCAATTTCTTTATACCAATAAACTCTGCAAAATAAAATCTCTCTTAAATTACTTTACATTTGCAATACACAATAAAAACAATCTCCCACTATTAAACAGGTTGAATTTTAAGTACCATTTACTATTTGATTTTTTATCTATATCATTATCTCCATCTAAAAGTTTTGGGATTATTCAAAAACACGACCGATACATGTTGTGGTGCCTTTGGAGCAAACAAATTTGCACAAATAAAGGAATACATAAATACAAATATAAACGCTCCACATTACTGCTACAATACTGACAATGCATGTACAAATTATACCCTAAAATTCAAGGCATTCTGACAGGAAATACATTCATGAAGTATATTACATGCTGTACAAACATTGCAGAGAGCAGTCAGTTTTTTAGGTCTTCTCTGAAAATTGGACAAGTTTTACAAAAACATTTACATACACCGGCAAACATTTACACTTTGGTAAAACAAAATAGATCCCTACATATGGTATACTATGAAAAATATAAAATCTTGTTCAAACTTTCTTTACATGCAGGTAAATACGAACTCTCCACGGACAAACAAATTCCACAATGCTGTTCACCGACGTTTGATTTCTTCTGTGTCCTCAAATATGTGCAGAAACAAAAACAGTAGTCAAACAATAGCAACACGATTATCCAATTTTTATCATATGACAATTACATTACATCAGTTCTACGGATGAACAATCACAGTTTAATGTGTGAGGTTGCTGCTTGGAGACGAGTTAAACTTCACTGATCCTTCTTTTGCTTAAATCACAGTCAGCAGTCACATAAGACTTCTAGTGTTCTGCACCTCTTTTCTGATCTTTATTAATATTTTTGATGCATTTTGATTACTTATTAAAAAAAACAATGCAATGCAGCTGGTTTATTAACCAACAGCTTTCATCTGACTACATTTTTGTTGGCGATGATAATGAAGATTTTGGGAAATAAAGACGTGAAACTTTTTTTTTTTTAATTTCTATTGAAAAAACTGAAAGTTTTAGATCTCTAACAGTAGCCTGTTAGTTTCTGTGGGAATTAATCAAGTTTCCTACTGTTTTACATACATGTTTTACATATGACTGAGCAGATTGGGGTATAACGCAATGGCATCTTAAAGCCAAACTTTGGTTTGAATCTGAAATAATTACAATATTATATTTAAGACAACGTTGAGAAAAACCAAAAAATATGATCAGAATAAACTTGCGATATTAGAACAGTACATTTTAAATAATGTTAAGGAATGCCCCAAACAAAACCATAAAGGGAAAGTAGATGAGTCTAAAAAAGAAGATTTGAGGATAAAACTGGTGAACTAACTTTGATTTCTTCCTTTGAAATGCCGGCAGGTGTAACCATAACACCCTTGCATCACTCCATTAGTAAATTTTACTGCTTCTTGGAGTGTGATCCCATTTACTGTTTGTAATTTGTTTTTTCTAAATAGATGCTTAAACAGATTCTTTAAAGTCTTAAAACCTTTAGACACTATGTGTCTAAATACAAAAAGACATATAGGGTAAAGTTAATCTTTTACAAGTTTATTCTTTCAAGCGTACACTGTTTTGCTCAAGACGGGGCTTAAATACAGCTGTGTATTAAAAAAAAACCATGAAAAATACATTTCCACACTAAAAAAGTATGGTTTGCAATTTGAAAAATATGATATATTCACTCAAACTCCCTTGTAATCAAGCACGACACTGATTTTCTATACCCCCATGATGTTGCTGTCTGCTTGTTAATAGTGTGCATTTGGCTCTTTGCTGTTTGACTCAGAAGAGAAACTGGATCCAGATGTCAAAAGAAATTCTGCTAAAAACCTAAATCACAAGAACAGTATTTAATTTTCTTCGTAGAGATGAAAGACAGTGCAATATGTGAAAACTCTCCAGGAGCATGGATGGACACAGGCCTTTAGGGCGTCCTCTGCAGATGCTCTCTCACATTGGCCAGGTTTAACCTTCTGGACGTGGACTTTACTTTTCGTAGGTTTTACTGTGAAGGTAACTGAAGAGTGCCTCCAGGCCTTTGGTTGAACACCACAGCTGCTTCAGAATCTGACACTCCTTCTCATTTACTTCTTCTAGGACCGACATGACGAAGCTCCTCACCAAGCATTTGGACTCTTCTAACACCTTTCATTCAAAAGAGGAAAATCTCATTTGAATATACTCAAGAGTAGGTTTTGTAATCTGAGCTTGGTTAACAACTTACCATTGCGTTACACAATGCCATTTCTTTTACACGCAGCATCACCTCTTGGTTGAACGTAGTTGGCCAGAAGACCTGTGAGACCAGACCTCGACTGCACGCTTCTTGTGCTGTGAGTTTTCTGCCGCAGAATAGCATCTCATTAGCCTGAAAGATAAAATGCAGTCTTGTTGTTTGTTGGCTTTAAGAAAACATATGAAGTCAAAGAATCTTGGAAAAAGTTAGAACTTCTTCTTGGATTTACCAAAGCCACACCCAGGATTTGGGGAAAGGTGTAGGAGGAGCATCCAGAAGGTGTTAGGTGGAGGGCTGCACATGGAGTTTGGAACCAGGCTCTTTCACTTGCCCAAACCACATCACACAGCGGCAAGATGGACGCCCCAAGGCCCATCGCAGGTCCATTCACTGCCACCACAATGGGTTTCTTAAAGTGGATGAATGCCAAGACAAAGTCCCTATGGAGTCCCAGAAGGTATCAGTGCAGAGTGTCAATATGTGATAGAAAGAACCCACGTCTTTAGAGAAAAGGATCTCCTCTTACCGAACAGCATCAGATATTCGGCTACTCTCTTTTCTTCGGTCTGTGGATAAACGTCCAATCAGGTATGACGGCTCCAGACCGCTGCAGAAAACAGTCCCCACAGAGCTGAGCAGCAACAACTTACTATCATCAGCAGCTGCGTTGCCCAAAGCCCGACACACTTCCTTCATGATCTGAGGGACAAAGACAATATTCCTTTTGTCGAACTGTCAACTTTTTCCAATTCCCATAATTAGTCCTCCATTATTTACATCCTTTGACTAATTGCTTGTTCAAAAAAGCCACTAGTACCTTCAGGGAATGTGTATAAAGAAGGGCTACACACAGTTTGGACAACCCTTAATGATCTAATGGATGACACTGAACAGCACTTTTGAAGACACCCTCTATTTCTAATTATGCCATCAAGTTTGATGAAATCATGCAATAGGCTTATGGGAGAAAATAAATGATGTTCTACAAAGCTGGCTAAGTTGGATAATATATTATCAGCTCCAGCAGCATCACCTACCTGAGCCTGGAGCTGAGCCTTAAACCTTAAAGCAGAGCTATTGAATGAATCCATCATTGCATTAGATGCATTTTCCTCTATACTGCTTGCACCACCGTTTCTAGGATTGTGTTAGGATGTCTGAGTAAGTCTGGACTGGACTGCTTACGCAATGTGCAATATTCAAATGCATTTCAAAAAATGTTTAAAAGCTTAAAACAAACAACAACACATGTCATTTTCACTGTGAAGAATAAACGTCTGTGGTCCTTTACATGCAGAATCTGCTTGCAGCTTATTTATGCTCCTCTGTGTAAAATGCAGAGTTTGAATAAGATGTGTACATTTTAACTTGCAGAGCAGCCTGTTTACTTGGCACTCTTCCTGTTAGCAGCAAGTCACCCGACTCTGTTGACGACACTTTTCAGCCATAGAGACACGAACAAATAGCATTAGATCTCAGAAATAAGCTAAAAGGCTCAAACAATTAGCTTTTTGATCAGAAATATTTACCATACTAAAATATTTTGGCCGAGTTAGGCACATTTTCAGAAAGATGGCTGTTTTTCTATTTGGTCGACAGGGAAAAGAGGTGTGAAGATTTTTCCTGGCAGGGGTGGGGGCTAGGTAAAAATCAGAAACAGATTATTTGACATGACAGACTTGTGACCTTCAGCCTCCTCTCACACACATCACCATCTCCCCTCAATCACCACTGTCTGCCGCTGCATTTTAATCAGATTAGCACTCCTGACCCATATTACCCGTTCAGTCTCAAAGTGAACTGATGTCTCCAAACCCATTCTCTCTTCTCAGTTGTTACTGATAGGCCTTCAGTGTGGGTGCAGCCCACATTTATTCTTCTTCTGACCCTGTCATACAAGTGCACTTGTGAACATGCTAAAAGATAAAAAGCATGTTTTTCCAAGAATAGAAAATTGCCTTTGTTTGACATTTAGTCTTTATGATAATGAGCTCAGGTGTAGCGTCCTCTGAAATAACATCATGTGGGTTGCATGAGTGTAAATTGTGGCAAAAAATGATGTTACTAAAAAGCAAAAAATCACATGTTTGCTTCTTTGCATGTGGCAAATCTGAACTCAAACTGTTGTCATTCTGTGGATAAGGCAGTCATTTAAACAAATCAGTCCCAGCGAGAACACTAGGATTTTCAAAATAACTGTCAATTACAAAGAAGTCTGGAGCTGCAGCAGCCAGGCAGTGATTCAGTGTTTGGTTCTCCTGGTTATCTGCTTTACCACATTACATGTGAGGTAACACATTGTAGAGTGATATAGGGCCCATTTTAACCACAGTTCAATGTTTTTATTTCCTTTCTTTTGAACTTTTTTTGTAAAAAAAAAAAAGTAAACCCTGACCCCCTATGCATAAATGAAAAGGGTTCCGAGGGGCAGCAACAAATCATATCAGTGAGCACAGGGAAATGATAAATCTCTCAACCCTTTGGGACTCAAAAGTTTAAATGTTAACATCAGGAAAACAAAACTCCACAAATAAATAGTGATCATGTCAAAACAACAGAAAGACTTAACAAGTAAGTAATAATCCCAGCTTTGGGCCTGCTTGAAAAATCTAAATCCTTTAGGTAAATTCAGGCAAATTCGATGTAAAGTTCATGTCTAGTTGAGACTAGGGATCCAACAATTCACTTTCCCCACAATTTGGTTCAATCCTCGGTTTTTGGGTCATGGTTTTGTTTCAGTTCGATATATAAAAGACAATCGGCTGCTCTCTGCCCCCTCTGCTCAACCCCGTCGCTCCCGCTGGCTCAATAAAGCCCAAAGACAGTTTCCACCTCTTTGACCTGTTGCTCTCCGGGAGGCAATACAGGTCACTGCAAACAAGAACAAACTAAGAAACAACTTCTAACTCAGAGCTGTCTTAGCTCTAAATATGAACAGAAATTAGCACCTTAGTTTGACTTTTTTCTTTGAAAGATCTTGTTACTTTCTTAGCCCTTGTGCTATCCTAGGCACTTTAACATTGGGAGTTGGGTCATCTAGACCCCACAAGACAGTACGCTGAACCGTATTAAATTCAATGATTTGTGATCTTCACTGGTGTCCATGGATTACATGAAATCTTTCCACCTTTATCCACCTTTGTCGTGGTAGGGAGAATACGTCAATGTAAGGGTGGGGTCATAGGATAGCATAAGGGTCAAACATCTTGTTACTTTTTTAATGTTGTTGTTTTCCGGGGCCTTTGCACAAGAGAGTTGCTGATGAATGTTGTTGTACCTATACCATGACAATAAAAGTATTTATGTAATACATAAATAATAGAGAAATACATAAATAGTAAATAAAACAAAACAAACAAACAAAAAAACCCAAAAGAATAAAAATCCTTCTCTTAACTGGCTAAAAAGCAAGTAAAAATTAAAAACACATTTTCAGTTGGCTCCTACTAGCCTTCTGAAAGTAATGAAAAACATTAAGTATATTAAATTTAGCACAACCCCATGTGTTTGATACTCTCAGTGTAAACAAACAAACAGATGTAGTATGGATGCAACAACTCACTCTCCCCAAGATTCGGCTTGATATCCTAACATAAGGTTAGGTTTTGAAACTGAGAATTTTGGCATGATTAGTTGAAACAAAGGCCAAATTATAAGGATTTTGCTCTTTTATGAATTTTTAGAAACTTTTCATAAACAGGAGCCACTTAAATTTTATTCACATAAATGAGCAAGATTTAATGTCTGATTGTGTTATTGCCAATATTATATGAGTCAAAGAAATGACCACATCATCAACTCTCATCAACAAATCAGAAAAAATGCCTTGTGATGAAAATAAAATATTTTACAACTATATATAAATGAAATATAAAAATTCATATTTTGTTGGATACATTTAGCAGATCCTTGTATTCAAAGTGACTATCAGATTTGTTGTAGTTGAGGAGAATGTAGGTTAGAAGTCTTACATAAATTCACACAGACAACTTGTAAACAGTTGCTTGACCCAATAATAACTATGTATTTACTGTGCATTTATTGGCAAACAACCCACTCTTTAATCTGTATGGTGAATAGACAGATTTAGGGAAATGTAACAGACAGGAAGTACATACAGTACATTTAAAAGTAGATAAAGAATACTTTATTTAGTGTTTCTGCAGGTACAGTAAGCCCAGACATGCGAGAGTATCATCTGAAGGTTTGGGGATCTTATTGTATAATACTGTGGAAACACCTGTAGGGATGTTCTTTAAAGTTTGCTCAGCTGTTTCCATTTAGAGAACACATCCGTAGACTCTCTTGTTCCTGCTTCAAAGGCTGAGAGACACAGCAAGAGCTACGCGAGCTGTTTGATAAGCTTGCAGCTTACTGGCTTATCGTGACGCATGAAAACACACACACACATATGTGCACACACAGTTTAAGCTACTTGAGTGCCTGTGGACTACAGACTGCAAAACCTATGAGTCTGCATTAAAGACAGACTAGGCCTCTGGAGAAGGTCTGGGACAAGGTCTGGAGAAGAGAATAAAATTCTGTCTTTGTAGTGTAATTAGGCTGAGATGGAAAAACAATCATCCATGTCATTATTGTGACCAACTCCAATCACAATGTTAGAATATCTAATAAAAACATGAATGCTAAAAAAAGTATTACTGGGACTAATAACCATAGACTGAATGAACAATCTATGGATGGATAACCTATGATGTTACACATTAGATTCTGATTGGTAAAAATGAAGAATCAAGTTGGCCAAAATTAGCTGTCAACAAGGAGCCGAAAGTGGCCAATTGGGGGGGCAAAGAAAAGTGAGGCCAGCCGACAGACATAGTCTCTCCAACGTGTCCTGGGTCTTCCCCGGGGCCTCCGCCCAGTGGGACATGCCTGGAACACCTCTCCAGGGAGGCTTCTATGAGGCATCTGGACTCGATGCCCGAGCCACCTCAACTGGCTCCATTCGATGTGGAGGAGAAGCGGTTTACCTCCGAGCTCTCCGCGGGTGACCGAGCTTCTCACCCCATCTCTAAGGGAGCACCCAGCCACCCTACGGAGGAAGCTAATTTCAGCCGCTTGTATTCGGGACCTCGTTCTTTCGGTCATGACCCAGAGCTTATGACCATAGGTGAGTGTTGGAACGAAGATCGACTGGTAAATTGAGAGCTTTGCTTATTGGCTCATCTCTCTCTTCACCACAATGGACCGATACAGCGACCGCATAACTACGGACGCCGCTCCGATCCGCCTGTCAATCTCACGCTCCGGTTTCCCTCACTCGTGAACAAGACCCCCGGATATTTAAACTCCTCCACCTGGGGCAGGGACACTCCACCCACAGAGAGATGGCAAACTACCTTTCTCCGGTCGAGAAACATGGCCTCAGATTTTGCGGTGCTGACCCTCATCCCAGCTGCTTCACACTCGGCCCCAAACTGCCCCAATGCACGCTGGAGGTCCTAGCCCGCTGAAGCCAACAGGACAACATCATCTGCAAAGAGCAGAGAAGAAATCTTGTGGCCTCCAAACCAGACCTCCTCCGGCCACTGGCTGCGCCTAGAACCGTTGATAAAGGGCAGCCCTGCCGGAGTCCAACGCGCTCCTGGTACAGGTCTGACTTACTGCCGGTATGCAAACCAAACTCTTACTCCGGTCATTCAGAGACCGGACAGCCCTTAGTAAGGCTCCCCGGACCCCATACTCCCAGAGCACCCTCCACAGGATACCATGGGGGACGCGGTCGAACGCCTTCTCCAAATCCACAAAACACATATGGACTGGAAGAGCGAACTCCCACAATCCCTCCAGCACCTTAAAGAGGGTGTAGAGCTGGTCCACTGTTCCACAACCAGGACGGAAACCACGCTGTTGTTCCTGAATCTGAGGTTCGACAATCGGACAACTCTCCTCTCCAGTACCCTGGCATAGACTTTCCCAGGGAGGCTAAGGAGTGTAATTCCCCTTTAGTTAGAACACACTCTCCGGTCCCCCTTCTTAAAAAGGGGAACCACCACCCCTGTCTACCAGTCCAGTGGTAAAGTTCCCAACTGCCACGCGATGCTGCAGAGACGTGTCAGCCAAGACACTCCTAGGGAGTGTCTCAGGTACTCAGGGCGGACTTCATCCACTCCCGGAGCCTTGCCACTGAGGAGCTTGTTGACTACCTCAGTGACTTCAGCCTGTGTAATAGACAGCCTCACCCCAAAGTCCTCGTTCTCTGCTTCTTCAACAGAAGGCGCGTCAGTGGGAATGAGAAGATCCTCGAAGTATTCCTTCCATCTGCACTGAAAACGGTGCCTATAGAGAACTGATTTCCCCTCCTGAGGCGCCGGATAGTTTGCCAGAATTTCTTTGAGGCCAACTGATAGTCTTTCTCCATGGCCTCACCGAACTCCTCCCAGGACCGAGTTTTTGCCTCTGTAACAGTCCGGGCCGCAGCTCGCTTAGACTGCCGATACCTGTCAGCTGCCTCTGGAGTCCCACAAGCCAGCCAGCCCTGGTAGGACTCTTTCTTCAGCTTGACGGCATTTATATTATGAAATGTGACTCACTATGAAATTGCTAGCTACCAGGCAACAGTGGTCATTTGGGAACTGCAAAGCTTTTTACTTATAAATCCTTTATCAATTTTTAAATAAAAACTGGGCGGAAGTATCTGGGATTGGCTCCAACCCCCGTGACCCTGCACAGGACCCTGCAAGCATAAAATTTCAAGATAGTCTTTTCATTTCATCCTGTTGTACATATCTAGCCCTAACAGAGTCAATTGAAGTGTTTTTAATAGTTTTGAGTTTTGGACTGGAACATTGTCAAGTGGTGATGAATCAGATAGCAATCTCAGCATTCAGGAAGAAAGTCTGATTTGTCACAGACAGCATACCAGAGAAGTCATTTATCACAGCATGGCACAGATGATGCCTGACACATGCCTGTAGAGGGGACCCAGCTGGTTAGTAACATCTAATCAGAGCAGCTTCTCAAAATAAAGAAACCCAGCTGACTGTGTGCAGTCTTTAAAGATATTTGCTAGAAAGTAATGCTTAAAGGCTTTTTAGGAAAATTACTTAACTCACAAAAAGTAAATTGATTGCCAAATTTTAACTTTTTTGGGGGGGTAAAATTTAATGAATTAGACCATCATTTATGATATGAAATGTTTTATAACTCAGAAAAACTGAGCTTGGCTTAAAATATGTGATGTTTGCTGCAAAATCTACATGAAATGACATTGGAATAAATGAAATCAACCCCTAAATACTTCTAGATTCCTTGTTTATGAGAAGATAAAAAAACAGCTTTAATTTTAATTTCTGAAACTGGCTTCAAGAATGCTCCCTTCCAGTCCTGGACAAGTACCCGTAGGGTTTTTATTACAAGATTAAATTAAAAACTTTCTAATGAATAAAAAAGCCCAATACATTTTTCCATGTGATAAAATGTACATTCTAGCAAAGGCCCAAATGGAAACAAAGGAAGGATAGTGTGTACTCTTGAGCTCACCTCTGGTGTGAGAGCATTGTTGTCTGTTGTTTGGCTTGAAAGCAGGATGTGTGTGAACCCTTCTTCTTTCCTGACAACAATGTCTCTGAAGCGACAGTTGCTCTCGTTCTGTCGCACGTTGTACCTGAGCCGCTTGTCAAACACGTAGCCCTTCTCCTCCGCCAGCTTCCGCTTTACTGAGCCCTGGACGTGAAGCTTTCCATTGGCTGCAAGCGAATCAGACACAGATGTTCAAATGTGGCTGTCAGTTTATGGCAAGTGATGACGAAATACAGGTAGTTTTGCAATAATTTCCTAATATTTTGAACTTTGTATCTAATTTGGCCGCTATACCTGCTGCATGAAGGAGACACAATGTAGGAATGATGAAATCCTTAACAAAAACCATTTATTTTGGTTGTGTGGATGAATGAAACGTGAATCCAAATGGTGCTTCTAAAGTCTATAAAACTGTATATTTTTAAGGCTGCATACTAAAAATAATAGAGAAGTTGTCATAAATGTTACACATTTACATTAAACTTATGTAGAACAGCATTATCACTATAAAAATGTTGATGAATTTTTTGCATTAGGCCATGTTGACAGGTGAATCTGGGAGTGCTACAATACTGGGGTATTTCCTTAGGAGTAAAAAGCTTAGAATCTAAAAGGCCTTAATGAGGCGACGGTATACATGTTTACTAGTATGGCAAAGATGAAGTTATCATGTTCTGACAATGCTGGAGCCATTAAGGACCTACTTAGAGGCTACACCCTGAACTTAAAGAACCACATGCATAATGAATTAACAACATTAATGCAGAGCTTTTTTATGCTTTTGTGTTTATGTTTTAGTGATCCTGCTTGAAGCACAAGACTCTATTGGGTTAATGAAAAATAGCTGGCAACTGGAATGTTTTGATTCGCTAATTTATGCATTAGCTAATGCTAATAAAATGTTCATTTTCACCATCTTTTAAGTAACATTTAGGACTGATACTAATCTACAATGTCTATGTATCAAAGTCTCACAGTATGCTACTAATCAATTTTTGTTAACTGCTGAACATTGTGACTTTGTAAAACTCGTCAGACACACAACTTCAAAATTAAATAGTAACATTTTAGAACTTCAAAGAGACAAACACTGATATTAGTTTAGTCAAATAGTGGATCCTCGTTTAGAATGAACCAATTTAATTTTGAATTATTAGCACAGAACAGGCGTCGCAAATATTAGTTTTGCTGCTCATTTTATTTTAAAATCTTCTCTGATGTTGGCATTTATATTCTAAGCCTGATGTCTTCATTACATCAGCAGCTGTCATCTCTGTGTCAGCTCAATCCATTTCACTCACACACCTCTTTGATCTGTCGATTCTTTTTATTTTTTTAATTTAAGATCTATTAATGCTAACAACAAGAGTTTAGTTAAATTATAAATTAAAAACTAACTTTTCTTTGGGAAGCTGGTAATCCTTGCATGAAAAGTACAGGGAGCAAAAGAAGTAAATCAAAATGAAGCCATGTAGTGAATAAATCCCACAGTTCTATGCAAACTAATTAAACTGAATTTTACATTTATTTTCAATAAAACTAAAGTAATATCCAACTTTGAAAAACATACCACTGAATATGTACAGTATGTAATGTTGTGCAGTTAAAGTAATGACCATTTCAAAAGCCCTTTTATATGATATAGACTCTCTTATAAAGTTCAACTGACCTTTTTAAATGACAACAAATGATTAACTTCAGTGGTTCAGACCCTGGACTGTGACCCAAGAGTTGGATTTACGTGTACTATCAACTGCGATGCAATAAAATAAAAACTTTAGGGATTGTGGTGATGACAGGGTGTACACATGTTTCGTATATGAAACATCTATTGCAAATAAAAGAATATGCAAACTTAGGTTTACTGGACTTCTGTGCCAACTACTTCTACATTTTTTACTGTCCATGCTGGGATTTGGATGTAAACCTCTACAGACTATACAGTCCAAAGGATTCTTGAAAAACAAAAGGTCAAATTTCAGGACCAAAAGTGATCGCTTCAGTCTTTCATGAGGCAAACTTTGAAACTATATTTCTTGCAGGAGGTTTTATTTAATTTCAGAAAAGTTTATGGGGTAAAAATGTAACATTACAAGTGAGGATTAATGGTTCAACACATCGACACCAGATGCCCTTGTAACTCTGAAGCACAGACATGCTGTGTGTTTTGAGGTTGCATTTTAAACTCTGAATTATAATGTACAATAATTGAAAAAGCCGGACATAAAATGGTTTCATAACACTAATATTGGTTCAAGCAACAGTAATCCAATCTATGGGTCTCATATTATTTGCGTAACAGACATGAGTCTGTGCCTTTGTGACCACTCGCTTTGACTATTGCAATTAAGCGATGCATATATTGAACCGGTTTGACTTCTAGTTTCCACAAGCATTTTTATAATAAAAAACACTTTATATAGCTAGTAATGCAAAATGAAAAAAGTATTGACATCCTATATTTTCTACATCAGAAATTATCTAAAAGATGCTTTTTTAAATGAAAAAATTCAAAATTATCTCAGAAGAAAAGATGACTAATCAATTTAATGAATCATTATTCCTTCTTAAGTAAAGATCAAACATTGACTAATAACAATTTTAATACAGGCCCTATCTGCAACGACTCGCATGTGGTAGGGATTTAACAATTCATTTAAGCAACAATACAATTCACACCATCATTTGTGGCTGCTAATATGATTCATTGTTGATATTGATTCATTTGGAACGATCTGATTCACTGGCTTAAAATGGATCCAGGACATCTTTAGCCAAAAATTCAACCAGTGTGACTCAGAGATAAATACCTGGATACTGAACAGTGAAGGTGAAGTTTTCCAGATTTCTTGTATTTCTTGCAAGATAATCAAGTATAAATTAAATATGTGTACAAACATACTAGTAAAAAAGAATTAATGGCAAATCCATTCACATTTTAGCTTCATCAAGTTCAGCCCACTGTTGTTTTTCTGCATTCTACCACACTGTGTGGTCACATGTCTTTGCAAAAATTTAAACTATTTTCCTACACACTGGGCCATGATTATTTTTTGCTGCCATCACATGTGTGTTGGTCATTATGATGCACTTAGTTGTTATAGTCAAATAAACCTATTGTGCTTCAATTCAAATGCTATTTTGATTTATTTAATACTGAAATGAATTTAGAATGGTATAGGTCAATTCAATTTGATTAACAACTTGCCTCAGACAGATCGATCTATTTCATAGGAAAATAAATTGATTAATCAATTAGGTAGATTGATCGTTATACCCCTAGTGGTCTTAAGCCCTTTCAAAAAGTTGCTACAAGCCTTTTAACTGGGACTTCTAAACTAGAGCACATCACCCTTATTTCACCTTCACCACACTGGCTGCAATTTTTAGAGACTTAATTTAAATCTCTTGATTTAGAATCTTTATGTCTTCTCTTTATCTTGCAGAGTTTTTGCACCTTCACACTCCTGCTTGACCAATAAGATCAACAGATCAAATGCTCCCGAATGTCCCCAGGTCCAATTGAAAGCTAAGAGGTGAAAGAGAATTCTCTGTGGCAGCACCTAAATTGTGGCAGCCTTCCACTTTATTTTTTCCAGTATTTTTATCCATCAAATATTATTTCATTATTATTTCAAATAGTGTTTCATTTATTTTAAAGTCCTATTTTGTATTTGTAAATCAGAATATTTCATCTAAAAAATATGCTTAATAGGATGATTGTTGATTTAAAATAGTCCCTTAGGTGTGAGTGTGTGTAGTTGTGTGTTCCTGAGATGGACTGACATGTAGTACGATTTAGCCACCCCCTGTGACCCTTAATAGATAAAGAGGTATAGAAAAATGATTGAATAGGTAGTTCTCTTTCCTGTTTGTGTGATGTGTATTTTTTCCTTTTGTTTAACTGCGCAACATTTTGGTGCTTTGGTTGTGACCCGTTTAAAATATAAAGACGTTACCTAGTTCAGTAGGAAAATGTGTTCCAGCGGTGTCTTTGTGCCCCACTTCTCCGTCCACTCCTTCTAAAGGTAGTCTTTGTGACCTTGCTGCTGTCCTGTACATGGGTGCTTCCATCTCTCCGCTTTGCAGTCTGCCGTCGGGATCTTTCAACCGGTGGAAAAAGCGAGGATCCCTGTGTGTCATGGCTTTACTTATTTTGTCTCCAAAAGAATGTTTTCCTGCATCAACACCTGCCCTCCTCTGCTTCTGAGTAGGTCCCAATCCTCCACCTCCAATTCCCAAACCAGAGCCGACTTTCACCCCCACAGGTTGTTCACAAGTTCTTTTTTTTTTAGGAGCCTCAGATCGAGCTCTGGAGTGTTCGAATGCAGAGGCATGGCCGATGGTGTGGGGGTGGCTGCGGCTATTCGGGAGCTTGGTTCGTTTGCGTGAGTGCAGTCTTAAACTGTTAAACTGGTCAATGAATTCCTCACAGTGTAGCAGGTGATGCTCGGGTTCCCAGGTGTCCTCTTTACTACCGTATCCTTTCCATCTAATCAGGTACTCCCACTTTCCCTTCTTGTTCCGCCTCTTGTCCACGATCCGCTCCACCTGGGGGCCAACACAGAAGAAAAGAGGGAGGCTCAGAAGACAACAAAAAACATTTTGTTTTAGGAAAACGGGCAAGAAAATATAGATTCATCACATTCAGCTAAGAGGAAAATGATTTTTTGTAAAATATAACCACAACCCTATCTATTTTACTTTTGAATTTTATCAATCCATCACAGAAAACAGAAAATGAGGATTTTGCAGTTTCTTACATTTAAATAGATAAGAGATTTGTAATGTTTATCATAGGTATACTTCAACTGTGAGACAGAAAGTATGAGAATCCAAGAAGAATCAAAGATATGGATAAAAAAAGTGTCAAAGTCTGGGTTCGTTTCTCCACTGCTGCATTTTGAACCAAAATGCAGCAGTGGCTGTTCTTGTGACACAAAGTCATTTCAGTTTTTTTTCAGGACCTTACTACATGTTAAGTATACCTGTTTTGAATGAGATGCTCAGGTTTTAGGAGCCTAAACACAAACAAGTTCACAAGTTTTTAAAAGTTATATTTGAATTGACTAGCATAATTTGTGTGCAAAAAATGTTTTAAATGCCCCGGTCCATTGGTTTCATTGTTTTTCAAAGACAATCCTTTGTTGTGTCTATTGAAGATAAACCAGCTAATAAATTTGAGGTCATACTGTCTCCACTAAGGCACATGTGTCAAACTCAAGGCCCTTTTTATGTGGCCCACAAGAGCATAAAAGTTTTTAATTTCTTAAAATAAAAACAAAAATTGGTGTGTATTTATTCATATTTAGGGGGAATTGGATTTGAAATATCGGATTGGGCAGCTATACATTAGGACTTAAACACTGTCCATATAACCTAACCTGACAGAATCAAATGTAAAAGGATTTATGCTAGAGTAACAAGCAAACATGTGTTTTCTATGCAACTGTAATTGTCACTTTAAAAAAGTTATAATAAATAAATAATGAGTTATTTTACATTAAGGAGTAGTCGCGTTTATTTTTCATTACATTTAGTTACATGTATAAGTTATATCTGGCCCTTTGAGGACAGCCACTATGCTGATGTGGCCCTCGGTGAAAATGAGTTCGACACCCCTGTACTAAGGTGATAAGTAAGCATTGAAATATCTTATGTTCCTAAAAAAGTACAAGTCAACACTACACATGATCATGACAGTTAGAGACCCTTCAACTCCCCTTGTGCTTCATTCTGTCTAAGGTCTGTGTGAGGGTCTTTCACATGTAAATGTTTTATTTTGTTTTTGAACATCAGATGAACAATAAATAGCTTCAGAGAACCAAGTATTTTTAAGGTTTTTCATTTTTGAAATTATCTTATTTACATTTTCCAAGTCACAAATGTTTAAATTACAAAAATGACTAAGACAAACATGACTTCAATCTTTTGATGCATTTAAAAAAAGTTCCAATCATGCCCACTAACCCCTGTGTTGTTTTCTGCAGACCAGCAGCAGTCGATTAGAAATGTGGGCTTCAAGCTTTTTTCAACGGCATTTTTTCATATCCTCCTGACTCACAGTGGTTTGAATAAATAAACACTCAGAAATGTTATTTTAAGCCTAATTTTTCACATATATGCCATCCATCATCAAAAAATTGCCATAGAAACATGTTAAAAACACCAAAACCCGACTAATTTCATTGGAGTTGGTAATTAGCCAGTTAAACTTAGTTGAGAAAAATATGAGTGTTCCTCTTTGACGGGGGTCATCAACTCAAATTTAAAGAGGTCCAGTTGGAAAACATTTCTTGAAGTTAAGGTAATAAAATGATGTTCTAAATATTCAGTGTAATATATTTTTCAGTAGCCGAGGATTGGTGGCACATCTTTATATGTAACTCTCACTTCTGAGTAATTGAGTAAACTTGAAACTTTGACAGTATTTAATGTCACATAACATAAAACACATGGAACTGTGCGCCAGACAGACAGCCACACACACACACACACACACACATGCACGCACACACACACACACACACACACAAAACAGGACAACTGCCAACATCACCAAGAAAAATGAATGAAAGGAAGATCCTCTATCCCTCATTAGCTTCTTGAATCCATTGTGTCTGCATCTTTATTATTGTGAGATTATGTAAAACATTGGAGAGTCAGTCACTGCATATTATGCAGAGCAACTTGGTACGTGGAAACAACTGTCTCCACAAATCCATACATTGAGGAAGACTCCTGGTTCTGTCTGTAAACAGCAGCTTTATGTTTCTTTAAAGTTAAAAACTCAGTTTTCTCATCAGCTCTTTTCTCCCCAAAGAAACTTTCCAAACACGTATTTTTCTTTGGCTTTTGTGAACTTTTAGCTTTGGGCTTATAACTTAGCTAGCGCTCCGAGCAAGCAGCCCCTATTCGGCACGCGACAAGTCAAGACGGATGTGGTAAACAGAATCCGGTAGTTTTACAAAATAAAACTTGAAAATAAAAATAAAAAAGTGGAAAGAATCACAGTTAGCGTATCAAGCGGCCCTCGGACCCCGGACCGGTACTGGTCCGCGGCCCAGGGATTGGGGACCCCCAATTTTTAATTTATTGGGAACAGGCAGTACGTCGAAAAATGACGAGTTGGGGGACACCCAATACGTCAAAAAATGACACGGAGAGGGCACAGAAAATATGTCCATATATGACAAGTTGGAAGTGAGTATGTGTTGGTTGCAACGACAACAATAGCTGCACCATTTAAAATAGAGGTGCCATTCGTATTAGTTTTGCGTCAAGTTTGGATCTGGGTCCGGGTCCACATGACCCAGTGTCTGGGAGGAACACGATCTGCTAGTTAGTGATCCCTGCTCTATGAGCTTCTCAAAATATCCTGCTGATTATCAGGTCCTCTTTGTAAGAACTTGTGATTCTGTATTACGTTAATCATAGGCTTCATTACTTTTTACTATATTCTTACAGGACTCAAGTTATAGCTTTGTGATGATTGTTTCAATATGCTTACTTTGTTGATGTTAAGTCACTTTGTAGTTCATTTTACATAAGTCATAATATATATTTCCTTGACATATTTATTATATCAATAAGTCACTGAGGGTGTATTGGACACATTTAGTTTAAGTGAACCAGAGTTCGTTTCCCTCGATAATCCGGAATTTTTTTTTTTAGTCTGAATACACCCAACCCTGGTCCGGGACCAGGAACTGCTCTCAGAACCATTTTTTGAGGTGGTCTCGATTCATATGCCATATGTTCATATGTCACAAACACTTAGTATACCTTTATACCCGACATCTTCTCATAACTGCAGTTGCTAGCATTTTCTGACTAACAGCACGCACGGCACGTCACCTTGCCAATATTCACCTTCCATCATGCCTCCGCCGTACCAAAGTAACAAGTAAGAAGTGTTGTTCCCGACGTTCAAAAACTGGTAATCGCAATATAACGTTTTAACTATCCCGACAAGAGTTGTAAAGCGCAGCACATCCGTCTTTCTCTTGTTTTAACCCATCCTCATAGTTCCTGGCCAATGATAGAAGAGACCTTTAGTCCCATGGTTTTGTTTAGAAGCTTTGGTCCTGAACCGGATACTCCGCTTGACAGCAGTCTGAATACAGACCAAACACAAGGTTCAGGACTCGATACAGAAAAAATTAAGTGGACTCGCTCCCCTTAAATGATTTTCCCAGTCTGACTACACCTTGTGTTACCTTTGCTCCTTTAAAATTGTTTCAAAGCACATGAGCATAAGTTAACTACCCAACATGTTCACATAGAACGTGTTTGTTTAGTGCAAATATGTAGTAAACACATTATGGTGGAGCGCATTGGTTGATGAATCAGTTGTAAGCATCTGTTGTTTCTTGCGCTGGTGTGAAAAAAAAATATGTGGAAGAACTGGAAATGCACTGCCCACGCTGGGGCTCTATCTGTATGTTTTGCCCTATCACAAAAGAACAAGAACAGGTCACGGTTCACAAAGAAAAACTTATTTATAAAGTGTTAAGTTTAAAAAAAAATCCTCAGAAAGATCAGAACACACGTTTATGGGCACACCTGTTTGTTAAAGAGCGGGTTGAATGATCTTCACTGATCCCCTTTAGCTAAGAATTAGAAATCAACAATACCATTGAACACTCATTTGCGATCATAAACCTGTATTTTACTGATTGTGTGTGAGGAAATACATTACATAATCAGAGTATTTGCCTGCCAAATGACTATTTCTTTATCCTCTTATGTCTTTGAGACCATTATGACAGAAGACACCTCCCACAGCTTAAACACAAAGAGGTTTATGTAAACATAAAGGTATAGGATTATTTTTTTAAATTATATCATGAAGGATTTTATTGTGAAAAATAACCTGTTTAAGAGGGGAGCTTTTAGGCTCACACACATGCACAAATGTTGGTTTGAACACATGCAAATACAGTTTTTTTTGTCATCTGGAATAGAAGTCAAAGCTCTTTCTATTTTTTATGATATTTAAAAAAGTCAGTTCACTGTTTACTTTTGTTGTCATGGTAGCCTGTGTGTTTGGGCTGCCATGTTTGATAGTATGCTTCTGTTTTCTTAGTTTGTTGAACATTTAATACACAAAGCAGTAAATAAGCTGAAGTGTATACAGAACCAATCCTTTTCCATTTGCCTCTTTTCTGTTCTGTAGAAGTGAGACTTATTATCTTTTGCAAGTAAAATAAAGCAAGTAGTTCCTTTAACTCCACTTCTTTCAATTTGTCATTTTTAGAGAGATCACTCATTTATTTTTTTGATCATTTTTTATAAAGAAATGCAACATTTATACAGTATACCTTCTAAGGATAAAAAGTGGAAAAGCTGAGACTATAAAACATGACTTTTATTTTGGTAAATACCCAGCCAAAATGTTGTACATGGACCTTAAACATGGTTTAAAAATGAAAAGCCCAAATTTCTGTATTTAACTTGACAGCATTGCTGCAAAGAGCGTGTTTTGAATTGAACACATTTTTGTCAAAAGACATTCTGAACTCAAACTTTTGGAAATCTCAGACTATAAGACAAGTGGGCCCTTGTGGGCAGTATAGCATGCAGCACTGCTAGTTGTCTCTTCGGCTGTGAGGGACAAGAAAACCCTGAGCTTTTTTCAAAAGATATTTATTCCACGTACATGTAGTATTTTGATTCTTTTTCTTCATTCAGAAAACACCATCTAATAGTTTTTTTGGTTAGCATAGAGCCTGATGAGCAAATGATGCATACTTTGTGTTTATGTCTGCTTACCTTCTTTCTACTTTCACTGTAACAAGAAATGAAGATCTTTGTTTATATTTTTCTTTTCCATCCTCAGGTTCAGTCATCTGTTTTTATCAAGATATGGCAGCAGTCTTCACGAAGCTCCAGTTGTTTCATGAGGTCATAACCTAAAGTATTTTTCTGTGTTTACAAGTCTCCCCTCACTTGTCTATGTTTTAATTAGGGGTGCACAATGTTGGATCTTTGTCAATTTTTGGAAAGATGATACTCGATGAACCTATACTTCCAGTAAATGGTAAATAGCGTATATTTATATAGCGCTTTTCTATCTACAAAGCCCAAAGCGCTTTACAGTCACAGACCCATTCACCCAGTCACACACACATGCACACACTGATGGCGGCAGTACATTGGATACCACTAACTGGTATCCAAAATTCTTACCTTTAGTTTGATTAATTGAAGATATTCAACCAAGTCAGCAGTTTGGTTCCAAATTAGCTAAAATAAATCCTGCTTATGATGAACCATTGCCACATGGCAGTGTGCTTAAATGTTTGGCATTATGGAATTATCTGCATTATATTCTGGTTTGTTTTCTTTATGATGTGTACTCATGAGAGTCATGTGATTTTTGAAACCACTGTGTGCTGTCTGGTTTTTTTTTTGTGTTTGGTTTTAGTGTATTCTACTGATAAGTCAACACAAGGCCAGATAACTCACTAAATGAGACTGGGGGAAGGAACACTTTACAAGTAGACTTTAGGGACTTTACAGGGGACCTGAGAGTAAAAGTACGTCTATCACTAAAGATTGCGAAGTTGAATTGTCGAGGATGACTCCGACTCCACCGACTTTTGGATGTGGATTTACCTTCCGGTATTATCTGCCTGAACTATTTACTTTGGTGAGAGGATCCCTTTATTTTGCTTTGGTGTTTTGTCCTGGAAACACCATGGCATGAAACTGAGCATTTGGTCACTCTGAGGGTAAGATTGCATTTTGGAAAACTGAAAGAATATGTAGTTACTTGTTGTTTTTTGCGGGTTTCCTGTTGTTGAAATACTGTATTGCCAGTTCTGTCCTTTTTTAGGCTTTCAGGCTGAGAGAATGTGTTTTAAGCACAACTTTCATTGTGCTTTGACTGAAAGATTTTTTCAAAGGCAAACCACAATGTTTTTAATCAAAATTCTAGTGTTCTCAAAAACCCACAAAGTTCGGATGTTAAAACAAATGGAATATTAGCAAAACAGTATTTAAAGATAGAGCAGCAAAAATCTCAATCTGTATCCATGTCTGTGCATTGATGTGTGTATTTGTGGTTCAGCATAAACCAGGAGTGTCAAACTCATTTTCACTGAGGGCCACATCAGCATAGCGGCTGTCCTCAAAGGGCCAGATTTAACTTATACATGTAACTAAATGTAATGAAAAATAAATGTATCTACTCCTTAATGTTACATAACTCATTTAATTATTTATCATAACTTTTTAAACTGACAATTACAGTTGCATTGAAAAAACATGTTCGCTTGTTACTCTAGCATAAACAACCCTTTTAAATTTGATTCTGTCAGGTTAGGTTATATGGACAGTGTTTAAGTCCTAATGTATAGTTGCCCAATCCGATATTTCAAGTCCAATTCCCCTTGATATGAATAAATACACACCAATTTTTATTTTAAGAAATTAAAAACTTTTATGCTCGCACATAAAATGACATGGCGGGCCTTGAGTTTGACACATGTGGCATAGGCATATGTGTAAAGGTTTTTGCGGCCAACAACTATTGACTTAGAGTGTGTGGATGTGTGTGTTTGTGGACAGGTTCAGCCTGATTACTCCCTTATCCGTTGTACCCATGACACTCCCCCCACCCCCCGTTATACGTGGTAAAGTGACAGTCTATTATACGATCCATTGACTGCATAACAAATAACTGGATATATCGCGCGTGATGTCACCCATAGAAAATGCTTGCTACAGGTTCCTTCCAAATAAAGTAAAATTATTATTATTATGATTAAATGAATTCAATGTATTCACCATTTTTCGGCGATATGTCCTTCGCCATGTGGGAAGATGTTCTCAGTAAGCCATGATTGGCCCATCTACGTTTCTATGATCACCACTCTCTCCAATCAGGAGTGAGCATGTTAGAAGGGCACACCCCTATCACTGAAGGCAGGCTCAGGAGAATCTGTCTAACGCTTATACATTCAACACAAGGTCACCTACTCTTTTTGAGGCATTTGATTGGTCAGTTTATAACTTGAATAACTTGCACTACTGCAAAAATGTAATGAAAAAATGTTTTATATCAGCAAGAACATGTTAATAAAAGGTAGTAGAGCAAGAATGGTTATTCTGATGAACATAATGGCCGAGTAATAGCTGTTTAATTCTCAATAGTAATCTATGGGATTTTAGCCTTTTTGGTTTGGGTCTCTTACCTGTTTTATTTTTCCATTATCATTGATGCTAAAGGGAAAAAAAATACCATAAAATAAGAAATGTTTATTAAACCACCAGGAAATATATTAATTTGCTTGATATTTCATCAATCCATTATTTTTAATTCACTTTTATTTTCCCTGCTAAATCACTTAAGGGGCAATATTTTTTATCCCAATTTCCATTTTTTTATTTTGTGACTTTTAACCCTGACATCATTAGCAGGGGAGAAAAGTTGACAGGCAATTTAGTTAATGGTTAGAACATTAGTGGAACTCACTTGCAAGACATAGGCTTTCTGTTGGCCTCCAATATGAAAAACAGGGGGGGGGGGGGGGGGATGAGAAAGAGACACTGATGATATAGTGAGAACTGTAGCCATATAAGCGGGATCCAGATCTTTCCTAATATGAATGAGGAAGCTTTATATAGATGCTGAGTGTTTAGCTTCTAAAACTCAATTGCAGAACTGAAACTAGAGTGAATATGGCATATTTGCCTACATTACTGGGAGCATCAGACCTCAGTAAAAAAAAAAAAAGACGTAAAATTTGGATTTAGGATAAACATAACACATAATTTAGATGTTGCTATTAACCTCAAACTCCTCCATTCAGATATTTATCTTACTTTTCCAAATGCAATCTAAAGCACTAGACCAAAAATCAGCATAATCTGGCTAATATAGACCATCAGATAAACTATATTGGCAAAATAGGTGAAGCAGGGAGGGAAAGAAAGAGTGTTTGTGCATCAAATGTGTTGCCCTGTGTGTAGAAGTGCAAGAAAAGGCAAGTGGAAGGTGATATAAAAATAAATATAAATGTAGGCGGTGGCACAGGTGTTCTATATTTAAGCTAATTAGTACAATTAATGGGAAACAATGAACAAAAGTCAAGAAGTTCAGTAGTCAAACTTATTACAGTTGCAAGTTAGGTGACTGGTTTGAAAACATGCCTGCCATTATGTCAAGGAGACAAACCGATGAGAAGAATAATGCTTTGGAAAAGAAAGACTAGAGAATTATCTAATCTGGAGTAAATAATATTTTGCCTCGCAGAGCCATCTGTGAAACCTTTCATCAAAACTGTTCTGACATAGATATAGAAAATCTACAAGTGTAGCTACGGGATTTCCTTGTTTCAGAATGAACTGTTGGTAGCCTTGCAAGATGGTGATATGTTCAAGTTCTCCAAAGCATCCAGTTACCTTCGCTGACTGAATACTTTTACTCTAAATCATGTTTGTAAAAAAGCAATCAACCAAGTCTAGTTGACTTCTTTTTGGGCAATAAAAAAAAAGTAAATTAATCATTTGAATATTACTAGCTTTTGTTGGTCTATATCAGGGGTCGGCAACCTTTACCACTCAAAGAGCCATTTGGATCAGCTTTCCACAGAAAGTAAGACACATGGAGCTGCAACACCCTTTGGAAAACCCGATGTTTCCATTGGCATAATTTCACTTGTTTTTAAAGTTCGTGAAGATATAAGTTTTTTTTTGGTATCCTCTTTCATTTAATGGGTTCTGATGAGAACTATTTCCAGAGAGGCTACAAAACTAGCAAATTTGTCATAATTAACTAGCAGTTACAGTTTTTCTCCATGGGTTTGGCTCATTTCTTAAAACAGAAATTACATTCTGAAAATTCTAAGATCATTTGGCAAATCAGTCTTACAGATCAGCACAACACTATAGCTCACTTGCAAAATCTAATATAGCTCCCAAAACTGTTCACTCATGCTTCAAAACTAAATTCCTTTCCCATGTAAAGTCAGTGCCACGGAAATGGCAAAGATCATTCTCAATTGCTTTGGCTCATTTCTTGAAGCAGACCGGACGTTCTCAACACTCTTGGTGCTTTTGCCAAAATAATGTGGATGGTTCGGAACAACACCATGGTTCACCTGCAATAGCTCACATCTCTTCCAAAACAATTCACTCATGTCACAACTAAATTTCCTTCTCAATTAATCAGTCAGTGCCTCCAAAATACTTCGTCCCTTTGGCATTGTGTAGGCACTGCAAGTCAAAATAAGTAGATGTTTTGTCACTATAGCAGAGGACAACTGAGATATCCCTCATGTCCACCTTTCAGTCTTAGCTCAGTCCTTTATTGACAATGGTTACTGTACTGTTTTTGTAAAGCTAACAGAATACAATTTTATATAAAACTGAAAAAAAGAAAAAGGATTTTAGGGTAAGAGTAGCCTCTTAGGTTTAACAACACACATTGCACTCCTACTGCCAAGGAAATTGTAACCATTATCATTCACACACATAAAGTAACTTTCATACATCAGAGTAAAAAGAAAATGTATACAGCATAATATACTTTATAATATAAACAAAAACAATGAGAATGATATGCAGCCTACAGTGCTGTAAATAATGGTTGAGTTTCACAACTAACAGTTTTTCACTGGTCGCTGTCCTCACCCTCCCTCTCTTGGCCATCGTCCTCAACCTGCTGGCCATCCACACGCTGCTGTCTGTCTGGCCACAGACTCTCCTCCACATCACAGCATATATTCTCCCTTGCGATGCAACGAAGGAAGAAATGGCGTGCATACACTGATCTCCTGTACACACGCAGCATCCATTGCATGGAGCAAGGACCTCTGATGTTGAGCCCGATGCTCATTCACTCTCCACCTCCAAGCGGAGAAAAACTCCTCAATAGGATTGAGGAAAGGAGAGTAAGGTGGTAGGAACACTATGACCATCCTTCTATGAGAAGTGAACCAGGCCCTGATGAGCGGGCCACGGTGGAAATTCCCATTGTCCCATACAATAACATATAGTGGTGGGTGAGGCCCTACGAGACCTCTCTCATTTTCAGGGATCAAATCAAAATGAAGGCAGTCCAAGAAGAAGGGGGGAGCTTCTGTGTATTGTTTGGGCCACGACTTGGGATGTGAGTGGCCACACCATGCTCAGATATGGCAGCACACATAGTTGTATTGCCCCCTCGTTGGCCTGGGACATCCTCCTTCGTAAGTCAAGTTCTAGTTTCACCTGACTGTCAAATGCCGTAGTAAATTTATCAAACGTTCCAAGGGATTCATATATCGTATTCATGGTAGGGCTGCACGATATGAGGAAAACTTGCGATATGCGATATTAGTGATCAATATTGCGATAACGATATATTTGCGGTAAATAAACAAATAGAAAAATAAACAAAAACATCATTCCCATTTCATTGCAACAGTTTAAAAATTATACTCCAAATGACCCTCATCGACATGGGGGACAAACGTCAGGGTGGCTAACCCTGGTCCTCAAGAGCCTCAACCCTGTCTGTTTACCAATTCTCCCTAGACTGCTCGATAATGATAACCAAAATCAGGTGTGTTCAGTCAATCAGGATGTGAAATCACTTGAGTCAGCCAATCAACAGCAAGCTGGTTAAGGAGAGCTGGAAAACAGGCAGGGTTGAGGCTCTTCAGGACCAGGGTTAACATAATAGGCCTCCATCTGATTGGTCAACAATGGGAAGGCGTCCATCTGATTGGTCAAAGCATAAAGGGATTTATTTGATTCGTTAAATGCTTCAAGCTGCTAGAAGATTGTTTTAACACATTTTGGGTTTGCGATTTATTGTGATATTCGCCGTCTTTTGCGATATGCATATTGCAGAGCTGGATATTGCGATAACGATAAATTTGCGGTATATTGTGCAGGCCTAATTCATGGTATTATGATAATTATAATTTTGACAATTGAACAGACTATTGTGCATGTGATGACTTACACAATGAAATGATGCTGACTCATTTTGGAGCGAACAACCATTAGACTGAGAATCAACAATCAGTTTAGATCAACAAGATCTATTCACTTGAAAATTGTGCTAAATACCTGTACTTAATCAATTGCAAAGATGTACTGAGACATTGAGACATGTACTAAGACATTTGCAATTTGATGAAATTAATGAGAAATTCCATTCTATTGAGAACAATTGCCAAGTGGTTTGGAGGTTTGTCCATGTTGTTTTGAGAATGTAATTTCTGTTTCAAGAAATGAGCCAAACCTATGGAGAAAAACTGTAATCCACTCCTCCAATAGATTTTTGTCAACAAACAACATTTTTTCTTTTCTGGATCAGGATGGTTTTGGGCAAAAGCTGCTTGTTTATTCTGGGATGTCTCGCCGCCACATTTGAGACTTTGTTGTTTGCTAATTCCTCATTACATATCATCATACTGGTAAAGTTGTTGAAAGCAAACTAATCTGCCCAGGTGCCATTAAACGTACTGTTTTCTTCAGGAACTTCAATTTTCTAAAAATTCTCCACCGTTGTCCTACCTGGGTCGGAACATTGTTGGGATTACGCCGGCGGGAGTCGTGGCTCTGACACAGGTCGATAGTCACGTAATACTTTACTTAGAAAATGTCTATTTTTTTTTTTATTAAATCCTAATACTCAGCCAGTTAGTATTTTTATGAACCCGTCCTGTTTACTGCTTGCCCACCGTTGCCGTCAGCACAGGAGAGCCGCTCCAGGGGTGAGCAGTTCGCCAAGTTCTGACCTGCTCCTGGTTCAGATCTGCTCACAAAAATACAACAGCTGGTCGACAGACAACCCAGAGAGGTTCTGCATGATGAGGCTTTTATTCACTACTCATTCAACCTCATTCAACATGTACTGTCTTTTTAGAAGAACTTTCCATCCCATAACAGACTCTGGTCTGCGTTCACAGCCGCAAACACACCCTCTCAGCGGGTTCACGCTGCTTTCCTCCTTCTGCCCACTTGCATATCCAGGCGGTGTTAAAAGCACCACGACAATAGAACATAATAGTTATTTTACAAAACCACAGAGAGCCAGAGCACAGGGATGAAAGAGACGCTGGTTGCCGACCCCTGGTCTACAGATATAACGCCCCCCAAAAACTAAAGATCAGGGCAAAGCTACTTTTCTTTGCTTTAAGATCCGGTGGAATTACTTTAATTGCGTAAACAACTGAAGAGTGACGCTAGTTGAAAAAATGTCAACAATGGAGCTCTTGCTGCGATGCAAAAGGGTTAACAGCTTTTCAAACATAAGGTCATTGTAAGGAGGTATAGCAGTATAGCAGCTAGTATAGTTTAAATAGCTCTGAGTATTGGACAGGAATCATGCAGGTGCAGTAAACACAAAGCCTATAAACTTGACATGAACAGAGAAATAAACCACTCCACCGCCAGAGATAACAAGTGCTTACCTTCTCACGTGGTTGGTGAGTCACAAGTCTGATTTAGAGTACACTATGATCACATTTTTCTGTTCTAATAGGTCAAATTAATGTATGCACAATCTCAACAAAAACTCAGAACTCTTCTGCCAATGTTTGCCAAAACTCCAACATTTCTTCACAAACAGAAATGCCCATCACAACAGTTTTACATTAAATCGTTTCTGAGAATCATCACTTTACTACAACAGCATTCTTATAGTCATTTTGACATTTAACCAACGTTTGAAGCATCCTCCATAATATCATTTTTTAACTAATTTGTGTAACTGAAGACTGCCAATGTACAGAGATGAAATCTCTGGTATGGAAGTCCAGGCCTGGAGGGCCAGTGTCCAATGTTTTCCAACTAAAATGTCATTGCAGCTTATTATTAGCAAAACACACCTGATCCAGGTAATTACTCAGCAGAGGGTAGTGGCCCGGTTTCTGAAGAACCGGCAGGATGCTGGCCCCTAGAGGTCAACACCCACAGATTTTAATAATGTTTGAGTATATTATAAAAAAAATAGAATAAAATAAACTGTACTTGAACAAGGTGTGTAATGGTTCACTTTCCTCACAACTTGGTGATAACCATGATTTTTGGTTTGCGGTTTAACAACAACAGGAAAAAAAATTCACAAGACCTTTTTTTTTTAAATTGCTAATAAGCAAGTAACAATGCAGAAAAACCTCAGTTGGCTTATACTAAGCCTGGTGTATTATAATAAAAAAATACATAATAAATCCTTCTTACACATGTGTTTGACACTTTCTATGTAAACAAACTGATATACAGTAGGAATGCAACAATTCACTTATGCCACTTTTTGGTTCAATGGTGTGACATATGGTTAGGTTTGAAAATTGTGGCAACCCTACTTTGAACTGACATGATCTTTATTCCAAACTGGATACTTTTATTTTATATGTCAGAAACTCTAGAAATGTGCATCTTACGCTTAAGATGACAACATAGTGAGACAGTTTCATATGATGTTTAAAACAAAACACAAAGTCACTAGTATTAGCAGTATTTAGTTTGAACAATCCATGCAAAGCCAATAGAGCTGCAACACACCCTACTGCCTGAAATAGAGTTTAACTCAAAAACATGACTGGGGGAATGTCAATCTCTGGTTCATCCCTTTGGTTCTAAAGTATACTGCAGGTCACTGGATCCTTCACAAATGAAAAATGCATATATCTACTTCAAAACATTTATTTCAGTATGGGCTGTAATCCCAGACAACTATTAAAACATCAAATGTTGGTTAATTGGTTAATCTAAATTGTCCATAGGTGTGAGTGTGAATGGGTGTGTGTGATTGTGGCCCTGCGACAGACTGGCAAACTGACCAGGGTGTCCTCTGCCTTCGCCCACAAGTGGCCGGGATAGGCTCCGGCAGCCCCGTGACCCCGAAAGGGATAAAACGGCAGAAGATGAATGTTGGTAGCAGGATTTCTAGACAGTTGATGTTCATCTTTCAGCATATCTCTTAGGCCTCGCCACAACGAATCAGCTTTCACCGAGTCACACAGGTGGTTTGGCAGAGAGTTTTACACCAGATGCCCTTCCTGACACATCCCCACATTTTAGGCAGTAACCGAATACTCATTTGACTGTGAAATGTATAGCATATGTGTTGCATAGCTGATAAATAGAAGAAATCAGCATCAGAAAACCACAATGACAGGATTTACTTTTAAAGATTAGGATGCAACCAACAGTAGCATATTTTGGGTCAAATGTGGCTGGAAAATAAATGTATTTACAGCAGAAAAAATGATTAATTAAAGTTAAATAAAGTTTAAAGTCATAACACCATATGGGGAAAAGCAACTCTATTGACAGTTTCTCTTTAACTTCTGCTCTATCATACAAAAGATGATGCCAAAATTGACCACTTGTGCAAATGTATGTGAGTGTTGTGAGCAGATAATGTTATCTACAGGAACAGAAGAATGCCATGGACTTTTTTGTGTGTTTGCTCTGTCATGTTCCACAGACAATGTCGGCCCAATACGTTTGAAAAATCATCTGAGACCCCATTTGCCAGCACAGTGAAGTGTCTGTCTGCCTCAGGTGGAGATGAAGGGCTCCAGGATTTTGCGTGTCCCTTCAGCCAAACCCGATTGTTCACGCAACTTTTCCACCCATTCTTCATCACGCATCAAGCTTTTTTTTAATGGAAACGTGCGTCCAGACAGCCTGCAAACAGTCCCCAGTGCTCTGAAGGCTGGGAGGAGGACACATTTTTGGGCATGCACGCGCACCTTCAGAGCCCATCACTCCGTCTGGAGCTATTCACCATGCCCGTCCGCTCCGCTCCGCGCTGCGCTGCGCCGCGCCGCGCCGCGCTGCTGTCACTTTACCACGACTTTCCACTCGGCGTCAGACAAGAGTTCAGCCCCCCTTCAATTACATCTTATTCACAACAGTCTTTCACAATTCCCACAAAGTGTACCAGAAGCGACTTAAAGTACGAGCGCAAAAAACACAGCCTGGTCTCCGCGAAGCTCCAGCGGGTTAGTTTCGCCCGATAAAAAGGCTCAGGACACCGCTTTTTACATACGTGACGCCCTTCCCTTTACTTCCTAATTCCAATATTCGTCAATATTACAGCGCTTTTTTCCGAGGACGGCTCTTTCTCCTACCTCGTAAAGGTCTCCAGAAGCCATGGTGGGGTGCGGACAGCGGCGGAGCGGCGTTCTAGCCTGCCCAGCAGGATTTTTTGGGACCCTACTCTCGGCGTTCCGGCGAAAGCCACGATAGACAGGAATTAGCGAGCAGCCTTGTTATTCTGAGCAATCCGCAGCAGCAGATCAGCAGACAGTGTCAATCGAGCCCGGCGCTGTGCGATGGATCGTTCCACTCTTAAAACAAACAGCCAATCGGGGTGGTGGTGTTTACCCAGACCCGAGCGGAGGACCGGAAAATAAGCGCTCGGCTAAAAAAAAAAAGAAAGAAAAAAATAAAAGAATGCGCGGCGTGATGGTCTGCACGCCCCTCACATTACCGCCTCAAAGCAGCAACTCTGTGGGAGATCTGTTAGATGTCCTGTGTTTGTTCACACCATCTGAGTCCGATCTGTCACCATACCTGTCCACTTTACCGCCAAAGACACCTGACCTCACCTGAATTTGACGCAGTTCATCGACAGTCACAGGTTACCAAGGATTACCTCAAATTCACGACATTTAAACATGAAAAACCTTTAATGTAACTTAAAAAAGTAAAACAATCATACACTTTGTTACATGCACAATTGTCTTAATGGCAGACGAAATTTTACAAAATATTCATAAAAGATCATAATAATTATTGAAACATGGTTTCAACAGCATGTGACTTACTGTGACCCACTGATTAGCCATCTATCTATCTATCTATCTATCTATCTATCTATCTATCTATCTATCTATCTATCTATCTATCTATCTATCTATCTATCTATCTATCTATCTATCTATCTATCTATCTATCTATCTATCTATCTATCTATCTATCTATCTATCTATCTATCTATCTATCTATCTATCTATCTATCTATCTATCTATCTATCTATCTAGACTGTGTTTTTGAGTATTTCTTCATTAAAATCTTTGTGAATCAGGAGCGGACAAAAAAATGCATCTTCTTGCAGAAAAATAAAACCATGTATGTGTTTGTTTTCCTCGTCTGAGCTGACATCTGGCTCAAACTTGTACAGCTGGATAGATCAGATATTGCTCATCATTTTTGTTGCATTGCAAATGTTAGCTTGGGGTTGTGAGGGGTTGTAAGCCAGCTGGAGAAAGCGTAAGCAAAGGGATCATGGGAAATGCACACAGACCACTAACAGTCCTGCTCACAACTCAGTGGTGAACTACTGATGAACTACTGCCACTGTAGGTACCATAACCATTCGGCCTGCAACAACCGTTCGGGGTCCTTCGACTGGTGCTGACGTCACATTATGTGGTCCAATGACGTGTAAGATAGTGATTGGTTTGGACAAATTACTATATTACTATAGAAGAAGATATCATGCGGTCCGCTGTAAACAAACAGCTCTGACACAAAGCAAGATTATCTTCTAAACGTGCTTTTATTATTTTTATTATTATTATTAAGTGCATTGCAGCCGAACGGACTGCGGTCCGAACCCTTATCCGAAGAGCACACTATAACAAAGCACCTTCCCTGCCTGCGAACACGAAACTACGAGACTTCAGCTGCTCTGATCAGAGACACGTTTCGCTTGTGTGGAGCAGCCGGTTCATTCTAACAGCCACAGATCTTTTTACAAAGTGGGTTGTGGCAAAATCTCTCTAATAACATTACAAAGAATAATGTCAGACACAATTTATGAGGAAAAGAACTTTAGGTTACAAAAGGAAACATGAAATGAAAATATGTAGAGCCTGAGCAGATCTCCACACTATGTAGTTTGTCCAAGTGGGGTTACCGTAATGTAACGTTATCCTCAGTCAAAAGGACCCTGAACGGTTATTGCAGGCCGAATGGTTATGGTATCTACACCACCCTACAGAAACGATGTCGTAGAAAACAGTTTTATTTATTTATTTTTTTGCGTAAAAATGCCATAATCAAAAGACCACTGGGAACGCTTTAACAATAGATGAAAAGATGATTGGAGTGGGACTTTGAATTTGTCCCTGCTTTTATGCACACAGGATTGAACACAAAAAAAAGAAGGTTAAACTTTAACCCTAAACCTTGACCTATACGTTTTTAGTCTATTGGGCATTTCTAGTCCTTGAAGGGTGGGGTCAGCCATAGTGCAGAGGTAGGGCAGCCAACCCCTCAATCAGAAGATCACAGGTTCAGTACCCACCTTGCCTACCCATGTGTCAAAGGGTCCTTAAGCAAGACACCAAACCCCACCCACATACACACACATTGGCTATAGGAACTGTGTGTGCATGGGACTGTGACTGTAAAGAGCCATAGAAAAGCACTATACAAGTATTCACCACTATACCATTTTAGCATGAGATAGATTGAAATGACGGCACTTTATCAGGTTGCTGGAGACTGGTGCCAATTCTCAGTTAAACCTCAGTAAACATGCACTAACCATTGTTTTGCCCATAGCCAGCCTAAAATAGGCCATGCATGTGTAGGCTTCTAATGGGTATTAGAAATGAACCATCACTAAAACGGAAAAGCATGGAGTTTTCTCTCTATGTATAGAAAAGAACCCAGAGTCAGTTAGCTGGACGCTGAAGAAGCTTGAAAGGAGTGCCAAGTTGGTTCTTGGTAGTGAAGTGCAGATACACAGATGGAACAGTCTAGGTTCTTGTAAGGGAAATTAGGATGGGGTGGAGGTAGACAGGGGAAACACAATCTTGATAGACTCGTACGAAAAACACAAGGACTTCACTAAACCAGGAAAGTGTCCTCAGCTGTCAGTTGCAGGGGGCACCTTAAGGGATAACAGAGCAGTTGTGGCAGACTAGTTGCACCAGAGCAGGAAGGTGAGCCACGCCCTAAGTTTTACAGGTACAACCAAACATGTACACAAACAAGATATATGGGGGGAATAAGAAGAAATGTGAGGGGAAAAGAGAGATTTTTGGATTGTGGCAACACTATCACCCTATTACACACTGAATCCTCAAAATATATCTGAAAGAAAGTAGCTTGGCTTTAAAAGCTAGCACATTTGCACTAACATTTTTTACAACTACATGTTTATCAAACTATTTGTTGATTAAGTCAGTGAGTGCATTCCTGTGTCAGTAATGGCACATGGCAGGGTTTGGTTGTCATTCATACACTAACTGAAGCAACAGTACACACAATAATGCTACATAATTTACAGCAGGAAATCAGTTTATCTGATCAAACTCTGATCTAACTTTCTGTCCAACGGTAACCTTGGTTTCTTCTAGATGTGCAGCTGCATGCCACCAGGCTGGTTATCTCACTTTGAGTTTTCTATTCGTGTGCAATTTAATGACAATTTAATGACAAGTCTGTCTAAGTAACATTTTTCTCATGTGATCTGGGCAAAAGTTGATGTTTTTTTTAATCACAAGAGCGCAAAAACAAGCACAATTACCTTTTTTCATTCCACTGAAGATCCAACAGACTCATCCCAATTTCTCAACAGAGGGGGAAAAAGTATCAGTGAGGTGAGTGTGATGGTCTGTAAAAAACAAAACGCTCATTTATGCCGCTCCCTTACATCAGGTCATTTGGAATAAAATTACATGAGCTCAGGAAAAGGAGAAAAAAAAAACTATCCACAGCAACCGAGTGTACCTGGCTGAAATATTAAATCCCCTAGTTCCTGAGGTGAGCAGCTCTGTTCCCCAAAATAACCACTCAGGAGATCTGTAGAGAAGCAACTGCAGAGGTTGGGTTCTTGTTAACGGCAGATGAATCTTGTTGACTAATACTGTAAAACTATTGTCTATCCTCTTTGTACCATGGCCCAGGATTTTGCTTCTGAACAGTATAGACTAATCAAAACACACATGAAGCAAAAACGTAGCATCTAGTAGGTTTTACGTTATAAGGCAGGGGTGTCAACTCATTTTCACTGAGGGCCACATCAGCAAAGCAGCTGTCCTCAAAGGGCCAGATATAACTTATACATGTAACTGAATGTAATGAAAAATAAACGTAACTACTCCTTAATGTTACATAACTCTTTTGTTTATTTATTATTACTTTTTTAAGTGAAAATTGCAGTTGCATAGAAAACATATGTTTGCTTGTTACTCTAGCATAAATCCTTTTACATTTGATTCTGTCAGGTTAGGTTATGTGGACAGTTTAAGTCCTAATGTATAGTTAGCTAATCCGATATTTCAAATCTAATTCCCCCTAGATATGAATAAATACAGACCAATTTTTATTTTTATTTTAAGAAATTAAAAACTTTTATGCTCTTGCGGGCCACATAAAATGACATGGCGGGCCACATTTGGCCCACGGGCCTTGAGTTTGACACAGGTGTTATAAGAGAACTGGACTGAATGTAATTCACCCATAGAAAATGGCTTTACTTCTACCTCCATTGAAATGAAGTCAATTCAGTCGCCTTTTTATTTTATTTTATTTTTTTTACAATTAGGATGCCGCCATGATAGACCCAGACACCATCAGTAAGTAGTGATTTTTTCAAATTGGTTTTGGTCACCATTTCTACAGCAGTAAAAGTCCAATCATTGGTGAGTTTGTTGGAAGTCCACACACCTGCCATTGTAAGTGGACTCAGGAGAATCTGTCAATTATACTTTTTGAACGTTCATCAGGTAGCCAGCGGGCACTACATACAGTACTTTCATTGAGGCATCTGAATTAGTCAGTTTGTGACTTTAACAACTTGCAATAAAGAAAAAAAATGCCCCCCAAAAATTAAAATGACCAAGAAGATGTTGAAAACATACAGTACAGCAAAAATTGTGATTCTGACAATTATAATAACTGAGTGATTGTTTATTTTTCAATAGAAGTCTAGGACGTCTACAGGAAAGTGAGGGGGAGAGGTCACTCGTTCCAGTTCTCATATAAAGTCAATGATTTGGTTTTAACCAGCTGGCATGGCTGCTGGACGCTGAAATTAGAGGAGTGTCATAGAAAGCAAACCAGTGAACGAGGAAAAGAAATAATATAAACTACATGAAACCTGCATAATAAGATCCAATGCAAGATTAATGCTGGTGCAATATATAGAAATGTAACTAATGTGTCAAAAATCTTTACTTTTTGTTATTGACATTTTTTTTTAACATTGGTGTAAGTGTATGTTGGAATGCTGGGAATAATAAACATAATTTGCTAAAATCTTATTCTAATTGTCTCCAGAACACAGTTTCAAATAATCAGTTTAATCTTTTTTCAGATGACCTTTTTGTTTTCTGCCATGATGTCATTAATTTAACAGCAGGTTAACTGCATGATTAGTGTTGTGCAGTTTATTTAATGAAAATTGTAAAGTGACGATTTAGACTCACAGATATTATTTTAATTTTTATAAAAAAAAATTGTAGTTTATTTTTAATCTGGTTTTATTGGACACAAGCTGCAAAATAAGTCCTGGATAGTTTTAGAGTCAAATTATCAAAGGGGTAGGAATGGTGAACTCTGATGGTGGAGGCGTATAGAAGGTGGGGCATAGAACAACTTGGGAAGCAAGAGTGAACGGTGAATGAAAGCTGAGCAAGGAGTTAAACGAGTCGACCAAGGAGAGGAGCGGGCTAAATGGTGAGAGGGTCAGAACGAGTAAGCTGAGCTGATGGCAGGGGCAGGTGCAGGAGACCGGGTCAACAAGGCAGACTGACATACAGGATGAGGAAATGGTTGGATCTGGGACACAAGGGGGAAACTGTCTTAGTTCAATGAGATACAAAGACAGGACATCAGAGACTGACGTGATAAACCTGGTGACAGCCACACCAGTGTGGCATTAGCAGAGAAACCTGAACTTAAGTGTTGCAACTGGATGACGTAATGGCAGGCGGGCGTGTCTGCTCATGTAAGCAGTAGGAAAGCGGAATCATCATACCTACTGCTGCAAATGTACAAACAAGTTGAGATAAACAGGAAATTGACAAAATGTAAAGAAAAAAAAGACTTCCCTAAAACATTTGTCTGGCTGAAAATAAGCCCTAATATTTGTTGACTGAATAATGGACACATTATAAGCACTTTGAGCATCTGGAAGAGCGCAGACACATCTAATCTATTATTTTTACCAACCTTTTTCAAACAATTTTACATGAATATCAGCAGCTAAAACATGAATATAAAGCAGCTACTTTAACAATCAAACTTCTGTTGACTCTTTACCAGCAGAAGGTGTGCAGCGAAACTAAGAAGGAACTGTGTGTTGAACATTAGTTAGAGCCAGAACTCCAGCGATCTGATTTTTTGCTACTACAGATGTCTTTGAGTTATGGAATACTACTTTACTTGTAAAACAATGCTTTTATGGTTTGCTGAAAATAGACCACAGTCTATTTCCCACGTCTGGAGCAAGTGTGCAGGTCTGAGTACTCATGAGAACTCTGGTCCTTAACAAGGAGTTGGACAGAGACTCATCACAGGAGGAGGTCTCGATCTGCTTCCAAACGAACTCTGGTTTGCTTTGCTTTGTTTATCTATGATGAATTAGAATCGGCTTTTTTCTGAAAATGATGAGAATCTTTTGCAGGGGATTACAATTCTTTTTATTTTTAGGAACAACCACTGACAGCAAAAAAACATACCTTTTTTCAAATTTGTTGTAATACACAAGGGCTGCTTGGTGGCACTGTGGTTAGTACTATAGCTTCACAAATCACAAATTCCCACTGCGACTTTTCTATGTGGGTATATCCAGGCACTCCGCTTCCTCCCACAGTCCCAAACCATGCTTTATAGGTTGATTGATTACTCTAAATTACCCCTAAGAGTGACAAAGTGCGTATGGGTGTGTGATTGTATAGCTACAGGCTGTCCAGACCCTGCTTTCGCCCCACAATAGCCAGGCTCTGGCAACTATGTGACCCTGAAAGGGATGTAGTGGGTTAAGAAAGTGGATGGATTGATGAAATACACAAGTGGAAAACTTAAGTGAGCCTACTCTGAGGACCAACTGATGGATAACAGTCTATTTTGAGTTGTAAGAGAGACATTTGTCTTTTACAGACTGTAAGAACGTTTACAAATTTAGACATAGAATAATATATGAACAACTTTGACAAATACCTCCAAACAGGATGAAAGCTAAACTGTAAAACTATTACTAAGGATGGAACAAAAACAAGACAGTTGACTGGACAAAATGAATAAAGAACAAGATCTTAAAAGTACTGTGGGATGACTGACTAAAAGACAAAGAGTTCTAGGATGATTAGCAAAGAAATCATGTAAGACTGAGACTGTTACTTTCACATGCACCTCTACCTCTTCCAACCCCTGACGCAGTATTGTTGCAAGTCATATCTGTCTCAGTTGACTCATCTAACTCAGGACAGGACAGGAACAGGAAACAGGTTGTTTCTACCTTCTGTACTGGGGGAATACCTCTTAAATCCAGTAATTAATAAGTAGTATGGCCCACTTTCTTAAACAGGGACTCTTATTTTTCTTTTAAAAGCAGTCTGAT
This sequence comes from Oryzias latipes, assembly GCF_053564925.1. Lineage (NCBI taxonomy): Eukaryota > Metazoa > Chordata > Actinopteri > Beloniformes > Adrianichthyidae > Oryzias > Oryzias latipes. The sequence goes on from NC_136239.1 coordinate 26,215,178, forward strand.
ATACCAAAAAGTTATACTGTATGTTATTTTAAATAAATTATATGTATAATGGTGCAGAAAAAAGGTATTTAAAGCAGAAAGTTAACCTCAAGACTTTATAATGTAACCCTGGTTGGCAATGATAGAGGTCAAAGCATTTTTGTAGGTCTTCATAGGTTTTCACATCCTGTAGCTGCTATTTTGGTCCATTTATTCATTTCATGCAGATCTTTTCAAGAGCGATGATGTTCAGGCTTTCTGGGCAACACAGACTTTTAACTCCTTATTATTAAACTCCTTATTATCTATTGGATTGAGGTCCAGAGACTGGTTAGACTACTCCAGAACCTTACAATGCTTTTTACGTAGCCACTCCTTCTTTCCCCGGGCAATGTGTTTGAGGTTATTTTCATACTGGCAGATTCAACCATGTTTCATTCACAATGCTCTCCCTGATGGAAGGAGATTTTTGTCAAAGATCCCACCATACATGGCACCATTCATGCTTTCCTTAATATGGATCGGTCATCCTGCCCTCTTTTCAGAAAAGCAGCCCCACAGCATGATGTTTCCACTACCATGCTTCACTAGGGGCATGGTGTTCACAATTTTTCCCTCTCAAATACAGCAAGCAGTGTGTCTACTGCATAGTTCCATTTTGATCTTGTTTGATGGCATGCTGTTTTCCTAGTCCTCCTCTGGATCATCCAGATGATTTCTGGCAAACTTTAGGCGGGCCTGGACGTAAACTGGGTTAGGCGGGGGGGGGCTTTTGGAGCACTTCAGGATTCGAATCAACAAGAACATAGTGTCTTCTTAATAGTAACCTTTTTAACTGTAGTCCCAGCTCTCTTCAGGTCATTTTCCAGTTTCCCCGTATAGTTCTGGGCTGTTTCCTCACTCTTCTCAAGATCAATTACACTCCACCTGGTGAGATTTTGCAGTGACCTCAAGGTTGGTGGAGATAGTCAGCGATGTTTCATTTCTACCACATTCTAATAGTTGCTCCAACAGTTAATCTCTTTCCATCAAGGTGTTGGTGTTTGTTTTATTGTACATCGGTTTGTCCCAGTCTTGCTCGGGTGTGTAATCTTGTCTCTGGTGTCTTCAGACAGCTCTTTGGTCTTGGTCGTGATGGAGAGGTTGCAGTCTGACTGTTTAAGGGTGTGAACAGGTATCATTTATTTAGATATCCAGCTCAAACAGGTGACATTGATACAGGTAGTGAGTGGAGTATAGAAGAAGAAGAAGTAACAGGTTTGTGAGGGACAAAAGTTCTGTTTTATTTGTTGGAGCTAAATTCTTGTTTTTTGCACGATTATACAAATTCCATGAACATCATACAGCGGGATTGTACCATACCTTTGACGAATACTACAGACCTCTCTCATCTTTTGAAGTGAGACAACTTTTAGAATGATTGACAAATACTTCTTTGCCCCACTGGTAAATAAAAGAATCGACTCAGATGACAGTCATTTTTAAAAGTTCATATCCAAGTGACAATATTTTAGAACCCTAGCACTTGAGAACACAGGTATTCAAACCCACAATAAAACATTTTAAAGGCTTTATTTCTGTGGCATTAATCAGTGCTTGTTACATGTTGTATGTGCATGCCATGGCACCAATATGTCATGTCTTTTCTCATTAACATTTCCAAGCCTCAGTGACTCACTTAGCAGGTTGGACTTGTCAGTTTTCCCTTCAGGTCACCGCGACTAAAACATAACTTCCTCAGGTTTTATATGAGTAGCACTAGCTAAGAACAAGGGAAGACAGATGTTGTGTTTGTTTATATGTTTATAATGTTTATGATTATAAAGGAAAGCTCAAAAAAATAATTACTTTCATCGCTCTGTTATAAAAGCCATCAAAATCTTGAAAATGTCCGTCTTCGTTCACATGATCCTACCTTTACCTAAGGTGGGGTGATTATATTTTTCTTATTTTTTCCCCTCTGGAATCAGGCTTTTTTTTTTAGGAGTTTTTCCTTAAAGAAGCAGAGGATCTAAGGGCAGGGATGCCCAGTTAAGCTAAATCTGTTTAGTTTAGTTAAGGAATCAGCTATTATATTTTGTAAAGGATTTTAGGATTTTTACATTTACCGGTGTGAAGCCCATTGAGACAATAATTCTGAGCTATATAAATAAAACTAAATTAATTGAATTGAATGATGAAAATAAAAAAAATTACCTTCAGTCCCAGGACTAGGACCTCCTGTCATCACAGAACCCTGATCATCTCACACTGCACCAACATGCCTCTGACAACAGGGGGTGTCCTCCTCTCAGGAGCAGATTGTTTACCCCCTCATGCCTTCTCTTCTTCTTTTCATTCAGAATATAGTACGTTGATTGTTTGCTCCCAACCTTAGTGAATATGGGGGTAGGGAAAATCGATTCCGCGATGTATCGCGATAGTTCATTAGGTGATATTTGTACCGATTTAAAATACTATCAGGAGGATATTTATTCAATTATTTGAGCTTCTATCAGGGTCTGACTCTTGTTTTCCAGTTATCCCCTGACCGCTAGTTGGCAGCACTGCACATTGAGGCTCTTTGATCTGGTGTACACCACACATAATTACAAGATATCAGCGAGAACCAGCTTGTTTTGTTAAGGATCTTAGCCACATTAAAGCGCTCTCCTTCACCCTGTCATGTTGCCTCATCACACTTTATTGTTTCTGGAAAGAATTGGTGTTATTTTTTCCCCGTTAGTTTTGAAGTACTGTTCAGGCTCCTGAACCGCTTAAAATTACTGAAGAAGCTACATTAAGTAATGTTGGAACTAAACATTTTTACTATACATACAGAACATGTTTTTGCAAGAGCAACTGCAAAACCTAAGCAAATATACAATAGGAGCATACCTGAGACATTTTCTACAAAAATGACCAACAATATATTCACGCTCATCATGTTATAAAGTTAAATTTAAAAATGAGAAAGAAAAAGTTGGTACACTGAGGTTTTACTTTCTTGGGGTAAAGAACAACAATTATTTTATTTTAGTTCAGTTTTCAGTTTATTGCGACTATTGGTAACTTCATTTGCGTCTCTTTTCTTTTTTTAATTTTACCTGCTTTCTGTTCTGTTATTTTCCACAATTTCAAGTCTTTCTTTGGGTACAATTTTGCAAGAAGAACAAAACTTTACCTTTGCTTAAATAAAGACTCAGACTGATTTTTAACTGTGACTTTTGTGATAATGAAGGAATTATCACCCATGATGGCATCACTACCATACTACCACAAGAAATTGTATCCAAGGGTGCAAAGTTGCAACATGTTTGATTGGCTAGACTGAAGATGTTTATCTTTGGGCCTTTATACTTGATTGGTGGAGACAGTTCAAATATTTTTGGAATGCAAGAGTCAAAGGGTATAGAGACATTTTTTTTTACGTATTTCGCAATATAATGTTTGTGTTCCTAGGCAAGTTAAAGGTGATGTGAAACAGCTCATTGTATCTGACAAAAATGTTCTCAATACTTTTTCCTTTTACTCAATGCAAGATTTTTAGTTTGGACATTGATTTTGTAGAATGTACGCTGTTGTTCTAGATCTCTCCTCTGCTGTTGCTTCTCTCCATGCCCCAGTTGCAGCGCTCTGGGGCAATTGATGTTGGGAGCCCTCAACACTGCCTGTACTCCGTACTTCATCTCTGATCCATCCAGCAGGGGCTTTATTTGGCACCATCCATGGACTAGCTGCCAAGTGTGGTGCAATTCTTTTCCTCTTTTTTGCTGTCATTTTTTTATTTCTGTAAAAATCTCAATTATTGTAGATGTTTTTTAATTGGGTTTTTTATTCTTTCACAACCACCAATTTTTGCCAGCATAAATGTTCATTATTTTGAGATTTTTTTACTTTTTATTTTACATGTGCGGTTGCTTTGAGAGGGTTGCGTCAGGAAGGGCATCCGGCGTAAAACATTGCCAAGTTTACCATGCGACTCGTTCGCTGTGGCGACCCCTTATGGGAAAAGCCGAAAGAGAAACAACATTTTACATGTGCTGAATGTATTGGTTTTTTATCCTTGTCCATTTTTTAAATTTTTTTTTAAAATTCCACTTTCTCTTGAACTTTTCTTGAATGGGTTTCTTGTCCATTGTTGCCTCTAAGTATGTTCATAATCCTGAGATGTGTGTTTTTTTACTCCCTTTTGCAGCATGTGGAGCTTTTCCTTGTTTGCATTTTTCTTACAATCTTTACAATATTTTTTAACCTTTTTTTGAGTGAGATATTTTCTTTTTTTACAGCATGCATGTTTATCTTTTTGAGTTTTTTTATTTTTTATTTCACAACAAAAAAACAAAACAATATTTCTTGTTCTAGGTATTTCTGGTCGGTGGAAGTATAATTGAACTTGCCTCTGTTAATAATTTCTTTTAATAAAAAAAAAAAAAATCTTCATATTTAAGGTGTCTAACTAGATCTGTTACTTTTAGCTTTACAATTTTAACTTCTATTTACAGTTTTTTAAAATGCCAATCATAATTTAAACAACCCATTGTGGGTTGTGCGCGCTACTCCCCAGCTCTAGCTCTCCGTGAAGACAAGGTAAAACTCCATGTAAAGCCAATTTAAGAAGAACCCTCGGGAAAGGCAATTCAAAGAGAGATCTCCTTTCCATCGATGGCTGGAGGGTTAAAGGAGCTGCAGAAATAAAGCTACTGTAAAGAACAAACAGCAGCAGGAGACCTGGAAGATAGAAAACAGCATGTTGTTAGTTTAAACTGCAGTAACTTCTGTTTTGTGGGTTTATTTGCTTAATGACATAAATCTGTGTTTTATTCACCTCAGTCTTTGTCTTTCAACTGCTCCCTGTAGGGTCACCTCCGCCAAGCATCTGTCTTCATCAGGTTCTGTCCTCTCCCTCCTCGCTCACTCCAACCACAACAAATGTTTCTGAAAAGAGCTCAAACACAGAGACAACTTATGAGTGAGTAACCCACATCAAAACATTATTCCATGCATTCTTTAGAGCCTAACCCCTACCCTGATACTTAATCTACCCCTTACCCGTTTATCCATAACCCAAACTGAAGCACAAATAGCACTAGGCTCTAAATCTAACCAACTATATTGCATTTTGTCTTACAAGGAGTGGTCCAATGTCCTAACAAAGCTAACAAGGCTAGTGCAATGCTTTCTAAAATCTGTCCTCAAGGATCTCTGCCCTTCATGTTTGACAATTTCCCCCTGACTACCACACCTGATAATGACTCACAAATATAAGTAGAAACTAGCAGTGTGGCAGAAATGAGGATAAAAGGTCAGGAGCGAGAAAGCCTCATGTTAGATGTTTTAGAGATTAAACAATAGAGAAGCCAGATTGACATGGTTTAGATTTGGTAAGAGGATAGAGAGTGAAGAAAGGATGCCAGGATGAAATAACAAACGGTAAAACGGAAAGCTCCCAGAAAGAAGGCTTGGAAAGAACGAGTAAATTCATAAAAATATGGAAGTGGCACATTAGGACATTTACAGTTTAAAAAAAAATGAAGAAGAGAAAGAAGATAACAATGGGACAAAAAACAGGAACTTGAAGGTACAAGAAGGGAAACACCAATATGTAACAACAGGAAACCAATTCCAACAATAAGACTTAAATTTTGTCCTGAACTGACAAAAAATAAATAAATTTAAAATTGCAAAAATTACCGAATGCCTCTAAGATCGATAGTTTCTGACAATAGGGGAGTACCCGGAGAGAACCTCTACCCTCTACTTTATATTTAGACTTTGCGACCCTCTACACACACTAATGTAACTTCACGTTTCACAATCTCTGTGTTGCCAATATTCTCGGAGAAAACCCCATGTGCACTTTTAATTTAGACCCTGATATTGTTCTAATCGGTATTATTTTTGGTTGAATTAAACAAATAAACAATAAAAACCCTCGACACACATTAAGGTCTGTTCAAGTTTGCTAATCTCTGTGTTGCCATTTATTTCTGATTTAAAGGGGAAACCGGAGTGGCCGAGAAGAACACTTACGGCGTACTTTTAATTTGGACTTTTCTATGGTTCTAAAAGAAATCTATAGATATGAAGTGTGTGTGTGCGTGTGTGTATGTATGTTTGGCATGTGTGTGTGTGTGCATGCTAATTTCATCTCACCCATGGATGCAGCAGTAGGTCAGTCAGTTTGGGCCAGTCCTCCAGGTAGATGGTCATACATATTGGCAATAACCTTTCAAAATCTGAACAGAAAGGAGAATTACCGATGAAGATGAGAGCTTCATGTGCTCAAAAAAAAAATCAGTGAGCAGAGTTTTTCTTACCTTGTGACAGGTGTTTGCTGATCTTCACCATCCCTCTGAAAAATGCTCTTGTTAAAAACGGCTCACATTGATGCAAAGCTTCATGTAGAACCACACCCAGCTGCCACACCGTGGTCGGTCCAGCTCTGCAGCTGCAGTCAAATAGAAACTCTGGGGGAGCATGATTGGGCATGTCCAAAAAACACAAGCTTCAAATAAGTTTATGCTTGTTAAACGTTTTCGTATTTGCAGATGCAGATCTGTTACTTGCAAAGACTTTGTAACAGGATCGCTCCTTGGTGACGCAGCTTACTCCAAAGTTGATGAGACGAGCACGTGGGACATCTGAGCTTAGTCTCAATCAGGATTTTTCAAGAGTTTTATGTCCCGATGAAAGAGGTTTTTCTCCTGAAAATCTATTGCAGTATTGACCAACTATTTCATTATGATCTAAAAGAGATAAGTGAGGAAAAAGAGTTGACAATAATTTGCTTCTCAGGAGTGCAGTGTCTGTTTTACCAACTAGATTTCAGGCCATGAGCATACCTTCCACCTCAGGAAGTTTCTTTAGAAGTAGAGTAAGAACATCTGAGGCTACGAACACAATGGGCATTTGACGCACGTTCAAAAACTTGCGTTTAACCCACCGTGCTCACACTTGACAAGGAGTGCATGTCCACCAGTGCATGTCCACCACTTACAGTTGAAAAATCTCACAATTTGGGCACAAACAGAAAAAAACGTCCTTGCAATAGCGGATAGGGATTGCCATCATTCAGGAGAGTGGCCTTGGCTTATCTTTATTTGAACAACAAACGCAGAAATTGAAAGGTTTGTCGTGGCATCTGGGTTCACCAAACAAACTAAATCCATACGTCAAATCCAAATCGAAAAGGGCATTTTTGTGCATTTATGTAAACTTTTCATTGGAAGTGGCCACCAAAACGCCAGTTGCCGAGGGAGATGTGAGCATAGCTGGAAACTTCCTTTGCTACCTATACAAGCCAACATGTCTGTAGATGGGACTGGTCTCTCTGTAACTATGGTGGGTTCGCTGTGCAGATTGTATCAGTCCAGCAGAACGACTGGTGCTGCTTTTTCAAATGACTGACTTGCTGCATCTTTTAGTTTGGACATAATGGCCACCTCCATGAAGAGCCAATGGTCATGTTCATCCTGGGAAATCACAGCAAAGAGAAGATGAGGAGGAGATGCTGCATACAGAAGCACACTGAGAGCAAAGATCTTTATCAGGCTTTAGCTGCTCATCATGGGTCACACTTACCTTGGCTTTAATTGGAGATGGGAATGTTTGATGGCTCCCAGCAAGACATAAACATCTCTGGTTCAAAAAGTTGAAGGTGACATGACCAACAGGAGACAAACTCAGACTGTTCAGATAAAACCTTTAACAGGATTCAGAAATTCATTCATTTTCTATACCGTTTTTCCCTTTCGGGGTCACGGGCTGCCGGAGCCTGTCCCGGCCACTTATGGGCGAAGGCAGGGGACACCCTGGACAGGTTGCCAGTGTGTCGCAGGGTAGAATGTCCACAATCACACATCCATTCACTCTCACAGTCATACCTATGGACAATGTAGAGTTGCCAATCAACCTATGAAGCATGTTTTTGGATGGTGGGAGGAAGCTGGAGATCCCGGAGAAAACCCACCCATGCACGGGGAGAACATGAAAACTCCACACAGAAAGGTCCCCTATTGATGTTGTTTTTCACGTCCCCCAGCCAGGACTTGAACCAGGGGCCTTCTTGCTGTGAGGCAAGAGTGCTAACCACTGCACCACCGTGCAGGTTCAGAAATAATTTGCTTGAACTACCAACTCTGCTGCACATATTTGGCTTCAAAGTCAGCTCAAAACGAAAACATAAAAATGAAATATTAGTTCACTTAGATTGAAGCCAATATTTTTGTATTTAACATAAAATCAGATTTCAAAATTTAAATAATTAAGGAACTTTTGTCCAAATCGACCACCGACCGTTTAATTATTTGGCTGATTAGTCTTAGTCTGAGTCTTTTTGTTTGGTTTTTGGGTTCTCACTCTTGTTTGAACTTGATGATCTCTTGTTTCTTAAACAGAAGCGATAAAGCTCTTTCTCATCACATTTATACGTTTATCAAATTTGTGGCGACTTTCTGGAAAGGAAAATTATTTTTTCGTACTGATGATGAAAATCACAGAAACCCATGTAAGTTCAGTGAGCAGAGCAGATGCAGGAATTTACTTTCTTTTGAAAAAAAAAATCCTTGTTCTGCATTCTTGCTTGTTTGTAAGCAATCCACATTCTGTTTCTCAAAGTGAAAACACAAAACCCAAAAAACAAAAAGAAACAAAAATATGTTGCACTTCTTTAAATGACCCCTAGAGAGCGGTTTTGACACGAAGCAATTAAATGGGCTTTTTATGCTGAAAATACCAACTTTACAGCAACGTTAAGCCTGATGTCCAAATCTCTCATTGTTTATTTTGTGTATCGCATTGATGCACGGATGAGAATTTCAAGATGTTTTTCTTAAATGTGCTTAAATTTGTGCATTTTTAGGACCTGTTTTTGCAAGTTTGTGGACACATGATTAGACTCTTAGAATCGTATATGTGATACCAGAGATTATTGGCCATGTGCAAATGTTATGTCAGTGACTGGACAGACAACCTCCATTACTGATCAAGAGTCAAACACAATTTGTACTTTCAATCTAATATGATCTGATTCAATTTTCAGCCATAGCAGGTTCAGGTTGCCCTATACAGCCTCTTGTCTTTTTTGCTTGATTGTTCTGAGAAGGACATCAAATATCCATGATCCCTTAAACTGTGGCTTTCCGGTCATTTGGAAGAAAATCCTGATATACCTAAAGCCTGTTTCCACTTCTCCCTAAAAGCTACAAAGCATTCCACCTTTTTCAGCTTCCACCACTTGGTCTTCTGCTCTGCCCTTGTCCTCTTCATTTTCCTAACCACAGGAGTTGTTAGAATCTCTAACTGAAAGTAACTGACAAAGGTTGTTAAAACAACAATCCAGTTTTAAACATTACAAGATTCTAACTTGTTCAGTCACTAGGGGGCATCATTCTCTAACAAAAGTAAGGTTTCACAGTCCCATTTGAAGAGAGATCAGGTGAAACAAAGGTTGTACCTGGTTTTCTGTCTTGACTATGAAAATCCAAAATACTTTTTTGGCATGAAGCTTTTTGCAAAGTTAATTCAGTTATTTTCAAAATATGTAAACTGGATCATTAAATAAGTAAGCATAAATGAAGTGATAAATCAACAGTTATAAGTCTTAATACTAAAAATCTTCATTGTGAGCAACAAAAACTACTTCCTGAACCTTTTAGCGACTTAGTTACAAAAGCCTTATTAAAGTTTTAAAAGATTGTTTTCTTGCATTTCATCTCACGGTGCATACATTCTTTGTCTAAAAATCCAAGTCAACGAGATCTCATTCACACCAATAAAAATAGTTTATTTTAACTCTTATAGTTCTTCCATTCTTTCTAAACGGGAACATTTCTTCACCCTTTGGTCTCTTCCACATCTAACTCAGCTTATCAGTCTCTTTTTAATCTTTACATGACTGTCCTCACATTTCAACACAAGACTTTCCTAATTCTAAACTGACCTGTAGGACAGTCAAACATATAATTGGCATATTTGCTGACAAAAAAAGAAGGCTGGAGATTCACTGTTTGATGTGCTAAAAAAACAGCTGACATTTCAAAACACTTATTGTTGCTACATCCCTGCATTTAGCTAAATATTTTCCATCTACATCGCTTTAAAATATGCTTATTTGACACCAGATAACTTGTTAACTATGTGTTTGAGAAAGCAGTTTTTAATCACATGTCCTTTACTTATACTATTTATATACTATATTTTTTACAAAGTATAACTTAAAGTTTCTCATAATAAACCGAGAGCTAGTGGCTTCCTCTTTCAGTGTTCCATCCAACCCTGTTCTGAACCACGCTTATGTGTTGGTCCATGTTCCTGCTCATTTTCTCAACCCACACCTGATGGGAGCTTCCATGCAAGATATGACAGTTTAACCTATTTCTTATTGGTTTGGTTAAGTTAAGAAAATGTTTCTTCTCTGAAGAAATTGAATCTGTCTTTCTGATAAGAGAGGTAAATAAAACAAGCAATGTTTAAAGGCACAAATGATTAGTCCTAAGGTCAGACATTATGCAGCTTCTTCTTTCAACAAAGGTGCAAAAACATGTTTAATAATTTAAGAAAATGAAACAATGAGGCTTCATAAATCAATAGAATAAAAATAATAAGTACAACAGCATCAATATGTTATCTAATTCTCTATACATTTTCACGTGTTTGATGTGTTTGGGGTCAAATAAAACAGACGCCACATAAGCCTCAACCTGAAATCTAAATCAGCCACAAGTCAAAGGAACCTGACATAACTGAGGCTAAGTTCAAAACATTTGAATAGTGTGTGATTAAAAAAAAAGAAATGATAAAAAAAGAAAAAAAGAAATCATTTTGGGTTTTCATTCTCTAAAATTCTAAATTTGGGCTGCACGGTGGCGCAGTGGTTAGCGCCCTTGTCTCACAGCAAGAAGGCCCCCAGTTCAAGTCCCAGCTGGGGGACCTGGAACAGAACATCAATGGGGGACCTTTCTGTGTGGAGTTTGCATGTTCTCCCTGTGCATGTGTGAGTTTTCTCTGGGGTCTCCCACTTCCTCCCACCATCCAAAAACATGCTCCATTGAGTAATCTAAATTGTCCCTAGGCATGAATGGGTGTGTGAGTGTGCCCCTGTGACAGACTGGCAAACTGTCCATGGTGTCCCACAAGTGGCTAGGATAGCCTCCGGTAGCCCAGTGACCCTAAAAGGGATAAAACGGCAGAAGATGAAAATGAAAATTCTAAATTTAGCCGTAACAACGTCAATCAAAATCTTTGTGAGGAAGTTAAAAAAATGCTCAGTTGTAGTTTGGTGTCCAGCAGAGGGCAGACAAGTGCTGCAAATGTCAATAAAAAATTCATACCTTCACTTTGCTCACTCGGCTGTATTAATTTTTACCTCATAACATACATTACATAATGATGTGTGTTACTTTTAAAAATACAAATTCAGAGAGGTTAGAGTATTTCTTTTGATTAATTTTGTAAGTTCAAAGTGAGGACATATTTTACAGTACATTGAGCAAAGTTTAGAGAGATGTGTCCTCCACCATTGTCTCCTGATAAACAAACCCACCAAATTCCAGTTTGTCAAAGTTTAACCATGACTTACCCTAATTTGTAACCAGCTCACATTTGCAAGTACTTAAATATTACAGAACTATAAGAACGAACTACTTAACTGCAAATAGTGTGATGCCAATAGTAATTGCTACCTGTGCAGTGCTCTTGTGATTCTAAATCAGGCCATTGTTAGACAAAGTTTCTGCACCTCTCATGCTAAAATTTAGCACTTCTATCAAGTTGCAACCTGTTCATGAACATGCACAACCAAGATGGTTGCCTACAGACACTTGCCTTCATCCACCAAGAAGCTGAAAAGTGTGACCACACTCAATTAACCAACTAATGTGTGTATACAACAACTGAGCATGCACAGAATACAGAAATTCAAGCAAATTAGGGAAAAAATGACTGTAGAATATAAGCAATTAGACATTTTTAAAATTAATGTTCATGAGCAACTTTAAACATTTGACCAATAATGCTAAAACCCTATTTATTTTTTCATTTGTCTTATCAAAACAAGTTGATTAGCTACTCAGTACGTGAAAAGTATTTCTGCCTCAAACATGACCTAGAATTTATTTCTACCTTTTGACGTATTGGATTTTGTCTTTTCCAATTGAGAGTGTTGATAAATCTGCAGTGAGCAAGAAGAAGCACATTCAATAAGAACTAAACTGCATTAAAAGAAGAATAGAGTAATAGAGATAATTACCACAATGGACATATTCTGCCTCTGCTACATGATAGTTGGGACAGGCTATCGCAATTCCTTTTGGTCAGCTTTTTACGCTCATTGTTTGGTGATATCCATCTGTATTATCATATAAGTTTCCATTTTTGCTTTTGTTTTGATTTCAAAAACACAAAGGATAAAAGGCCAAGACAGTTGTAAGTTAAAAAAAACATGATTCAGGTGCAGACATTTTCTATCACATAACCCCTTTCCTTTAGTTTTTGCCCAAGAATGTTTAACATAAAATTAACCTAATAAAAAATTATTAATAAAGACATAATAATGTGTATTGCAGGAAACAGCTTCAATAGTGTAGCAGTACCCAGAACCCAGGTTTAAATTCCAGTTCAAGCAAACCTCTAGTAGAGGACCTTAGGCAAGACACGATGCCTCACGCCGCTTACCTCTGATGCGTATAATCATCCTCAAACTCTGAGAGAGCGTCTCGAGTCCCAGTGACAAAGCTGAATTAGGCTTAACACAAGAGAATCTTACTACAGATTGATGATCCCAAACAACATGGGTGGATAACCAAGATTAACTGAAGTACCTTCTGAGGGTGTACTAAAGTATGTGAATTCAGCACTACTGTTCCTGCCACAACTGTCACTGAGACCACAAAGCCAAAAGGTACAACAGCAGCATTGATGCTTTAGATGCTTGTGTACAAGATAAATACCTCAAATAGGAAGCAGTATCCTCCATGAAAACAGAGGCTGGAAATAAAGACCATGGAGAAGTCAACCGGCTATTGGAGCAGAAGAAAGGTGTAATGAATAAAGGGATTCCCAAGAAGTACAACGAACTATCTATAGCTAAGGCATTGTGGACTGCAAAACCAATACTTTGAGCCTTAGCTGAGTACTTTAAGAGCACAAACCAAAAATCGATTGGAAAAAAACACCAAAAGAGCAAAGCACCACCTGATAGATAGAGCATTCACTTGGGTCTGCAAGACCAGACACACCAACCTGTGCACTGCATTGCAAGAAAGCTTACAACTTGATGCCTCACACATCCTGAAGTGGTTGAAACTGTAGACCAACAGAACACAGACAACATTTCCCAGGAAGAGCGGCACCTACCAAAGATGCCACTGTCTCTGAACTTTTACACAAAAATTGGGGGAATGTCTCTGGCAGATACCAGAAACAACATCTGATATCTGTGTCCAGATGAGTGCAGACATAGCAATAGCTAACATACTGCCCAGGACCCTCAAACTCCCAGGCTTCTAGTAGAGGAACCAAACTATGATGGAACCAAACTTCTTACAGGACAAATGTGTAATATATATTCCCCACATACCATGGATACTTTTCTTTACATGAAAATAAAGCTAATAGTATAAAAAGAAAATTAGAGTACGATATTAAATAGCACCTGCTTACAGCTGTCACAGAGGTGAGGTTTCAACAAGGTGATGCTATGTTTTCTGCAGCAAATATGAGCCAGTTTGTAAAATTCCATAGAGGTAACATATCTCATAGACTTGTATTGTTCTAAAAACATGTCTGGTATCACGTTGACATACTTACATAAACATACCTACATGTGGAGTTTTATGGGCAGTGATTAATAAAGCTTTCGTCACATGCCTACGTTGAAGAATGGGTTGATGACAAAAAGAGCATTACAGGTAATATTGCCATAACAAATTGTACAAGTTGATGCTAAAGCAGTCATCGAAAACTTCAGTAGACAGAACAAAATCAGTAAGTCAGTACAGCAGTGGTTTTGCAGTAATGCTCCATTAGTTATAAACCGAATGAGCTACAATGCAAAGCTTCTGCTCTGATCAACAAAAACCCTGTAAATCCATTTTTTTTCTTTAATTTTTTTATTTGAATGGTTAAACCAGTTCCAGTTCCAACATGGAAACAGAAGTATTGATGGCAGTGATAAAGGCATATGATAATGTCATGAAGCCAGACAGGGCTAAGAGCCGTATAAAGGGATCAGCTCAACAGTGTAACCAGAAATCAGTCAGCGGGGTGAAAAATGACAAGGCCAATGCGAGCAGACAGAAATAGGGAATAAAACATGGGACTCATGAAGGCTGAACAGAGCAGAACAGGAGGAAGGTGGTGTAGAGGTGACCTGCTCTCCGAGGGGACAGGCCTGTCGCCTTTTCTGATTACAACCAATAGGTCTCAATTTTATATGACAACCTCAACTGCTCATTTGGGGCAGTGTCTATATTATAAAGGGGGTGTGGAGGGCAGTGTGGTTATTGTTCCACTGGGTCTCCAGCACCGTCCTAAAAGATTAACTTTGATGATGGAGAACATCTTTATATTTTTTGGCAGGAAAACAGCAGAATTGAGCCACAAGCTTTGCCTGTGGATGTATGTTTACTAAAAATAATATGAATTCTTTAAATTAAAATTTATTTCATCTATTATAATGTAGAATGAGTAGCTGTCAGCCTTAAACTTCCTGTAGTAAAAACTCAGGGATGATCTAAAGAAAAATCTTACAGTTAAAATATTGGTGATTTAAATGACAAAATCAACATTCTTTCTGTTTTGCAACCAATTTTCACAGATGGCATGTACTTTCTATAACTGGAATGGTACATAGCGCGCATGAGATTGTCAGGCATGCAAGTCCCTTTCATATTTCACCAGTGCTCCTTTTCTCTCCTTCTGATAGTTTATTCACTGCAGAGGGGTCAGATGCTGACACCAGCACAAGGGTCGCTTAAGTTTCTCTCAACATCTATCACCGACTCTATAAAATAAGCTTCATGGCACACAGGATACTTTGGCCTTATGCTGGAAATGCTCGTTGATCATTGGTTCCTCAGCTCCAGAGAGCTGTTTTTTGATGATACGTTGGGGATTTCAGGAGATGAAAGTTCTGATTTAGCCCTAATCTGTCTTTATGAGTAATTTTTGATACAAACAGCTTGGGAGATGTATCACTCAGCGAGAGTGAAGGGTTGAAGATGATGAATGGTGCTGGTTTACAGCTCTACTTACTTATCAAGAGGAACTTTGGTCTCAAATCCTGCATGGTGCTCAGTTAGAGAGCCAGATCCTAACAAACTGTCAGGCCAGCAGAAAAAAAAAAGAAAGATAAGACAATGTCCAATTTTGACATTCTCAGTTCATACAACATCATCTCCTTAAATCCTGCATCCAAGACAAGGAACATGAAAACGTCTACAATATTTTTAGGTGTACTTTAGGATATCGGGACCAGCTTGTCATTTTAAAGGTTAAGCACCACCATTAGCAGGAAAAAAGTGATACCTTTGGCAGAAAAGGATCATTCAAATAAAGGTGAGGATTTGCAAAATTTGATAGATAGGCATACTTTATCCATATAGTCAAATTGTGATATATGGTCAAACATTGTCACTGTGATGTATTGAGACATAAATTTTCTGTTGCTGATGAGCCTAATTCACTTGCTGCTATATTATGCTATATTTTGGGACAATGGATTACTGTTAATGATTGTTAAAAAAAGCTTCTGGTTATTCTGTATCCACAGGCTTTTATTTAAAAAAATATATAAAGGTTCTAATATTTTTGATAGTTTGAAATATTTATTTGAACAATCTATGTTTTTGTAAGCTATATAAAAATATGCAAACATAAAAGGTTTTAAAGGCTGATTTCTTTGGAAGTAATCTTTCTGTTGAATTCCTCTGCAGTAGTGAAGTGGATTATTTATTTCAAACAGCAAAGCAAAAACTCTGAAAAATAGGCTTGGGCTAAACATTTCAAATACAACATTTGAAAATTAACATCAATGCAGTGCTATGCATATTTTACAGGCTTGAGTAGTCTGAGGTTATGGACATGAAGCCAAGGGTCCCAGAATATAAATCTTAAGTGGAAGAGTAAAATGTGTCTTGAGGAGCCAAAAAGAGAACAATCAATGACCCAGAAAAGAGAAATTATTGTCGAAGCCCATCACTTAATTTCTTTAAAAGCCCTTTAAGAAGTCAGAATCACTCGGTGCGCATCCACTAAAGTTAACACTCTTGGTATGCCACACAATTTAATTATTAGAACATGATTCATTCAGGGAGTGGTCAGCCATTCAGTGGGACCATTTATGGGCCATCTTATTCCTCACAGCTCACGAATCATGCTTTTGGTCAGTAATCACTGAACTGTACAAATGTAATTTAGATACTTGATTGAGGAAGAGATTTTGCTAATTAAGAGTTTTTGTAGAGTCTATAATCGTTTTGGCTGGCTATTCATCAGGAACAATGTGATGATTAGCTCTCATGCCAGCCCAACTGTGGCTTATCTGCTGCAAAAAAAAGCCTAATGTCTCTTAAAGAATCCTTTACAGTATAATCAGTGTTTGAAAGCCAACATTTTTTTAAACTAATTAACTAGATGGTATTTCAAAATTGCCAAGTTGAATAAATACAGTGTATAAAAGGCTTTCAGGCTATTTCTGTGGAGTATTTTTCAACATATTGTGTGCAGTGTGTTATACCCATAAGAATGTTGCATTGTGAATGCGCTAAATCCTTGACTTCACAATGGACAAATACTTATAATGAGGAGTTCTAAAAAAAAATGAACATGCGGGGACAGCTGAATGTGCGATGTGGATTAGATGATAAATCAAGACTTATTTTGCGGAACATTGGATGGAACTCTAACAGTTGAAATAAAAAAATAAATCTCGAGGTTATTTCTAGTGAAGCGGTGTTGAATGCTTCCAAAATGCTTCAAAGGTAATTAATGATGGCTGCTTAAAGGCAGAGAATAAAATCCTGGAGAACCACAGAGAGTGGATGTGTTAGCCTAGGAAATCGATTTTGCACTGGGGTTGTGTTTTATATTATTTGTATTTTATTATTAGTTTAGTTTTGGTTTGTTTCAGTCCAGAGAAGAGAGACATAAAACATAGGGGAAAAAAAGGATGGTAATTAGGTAAAAGGGCAGACGCTATGGAAAAAGAAAAATGATGGACATATTGAGAAAATTTACAAAGGTTGCTAGTTTTAATCCAAGCATACTATATATTTCTTTAAATCTTCTTGTGAGTTTTTATTGTCCAAAATGAGCACTGACCAGAAGGAAAAATAAAGAAATACACCAGTGTCATTGCACTCACTTGTGAGGCTTGCAGTCGGTGTCAGATTGGTTCATCTCCTGTCTGTTGCCAAGTCTTGTGTCAAGTCTCTAAATGCTTCACATTGTACCTGTCCTTAATTTCTGTCACTGTCCAATCCCGTACAAGTGTTTGTTCTGATTTATTTATTTACATTTTCTTTACTTAAAATTCACATTCAACTTTATTTGCATAGCACTTTTCCTGCTACAAAGCGTTTCAAAGTGCTTTCCATAACAAAATAGATACATAACAAAGAAATTATTAAAAAATAACTAAAAAACAAAAGTTTATTGATTTTTGTATAATTTGTTGAAACAGGCTAAGAACATTAAGCACTTAAATTATTTTTTATCAGACACTGGGTTTGTTTTGTGTAAAACCTACCGACATGTTTCGGCGGAATGCCTTCCGCCTTCGTCAGGGTCGTCATCAGATGGTGGCGTGTGACGTCTTTAAAAACAGCTGATTTGTGACTGAGGCGGAGTCACCTGTCAAACTTTGACAAGTGACTCCGCCCCTTGATGTCCGTCTTTCTCTGGAGGATGTTGCTCCAGGTGTGAGAGAGCAGGAAAGCCCCCTCATCCCGGTTCATGGAAGTGTGGGCTAACAAATCAGCTGTTTTTAAAGACGTCACACGCCACCATCTGATGACTACCCTGACGAAGGCGGAAGGCATTCAGCCGAAACATGTCGTTAGGTTTTACACAAAACAAACCCAGTGTCTGATAAAAAAATAATTTAAGTGCTTAATAGAACTTATAGACACAATGAACTTCATTGAATCATTACGAAAAAGTTTCGGACAATTATGCATGAGAGAACTCCGGCGTCTGGAAAAAACTGGAACGTAAACGGGCACGCCAGAGGAACCATTTGCGGTTTAACCTCCGCTGCCGGGATGAAGGGATTATTCCAACCAGTCTCAACATAAAGAACCCGATCAGAACCGACAACGCAGAGCGGATGATCAAAAGAGTGCGGAGGGCTTTGGTCAAAGAAAGAATCCGGTGCACAACAAACAAGATCAACATTTTGGAAACACAGCTGGAACGGGAACTGCAGGACTTCACACAGCGACACTCGCTTGACAAAGAAACAGAGGAAAACCTGAGAGGACATCTACGCAACGTGCACAGCAGTGAGTACGAAAAAACAAAAACACGCCACATAGAAAAACTTGAAAAACTAATAGCCAAAGCAGGAAAAAAGCAAGAACTAAAAAATACCATAAATGATAAATGGATTTCCAACCTATCAAAACACACACTATCCGAAGCTGAACGCAGTGTATTATCACACGGATTAAACTACGCCATAACCCCAAAACAGATCCCGCATGAGGAGTTCATCGTAGCCACCGAATTAGCATGTGAAAAAATACAGGACCCAGGAGAAAAGGCAGCACTACGCAATGAAATAGCAGGCATTCTCAAAACCGCAAAATTACCACCTAGTAACATAACCAAAGAAGAAATGGCAGCCATCCACAATCTGAAAAACAATAGAGAAATTACAATACTACCAGCAGACAAAGGCAGAACCACGGTCATCATGGACACAGAACAATATGAAAAACAAATTAATGAGATGCTTCAAGACCGGAACACCTATGAGGTCCTGAAAAGAGACCCCACAGAAGCAAAGAAGAGAAAACTCAAGACTATACTCAAACAGTTACAGGAGGAAAAGAAAATAGACAAACAAACCTATAACCATCTCATACCAACAGCCAGCATCATCCCCCGGATCTATGGCACTCCAAAAATACACAAACCTGGAGCACCACTAAGGCCCATAATAGACAGCATGGGATCAGTAACATACAACTTATCCAAATTCATCGCCGATATTTTGAAACCCCTCCTAGGAAACACAGACTACCATTGTGAAAATGCAAAACAGCTGGCAGAAGAACTCAAAAACACAAAGATGGAAGCAAACGAGATATTCATTTCACATGACGTAATATCATTATTCACTAGGACTCCAGTAGAAGCCACTCTACAAATAGTGCAGGAACAGTTAACAGCAGACAAATCACTAAGGAAACGCACAAACCTTACAGTTAATGACATTACACAACTCCTCCAGTTAATTACTACATCCACGTATTTCCAATACCGCAACACAATTTACAGACAAAAAGAAGGCTTTCCCATGGGCGACCCACTATCAGCCACAATGTGCAGCTTTTTCATGGAGGACCTGGAAAAGAGAGCAATAACATCCGCACCAGAGCAATGCCGTCCAACCTTGTGGAAACGCTACGTCGACGACATTCTGGAAAAGATCAAAGCAGGACACACGCAGGAGATCACAGACCACTTGAACCCGATGGACGATACGGGACAAATCAAATTCACACATGAAGAGGAAAAAGACAACTCCATCAACTTCCTGGACATTAACATCAGACACATGGAAAACAAAGACATAAAAATAAAAGTACACAGGAAACCAACTCACACAGACCAATATTTATTATGGACCTCAGAACATCCTACCACTCACAAAATATCTGTCGTAAGAACC
This sequence comes from Oryzias latipes, assembly GCF_053564925.1. NCBI lineage: Eukaryota > Metazoa > Chordata > Actinopteri > Beloniformes > Adrianichthyidae > Oryzias > Oryzias latipes. The sequence continues at coordinate 26,235,033 of NC_136239.1, forward strand.
TTGTTTGAGCGTGCAGAGCTGGTAACGGACGGGGAGGACAAAACGGAGGAGAAGAAACACATAAAAAATGCACTAACCAGGTGTCAATATCCTCAATGGGCCATAAAAAAGGGACAAACACAGGTGGAGCAGAGGAAATGCAAGGAAGTAGAGAAGGAAAATCTGAGGAAAAAAACAGAAAACAAAGGAATGGTTACATTGCCATACATCAGGGGAATCACAGAACGCATCCAAAGAGCCATGAAAAAGCATCACATCAGCACCCCAGTGAAACCGTATAAAAAACTCAGGCAACTACTGGTTCACCCAAAAGATAAGATTGAACAAAATAAAAAATGCAATGTCATTTATGAAATCCCATGTCACACCTGCAATAAAACATACATCGGAGAAACAGGACGCTCCTTCATCACAAGAAAAACAGAACATCAAAAAGAATGCGAAAAGGAAACAAACAAAATACTAACAAGAGCCAGACGACAACAGGCAGTTCAAGAAAACATGAAATCAGCCATAATGGATCACTGCAAACAAGAAAACCATATCATGGACTGGGAAAAGGCCAAAGTCCTCCGCACCGAAGACAACAGACACCGCAGATGGATCATGGAGGCGGTGGAGATCAGAAAACGAGCCCACACTTCCATGAACCGGGATGAGGGGGCTTTCCTGCTCTCTCACACCTGGAGCAACATCCTCCAGAGAAAGACGGACATCAAGGGGCGGAGTCACTTGTCAAAGTTTGACAGGTGACTCCGCCTCAGTCACAAATCAGCTGTTTTTAAAGACGTCACACGCCACCATCTGATGACGACCCTGACGAAGGCGGAAGGCATTCCGCCGAAACATGTCGGTAGGTTTTACACAAAACAAACCCAGTGTCTGATAAAAAATAATTTAAGTGCTTAATAGAACTTATAGACACAATGAACTTCATTGAATCAGGCTAAGAACATGCTTAGAAAGTAATTTTTTTCAGTCCTGTACAAGATACACAATGTGTCTTCAAAATATACTGACCATGCCAAATAAAAAAGAGCAAATACAAAAACAAACGTTGTTCTAGTCTATTCTCTTCAAAAATGGCCCTATCAGGTTTCAGGCTCCATTTTTTGCTCTTGAGGCTTCTGAAGAAGTGCAAGATATACTTAACCCCCCCTCATGTTCCAAACAAGAAGTACCCACGGGCTCTAAGAAGCCAAAATCCTATAGACTTCTATTCAGAAATAAACAGCTATTATTTAGTAATTCCATAAGTCAAAATAACCATTTTTGCTCTGATACATTTTTCTCAACATGTTCTAATTTTTTCATAATAATTTGTGCTTATCGCAAGTTATTCAAGTGGGTGTAGAATAATTCAAGATTTATAATATTTTTGTCCCTGTTTTCTTAGAAAATAGTAATCAAGATAAAAGTTATCGAGTCTAGTATTTGCGGTACTCTAAAGAGCTATTTAGAAGTGCTGCTAGGCAGTAATGAAGAAACCAAAGCTTTCTGAACCAAAATGAATCAAATTGCATTAACTCTTGTGCTATCCTAGGCACTTTTAACATTGGGAGTTGGGTCATCTAGACCCATTAGACAGTGTGCTGAACCATTTTTCTTCAATGATTTGTGATCTTCACTGGTGTCTATGGATTGCATGAAATCTTTCCACCTTTATCATGGTAGGGAGAACACGTCAATGTAAGGGTGGGGTCATCTAAGGCCGCATTTACACTGCAAGGTTCAAGTGACCCAATTCCGATTTTTTCCTCTCATGTGGCACAGATCAGATATGACCGGTGAACGTGTAAGCAGGACAAAAGCGCATAGATTCAGATTTTCTCAGATCTGATTCAGGCCTCATTCATATGTGAAAATAAATCGGATACGATAAGGATACATGCATTTGCATGTGCCACGTAAGCAGACAAATCGGATATTCCCCAGTAAATGCGAGTCGTACGTCTGTGACGTCAACTCAGGACACCACCAACTGAGATCACATGACTTATTAAGGTGCTTTTGTTATTTTGCTGTTCGAGGACAGCTGAAGCCCCATCAGCGTGTTACCTTTCAGCTTCAGGCTTCAGACCGTAGTCGGAAACTGCTGTCGCAAACGGTAACTAATCAAGCTGGACACCGTTGCTCTGGAAAAGGCTCGAACTCAGAGAGAGCACATAAGCCGGCCGAGCAGCCCTCCTTTTTCCTCTCCCGCGCATCCCCTCTCCTGCCTCATCCAGGAGCGCCCAAGGCAACGCCTCCTTCTGTCGCTGCCTTATGGAGTTAATTCAGTCTCAATAATCAGAAATGCACACAACCTGTTTTACAAATGCACACGCTCCGATTCACAAATGTCATTTTATGCAAATGTGAAAAATAAATTCGGAAATACACACCCTGTGTTTCACAAACACACAGATTGTGTTTCACAAATGCACACTAAATGTTTTACAAATGCACAATAAGTGTTTCTCACAAATGTGCACACTGTGTTTCACAAAAAACATTTTAGAAATTCACAATAAATGTATCAGAAATACACAGTAAGTGCTTCACAAACGTGATTTTTAGGTACACATGTGATGTGAACTCACAGATCATTCGAACTGCAGACTGTGCATTCAAAATCCCGTTCTCGTTTGTGAATCTCTCCGTGTGTGTGAGAGATTTTTCTACGGTGAATATTGAGACTCATCTGACGGAGTGGGTCAACTAATGTCACCATTGGCTAGTGAATCTGTCAATCAAACCCATCGGCAAAGCAGGCGGGTTCGCTTTTAGCCAATCGAATGGCCCCTTACACTTTCTCTACGCTTTCTGCGGGTGGCAAAAGCCCCGCCCATATTTGATTCTGTACCAGTCGGTCGTTAGCGTGTTAGCCTTAGCATGGCTTGTCGGATCACTTTGCTCCGTACCACGCAGTGGGACTACATTACCTAAGGCTCATCTCACTGTCAATCACAGATACCCAATACACCTCCCCTGCTCAGCCCGAAGTCACTTTGCTTGACCTTAATTTTATTTTTTTAATAACTCAAATGTCATTGATTTTATATTGTAACCATATACATATACACCTCTTGGCCAGGTCACCCTTGCAAAAAAGATCCTCATCTATCTGGGTTTTATAGCTGGTTAAATACTACACAACAAAAGATGGTCATAGAACAACAAAGTGCAAACATTCACCCTTTATTGCAGAGTAAAATTCAGTGAAAACATGGACAGATTAAAACATCAAAATTTAAGCAAATGTGGGATCTCTACTGATTTGAATTTTATTTAAACTGGAACTAATTTTCATAACATCCTTACATACAATGAAGTCCCTTGAACAATACAGCAGTATTGGTTTGAACTCTGTCTTGCTCCCCTCAGTCTCTCTTCTTCTGTATGTAATTATGTCGCCTAAATTAAGTTCTAAACACACTGGACAGTAAAGATGTAGGTCCACTCCCAAACGGTCTGAATTCCACAATGGGTTGATGTCCTCTTGCAGTTCCAACATTTGTGGACCCAAAAGAGGACTGTCCCATACCGGGACATTGATCCCAGGATGACGTTCAGCCATGGATCCACTCTCCTCCCATTCAATCTCTGGAACCAGCATACCCTGACAAAAAAAAAAAAAAGATACTGTTTATGAACAGCACTGTTTTTTTTGTGTTTTAGATTATGTAGGAACAGTGACCGACTAATAATAACTTATATTGTTGCTGGCAGGCAGACCTCATATCTCCATAACTGTTTATAATTTGCAAATAAGTGAACCTTAACAAAGTAGTGACATTAGTACATCTGATAGCTCATAATGCCATGCATTGTGATGCATTTTGAACTTGCAGATGTGCTATTCTTCCTACAAACAAACAATTTAGGGAAATTGTTTGCACCACACAACAATAATCCTTTTCATTCATTTTCGATGAAAATTCACTGTAGTCATTATGATTTCATGATACTCTTCTTGATACTTTCCACTTTAGTCAAACTGCACACAAATCAGTTGTCCAGTACAGTGAGATTAAATAAAGCATTTACCCGGGGATCAGAAACAGGGTTCTGGGTCAAGCCCAACTGCCACAGCTGATTTGGTGTCATGCTTTGCTCCGTCCTGATTGGATGGCTGTCCCACGCGTCACTAAAGACATCCAAACTGGCCTGAATGTGTGGTAGAAAAATGTAATGGCAGCAGAATACGTGATGTGACTGATATTGAGCAAGTCTTGGTCCTCAGGAGAGTGCAGGATGTTGTAATATAAACCAGTAACACTCACGAAGACATCACACCAGAGGGGCTCAATCCTGTATTTGGAAAAAAGCAAAAAGAAATATTATATTGTCAGATTTATTTTTAATACATCATTCACTTTTATGTATCAGGGCTCCAGACTAACTTTTTTCACTAGGAGCACAGTGGACCCTAACTGAAAATTTTAGGGGCACAACCAGAAAATTTAGGGGCGCATACCGTAAATCAACATTCTAACCAAATCTACTAATTTTCACTGTATTATAAAATAAATACTTTAACAATAGATGCAGAAATTACAATGTGCTGTTTCTAATTCAGTGTCATATTTTATTCTGCACTTTTGAAGATGCAACATGAAGGTAAACTGACAGCACCATCGCTGTCACGACAGTACAACTAAGTAAAAAAAATACCATACTTAAAATAATAATAAAATAAAAAAAAGTTTTTAGTAATTACCGTAGTAACCTTTCGTAATTTCACAGTTTCAAACAATACTTAAATGTATGTAAATATTAGAGGATGGAAATTCATGTTGGCGACACCAAATAGGTTCAGCCAAGATGCACAATAAGCGTGTTTGAGATCACCCAGATGGACGCAACACTGCACAGATCACCTGGTGTGTGACGTATATTTTTGTTTTTGCTCCAACATCACCTGTCAATCAAAACAAAAATATCACAAGAAAGGGGTGAGAGCAAGACACCAATCAGAGCGAACGCAGCTGGAAATTTAGTATTGAACTGACTAAAAGCTGCCCTACAGACTACAAAACAATGCATTATGGGACATGCGTCCTGATGGGTTTTTTGTAGTTCACTGATCAATTAAAATAATTTAAAATACCAACTGATTAAAATGAGGCTACATCCATTACAAAACATTAAAATAATTATAAAAGATGTAATATCACAGCTCATACTTAGGGGGAGAGGCATATTAAAACGAAATTGAATGTTAAGGACAACTCCTAATTCCTGGTCTCTTTCAGTCTCGCTGCAGCTTCGATTTCATGCGAGTTTGAGACCCCTGCTGTACACTCTGGCACTGGTACACTAGCTGCAGGTCGGAAGAACGAATCAATAGTTCGCTTGCTCATAGCTCAGACGCACATATCAGGTTGTGATGATATTTGTCTCCGTTTCCTTCCCACGGATGTTTACGCGCGCTCGATTATCTCTAGGCCCCGCCCCTCCACACATTTTAGCCACTTGCAGTGACTTTCCCTATTCTTCTCACACGCATTGGCCGCCTCAGGCATCACTCAATGAAACGCGAGTGTGTGCTCGCGTGTGCTCCAGTCTCATGAGTATTCGCGCGAGTGTGTGTGTCTGCCTGCGTGCGTGTGCGCTCGCGTTTCATTGATGATTTCATCTCTCATTTCATCGATCATTGACGTGCTCCTTTCATGTTTAATGTTTAAAAAATACGGAGGGTGGAGGAGGCAAATTTACTGGTAGCACATGTGCGACTGGGTGTAAAATTCAGTTGCACACTCTCAAATTTTGGTCGCAAAATGCGACCAAATGGACGCAGTCTGGAGCCCTGTGTATATATTAAAGCTTCTAAAACTAGGTTCAACTCACCGTTGATTGTGTGTACACTTTTCCCACAATGAAGCCGCAGGGCTCGACATAGCCATTTGTCCGCTGGCCCGGTCCTGTTTTTCGAGCAGTACGGACCACAAGACTTTACTTTTCACTTGTCCGCTCGGGCCACTAAAATATCTAACGGTTTATATATTCTTCACCTTTTTCAATAAAGTATATTTTGCGAAAACGTGTAGATTTACCTCGTCTTCATAATTTAGTTTTTCTGCTAGTCCTGTGTTCAGACTTCAAGGGTTTCTATGGGAAACCTTTGATCACTTCTCCTTCTCTCCCGCCTGCGCGCGCGCGGCTTTCACTGCTGAGCACCACGCGGCACGCGCTCACTACTTTTTTTTTTCAAACTTTATTGAATGTAACAATTCAATACAAAACAATGTTAAACAGCAACAACGAAGGCACAAGCCAGTGGGTTATTATTACATTTGATTATAAATCCGACACAGTCACTGAAGAGAGACTGAAGCATGTCAGAGATGTGGAAGACATGGCAGGAATAGATAGGAATATGTTGGATGGAGTGACGGGTGGAATTAGTGCTATGGACAGCAAGATATTTAATGAATGCATTGAAGATGAAACTGTATGCACTAAGCTTTAAGCTGAATGTTAAAGAATCAAAGGCAACTCAAAATACCTGAATCTCAGAGTCAAATGGAGTATAAGGTCAAACTACTTAATTTAGTTTTTCTTTACAACACTGTAAGCAGTAAGTATTTCTAGTTAACTGAATGATCTCAGTAATTTAATTGTATTTAATTTTTCAATTATTTCATTTAATTAGGTAACTAAAGTAACTAAAAAGTAAATGTAACTTTGCAACAGTAACAAAAAGCAGAACCTTAAGGCAGTCAGAGCAAAAAAGTCAATAAAACTTCTTAACTATTGATTAGGAACAAATGTGAAATAGCAGTGATTAGAAGCAGCATGAAAACTTCTTAACTAGTGTTACCTACTACACTGCAGCGCTCTCTTCAAAACATCTGAAACAGACGAGAGCAGATTTAAGTTTGATATGCTCTATTTTTAGTCATTGAAAAGTGTAGAAATAAGTGCTAGATGTCACCAGAATGCACCAAATTGCACCATATTAAAATTTTCCGGGGGGGCATGCCCCCGGACCCCCCTAAAGTTGCAAGCACCTGCGGAGCGGCGGGTCTCGCTGTGCGCTGTGTCGGGCCAGTAACTTTCAAAAACTACTGGCCCTGTGGGCCAGTGCAAATTTCTGGGCTATGTCAACCCCTGAGCCGTTTGTGTCAGTTCTACGTACTGTGAGCATTAACTCGGCTATGCCCACATTTTCTCCTCCGTGATCTCCTCTCACCCTGACAATAACATGAAAATCATGTCTCAAACACATAATTACAAATGCATCGCCAATACGGTACACATCAATTTAAAATGTAATGTTCTTATGTATGATGCCAATAAGTAGAATTTCTAGGTTAAAAAAATTGCAGGAGTGGGTTACATGTATCACTGGGGGAAAAAATGAGGTGAGAGAGACTGTTAAGGGGGGGGGGGTAAAATGTTATTCATGAGGGGAAAGTTTTAGAGTTGCCTTTGTTTATGGAGAGGAGTCTAAAAAAAGTACCGGTAATTTTATTTTTGTACAAATAACCAAGTACTTATACTGCCTGATATGTGAATAAAATATTTCTTTATGAATAACATGAATACCTCAGAGGAAAGCCATAAACGTTCACAGCGTCACTGAAGAAGGCCAAGTGGGTGTCTGCACAGTTGTTCTCTGCTATCTTCAGGTACAGGATACATGGAATACAAGTACAAATACTTTCAACTGACAGATATTTACAGGGGCAAAAATGCTAAATTCCCAATTGACAGGTAAAACAGTAATACAATAGGATGATAAAATATGAAATAGAATAGAATAGAAGGGTATTTAATAATCCCTGAGGAAAATTTTTTTAAAAATGGCCATCTTAAAAAAACACATAAACACACATGCATTACATATAGAAATATCACAAAATAAAAAGATTGATAAAAAAAGATAAATAATTGGAAAATCAGTGGGTAAAATTAAAAGAAATGACTTGTAAGATGCCGTGCCAGAGAGTTGTATTGCCTGATGGAACGAGGAACAAAAGATTGTCACGCTGTCACATTCAGTAATTCCTAGAGAATAAATAAAAACACGGATTAGATAATTTAGCTGTCTGATCTTAAATTACATAATTTTCAAATATATGAAAGGGGAATTCTTCTTGCTATGATTACTTGAGCTTGTAGTAAAGAACAGCTTTAAAAAAAATCAGAGACAAGACACTGATCACAGGAAGCCTGTGTGTAATACTTACAGTAACTTCTACTCAAATCACTGTTGACAGCTGATTTCTCCCATCCGCCCTTTCTGTGACTACTTATCGACTACAAAACAGCCTAAAAACATAATGTTTGGGATTCTTGTCATTACGTCATTGGAAGTAAAGATACGGGGATTTTAGTGGCTGTCACTCTGACACAATCTCACAGGGCTGGTCATCACAATGAATACGGGTTCTAACGTTAGAAACTTAATGAGGCTTCTTTCATTCAACAGTGGATTCATGTATGTTATATTTAAAAAATGTCGTTTTCATGAATGTCATATGAATTAACTTTGTTGCACAGTCCACCCCGTCTTAAAGTCTGGGTTGTGAAAATGCTGTGTCTAACTTTAACCCGGATCGCGTTTACATAAAGGCAGCACACGGAACAACTAGCTAGTTAGCATAGCATCAGTGTTTAAACAATACTTAATACTTAATCGATACTTTTTATTAAACTTTCTTTGCTGCTGTAAATCCGGCATGTTTTCCCCTTAGTTCTATCTGAATCATGTTAAGAACCTACAGATCATTGGCTATAGACGCTAGCTTGAACCGACACCGGCTTGAACTTCACTCACACTCACACAGACACAACTTGCACAGGCTAAGCAAAACAAAGCTAAGCTAATTTGCGGTGGGGGTACTCTGCAAACGACTCGGCTGCAGTGTTCATAAAGCATTCACACATGTCACTTGGCTAAGGAGAACGCTTCAACTTAGTGTTCAATAACATTACAGGACGTACAACGAGGGAATAATAATCAAATAAATGCATTACTTACGGGCTGAGACTGATCCCGTTCAGAAGACCTCTCCGCCATGTTTGCCGCCCGCGTCCTTTCAACTGCTGTGCAGAACAGCTCCCTCCCTCGTCACTTTGAAAGTGAAGAGTGTAAGGGGCCATTCGATTGGCTAAAAGCGAACCCGCCAGCTTTGCCGATGAGTTTGATTGACAGATTCACTAGCCAATGGTGAGATTAGTCAGCCTGCTCCGTCAGATGAGTCTCAATATTCACCGTAGAAAAATCTCTCACACACACGGGGAGATTCACAAACGAGAACGGGATTTTGAATGCACAGTCTGCAGTTCGAATGATCTGTGAGTTCACATCACATGTGTAACTAAAAATCACGTTTGTGAAGCACTTACTGTGCATTTCTGATACATTTATTGTGAATTTCTAAAATGTTTTTGTGAAACACAGTGTGCACATTTGTGAGAAACACTTATTGTGCATTTGTAAAACATTTAGTGTGCATTTGTGAAACACAATCTGTGTGTTTGTGAAACACAGGGTGTGTATTTCCGAATTTATTTTTCACGTTTGCATAAAATGACATTTGTGAATCGGAGCGTGTGCATTTGTAAAACCGGTTGTGTGCATTTCTGATTATTGAGACTGAATTAACTCCATACTGCCTTGCCTCCATGACAACTGCAGTCACACAAATGAAACACAACAAAAAAGGGGTGGGGGGTCGCCATGCTAAACGTTTGCCGTTTGGACCTCCTCTAAACGTGCTTTTATTACTGTTATGATTATTATTAAGGGCCTGCTCGCACATAGTTTTTTTAAATCTGGGCGGTCAGTGCTCAGGTCCGCGGAAGGCGTAAATGTACGTAGTCCTCAGAACGTCTACGTTTGATAGTTTCAGCATTGTATAGTGTAAATACCCGGATTCGGGTCACTTTTAAAAGACTACGTAAGTGGGTCGTCAAAAAAATCGGATATAGTCAGAAAATCGGATTTGGGCATCAAGACCTGCAGTGTAAATGCAGCCTAAGATAGCACAACGGCTAAAGCATTGACACACTGAAACTAGTGACATCTATAGGCCAGACTACAAAATTACATCGGAATGAAACAAAGACAAGCATGTCATGAAAGTCATTAGTGTGTTAAGTCATTTGTAGCAAAAATTGTTTATGAAAATTAAAAATTTCATAAAATAAATAGAACAGTGAAATTCTCGAGCTACTGCTAAATTAATATACAGGCCTATCTGTGTTGAATTTGTGTATAAATGTATTTATATGAAAAAAATGTTAGATTCATGTGACCATAGCAACTATGCAAGCAAAAACTCCTTCGCTAAAACTGAATTGAATAGTATAATTAATTAATTCATGCATCCATTCATTTTTTCTATATGAATGAATGAATTCAATAGTATAATAATGATGGGAATTCTGGTTCTTCTTAAAGAGAACGGTTTCTTTGGGCTTGGCTCACTAAATGGAAAAGGAGCTTAGTTTAGGCATATGATATACGTCCAGTCCGGCACCAGATGCCGCTGTTCTGTGTGGCTTCAAAGCTCTGAATGGTTAGCTCATTTTCCCGGCACAATTACATGAACCCCTAGCAATGCTTCACGGGGCTTCTATTGAAGGCAAGCCAGGAGAGATTTCACAGGGCTTTCTCCCCTTTTAATAGTCTTTGGGACATACCAAAAAAAGCAAACTCACACTCCCTCTGCTATTGTGAGAGTGATGTACCTCCTTGTGTACCTCTTTTTGCCACTCCCACCTAATTAGGCATTCTACTCAGAAGAAACAATTATTCTAAGAAATATGTGATATTTCATTTAACAATATATTCCACCAATGTCCTTCATTTAATTTCACATTTATTTCAACCAGAGTTATTTCCCCTAAAATATTAAGTGAAAATTCAAGAAACAAAAACAAACAGATTAAATTAGAAACAGCTGTCTCAAAGACTGACAACATTATATAAACAGAAAAAAAAAACAAATCCTCGGTTTGGCTGTCAATGAAGGGGATGTGGTGTGGCTAAGACGCCGCCGCTGCTGCTGCTGAGCTGCCGTGAACTAGTGATGACAAAGTGTCCACCCGAGGTCTAAACTGTGAAAAATGAAGGGAAATTCGTAAGAAATGATGGTTTCACAACAGAAGAGTTTGTTTATGACGTGGACGCGCGCACCAATCTGTAGGTGTGAACGGGTGTGCTCAAGGTGCTCGCTCAGACAGAGACGAGTTCCATTGTAAAAAAACAAAGCATAGAGCGAGATGATCTACTAAACGTGCATTTATTGTTGTTATGATGATTATTAAAGGCCTGTTCGCTCATAATTTCGTAAATCTGTGTGGAGAACCCAAAAAAGGCTGACAGTACATCAATTTCATATATGCGTCTTGTGTCACCAAACAAAAAAAGAAAACAAAAACAAAAACATGAAATTTACTTCCTGTATTTAATTTATCTCTTTAAAGACGAACTTTTGCTGGACTTTATTTTTGAATTATTGATACTGTTGTGAAGCTATTAAACATAATCATATGCATATCTACAATAACCGGTATTTAAGCTTGTATCAAAACCCAACTTTCATGAGCATTGTAGTCCATGTATCATTTAGTTAATTTCATGTCTCTCGATTGACTTTAGGCAGTACAGTATGGTTAAATATGCATAGATTTCCATTTATTGTAGGCTTCTGTTTTTTAGCATATTCCTTTGTGCTTTGAAGCGTTTCCCTGACTAAGCTGAACTCCAGAGGGAAAGTCCACTAAATCGACTGCACCAAACATTGTCCAAACATTTGGACAGCTTAAACATGGGTATTGTTGAGTCTGCCTTGGCACAAGACCTCTGTTTCATTTACGGCTTTTGCTGGAAATCTGATTAACAGAGGCATTTTTATGGAGTTAATTCAGTCTCAATAATCAGAAATGCACACAACATATTTCACAAATACACACGCTCCGATTCACAAATGTCATTTTATGCAAACGTGAAAAATAAATTCGGAAATACACACCCTGTGTTTCACAAACACACAGATTGTGTTTCACACATGCACACTAAATGTTTTACAAATGCACAATAAGTGTTTCTCACAAATGTGCACACTGTTTTTCACAAAAACATTTTAGAAATTCACAATAAATGTATCAGAAATGCACAGTAAGTGCTTCACAAACATGATTTTTAGGTACACATGTGATGTGAACTCACAGATCATTCGAATTGCAGAGTGTGCATTCAAAATCCCGTTCTCATTTGTGAATCTCCCCGTGTGTGTGAGAGATTTTTCTACGGTGAATATTGAGACTCATCTGACAGAGCGGGTCAACTAATCTCACCATTGGCTAGTGGATCTGTCAATCAAACTCATCGGCAAAGCAGGCGGGTTCGCTTTTAGCCAATCGAATGGCCCCTTACACTCCTCACTTTCAAAGTGACGAGGGAGGGAGCTGTTCAGCACAGCAGTTGGGAGGACGCGGGCGGCAAACATGGCGGAGAGGTCTTCTGAACGGGATCAGTCTCAGCCCGTAAGTAATGCATTTATTTGATCATTCCCTCGTTGTACGTCCTGTAATGTTATTGAATACTAAGTTGAAGCGTTCTCCTTTGCCAAGTGACATGTGTGAATGCTTTATGAACACTGCAGCCGAGTCGTTTGCAGAGTACCCCCACCGCAAATTAGCTTAGCTTTGTTTTGCTTAGCCTGTGCAAGTTGTGGCTGTGTGAGTGTGAGTGAAGTTCAAGCCGGTGTCGGTTAAAGCTAGCGTCTATAGCCAATGATCTGTAGGTTCTTAACATGATTCATAAGGAACTAAGGGGAAAAGCATGCCGGATTTACAGCAGCAAAGAAAGTTTAATAAAAAGTATTGATTTGGAGACGGCGATTTGTTTAAACACTGATGCTATGCTATGCTAACTAGCTAGTTGTTCCGTGTGCTGCCTTTATGTAAACGCGAACCGGGTTAAAGTTAGACACAGCATTTTCACAACCCAGACTTTAATAAGACGGGGTGGACTGTGCAACAAAGTTAATTCATGACATTCATGAAAACGGCATTTTTTAAATATAACATACATGAATCCACTGTTGAATGAAAGAAGCCTCATTAAGTTTCTAACGTTAGAACCCGTATTCATTGTGATGACCAGCCCTGTGAGATTGTGTCAGAGTGACAGCCACTAAAATCCCCGTATCTTTACTTCCAATGACGTAATGACAAGAATCCCAAACATTATGTTTTTAGGCTGTTTTGTAGTCGATAAGTAGTCACAGAAAGGGTGGATGGGAGAAATCAGCTGTCAACAGTGATTTGAGTAGAAGTTACTGTAAATATTACACACAGGCTTCCTGTGATCAGTGTCTTGTCTCTGATTTTTTTTTAAAGGTGTTCTTTACTACAAGCTCAAGTTATCATAGCAAGAGTGTTTTAAAAAAATTCCCCTTTCATATATTTGAAAATTATGTAATTTAAGATAAGACAGCTAAATGATCTAATCCATGTTTGTTGTGTTTTTATTTATTCTCTAGGAATTACTGAATGTGACAGCGTGACAATCTTTTGTTCCTCGTGCCATCAGGCAATACAACTCTCTGGCAGGGCATCTTACAAGTAATTTCTTTTAATTTTACCCACTGATTTTCCAATTATTTACCTTTTTTTTATCAATCTTTTTATTTTGTGATATTTCTATTTGTAATGCATGTGTGTTTATGTGTTTTTTTAAGATGGCCATTTTAAAAAAATTTCCTCAGGGATTATTAAATACCCTTCTATTCTATTCTATTTCATATTTTATCATCCTGTTGTATTACTGTTTTACCTGTCAATTGGGAATTTAGCATTTTTGCCCCTGTAAATATCTGTCAGTTGAAAGTATTTGTACTTGTATTCCATAGATCTTGTACCTGAGAAGATAGCAGAGAACAACTGTGCAGACACCCACTTGGCCTTCTTCAGTGACGCTGTGAACGTTTATGGCTTTCCTCTGAGGTATTCATGTTATTCATAAAGAAATATTTTATTCACATATCAGGCAGTATAAGTACTTGGTTATTTGTACAAAAATAAAATTACTTTTTTTAGACTCCTCTCCATAAACAAAGGCAACTCTAAAACTTTCCCCTCATGAATAACATTTTACCCCCCCTTAACAGTCTCTCTCACCTCATTTTTTTCCCCAGAGATACATGTAACCCACTCCTGCAATTTTTTTAACCTAGAAATTCTACTTATTGGCATCATACATAAGAACATTACATTTTAAACTGATGTGTACCGTATTGGCGATGCATTTGTAATTATGTGTTTGAGACATGATTTTCATGTTATTGTCAGGGTGAGAGGAGATCACGGAGGAGAAAATGTGGGCATAGCCGAGTTAATGCTCACAGTACGTACAACTGACACAAACGGCTTCATTGTGGGAAAAGTGTACACACAATCAACGGTGAGTTGAACCTAGTTTTAGAAGCTTTAATATATACACAGGGCTCCAGACTGCGTCCATTTGGTCGCATTTTGCGACCAAAATTTGAGAGTGTGCGACTGAATTTTACACCCAGTCGCACATGTGCTACCAGTAAATTTGCCTCCCCCACCCTCCGTATTTTTTATACATTAAACATGAAAGGAGCACGTCAATGATCGATGAAATGAGAGATGAAATCATCAATGAGACGCGAGCGCACACGCACGCAGGCAGACACACACACTCGCGCGAATACTCATGAGACTGGAGCACACGCGAGCACACACTCGCGTTTCATTGAGTGATGCCTGAGGCGGCCAATGCGTGTGGGAAGAATAGGGAAAGTCACTGCAAGTGGCTAAAATATGTGGAGGGGCGGGGCCTAACATCCGTGGGAAGGAAACGGAGACAAATATCATCACAACCTGATATGTGCGTCTGAGCTATGAGCAAGCGAACTATTGATTCGTTCTTCCGACCTGCAGCTAGTGTACCAGTGACAGAGTGTACAGCAGGGGTCTCAAACTCGTATGAAATCGAATCTGCAGCGAGACTGAAAGAGACCAGGAATTAGGAGTTGTCTTGGGATGGATGTAGCCTTTTTTTAATCAGTTGGTATTTTAAATTATTTTAATTGATCAGTGAACTACAAAAAACCCATCAGGACGCATGTCCCATAATGCATTGTTTTTTAGTCTGTAGGGCAGCTTTTAGTCAGTTCAATACTAAATTTCCAGCTGCGTTCACTCTGATTGGTGTCTTGCTCTCACCCCTTTCTCGTGATATTTTTGTTTTGATTGACAGGTGATGTTGGAGCAAAAACAAAAATATACGTCACACACCAGGTGATCTGTGCAGTGTTGCGTCCATCTGGGTGATCTCAAACACGCTTATTGTGCATCTTGACTGAACCTATTTGGTGTCACCAACATGAATTTCCATCCTCTAATATTTACATACATTTAAGTATTGTTTGAAACTGTGAAATTACGAAAGGTTACTACGGTAATCACTTGTTACTAAAAACTTTTTTTTATTCTAAATGTATGGTATTTTTTTTACTATTTTTACTTAGTTGTACTGTCGTGACAGCGATGGTGATGTCAGTTTACCTTCATGTTGCATCTTCAAAAGTGCAGATTAAAATGTGACACTGAATTAGAAACAGCACATTGTAATTTCTGCATCTATTATTAAAGTATTTATTTGTAATACAGTGGAAATTAGTAGATTTGGTTAGAATGTTGATTTACGGTATGCGCCCCTAAATTTTCTGGTTGTGCCCCTAAAATTTTCAGTTAGGGGCCACTATGCTCCTAGTGAAAAAAGTTAGTCTCGTGCCCTGATACATAAAAGTGAATGATGTATTAAAAATAAATCTGACAATATAATATTTCTTTTTGCTTTTTTCCAAATACAGGATTGAGCTCCTCTGGTGTGATGTCTTCGTGAGTGTTACTGGTTTATATTACAACATCCTGCACTCTCCTGAGGACCAAGACTTTCTCAATATCAGTCACATCACGTATTCTGCTGCCATTACATTTTTCTACCACACATTCAGGCCAGTTTGGATGTCTTTAGTGATGCGTGGGACAGCCATCCAATCAGGACGGAGCAAAGCATGACACCAAATCAGCTGTGGCAGTTGGGCTTGACCCAGAACCCTGTTTCTGATCCCCGGGTAAATGCTTTATTTAATCTCACTGTACTGGACAACTGATTTGTGTGCAGTTTGACTAAAGTGGAAAGTATCAAGAAGAGTATCATGAAATCATAATGACTACAGTGAATATTCATCGAAAATGAATGAAAAGGATTATTGTTGTGTGGTGCAAACAATTTCCCTAAATTGTTTGTTTGTAGGAAGAATAGCACATCTGCAAGTTCAAAATGCATCACAATGCATGGCCTTATGAGCCATCAGATGTACTAATGTCACTACTTTGTTAAGGTTCACTTATTTGCAAATTATAAACAGTTATGGAGATATGAGGTCTGCCTGCAAGCAACAATATAAGTTATTATTAGTCGGTCACTGTTCCTACATAATCTAAAACACAAAAAAAACAGTGCTGTTCATAAACAGTATCTTTTTTTTTTTTTTTGTCAGGGTATGCTGGTTCCAGAGATTGAATGGGAGGAGAGTGGATCCATGACTGAACCTCATCCTGGGATCAATGTCCTGGTATGGGACAGTCCTCTTTTGGGTCCACAAATGTTGGAACTGCAAGACGACATCAATCCATTGTGGAATTCAGACCGTTTGGGAGTGGACCTACATCTTTACTGTCCAGTGCGTTTAGAACTTAATTTAGGCGACATAATTACATACAGAAGAAGAGAGACTGAGGGGAGTAAGACAGAGTTCAAATCAATACTGCTGTATTGTTCAAGGGACTTCATTGTATGTAAGGATGTTATGAAAATTAGTTCCAGTTTAAATAAAATTCAAATCAGTAGAGATCCCACATTTGCTTAAATTTTGATGTTTTAATCTGTCCATGTTTTCACTGAATTTTACTCTGCAATAAAGGGTGAATGTTTGCACTTTGTTGTTCTATGACCATCTTTTGTTGTGTAGTATTTAACCAGCTATAAAACCCAGATAGATGAGGATCTTTTTTGCAAGGGTGACCTGGCCAAGAGGTGTATATGTATATGGTTACAATATAAAATCAATTACATTTGAGTTATTAAAAAAATAAAATTAAGGTCAAGCAAAGTGACTTCGGGCTGAGCAGGGGGGGTGTATTGGGTATCTGTGATTGACAGTGAGATGAACTTGAGGTAATGTAGTCCCACTGCGTGGTACGGAGCAAAGTGATGCCAGTTTCTCCACAAAACCTGTGGAAGTTGAAGATTTTTCTCCTCCACCTTCATATGATCAAAACCGTGTCTGAGTGTTGAAATGACGCTAGCATGAAAGCTAAGAGAATAACGTACAAACAATCCCGAGTGAAACGTTCATTGTAAATCCCATGACCAGTACAGAGTTCGATGGATTCTATGTCAACTGCATTCAACCACTGTTGCCTTGCTTCCAGGTCCACTGAAAAGTTGCACAAGCCAGTAATTTTTGACAACCGAAGGCAATAAACCGACAAGCCATGCTAGGGCTAACACGCTAACGACCGACTGGTACAGAATCAAATATGGGCGGGGCTTTTGCCACCCGCAGAAAGCGTAGAGAAAGTGTAAGGGGCCATTCGATTGGCCAAAAGCGAACCCGCCTGCTTTCCCGATGAGTTTGATTGACAGATTCACTAGCCAATGGTGAGATTAGTTGACCCGCTCCGTCAGATGAGTCTCAATATTCACCGTAGAAAAATCTCTCACACACACGGGGAGATTCACAAATGAGAACGGGATTTTGAATGCACAGTTTGCAGTTCGAATGATCTGTGAGTTCACATCACATGTGTACCTAAAAATCACGTTTGTGAAGCACTTACTGTGCATTTCTGATACATTTATTGTGAATTTCTAAAATGTTTTTTGTGAAACACAGTGTGCACATTTGTGAGAAACACTTATTGTGCATTTGTAAAACATTTAGTGTGCATGTGTGAAACACAATCTGTGTGTTTGTGAAACACAGGGTGTGTATTTCCGAATTTATTTTTCACGTTTGCATAAAATGACATTTGTGAATCGGAGCGTGTGCATTTGTAAAACCGGTTGTGTGCATTTCTGATTATTGAGACTGAATTAACTCCATACATTTTGAGCAGAGTGACATGGAAGAGGGGAGACAAATGGAAGAAAGGAACAGATACTTTCATTAAATCACCAATCGATGCCCATAGTCCCCAGAGGCCAACGCATAGGAATTAAGGAAAATAATGAAATGTCATAAAAGAGCAATTTCCTTTTCTTTATCTAAACAGTTTGAGCTGATAGATGCATCATTACTTACCAACAGGGGAATGTTCTGTCCCTTTGCTTTGTTTGGCTTCACTCTATCTGTAGTACTTTTTTACTCAAGGATAGGGCAAGAAACCATAAACTACACCTGCCTCTTTAAAAGATGAACAAAACTGATGATCTGCCAGGGAGCCAGCCAGCCATTTAACTGCTAAAAAGGCCCAATCATATAGTTCAGTGATTAAAACGTGCCATTATGAAACACTCGAGAAAAATCTCAGAAATGGACCTGAGGCGTTGTGCTGAGGGGTGCTGAGAGAGCGGTCTTTTGTCTGGCAGACAGAGCTGATCTGCAGTGTTATAACCCTAAAAGACAGTTATTTCTCTAAAGGATATATGCACACTTTTTTAGTTTCTAAGTTGCACCTTTGAAAACAGACAGGACTTCGTCTTCTTTTTGGTAACTTTATTCACCCCGGAATTTGTATATTTTTATATTTAGTGCTTTCTTCTGAGGCAGCCAGAGCAAGAAAAGAAAACATGATGGCACACAACTCAAAGCGCATCTCAATAACCGCACGGTGAAAAAATAAGTTCCGGTCACTTAGCTTAAATGTTTTGTATCACTGCGACGGTTTCTTTAAGACAATCTTTTGCTTCATCATCTGGACAAAAACAAGCGGTAAGAGGTGAACTTTCTCTCTGAACCGATGCTTTATTCAACCCATCGGAAATATCAGCATATATATATCGTTGAAACTTGACTGTAGCGAGGGTGCGGCACGACGTGACGCGACGTGACGGGGACGCGGACCATACAAATATTTCGCTTTCGAGGAAAGCGGTAGAAATAAAAAAAAAAAAAAAGAATTAAGGACTAAAAACGGGTAACTATTTCTTTCTTTTATAATTGACCATGCTATAAGCGGGTTAATGGCCTTTGAAGTGTGCATTATCACTTTTTAACGCACTTCGCATCGCACGGTTCAGGCTTCCATGGCGCGCGTTGAAAAGTCATGCATACTTCGTAGGCCATTAACCCTTACTTAGTGTTTTGGGGTTGCTGGAGCCCATCCCAGCTATTAAGTGAAAGCAGATACACAATGTGCTGGTTATACACTTATACCTAGTTTTCAGGCCACACAGAAACATACAACCACACAGACTCATCTATGAAAGGGCACATTTGAGTCACCATTTAACCTATACAGCAGGGTTTTGTACTTTGAGAGGAAGCTAGATCACTTTAAGAAAACTCATACATTCACAAGGAGAATATGGAAACTAAACACAAAAAGGACCTAGTCGGGATTCTTCTCGCTAACCACTACACGGCCAAGGAGCACCAGGAATAAACTAAAACACAAAAACATTTTTTAAGTCTTAAAGATCAGCCATATTCTTAAAAATAACCATTTTCTTATAGTACCTGTCATCCTGTTCTGATTTGTAAGAGGTTGTTGCTTTATACAGACTAAGATTGTGCTATAAAATCAAACACACAAAATGGTTACTTCTTGTTTTTGCTGTAAAAAAGGAAAAATCAGGACATCACTAAAATGTAAAAAACAATTTTCCTTGGCCCTAACGAGGATATTGTAATTTAATCCTGTTATTATTCTACTTTTATTGATAATATTACTGATGGGGGGACAAAAAAGGTGAATATGAGGGTTCAATAACAGTTTGAATGAATGAATTCCTTTACAGAACAAAGGTATGGTTTGAAAGCCACACATACTGTCTGAATGTTGCCCATGTATCATTTTTCTGAATGAATCTATAGAATGTTTTATTTTATAGAACATTTTTTAAAAAAAAACTCCCTTTTTGATCGGGTAATTGTTTAAACTGCCAGACATGTTTTTCAATGTTGTTAGAACATAACAATCAACTACAAGTAGTGACACATTTTAAAGTTTGTTCACCCTAAACATAAGTCAAAGTACTTTGACAGCCTTATGGCAAATGGCTCCATAACATAATTTCTTTTCATGAACAGCTGCAGAGGTTATTCTTGGCTTGCTTTAGCCATACCTCTGTTCCCAGTTCAGTTTTTCTTTGTGTGGGCTCACAGCGCTGCCTTAAATAAATGGTTGAATGAAGAGGAGGCAGGGTGAAGAGTGACAAGTGGAGTGGCTGCTACACTATAAATTGCCTTGCGTTTATTTAGCTTCATCTGTTTAAGAGAGGCTCAGTACTCTCCTTTTAGCTGAAGAGTCCCAGGGAGATTCTTATCCCTGGGCATCTGGCCTTGGTACACAGCTCTCCCCTTCAGGTAAGCGCCTCTCCTTTAGCTGCATGCCTAATGATCCTTGCCAGCATCTGGCACAGGAACTCCCTGTGATTCTTCATACCGGAAGAGGAATTGACAGCAGGTCTCCCCTTTCCCTGCCCTCTTTCTTTCTTTTTACTCCAATACATGAAGTATTTAGAGTCTACAGATTTATATGTTTTGCTGCTCCTTTTTAGAATTTAGAGTTCTGCAAAGTTTTTTAAACATTACCGTTTCACTTATTTTATTATTTTTATCACATGTTGTTCCATGATAGAGTGGGAGGTTTTCTTTTTGAGGTTGTGACAAGATCACTACAATATCTGATGGAGTATAATAGGAGCCTTTGGGCTACTTTCAGTCAGAAATAAAAACAATCTCAAAATTATGAATTTTTATTTATTTTTATTTATCATTCCCTAAAAAATCCCATAAAGACAAGTGACTCAATAACTACAATTGAAACCAAACCTGCTGTTTGTTTCCCATGAAAGAAAAGACTGTTCTTACAGTGCTGTTACTGCTAGATCAATAAAGATGGCGTGCATTTACATAAATCTATAAACAAAGAAAAAACAAACTAAAGCAGGGTATCACAGTTGCTCATCGACATTCTCATAAAACTATATAAATATGGATGGATGGAAATTATTCTACCAGAATTCTAGTTCTTTGTCATGAGTGCCAGAAGTAAGAATAGATGCTGATGAAAGTTGGAATTTTAAAAGGCAGCCAACAGGATGTAGGGGAGGACTTTCAATCCTGTCTGACTCGCACCAAAATCAGAAAAATACCGTTAACTCACAAAAGGAAGAAAAAAAAGGAAAGCGCAAAGAGAGAGACCAGGATAAAGACTCCTTACAAGCCACTGTTTTGCAGTTGGTTAATTTGGCCTCACATCACTTGTAATAAAAAATAAAAATAAAATAATAGATAACAGCTGAGTTTCTGAGATACTTTTTTCTTCCATACAGTTTAGACTTCACTGTGACATAATATTAATGGCTTCTGTCAAACAGGTTTATAGGATACTCCCATAGCATCTAATACCTCTTGTACTTTTAAATGAGTAGAAATAAAATGCATGGTGATTGCAGGCAACAGGTAACAAAACTCAAGCTTAAATCAATTAATGTCTGTCTTTCATTTGTGCTCCTACAAAAGAGCCAATTAGTCTGGTTTTATGTCTGGATAGGACTAAAGGTCACATTCATGCTCATTTTTTAATATTCAGGAGGTGTTTTTTTTATTTTGCTATGAACACATCCTATACACTATTAGATCTGGTGTGTATAGTATATTCAAACTACTTTTAACTGCGTACAGTTTCACTATTACCTTCCAATTACGAAGTAGAATTACAAAAGACAAAAAAAAATTGGTTTAAAAAAGCTCTTTTGACAGTCCTTTTGCAAATATTTTGCACAGGCACAAAGATAAATGAAACTATCCTTATATGTAAGCTGTTCATTAAGAAAAAACAAATGCAAGGATAAACCTCAAACAAATGTGATTAACATTAGAAAATGAGACCACAAGTTTATCATGGCAACACATATTTTGACATACTGATTTTTTTTATTTTTAAATTGAGAACCTATTTGACTCTTTTTCACAAATAATTTTAAAATATTAAAATGATACCAATGCTAATTCTTATTTTAATGAAGCAAGGAATTGCATGGTCATAATAACTCTGCTTGTTTCACTATGGAGTTTGTAACATAACCCAGCCTGCCTTTTCTCTTGGTCTAAACAAAGACACATATTAAAAGCAACAACTTTAAATTTCTTGGATTCTTGGACTTCCATTAATTTTGCCAGTGAGACACATAATCAGTTTGCATCCCAACATCTTAGGGTGTTTCGGCCATTCATCACAATCCACCCTCCGCTGAGGCAGGCCCACCGCAGGTTGATCAAGCCTGGGTGTGTCTCGCTTTTGTCCATGTGATGTCACTTCTCCTCAGCCACAGCCAATGGCTCGCCCTCTCAGCGGTGTTGGTCATTTCCTTTATAGCCTGTCTGTGTGCCCCGCCCTCCGACTCCAACTTCTCTG
The DNA here is from genome assembly GCF_053564925.1 of Oryzias latipes. Lineage (NCBI taxonomy): Eukaryota > Metazoa > Chordata > Actinopteri > Beloniformes > Adrianichthyidae > Oryzias > Oryzias latipes. The sequence continues at coordinate 26,257,662 of NC_136239.1, forward strand.
AGGAGCTTAGTACTGTACTGGCGACAAAGCCCCTGCATCCCACCTCCACTGGGTGCACCCTGATGTTCCAGCCTCTGTCCTAAAAAAAAAACCTCATACCTTTCAATATTTGGGTTAAAATATTTAAAAATACTATACTTAAATATACATAGCTTTGTGATTTTCCTAAATTGTTTGAAAACAGCACAAGTTAATCACATTTAATAAAGTTTAGGCATATAAACAGCATTGGCGATATAACATGTTTGTGATGAGGTGGAGATAAACCTATGAGTACAGAATCTAATATTGTAAGGCATTGGCTGGCCAAAATCCAGTACTCATTATGGTGTTAGCTTGTTAGCTGAAAGATTTCTGTCAGAGCTATTTACCTTCGTGTTTAAAGCTTTTCCATGATCACACACGGAAAAAATAATTTCTTCTTTAGTCTTTACAGTTGTAGTTCGAACCAAACACCAGTGACTTTTTAGGTCACAACTATTAAAGCTTGACAGAATCCCTTTCTGCAAATTCTATATTAAATTCTATATTAGTGTCCACACTTTCCACTGTTTTATTTGTCAAGATACTCTGTCTCTCGAGGTGTCGTTGTCATTTAAAGCAGCAGTTTGCCCCAACTCATCTAATTTACCCTTAACTCTGCTTTTGCTTAATTTAGTATGCATAAAGAATACAAATTAGCCACTTAGCAACCACATCAATTATCCACCTGGCTTTTTATCAGCAAAACACTCATTACAGTCCTCTAGTGGTAAACATGGACTTACACCGGTGAAATCTGTGTTATGGTTCGCTTTGGAACCAATTAACACTCAATGCTGGTTCTCCTATGAGACTAATAAAATGCAGCAAGAGGTTACAGCTTAAAGTGATAATGTTCAACAGTTCCTGCATAAAAAATTATATATTACAAAACAAAACAAACAAAAAAACTTTAATTTAAAAATAGCTACTTAAAAATGCACAAAACCTGAGACAAAATCAAATTTAGATTGCACAAAAGTTATATTATAGTTTACTACTCAAATTCATCTTTGGAGTTTGTTAATTTGCTCACCAGCCCCTCATACCTTTTAACTGAGTTTTTACATTTGACCTTTATTTTTCTGGACCCCTGTGCTGGGGACAATAAACATGAGGATTGTACTCTCATTTAGTTGTTTTTTTTTAGTTTAGTTTTGTTAGTTCTCCACATGCTTTCTTCTCAGGTCAGTCACCAGGTGCAAGTTGCTAATTATCCACAGCTGTCTTCATTTAAGCTAATCAGCCTGCCTCTCCTTTTCAGCTCATCCCTGTCAGGTTATCTGCTGCTCTGTTAGTCTTTTTGGTTCAGCATTGGGCAGAAGTTTGTTCAGATGTAAGTGTAATTCCCTTTTTTTTTTTTTTTTTTTTTTTTTTTTTTTTTTTTTTTTTTTTTTTTTTTAGTTAATCAAGGTTTTGACGTTTTTGCCATGTGCTCATGCTTTTTGGGTCCAATACTATATATGTATATATATATATATATATATATATAAAGTTCATCAGCAATCAAATTACTTATATTTTTCAGTATAATATATGTTGAACTATTTTATTTTAAGTGTCCTGCCAACCTTGTTCCCTTATTTTTCTGTCAAATCTGTGGCTCCATGTTGAAAGATGACTACATGCCCATAATTCCCTGTATTCTTGTCTTGAAGCAATGACATGCATTTAGAGTCTTGTCATTCAAATGAAACCAACGTACATCAGTTTAAAGCTACGTCAAAAAGCCCCCTAAGCCTGTCTGTTCTGTTTTTCTCTGCATATTTACATATTCGAACCATAGTTGGGGATTTCACAAGTCCTTTGTCCTTTGCTTAAAGGTGAGTTTATTCTGGTTATCTTTTAATTTTATCTAACTTTTTTTTTATGGTGGATGATCCCAAATTGACTTGAAAGTTTTTAAGTTGTTCTGAATGAAGTAAGTCAGCATGGCCACCGACAAAGGTGGTCCCTCAGGAGATGTCAGCAGAAGCCTTTTTATGGCTCTTCTCCATTTCTAGTGGGAGGATTGACCTGCTATCATCCGGTTGTGCACCCAGTATAGATCATGTATTTCCGGATGGCAGAGCAGAGGTATGGGAGGACTTAGCTTGGGGAGGAAGAGAAGCATAAGGAAGTGAAACCGATCTGTCTTTCTTTTGTGTCCTTTGTCTTTGTCAGATGGCAGGAAATATCTTAGACTCAAATGCATGCAGCTTTCAGAAGCTTGATTTAGATCAACTCTGCCCCACAATGAAACAAAAGAATTATGCTGGTGTTTTTGAACACAAGAATGCTGTGTGTAAAGCAGGTGAGTATCAACAAGAAGGAAGCCATGTCATACAATCTGCTGTGGAAATGAATCTATCCAATGAATGAATGAGAGCTTAGTAAATCCTCCTGAAATTTAACTTCTCACTATGTGTTGATTTGAATGGCCTAGCATACACAAAATATGAAGTATTTTTACGTGTCAAACTCTTTATCTTGACAGAAAAGTTTGCATTGCTCTAAAATTAAACAGGAATTCATTCAAGAAAACGGCAAGCTCATTTCACCAAGAAAAACTGCTGTTCGATACTTGTCCAAAAATGCGTTCGTAAACTAGATGGCCTGTGGGAGAGGATACTTTTTTGCCTTATTGCTACATTAACTGTATATCTAATTTACAATACACGGAAGACACTCATGATGTTGGGAGATCAGGTTTATTTATTGTGAAGAGCTCTACCAAATAATTAGTAACTATGTCTCCATGTCTGGGTTCATGAGATAATTCAGAGAGCGAGGTTCACAATCTACTGCTGGAGCTACGTCTAAATAACAGCTGCTTTCATTGGTACTTCTGTCTCTCTGTGACCCAGTTTGAAGATTTGTAGTCCTGCATTAGTAGGAGAAAAAAATAAAAATACAATTAGAGGATGAGACCTTATTATTGAACCAATGACACAGAAAAAGCAGTACAGAAGAACCAATTATTGGTAACCAACGGGAAACAAAGGAAATCCTATAAAATAGTGCAATGGTGTATGTAGTTTAACAATCAAGTGCTAGAAATTTGCTAGAAAAATGCTGGTTATGCCTTTGAGCTTACACTGCGTACATTTGCTTCATGGGAATTCTAAAAATCCTATTATCCACCCTTTAGGCCTTAAAGTTTAGCATTACTTATAAAAGGGACTCTGGTCTGGACCATTGCGCTAAAAAGCATGTCTGTTTCTTTGGAAGTTCTTTTGCACACTAGTGGAGAGCTTGAGCTTTCCCTCTGCATTTTTGCTAGACAAAAGAGAGTCTGCATTGGCTATGCCAAAACTACATGATGTTATCTGACAACTTGCAGGGAAATCCAAAGGGAAAAGCTCAATTGTAGGAATCTTGTGTGTAGGAATGAAAACACAGTTGACAGACCAACAGAATCCCAGAGCAGCTACCACACAAGATGAGCTTCAATGTGAGTACAGTAGGCTGTATGCAACATGTGTGCAACAGGTGACAGGCGTGCTCTCATGCTGGTGAAATCCAAATGTTTTTAAAACTGAATGTTTAATAGAAACAGCCAAATGATGGGAACTTATTTTAGTTTATGACAAGCTCATCATTGTCAGATGTCTCAAAATTCAATTTGCAAACATCTGCTCCTTTGTTCCACTGAAAAACTCCCCTGCCCTTACAACCACTGTTCTAGGATACTGACAGTTTTAAAGTATTAAAAATCCTGAAGACAAATGCATCACATTTTCTAGCTTTGATAGAAATAACAAGATTGACAACCTCTTTAAAAACTGAAAGGAATGCAACATGTTTTGAGACCCATTCGCCTCACTCTGTCTCTCAATCTCTCAATGTAGAAGCAAGGGATCACTGTACCATAGTCATACTTTTATTGTTTGGGTCACTTCTTATGTAATTGAAATTCAAATTCTTCACACACAAGTTCACCTCATTTTTAAAGATGAGTTTTTTCAGTTAATAGCTTAATTTAAGCACAGTTCTTAAACACTGAATATGGCTCTTTTAGTTTTTTTTAGCTTAAAAAAACACCTTGATTTTAAGTGTAAACTTGCTTTTTCTATATACAGCCCTGTTAACTAACCCTATGTGTTAAAATATATGTATATGTGTATGTGTATGTGTATGGGTGTGTGTGTGTGTGGGGGTGTGTGTGTGTGTGTGTATGCGTGTACTCGCATACATCAGGGTAAAAAAGGAATACTGACTTATATAACAGAGGAGAGTTTTTCAAAACATTTGATAGATGAACAATTACCAGGAGGAGCTGGAGGAAAATTTAAGTTTTATAGAACACAAAGAAAAAGCCTCACAAAAAAATAAATAAAGCGCTTCCTCTCCTCCTTTAAAAGATTAAAGTTTCAAGGTAATGATTAGAAGAAAAACAGATCTTTTACCTGGTAAGCATAACATTCACTGTAAAATGCAATCATCTAACTTTTTGAACACAGAGAGTCCCTCTGAGTTACACACAGGGTCATTAGGGAAAGAACACAAAAGAAGTTTGCTACTATGTGACCATTCCTGTGGACTCCAATGAATGCATATCACGGTGAGGAGCTGTAAGCTGGAACCATACAATTGCAATCTATCAACAACGTTGTCAGATTGAGCAGATCCTCAGATGAAAATGATTACTTCAAGCACTAAAGGGGTGTTTGAAATCTTTTTACATTTTGCATGAGGGAACCAAAGCATGCTTGTGTGTGAGTGTGTGTGCATGCAGACGGTTGGTTGAGGGTGCTGAAAGATAGAAATGTATGAAGTAAAAACAGATGGTGGGTGTTACACTTAAAACACCATATTTGTGATATGACTTTGCTACAAGCTAACACTTTAAAACTAATATTTTGAGACAGAATTTCTTTTAAAGACTCACTCCAATCAAAATTGTTTTTGGTGTTTTTAACATGTTATTGTGGCTTTTTTCAATGTGAATGACACATAAAGAAAATTAAGGTACAATTCTGAGTATTTCTTTATTCAAGTGGCTTTAAAACTACAATCGGCAAGCCACAAGCTCCCTGCTCTGCTCCATTCTGATGCAACCACTTGCACACAAATAGATCCATGAATGTCTTCGTTTTCCTTGTCTCAACTGATGCTTGACTCAAAACCGTACGGCTGGATAGCTCAGATATTGCTCGCCATTTTTGTTAAGCCAGTAATGTTAGGTTGGGGGTGTGAGGGGTCGTAAGATAGCAGGAGAACATGTTAACAGTTGGGTGACGGGAATTAGGAGCAGGTTTTCTCCGAGCCAACAATCCCACCAACAACTCGGGGGGGCAAATTTCCAATGAATCACTGCTGTTCTGTAGAAATTGTCCTAAAAAATAGTTTTTTTTAATATATATATATATATATATATATATATATATATATATTTCGCCTAAAAACAATGTAATCATAATTAAGACCACAGGGGATGCTTTTACAATAGATCAAAAGGTGGTTGGAGAAGGACCTTACATAAATTTAACCTATTTTAAACAATATCTTGTTTATTCCAAAGTCTCAAAAAACCCTCTCAGGAATAATTCAAAGGGTTATGACCTATGTTACATTGTCTGGGAATTTAAGATTCATGTTTTTGTTATAAAGTCGGAGTTCTATAAATAAAAACAAAAAAAAAACAATTCATCTGGCATGAGCAGCTTTCAAAGTAAATTCCCATCCCTTAGCAAATTTCTATTTCCTGTCACCAGCCCATGGAATATACAACACTCCTCTATAGATCCTTCTTTTAAACCAGCCTCCACTAACTCAAATAATTTCAGAATAACCCACACTGCACTAGTTACCAATGCTGAATAAATAAATGTCTGGCTGGGCTGATGGGTGGAGGGAGGCTTCAGGAAATATTTTACCGGGGGTTGAGTGCTTCCAGGTTGATATCCCTGTAATGGATCAGTGTGTCTTGGAATGTCGGAATTGTGATCTGAAGTGCAGCTACAGTTTCAGATGGATTAATAGGAAGGAGGCAAGCCAGCTGTAACCATGCCCACATGGCCTTAATCAATGGAGCTCTGTGCATGTGGTATGGTCACTGGACACCATAAAAGGCGAAAAGGGTGTTGGTAGACCACAGATATGGAATAAATTTGCTTAAAATCTAAAGGGAAAAAAAAAAAAACGAAAAACATTGAGAGAAGGGAAAAATGCAGAATTTGTTTTTTATTATAATTTTTTAATACAAATTTGTGGAGAACAATGTGACAATATAACCTGATCATTTTTAAAGCTGTTTGTTGCAAACCAGTGAGAAAATTTTTGCATTTTCTCTTTGCCAGAAAATTAGGATTTCAACTTGAATGATGCATGCAGTTCTTTAATAGTGACTTTGTTAAGCTATATTTACATAGTAAAAACCTGACTAAATTAATGCAAAGCAACATACATTTGGTGAACTTGTTGCTTACATTCCCACTTGTAGTGTCATTACTTTGCAGAAATGGATGAGAATATGGAAGGTGTTTGTGTGTTTGAATGTGTGAGGTTTTTTCACATGGGAAGAAGTTTATAAGATGCTATATTAGCATAGATATTTACTGTTGCAGACAAAAAAAATCATTGGAATAAGAATAAGGTTTGAACATATCCCGCATCTAGCAAGCTAATCCTGGTGTTCTTAAGGCTGCTGAGTTGGCAAGAGGTAGATTTAAAGCAAGTTTTATAGCAAGTTTCTGATTCATCTCTATATTAAAGGGGAGATTAGTTTGCTTCAAAGATTGGGTGTGAATTCACCATGTTGTAATTTGTAGATTTAAATTTGAGGAGGACGTTATCCTACCTCTGCTTTCTAGTGCATTGTTTTTTCCTTTTTGTGTAATGTGTGGCAGAGTGGCACACGGCTTTGCATTTTTATTCAAAACAGCATCTGTCAATATCAGAGTCCTCCTATGCCTGCTACAACTTCTTTCAGAGAGTTAGTGTCTGCTGAAGCACATCTACAACCGGAAGTCCTTTGCCAGAACTGGTAGTGGTGCACGTACGGGCGATACTACCCTCATGCAGCACTCTAATAGTTAGTAATTTGGGCGCACTAGCGTCTTACTGAGTGTGAGCAATGCTGGCACTGGGTCTGCTTGAGATATGCAAGTGCCCATAGGTTCCCTTCACAAAATACGCTCGGATTCTCTAACTAACCTAATTTCTTCATTTCTAACAGCCAGGCTGCACGCAAGGAGAGATAGCCTATCACTTGCAAAAAGCAAGTCAAAGTGGTTAAAAAAAAGAACAATCTGTACAATGTGAGTGCGTCTCACCCACTTCCACCCTGCTTACCTGTATGTGTTGCTTAAATGTTCACTACAACCTGCCGCCTGCAGCATGCCCATAGACAAAAATGTGCATGAACATTTTTGCCTTATGGACTCACCAAGAAGCCTACAAATCTTAACATTTCGGTCGGGTCACCTGCATGCTCAAAAAATGTTTCACCTGTAAACAGCTCATATCCACCCGTTAGTTAGGGACATTTGCATTGCAGAAAAAAAAAGGCTCCATGTTTAAAGTCTGTTTTTTAGTTATGATAAACTGCAAATTGAGCCTTTGACATCTTGCAGGAAACCTTGTGCACATGTCAAGTCCTGCCTATAGACAATTAAAAAAACAAAACAAAAAAAAGCTATCAGGCCCGGTTGCTTCAAGGAAATGTTCAACAGCAATGATTTTATGGACTTGGAGAAATGGCTGTTATATTTTCCACACTTGGAAGATGCCTATAAGGCCTCCCCACAAGCATTTAAACCACAAACACTGGAACATGCAGAGTTCCACTTCACTCTCAAACCAGCACCAACACAAACCTGCAAACCTCCCACATCCCTCTTGGGGACTTGTTGGTTGGCAGCTTATGAACAACACACAGTTACCCATGCGCGCACACACTCTTTTCCACACACTCTAATTTAATATCCATAACAACATAACCTTGAAGGATAAAAATGCAGGACTCATTTAAATGCTAATTTGTTTGTTAACATAACATCAAGATTCCATGCGGGACAGGTTACAGAACCAGGCTGTCACTTGATATGTATATTTTATTCCACTTTGTTATTTTTATTGGAACTTTGATTATGATAATACAAAACACTAAATAAAACATTAATATAAACGGGAAAGACTTGAGTATTATCTTTTATGTATTCGGGTGCTTATTATCAGGTAGAAAAATATGAGTGACACCATGAAAAAGGATGAGGGATTGGAGGAGTTTTTTGAGAAAGCATCAGTATTTCAAGAAACTGGTTATTCCAGATGCACTTATACTTATGGTTAAGATTTTACTTTCCTGTCAAATGTATAGATCATTTTAAACTTGACAAAAATTACATTTACAAAAGACATTACTGAACAGGTCATAAAGAATTTGGTTTGTTTGCCAAATATTGTAAGCAAATGTATTCATCCATTACAAAAAAGATGATTCAATAATTATGATAACTTCTTTCTTCTAACTAGTTATTACCTTATCCCAGGGAGATGTTCACGGTTCAACACGGAATTTGTTTTTCATCATAATGTTAAAGTAAACATAGAATTGTAGCTCCGGATTATGCAAGCTAAATATTATATATATATATATAAAAATAAGTAAATTAAAATTGAAATGTAGAATCACATTAAAAACAAAAAATGTCTTTTTTTTTTACATCACGTGCATATGCTGTGGTCTATTTTTTTGTATCTCATATTCTATCTCGCATACAAGCCACATTCAAAATGTTTAATTTTTTGAATAAAAGTGTATCAAAGACAGCAAAAACTCCCATGCAACAGCCCAAACATTACTGAAAAAAATATCTCCTTCATTTTAGTTTAAAATTTACCTTAGTTTTTAATGCCACAAATGCTGCCAGTGAGTTGGATGCTTTTTAGATCTGTTGTGTTAATGTGTTTTAGATTGAGTAATATACTGTTTGCGGCCATTTTTCAATAAGCTGTTTTTGTGTGTAATCTTAATTGTTAAAGCTTTTTTTTGTGTCATTTTTATCTAATTCCTCCAAAAAAGACAAATATACCTTTTTTTTCTTTTCTTAAGTCCATAGGATGATAGGTGCTGTTTTGATGCAATGTAAAAGATCCTACAATAGACACAAAACCACTGCATTGTGATGGTAAGGTTAAGCAACACTTTTAGCGGCAGAGTTGGAGTATTTATGGGGTTTGGTCTGATCTGGCATGACTTCCAATCACAAGCCAAGGCCAGCAAACATTGGTGATGAAGTGATAAGAACGCTGAACTCTTAGAGCAACAGAGTTGCATTACTTGAGAGGATGTGCGGTTCCGCAATTATTGTATCAGTTTTCTACAGCTCATCAAATAGACATCACTTCTGAATGTGTTTAACCAGTGGATCCAACTGGGGAAAACAAAAGGACTGGATTTGGTCTTTTGTGCTTGAGAGGAAAGCATCTAAAGAGTACCGGTAGTCTTGTGTTTTTAGGTCCTAAGACTTTCATTTCATTATTGAATTTTTAAATGAGCAAATGTCTATGAATGAAAGTTGGCATGTATTTAAACATAACTGTCCCACTTGACTACTATACTTGACTATTATCCTGTTTATGCATATTTATACTCACAATTCTATACAACTTTCAGGATACATACCAACCAAATGCACACTTTAAAAAGCATACTTTTTCCTCTACTTTAATTTGAGACTAAAGAATTTGACTTTGGGAGAACAAACGGGCAGAGAAAGAGTGCTCTGCCAGATGATCAATAGAGGCACAGCTTTAGATGAGCCTCCTCTTGATGTGAGCCCCACTCCAGTTTGCATCAAGACAAGACCAAGAGGAACACTTCTCAAATACTTCACTTCTCAAATGTGGAAAACTTTGACAGATCTGCAATATGTCAATGTTGTCAGCAATACACTGAACCATACGTCAACTCATGGGTTCCCTAAATTGAGGTGAGCACTCTTTGTTGTCACAATAGTACTACATTTTCATCATTGTACATTTAAAGGATTCCCAGTGTCATCATGTAGGATTCGGTTTTTCACACAAGTCCATTTGTCTATTTTCATAAATTCTAGTCAAGGGTTTATGGTGGGAACATTACTCTGCTTTTCCTGCATATCCTGTCTTTTGCAACAATAGCTTTTAATTTAATCATAGAGTTGACATAAAATGGTTGTTTAATTTAACAAAAGAAATACAGCTTGAAGTACAGATAAAGTACTTCACAGAATGTTCTTACTGAACTGAAGGGCCATCCATCCATACATTTTCTTAATCCGCTTTATCCCTTTCAGGGTCACAATTTTGCCAGAGCCTGTCCAGACTGTTGGGTGAAATCAGGGTACACCCTGAACAGTTCGCCAGTCTGCCGCAGGACACACAATCACTCAATCACTCACTCACTCACACATGCACATCTAAGGACACTTTAGAAAAGGGGTAGGCAAACTTTTTGACTTGTGGGCCACAGTTTTTATCTAAAAATAAAAACTTTTAATTTAAAAACTTTGGTTCTCATTTTAGAGCCATTTGCACCATATGATGTACCTCATGTAAAACTTAGAGAAATGCTGCCTTCATGTGGTGTTTGAATGATAGAAAAACAAAAAACACCAAATCTTCCAACACCACATAGATGCACATTAACCTTTTTTCTAATCGTCAATTTATTTGTTGTGCAGCATCTATGGGCGCTAACCACTGCTGCACTGTTTAGCCCTGAACTGAATGTATTCATAGTCCTGCCAGAGTGACTTTTGTATAACATGCTAGCATAGTTGCCAAAAAAACTGGACTGCAAATCCAGCATTTGTACGTGCTTTGTTTGTACATCTATAACCAATTCAATTTGTGCCTCTTGCTGGACATTTCCAGATAGTAACGGTAATGTAAAAGTTAGAGGAAAAAGTCAAGTAACACTTTCATGAAGTGGTTATTTGTAAAAGTAAATTTGGCATGTAGAGCTCCAAAAAATATAATGTACTTCAAACTTATTTATCTCACAAGCATTCCCTGGTTTATGCATTTTTAAAGGCAGCTTTTCCAAATATGAACTATTTGCAAGTTTCAGTTTCAGAAGAACATCTAATCTCTATTTTAAATTTCGTTTTACTAGTCACAATAACAATTAATCTAATCTAAAATTAATAGAGATTAAGGTTGTCTGATCATACAGACAGTTTAGATGATGCCAGGTTTCTTAGCAATTCAGTTTTAATAAGTATAAAATATGAGAACTTGCTTAAGAGTGAGATGTGTTTTTGCAACATGCCTCATGAGGGTGGGAATAGAGCCTTTGGGTTTAGTTTTAATGTGGTGTAAGTATTCAGACTATGGGATGGGTAGATTTAAAAAAAAATGGTGCTGGGTGTAGAAGCATAAAATTTTTAAGTGTGTGTGTGTATACAATCACACCCAACATTACTGTAAGAATATCTCTGCAGGCCTACATTTACAAGCATCTTCGCATTAGGTACATGAACACGCAGGTACATGTGTTTCTGATTAAGTAGACAGGCAGGAATATAATAGTTAGTGGCAGGAATGGGGTCAGGTTCCCCCAAAGGTCCTGCTCTAGCAAGGTGGGCGATGGGTTTAATAGTGGGTTCAGAAGAGTGTATTTACACACGAGTTTGCCAGAAAGTGTGTATTTGAGATTGGGTTGTTTTCACAGAAGTGTTGTTGCAGAGAGCAGGACCCACCCGAGTCAGGAACAGAGGCTTGATTGTGTAGCAGAGTGGGCTGGAGGGCCAAGCCTGCTCTGGGGAGAGCGTACGGTGTTATGGATTTCCTTTATAGCCACATTGTGACAGGTGGTAGAGAGACTGCTGTCACAATATGGTCTGGCATAAAATGTGAAATCATGCAGAAACAAACTCGAGAGTTGATTTTCTTTGTTTCAACCTTCAACTGCTCACTTTAATTGCAGACACTTGAAACTTTGTTTTAACATGCAATCTAAAAATGGACCTCTTCTTATGGTTTTGTGATCTAAACTGCTGTCTTTTGTCAGTTTTGCTCATTCGTTCTGAGCTTAGCCAAAGTGTAATTTCCCAACTTCAAATCCATAAGTGCTACCAGGGGAGGTGCTGGGTGGATTACAAGGTTAAGGCTTCATTTTGTCCCTGAGCTGTGGAAGAAAACGAAAAGCAACAAACTTGAGTGTGGCCTTTGCTGGTTTGTGGTTCCAAGGAGAGCATGAAGCTGCCCTTCAGGCTCTGAGGTGCCTGAACCACTTTCACTCACTTCTCTCACTGCCTCAAACTGTTATTGAACTAGGGGCCTCAAGAGGGCGACTAAAAATATTGTTTAACGTGCCTTGACAGAAAAATGTTAGATTGCAGCAAGAAGTACAGCAGCGCGGTGCCGAAGCCACTGCCCTGATCACACAAGGCAAACAATGAAACTTGTGTGGTGTGTATTTGATCCCAACACAGACCACAAAAAAGCTAAACATTAATCAGCGCAATTATTTACCTTCAAAGGAACTCATCCCTTGGCAATGCAATAGACTGGCAACCTGTCTAGAGTGTACCATGCCGTCGCCCTGCAGTTACTGTGATAGGCTCCAGCCAACCCCCCCCTCCCCATGGCCCGGCACAGGACGAAGCAGTAAAGGAAGATGGATGGATGCAACTTGTACTCTGCACTAAACAGGGGCCATTTGTTCTGATGAAGTTACTTTTTTTATTTTAACTTCGGTTTCAGCAGAGCTTATGTTTCAGTTTTGTGGTCAGAAATCTGATCAAAGTTCTACAGCAAACACAAACGGATACGCTGACCACATCAGCAGCAGATAATTCAGGGTGGTGCAGAATCTGTTTGAAGTGATCTGTGAAAAATACGGCCACTGGCGCCATGCAATCTCTGCTAATGAAATCGGAGTGAAGACTGATGTAAAAATAGAAGTTTTACAGACTGGAAATTTTAGTTTTTGTTTATAAAATGTTATTATAAAAGAAGAATGATGTTTATATTTAAGCATCATTTCATCCAAGCTATATGCCTTTTTATATTTAACATATTTACATAAAAACCACAAAAAAACCCGCAGCAGTTTGGATAATTTTTTAAGAGTCTACTCTGTGTAAACAATTGCCACAGTGATGAGTACTTAAAAATGATAAATATTGAGGATTTCATTGTACATTTAATTATAGTCGGCTCCTGATATACAATAGAAGTTATAAACATAATAAAAATGTCCAGGATATTACAAACCTTAAAAATACACAATTTTTGTGCTTGTTGGACGGCATACTGTTGTCACTGGCTACGATGTAACTTATTTAAAGAATTACTTTCCAAATCAATGAGATTTTGAAGATTGTTTATAAAGCAAGTATCCGAAGATGCTCAACTTTTGCAGTGCTGAAATATAGCAAAAGAATAAAATAATTTAGAAAGTCGTGATGACAAATTAAGCATGTTTTCCATCCAAATAATATTTTCCTTTTTTTTTGAATGTTCTGTTTTACTTAAAGGTAATATACATTTGATTACTTTTCGTTTATTTATTTTTTTAATAACTTGATTTTAATAATCTGAGTATCTTAGCTGCAGACGTTTTTAAATTTGCAATGTGTTTTGCTGGAGGGAAAACAAACAAAAAAATGTATTTCTTGTGATTTCACAGGCAGTTTTCAACAGACTGCTTCACACAGTTAAATGAAATACAATTTATTCTAGTATGGTAACATTTAGTGAGACAGATTTGTGCTGTTTTTATCTTTGAAGGGTTTGGCATTATTGTGCTACTTTCATCACAAAAGACAAATGGACCAAATGATTTTGAAAAATCACGGCTTATAAACGAGATTCAAAGAGTTTTTCACCCATAACGGTGTTGGGTATAGAATTAGAAAGAAAACTGTTTCTGACAGCAGGACATTACACACCAATTCCCCTGATCTCCCCCTTGCCTCCTTCTGCATTCAAAAATATACACTCTGCCTGCTTCCCCTAATTACCTAGCATGAACATGGCTGTTTCCACTTTCCACTCACACATAATAGAAACTGCGTTTTAATAGCCAGGCATCATAAAATGTCATGCTGACTTAACAGACACGAGGAACAGAAGGAGCAATAACAGAGGAGGGGGATGGAGTGAGGGATGGGGGCAGGGGGAGAGCAGTACAATGTAGGAAACGCTCAGAACTCGAGATGGATTTTGAATTTACTTCCACTTACCTGTTATTTTCTTTTTGGCATCCCTTTGCCTCCCCTCCTGGGATTCCTGCTGGTTTGCCGTCTTTCATTCTCATTTAGTCTTTTTCTGTTTCTAGAGACTGAATGACTAAGAAAAAAAAAAGATAATGTATGTAATCACAAATTAATTTGAACTTTTCATAATTTCACTTATTTCCCCTCTAGTTTTTTAGTACCACCATTGCCATTGGATGCCTTTCATCCCCACTCTCTATCCTCGGCCACCATTTAAAGACCCACCATAATGAAAATCCTGTTTTTGGTGTTTTCAACATGTCTTGTGACCTTTCTGTCATGATGGACATATATTTATGTATAGAAATTACGTTTAAAAAATGAATTTCTTTATTCAAATTGTTCTGAATTAAAAGCAAAAATGCTGTTGGACAAAACTTGTGGCAGTGACATGCAGTAAGTGCTACAATCGGCAGGCCATAGGCTCCCTACTTAGCTCCGTTTTAATTTCAGACAAATGGATTGATGCCAGTGTTCAATTTCCTCGTTTAAGTTGGCATCTGAATCAAAACTGTAAGGCTGGATAGTGCTGATATTTTTCGTCATTTTTGTTGCACCACTGATGTTAGGTTGGGGGCGTGAGGGGCTGTAAGCTAGCAGAAGCCCGCAAAAACAAAGGGATGATGGGAAGTGTGGCAAGGCTTACATTGCACCAACAGTCACGCCCACAACTTGGCGTTCAATTTCTAATGAGCTTCTACCGCTCTGCAGAAACCATGTCTTAGAAAGCGACACAGGTTTATAGATTTTGGCTAAGAATAGCATAATCGTACTAAAAAGACCACCTGAACGCTGTAAAAATAGATCAAAAGATGATTGGAGTGGGACTTCAAACAGCATTGGGATGTTTTTTTGTAACACCAACAACAAAAAACAGAGCGGATCTCAGATTAGTTGACTTTATAGTCAGCTTAGCTTTTACAGCTTGTCATTACTCAGACATCTGACGCATTTCAACAGGAGCATTAGTCAACCTGTAGCCAGCACCACCCATTGGGGCAACAGAGATAAATCACCTGCCAATTTCTGCAGCATTTTTCACCATCTTAAGGAAAGACAAAGACGGCTTTCAGAAGACGGTATTCAACTTATCGGCCCACCTTCTTTGCACACGATCTGTCAGGATTCCAAAAACACCTGCTTGGTCTCTGCTCTAATATCATTGCTAATGTTTTCTTGATCTGCTCCTTGCTGTGCCTAAAGATTTGCTTAAAATATTCTCCGTTCTTTTAATAATATACCTAAGAAGTATAAATTGCAATCATTTCCGCTCTTCCTGTTGGCTGGGCCAAGCCTCCTGCCTGTGTCTCTGGGCTTTCATTAATATTTCATTGGGCATTGTGTGATGGATAGGTTGTATTTATTCAGTGCTTTGCATCTGCTATGTGACTATGACTCATTTTGGGGCATTATCTATTCATGGCTTTGGATAGGTTTTGTACAGGAAGTCATAATTAATGTGTCACAGCAGGAGGTGTCAGTAGATAGCAGGTTTGTTGTGGAGCATAATGTGATGTGCAGTGCAAACAAACAGAAGGATATTTATCTGCTGTCCAAAACATGAACAGTACTTCTTTCTCGGTCCAGACCTCCCAGCAGATCACAGGCTGTTTCAAAGCACAGCTGGTATTATAAATACTGGTTTTAAGTGTTGATCTTTCCTAATAATTTGTTTTCTGATCATTACTCATCAAATTCAAAAATTCTGCTTGGTTTTGTGGTGACCATCTGTCTAGAACAGCTTAAAAAATTAATAATAATGGTTCAAAAGTGGGGCTGCAAGGGTTGATGCCCTTGCCCCACAGCAAGAAAGCCCCCTGCTCAAGTCTTGGTTGAGGGACCCGAAACAGAACACCAATGGGGGACCCTCCTGCGTGAAGCCTGCATGTCCCCCCTCGTGCATGCGTATTAAACTACCATGATACTTTTATTTGAACATTTCGTGACATTGCCGCATTTGTCCTCTACACCTGATTTTCGAGCCAAAGCTACCGTGAAGTGCAATTCACACTGACAGATTTTCCACAAACACCCCCCCCCCAAATTTTTTTTTTTTAGAAATTAAAATAAATTCCAGAAACCAAAATACAAGTCTAAACAGATGAAATTAAATTAAAATGAAATGTTTCGCAAAACAAAAGTAACTACCAGGAATCAAATTCAAATGTTAAAAAACCAAAATGAAATCAGAAAGGTGGCTAGGTAGACCTACAATGGGACATCGCTTATTGGATGATAACGTTGAGTCTTTTCAAATGAGTCTTTAATGTCTGCATACTATATAGGTTTTATGATTATTATGGAGTATACCCAGTATTTCTTAATGCTAAATGAAAAAATACATCACTAAATAAATACATGTATTTATTCTAAATACATGATGGTCAGTGATGTCCCAGAGTACCTACCTTTTCCAGATTTTTTAAAAAAATGAAAAGAAAAAGTGTTTTGGAAAACAAAAGTAATAACAAAAATCAAATAAAAGGTTAAAAAGGACAGGAAAGAAGAAACTGGAAAAAGTAGATACTATAGGACATCGCTGAGTGGGTGATGATGTTTTACCATCATTTCAACTGAAAGTTATTTGGGATGGAGTGATACTGGATATGGTCCATACCAATAGAACTTGTAATAGCATGCGGACAATAAAGATGCATTTGAAAAAACTCAAATGTCAAACGTCTTCATCTAATCAGCAATGTCGCCAATGTCTCATAGTACCTCTTTTTTCGCTTTATTATTGTGTTTTGTTTTTTAGCATTTCATTTTGATTTCTATAAAGTACTTTTGCATTCAGAATTTTTTTTTTTCTTTTCAGTTTTTTATTGTGTTTTGGTTTCTGGAATAGTGTTTTCATTTTTAAAATCTAAATTTATTTTATTATTTGTTCAGCTTTTTAATTGTCGTTATGATCTTTAATATTTTTTTTTGCGTTGAGTAATTTGTCAGTGTAATTTGCACTTTCACTAACTTCAATATCAGACAGTACACCAGCTGAAATGGAAACAATGGTATCTCATTAGAGATGTCGTGTTTGTTGTTTTATAACTTTGAAGAAAAACTGTGTTGTAAAGTAGCAACTATGAATAAGGCAATTAAAGAAAAACACAAAAGAACCTGGAGTTTTCTTTTCTTTCCGTTTTGACTATTCTTGTGTTTGATGTTTATTTTTCTGAGGTGTCCATCTTTTTTCTGTTTCTTCCTTGCGAAGTGCTTAGTCTCTCCTAACTTGGAGCCATTCCTAATTCCACTTCTGTTTGTCTGCTGTTGGCCAACCTTAATCACACGCTGTTTGTTATGTTGGTGGTTCTGACCACTTCCAGGTGCATGACCTGATTTTCATGCCAGGTAGGTGGTCCAGCAGCCACACAGGGGTGTCTATAACCAAGCGGCACGCCTTTCAGAGCGGTCCAAATTTATGAGTGCACTTACTGGAGTCATTACTTTCCCTTAATGCAGAGTAAAAGAAAATGGTTTCTGTCGTTTCTATCTTACTTCTATCTCTGCTGAAAATGGTTCTTTCCCTCAGTCTGTCAGTGGGTGCAGAAATGATGGCTGCCTAGTATTTGTAGATGTCAGCAGATCCAGATCCTTTCGCTGAGTCTCATAACCTTGTGGGGCGAAGACGGTCCCAGGCCAAGAAAAACATGTGAAAACCAGTGTGAAGTCGGTGCTAAATGGAAACCTATTCAACAATTAAAAAGCAGTCAAATAGGCTCAGTCAAGGCCCCCCTCTGAAACTTGATGTAATATAAATTATGCAAGTTTAACATCCATAGTTGATGGTATATTTTGGAGTTGAAACAGAAGACTGTCTTACGGTTTGTCTTTTGCCAAGGAATGTTCTAGAAATCCACTAAGTAAACAGACTGCTGTCTGAAACCACTACCAGGCTCTCAACTGTACAGAGCAGGAGGCTTTTCCTCTGATCCGCAGTTTGGGAAACTTCTTCTCCATGATCCTTGATCCTCTCTTTACTTTTTCTTTTTCTAATGTGTGAAAGCTAGAAACGTTACACGCTCCCTTTCACTTTCCGTCTTTTTTCTTTCAACGTTTGGTGCTGTTGTAAACCAGCGTATTTATTTTCCAGATCATAGAGGCTTTTAGGTTGTTTATTGTCTAAGGGGATGGAAATAGAGGAGGAATAATAAGAAGGGCTCAGTGTTCTGAACGGGGTGTCAACCCTCCCCGTTTGTTTAAATAATTTATCGTATGGGGCAACGCAAACATGTGTGTTGTACATTGTGGACCAGTTTAGAAAGTGCTACTAACCAGACACTGGTTGTGCTGAATATCAGATTTTTGAGCAGGTGGTGTTTATTTGAAAATTTGTTGTTGAGATTTTGACAGACTTTCCTCCTCAAGTGAACCTCAGTATCAAACCGTAAAACATACAACACGTGTGGGGTCTGGGGTTTGGCACTGAGAGTCCCAAAACGTAACTTATTCTTCTTTTTTGCTCCAAAACACTTTATTTGTGAAACTACTTATGTTTGACAACTACAGTAAAACTTTTGCTAAGGTTCTCCTACATAATTGTTCAGCTGGACTGAAGAAGAAACTGAATATAAAAATAAAATGGAAAGACTTTTTGCAAGTAGAGTTGTATGCAAATGTGCTTTGGATGTAGAAGCAGGGCTTTGTGCTTGTTAAATATGATTTCTGATTAGACAAGAAGTCTGAGTGTTTTAGTCAACGTCACTGCCATTCTGCACACATCTAACCATAGACCTGCTGTGTGAGTCTTTTGAGTCTTCCATTCCTGTTGATTGCAAAACTCCATTCATTATTTACACTAATATATTCCCAAGCACCTAGAAAGTTACCTATTTCCCAGCTCCAGCTATTCTGAAGTCCCTGAAATATTCCAATCTCGAGGAAAGGCAGAAAAGGAAACATCACACCGAAGGGAAGTAAATTCAGAAGATTTAATGCCTCTTTTCTTTAAAATGCAAAACAGCTTGTTATTTTTGGGGCGACTTTATACGCACACTGTCTGACAAACCTAAAAGGCTTGGCAGTGCCCCGTTAAGTTACATGTTTAAAGATTCCAGCAGTGTTTATGGTGTGTGAAATGCAATTTTGGAAAGTGTCCAGTTTGCTGAGACAGAACACGTGTTTTAATTGAATTCCAACACATTTCAGAGTCCCCTCAAAACTGTGCCTCAAATGTAATGTGAAAGCCAGATGCTGCACGCAGAGCATTGTGTGTTGGTTTGAGTTACAGGCAAACACGGATAGACTCTGGTCCAACAGACTCGGTTATTACTCAAGTCAAACACAATCAAAGGGACTTTAAATAAATTCTGGGCTGGATTATAATGGAATACTGAGATGCTGAATGCTATAGATGTTGTGATAATTATCTTGACTTCAGTGGTTCTCTTGCTTGTTTAAAGCTGCCAGGCTTTTTTCTAGTGGACTTTTTCACCCTAAGAAAATGTTTTTTTTCCTCTTTACAGTCAGTCGCAACTTTTTATGTGCTTGGCAAATATATAGTCACTTGCTGCAAACTTCTCAGCAAGATTTGTGTAGTTAAATACTTACCAGTTTAAACTTCTGCACTAAAAATGTTCAGCTGCATTCAGCAAATAAAACATGTGATTTGATGCCAAACACTGCTTTGAGAGTCCTGTACCAGTCAATGACATACTGAGCCTCTGACATCTTTGTAATGATGCAGTGTGTTGTTTTTCTGTTTGGACATGGATTTTTCCATACAAGTTTTTGTCTATTTTGGTTGTCTTGCAGAGGTGTGTCCTATTGTTGGGAGGATAATAAACAAAAACAGTGCTCTTGTCAATGCTGGCACGTTTTAGTCATTAAAACAATATGTGCAAAGGCAAAAAAATAAAAATAAATACATGAAAAAAAAAGAATAAAGAAAAGAGAACGAGGCTAAAGAAGTGGGTGATATTAAGGGATCAAAATATCGATTTGTTCACGATTAATAATTGCAGACAAATTCGCGCTTTTGTGAGATGATGATGAGATGTGAGATGATTTCAATTTAAATCCATTTTTGGGTTTCCACTTGTTAGTCATTAACCGCACCTTGATTGGAGGCTGACTGACTTCAGGAGAGAGGAAGATGAGGAGAGTTTCAGAGGTGAAAATGGAGAAAAGAAGGACGGCGAATGAGGTACGCCGTCTCAAATACGCCTTTGGTTGTCATAATCCAAGTACTGTGTTCTCTGTTCCCTACTAGAAGTGAGTGCTTGATGCTTTTTCCAACATTATTTATTAAGCAGGTTATTTATCATGTGCCAAATGAAAGAACTTTAACTAATGTGTTGGTTTTCTTTTTGCTAAAAATTTAAATAAAAAGTTTGTGGTCAATATTTTTTGGATTGCTCAGGTAAGTGTACTGTTTTTCAATGTGTTAAATTAGGGAACTCTGTACCTGATGTCTTTTTATTCATTTATTTATTTAATTTTCCTCAATTATTCAAAAAAGGGGGGAGGGGGTACCTCTTGAAGGTGTAAGACTGGAAGTCTGTTTTAATGAAAAAAAAATTATAAAGCCGATTATGTATTTGTATTTTGATTTTTTTACTGTACCACAATGTCATGAATTTAAATGAAAAAAATCACAATGAGGTTTCCACGGCATGAGGTCCGATTAAAAATAATTACTTAAAATTATTAATTACAGGTCATAATTAATGAATGACAGCACTACATGATATATCTTTAAAGGCTAAATAAAATATTTTTGACATAAAAAAAGATTTTTACATAATAGAAATAAAATCTCCTTTTTTACAACAAATTCCAGCTTCTCTCATGTTTGTTTCTGTCGTTACAGCAAAACATTCACTCCCTCTCATTCCCTCTTCCTCTTTGCTTAAGTCATTCAAATTCATTATTAGAAGTGCAAATCTGAAAAAAGGCATTTTCTCTCTTTGACTGTATGCTGGGAGAAACTCTGTATTCTAAATGTTTGGTCTAAAGCTTGAGCATAACAGATTTAAAATCTATAGTAGATGAGTATGCTGGCCAGCCTACTTAGGCCCTGTTGCAGAAGATCAGCAGATCTGGTACTTTTTGCATGCTGATCCTCCATATGGCAGCACAGAAGTCACATACAGTGATTAATTGTACTCATAGCAATCTCTGAAGTTGTTACTGTCACAGTCGAAATTGCCCAGAGAAAACAGACTTTTTGTTTTTTTTCCAGAATGGCTTCTTCTCTGTTTAATTTCTACTTGCATCAAATGCATATTTGAATATTTTGTATAATTAAAAAAAAAAGGATTTTACCAGTTAAGCAGTTATGCTAAGCGTTGTTTATAAAGGCATCATGTAAGCTTTTTTCTGACATGCCCAAGGCCAGCACAGCTGCACTAAGAAAAGGTAGCCTTGACATTAAGTTAATTCCCAGCTCCATCTCTATTTTTAGTTCAGAAAACTAAATTTGGGCTCATTAGTTTTGGTATTTATCATATGTTTTTTTTTAACATGACTTGGCCTAAAGTGTGTTTCCAAGCAAAAGGAGCTGCAAATTGCCCCCGGTCTTATTTAGCTCAGTGGGCTTGTGGAGGCGTTAGTGTTGTGGTCAGCACTCTTCAGACTCTTTGAATTGCAAATTGTAGCCGTAACTCAAAAGTAATGCAACAGAGAACGTCACCTCCTGTCATTTTTCTGTATTTTGGGTGCATGAGGGCACCACTGTTCAGTAGCTGAAGTTATTGTTTTTGTCTCAAGCGCATCTCTTCCATATTGTGGAAATGACACAAACCCTCTTTTTAAACTTCAACCTTACTAATTTGGCAGATGGCTTTTATAGCTGCAGCACTGGCCAGCAATGTCTTTTTCAGCTTCTTGTGGTCATGTAATCTTCTGGAAAAACAAAACAAAACAAAAAATCCCCAAAACAAAACTGACATTTGGACTTGATGCTCTTCCATTAAATACAATATCATAAAATTAGCTGTTTATGACCTTTTTAAGAATATTCTGTTTTTTCTTTTTCAAAACTACCAGTAATTTTAGTTGTAAACATTTTGACTTCAATGAAAAACACTTCTAACAAGTGTCCTTTCAAAAAAAGTCAGGGATCATGGAGAAATCGGATTTCTGTCTTGGTCACATGCACCTGTGCAGGTGCAGTGGGTTATTGGGTTGTCTGGACTCATGAAGGGTCATAGACAGGAGTGACCGCATCTTAAGGCGAGCGCAGGTGTGTCTTGCTGTTACCTTGAAGCTCATGCCCTTAAGGGACATACCCTTGTCGTGCGAGGGGTCAGTGTAACGTGAAGTTTTCATAATGTAAGTTGTAAACACCTATGACTAATGCGTGATGATGTCGTACAGTGCCCATATGCTGCACTCTAGACGTTAGTAAGGTATGATTACTGGCCCCTTTTCGATTTTGTGCAAATGCTGCAAACCTTTCAGATTTCACAGAAATTAAAGAAACAAGTTAGAAAGATGCATAACGGGAAAGTGGACATATAAACGAGTTTGAGGAAGAAAATATTCCTCCATTGCTGTAGAAAACTGAAAGGGGGGCAAAGTTTGGCATTTTTAGGAAACATGCACTTTGTGTGTAGACAAGTGAAAATTAAATGTATGATGGTCTAGATTCAAAATTTGCTCTAAACTGGCTGTCAAGAGCTATGAGGTTTTATTGCCTGGAACCATGGTGCCTTTTGGTGAAGCAGAACCGTTTGGTGAAAATTATGGAGTGCATTGGACATAAATGGTTCCAAATTCATCTTGAAATTGCAGAAAATGTGCTTTTTATGCTTTTTGATAAATCCATTGATTTCTAACTCTGGTAATAGCTATAATACTACCTTCAAGGGAGTCTGGAGATCATCATGATTAATGGATTATTATCGTCCTTCCTCCAACCCACTCCACTCACAGATACATTTCTGCAATAATTTATCTAAAACAAAGTAAAAGCTTAAATTTTTCAGACCATCAATCACCCTGTAAAAACTGAAAATACTCAGTTTTCAATCTAGTTTCAATGCCCGATGGCTGTAACAAAGGACAGAATCTTTTCTGGCATTTCTTAATTAGTGACGCAGCTGATTGTGTATCTAGCCGGCAGGTGGGGGGTCGGGGTGGGCACTGGAAACCAAAGAGGGTCAACACAGAGGCCTTTCTTTTTGCCAGGCTAATTAATTCTGCATGTCTTTTCTCTCATTGCCTGCAGCTCGTTATGACTTTAACACCATGAAGCTCAGTTGATTTGAAATGGAGGGTTCTGTCCCACTCTTACTTTCTTTCTTTCACACCTTGTTGTTTATTTACCAAATGAAATAACCAGTGATAAGAAAAAGGCATGCACTATTGTGGCAATATTATTGAGAGCAGGTTGTGGTTTTGCAAAAAAAAAAAAAAAGTCTTTGCATTTTGAATGTAGTTTAATCCGTTTATAATTACACAGAGAGGAAGTAAAACAGAACTCAGATTGTTTGAATGTGTAATCCCTTTCTGTGCATAAACATGAGAATATTTTATCAATGGAGCTAGAATTATACTTGTGAATAATTGCCTGGGGTAAAACTTCTTTTGATAGTCTCACTCTGCCCCTTTTCGGGGGTTACAATGTCTATAAAGCTAAATAGAAGAGGCTTGGGAATTGTAAAAATTACCTTCAAAGGCATGTGTAAAATTGGGCAGCTCATCCCTGTAAACATGAAATGAACTCGATTTTCATTGTAAAGGACCACAAGGACTGATTTCATGTCTGAAAAGGTCAACAAAAAAGGAACTTGTCAGATGGAGTTTCAATTATCTCTAATGACTCGATACATTTGCTTAACAAATTGACCGTATATATTTCTCATCTGCATCGAATGATGGACATCAGCTAACACTTACTTCTTTGTCAGTAAACCCAGTAAAATTTTTGAACAGTCTTTACAATCATTATATTGATTAGTATAACATATTGTTAATTTCTGCAAAAAAAAACAAAACACAAAACAATTAACCATTTTTCTTTTTAATTGAACTGTGTTTAAATAAAAACCCAACAATCTTGGGTTTTGCCAGATTCCAACATGCTGATATTTTTAACCCAAGTTGGCCAATGTCAAAATGTGATTATTTATTTATTTTCATCTTTTTACGATCAAACACGAAGTCAAACTGACTAAAATTGTACCTAAAACCACAATTGCTCTAATCAAAACAGGAAAAGTGTGTTTGAAATAAACTACATTTAGTCCATTTAAGGCTCAAGGTTCACTTCAAACTGCCTCGATTTAAAAATAAATAAATAAAATAAACTTAAAAAGGCGTTGCTGGCAATCAACTGAACCCTTTTTTGTTACTAATCTTTTTTCTAATCTCCTCCATCAAACAGAATGTATTCCAGAGCTCCAACTGTTGCTGCAAGCTGCTTCTATTGAACGGATAAACGGTTTTTCCCCCTTGCAAAACAGTAACTGGGTTTTTTCTTTAGGTGTACATGCTTCCAGTGAAGGCATATGATTCTCAGTTAAGTCTGTCTTTGTCAATTTTTGCGTAATATCGAGAACTGTGAGGAAATATGTTTTTTTTTGCCTAAAATGTTGGGATTAGTTAACTTCTTTTCGTTTTTACGGAATCCGTTTTTTGGGAGTTTTTCCTTACCGCGAAGGGGGGTCTAAGGGCAGGGATGCCAGTATAGCTTAATCAGTTTGTTAGTTCATTTTAGTATTTTACTTTTGCACTCTTTGTATTCACGATCCTTTTGAGTTCATGTTTCACTTCGAAGCCCATCGAGACGACTGTTGCTGTGATTTTGGGCTATACAAATAAAATTGAATTGAATTGAATAAAAAAGACAGTGGCAGAACTCACTGTAGACTTGCAAACCCTGATGTTGTGACTCTAAATAATTAATGTTGGACTTACATGTCGTAACAGTTGCTGTGCCTCTGGTGTCGAGGGACTTGAATTCAGGTCTTTTAGTTAGATTGCATGTTGACTGATTGCTCCTATCTGAGACACTAAAGCCAGGATTGAGTGGGTAGATTGATATCTCTCAGATCATACACTGTATTGTTATTTTGGCAATAAAAAAAGATGTTCTATGTTCCCACAAAAATTTAAATGTTATGTCTGATGTGCCCATTTAGATTCCGATAAGTCTACTTCGTTATTAAAAACTTTATCTTTTTTATTGAATATGTTTTTTTTAATAAAAGTTTATTAAACAAGCAGCAGAAAAAAGTTTAATAAAAGTGTTTGCTAAAACATTCGTGGATAATGACTGTTTTGTGTACATAGAGCATACTGGTATGCTTAATTCAATTGAACTGAAAACTTACAAACATGAAGAGTGTCAGCCTATCCAATGGCAGTAAAGAGCAAGAAAAACCCTTCTGATGAAGAAAACCAATCAGATGGAGACGGACCAGCAGGAGCCCAACCCACATAAACCTTGTGATCCAGAAGTAAAACTATTAGATCATGTCTGCGGACTTTTGATCATCTTCCATCATGTTAGACCAATATTCACAGCTTTCCACATGCTCTTGGAAGTTTAACTTTAAAATCTGTTGTTCTATTTAATTTGTTTTTTGCTAGCTATGATAAAATTACCTTAAATGCTGTTCCTGCAGAGAATACTTTGACCTTACATGTGTTGGAAGTTTTAAAATAAAATATGTCCATGTTAAGGAGTTTTAAGACAGAGATTCAGAGAAAATAAGGGGTTCAAAAATTCTGTTTAAAATAATTTTAGGTTTTCAATCAATCAAATAAAGTTTTTTTTTTTTTACAAAAACCCATGTTTAATAATGTCTTTCACAATTACAAACAAATTAGCTTTAATAGAACTAAAATCAAATTACTTTAGTGGTAAAAAGCAAAGGAGCAGTAGTAAAGCCATAAACAAAAATATCAGAGCAATAAAAGAAACGATAAAACAGTGGTAGTTCCATTAAGCAGCAAATGCCATGTTAAATAAAATAATTTTAACTTTTACATTTAAATGGATGAGGTTTCGTGGTGGTCCGCAACTCTATGGACCCCCCCCCCCCAAAAAAAATGTCCTAATTTTGAAAGATGAGATGGTCTGATGCTTTTATGATTTCTTTTTATGTTTTGTTTTAAAGGATTAATTTAATTAAAGGCAATTTTAAACCTTTAGAAAACTATTTTGATACACCTCGTTTAAAACTGAAGATAAAAACTGATAGAAAATAAAATCTTCCTGTAAGACTTTCTTATGTACGTTTTGTAGCTCCTTCAACTCAGTCATATTAGACCAGCAGTCAGAGTATTTTCTATGACCTGTGTGTACTGCTGAAGCTGCTGCATTCTCAGTAAGACACCTGTGAGGCTGTCATCATCCTGGGAATGCTTGGAGATTTATTACCTATTGATACACACCCTCCCAGAACCCACCCTCCCGGAACACACCCTCGCCGAACACACCCTCGCCGAACACCCCCCCAAAGACACCCACAGTACATTGTTGACTCATGAATCGTGCAGCCGGAAGCCCATGAATCATTCTCTTGAAAAGAATATTTCTTCCATTTTTCCACACACATTTCCTGTGATTTAGCATCCTCTGTCAAATAGATAAAGTACTCTGTGGACAACCAAGTACAGGAAGCAGGAAGAGTTTTTTTTTTTTTTTTTTTTTTTTCCCCACCCATCATGTGTTTTCTCTTTTGGAAAGAAATGCAATGAAATGATGGTGGCTCTTTCATCTCTTTTATAAAATGTCCACTATGTTGTCTTGTTTATATATGTTAACAGCTGAAGTGACCAGGCACATGGGGAGGAAGCTACAGCTAAAGTGATTAGTGAGACAGGGAGGAGGGTCTTTGGTGTTCCATCTGGAATGAGCAAAGCAGATAAGGAGACTTGGTGATGAAATTAATTAGTTCAGCATTGTGTTAAGACAGTGCTTCTCAATTATTTTTTTGCAAGGCCCCCCCACTAGGAAAAAGAACATGCCCCCCCACTTGCCGCGGTGACTATAAATAAGATCAGTATCTATAAAAATTGTGTAAGTATGCCTGAAATTGTATCTTTTAACATTGACAAAAGAAAAAAGCAATATAAATCCACAGTCAAATATTAAATTTATTTTGCCACACAGAAACCCTTTTATAGTCTAAAACAGAAAAGAAGCTTAAAGACCTTAAAGTGCCTGAAATGAAAAACCTGTCAGTCCTAATTTGAACTAGATACATTTTTGACCAACTGAACCATTTGATGCTGGGAAAAATTATTCAATCAATAAATAATAATAAATGTAAATTGATCTGAAACATGAACACAGCAGCACCAATATATCTAACATTTTTAGTCTGAAGTATTTATGTTCTCAAAAAGTGGAGCTGTTTTACTGCATTACCTGCTGTCTTTATGTCAAATACTCACGCCAACTAAACGACAGGTGGACGCAAAGAAGACATTTATGGAAAATAAAGACGCGTCATAAAAATGTCTACCATAGTTAATAAAGAATGACCATTATTAGAATGAGTGTTTGAAATATCGTAATCAAAAGGCACACAATGTTCCTGGTGTTGCGCAATAGAGGCTGTGCTCCATGCGCAGTTTCACCTCGCTGCCTGTGCCCACTACCCCTCCCCTTTTCTCTCTCAATGACAGGAGCGCGCAGCTGCAGGGACGGCAGTTCACAGTTTTAGGCTGTTACAAACACTGTAATATAACAGATACTAGTAAACAATAGTGGAGCAGATTTTTTTCCAAGCCGCCACCGCTCCCCGTTAAATTTGCGTCCCGTGAAATTGCCGTATTGTCTGCTCCTTAAACCGCTACTACTGCGCTACTACCCTGGCATCGCATCGTGCCCCCCACTATTTGAGAAGCACTGTGTTAAGAGGAAAAGGTTTGCTAAGAAAAAGTGGGACCCTGAGATGACAGAAGATTGCAGACAGGAGTACAGGGAGACGTAGCACAAGGTGAAGGGGGACGTGAATGCCAAATAAAGTGTCTGAGGAATTGTAAAATAGGTTAGACACAGAGGGTGGAGAGGGGGTTTTGTACTGGTTGGAAAGCTGGAGAAAAAAGATGGGAAGCATCTCCATTGGGGGATAAAGGACAAGGATGGAAATGTGTTGACAGGTTCCACAAGTGTGATGGCAAATTTTAAGTAAAGCTGATGAAAGAAAAAAAAGTTACAGAACACAGAGTGGAAGGGGTTGGCTGCTGTCCTTGAGAGAAAACATACAATCAAAACAGGATTGGTCCTAAAACTAAACTTTTAAGCCTGGAAAGCTGTCAGGTGGCAGCTATACTTCTACATTCATCAGTTCATCTGAGTCAGGATTCTGGGATGGTTCAAAAAAATAAATAAAAAACCTTCAACTGTGAAATGCAGCCAACATGCAGAGAGCTCACTGTCTTTGTGCACTTTGGATTGAGTAGGTCATGGTTTAGGATAGACCAAAAAAATAATGCTTGAAAAATGGTTGACTTTACTGCTGTTTAACAGCAAAATGAAAACAAAGTTTGTTAATATATGAAACTGTAACGATTTGTGAATTTTTTTTGTTAAATAACTATAAACACAGTTTTATCATTTAAGCAAATCACTTTGTGTATCTGTTACTGTTCCTATTTAGGGAAAAGCTGCTAAAGAAAATGGAACTTTTAGAATAATTTTTTTACACGTTTTTATTATTTTACATCTTTTTTAGCATCTCTCACCAAACTGACCTTCCTTATTTCTGCCAATGCACTAATCTCCATTAAATGGGTTTATGTCATCAGTGTCGTATTATTTTGATAATTTTAGTGTAACAGACTTGTGTTTAAGAAAAGCAGAATCACATTGTCAGGCTCTGAGTACAATAAAGGTTTTCACAAATGAAAACCGAGGAAAACAAAAGCTTCACTGAGAACAATTATTGTCAGACCAGGATATAAAAAGCCCTCTGACATTTTACTAACAGTCCAGTCATGCATTATTTATCCAGAGAGTTTATATCAGTTTGCAAATACTCAGACCAGGCAAAGAAGCCATTTTACATAATAATCCCTTCCCTGTGTTTTATGATGAATGCTCTTAAAATTCTGTGTATTTTACCCCGAGTGCACATAAACTAAAAGCGTGCCAAAGCTATAACTCTAAAACACCCACTCTCAACACTGCAAGCGGCACTCTAGGATCTTAATCTGCAATATCATTTATCCACCTTTTAACGCCCCCCTCCCCCCAAAAAAAAGAAAAGAAAAAGAAAAAAGTTACGTATTTAGAAATTATTGAGATTGAGACAATTATCAAGGTGGCCTTAGAATATTTATTTCTACAAATGTTAAAAAGAAAAAAACAAATCCTTTATTTTGGTTAACATCATTTTAGGAATGGTACATTAATAGGAGCAAATATCTAGTACAGGTAGAAATTGTGCTTCATTGTACAATGGAAGTAGCTGGCACTTGTTTTGAGGATTTTTCTGCTTTAGATTGTTTCAAAGGTCTGCTTTGCTTAAGCACGATAACTTACAAAAAAAAATCATCAAATACCAATGATATACATTTGAGACAATGTGAGGCCATTGGTCTTGACCAAGGGTGGACTGACTCCCAAAGTTAGACATCAAATCAGTAATGAACCGATTAGTACATGGCACCTCTTTCTCTTGAGGTAAAGTAAGTGGAGCTGTTCACAAGTTGTACATCATCTTACGACAGTTGGATTTATGACTGCTGGGTTAAAATAATTTGTGGAAAGTTATGTTTCAGTTAAGCTTTGTCTACAGGGAAACCAGCATTTGTTCTCTGTTAGTTGATCCTGCATTCTTAACTAATTGAAGCACAACATCTAATCAATCAGTGTTGTCCAAACTTCTTGTTTTGTAAATTAAAAATTACAAGACTTTATTCTCCAAATCTATCCTTTGAATACATTAGTATCCTTTCACTCATTACCGGTACTTATTTTAAGTATTTGGGGCTAAACTCATCCAATTCTAGTATCCATTTTTATGCCGATGACACAGGCATTTTCTGGTGCTGCAAAAGCCTTTTTTTCCGCACAGGATTCTTTATTTTAACTAAAATGAGTGCTCAGTTGGGTAAGACCAAACTTGTTCTCTGGTTGGAAGAAGATACAAATCCCTCACTGTCTACAGTGTCCTTACAGCAACAACATAGAACTGCTTGATTTGTACTGATGGATGACTCCCTCACTTTTGTAGAACATAAGGAGAGTCTTGTGAATAAACTGAGATTGACATTGGGTCTTTATTTTTTAAATTCCATATTTTTACTTTGTTTTAGCATTTTTAATAATTGTTCATGAATCAAACACTATTCATTACCACAAATGTATTCTTTGAAAGAAGTCACAAGAATCTGTTTTCTTCAAATGTTTCAGTTCAATTTGTAAGCTTAATCCTATTTATTATGCTTTTCTGGGGTTCATCACTAACTGTAAAACATTGATAAAACCATCATTACATTTTTTCTTTAGTGGGCCCTAGCCATTCAAAACAGGAATCATTGGTGCATTTTCATTTTCAAGGCAATGCTAGGACTTTTGCTGCCACAGAAAATAATTGATTTATGCCTTCATATCTTAACATGAAGGCATACATTGTTTCTTTATGATTAACTTTTGAAGATTATAATTTAGACTGAAAATCACTAGCTGAAGTGTACGTTTTTTTTATGCATGGATCGTAGCTGAACTGACTTTAGACAGTGATGTCATCCCAAAGGGTCTTACTCTGTCAATTAGTAGCTTACATGTGTTAGATTTGCTTAAAAGTCACTGCTGTTCCTTTGCAACAACATATTCCTACTTTAATTCAAGATATCTTTAACAAGAAGTTTGAAAGGACAGAAGGTTGTAGTGGGTAGAGTTTGCACATGTGATAATGATAGACATCGGTTCAGCTGACGTCATGTGGTCTTGCTGCATGGGTTTTGTCTGGGTCAGACGTGAGCGGGATTTTTTTGGTGGTTTGTGGATGACTAGTCAACAATTTTCAGGGATCCAAAAGCTCCTGGGTTTCCAAAGAATATTCCCTTATGTGCTCAGTCTCTACTCTACTTCAAATAGGCTGGCCTCATGCCACCACAGAGCACACATATGTTCCACCAGAAATTCACAGTTTTACTGGCGTCAAATTTATATGCTCACCTGACAACCTTGTCCTTCATCATTTGTATTTCGTTTATGCTTGGTACGTTTCTTTATTTTCTCTTTCCAAGTAGTCCAATCTTTTTTTTTTTTTTTTTTGTCATTCAGCACAAATTTCACCTTTTTGTTTTATTTTTTAAAATCCCTATTTGTCAGGAGCAGCAAGATAAAATGTGGGGCTTTTTTCTCTCAAAGATGAATGTTGGAAAAGTATGTGGGCGGGAAAATGACAAACAAATCAGGAATTCAGACAAAGTAGGGATTGAGGTTTAAAGAGCAGAGATCCTTTCCTTAACCTCATACTTTGACTCGAGGTTTCTGGTCAGAGAAACAGGCTCTTCTGAACAAATCTAACATTATGTTTTACCATCTGTCCATTTAGAAAGGAAAAAGTCGAGCTGAATTAAACTTTTTGTTAGACAATAATGGTGAAACGCCTTATTCAAACCAAATAGATAATGCATAATGGCCAGCACTCTAATCCCACGGGCTTTTTTTTCTTTTTTTTTTTTGTTAATTAGATAAGCTATATGTGACCTTTTCTGACACACACATGACCCCAGAAAAATTGGCTCTCTAATTTTCTAGAATTTCGGATTCCTTCTTTATGCGATCTTGTTCAAAGGTCAAAACGAGTAATCTACATGGAATTGATTCATTTTTAGATGTTCAGAGTGTTCTAAAAAATGATTATTAGATCTTTAATGAGCAGGTCCGAAATTGCCATCTTAAATTGGTTATGCCTTTATACTCAGTTAATTAGCAATGTAGATTAGCAAATATACATTAAAGTTGGATAGAAAAACAACTGCACATGAATTTAACAAAAATATAATCGCTTCTGCCCAAACTGTACACACCCTTGTTCTCGATCTCCTCTGTTTATCCATGCCCTCTCTTTATGCCCTCTCCTGAGGCCAGAGGGAGCCCTTTGAAATGACCCGCCTTCTCTCTTGGCAAGGTTGTATTTCTTCATTAGACCCTCTGGGGGCTGCCAAAGTCCCAGAGGATGTCAGAGTACATTAATCCTCATCAGGACATAGGTCCTCTCAGGTGTGAATGGCAGCCAGCAGCTGTCGACAGAGCTCTCACAAACCTATTGCAGTTTGGATATCACACGAACTGCATGCATATATATAATTCCAGCAAAATCCCTGGTATATGAGCACATCTCAATTTAGGACCTGACCCATGATAATTGCAAAAGCCTTCATATATCTTAAGGTCTTTATGAGAACAGAAAGCCATCTCTGCTTAATTTTCCATCTGAGTAAATTTGCAGGGTGCATTTGAGGAGCCTTTGTGATTGCTTTGCCACAGAGGACCTTCACAAGATCGTGGATCACATTGATTCTGTTTCCTCTTTTTCTTTTTTTGGGGACATGGAATAGCATTGCGTGGGTTTAACCAAGACATTTTTTCAAGTAATTATGTCAAGTGATT
Source organism: Oryzias latipes (assembly GCF_053564925.1). NCBI lineage: Eukaryota > Metazoa > Chordata > Actinopteri > Beloniformes > Adrianichthyidae > Oryzias > Oryzias latipes. The sequence continues at coordinate 26,290,401 of NC_136239.1, forward strand.
TCTCTCACTGGGGTTTTTATGGCTCCCCCTGGATGTGCATACAAATCACACATTTTTGCTCTGTGGTATAAACTGAGCTGCCTCTAAAGACTATATTTTTATATTATGAAACCCATTTGTTAAGGTCTTCAGACAGCACATGACGCTGAAGGAAAGAGGCCAGCTTCAGATGTGAGACGTTAATTACTTCAGTTTGTTAAAGAGGACTTTGCTCTGGACTCTGGCTCACAGCTAAGCCTCTATCCACACGTAACCCTGACAGCGGTCCACAGTGGCACTACTCTAAGCAGAGTGTAAATGTTAAAATATGCAATTGGTAAACTTTTAGGGATTTGAAGCTTGTGTATAATGATTCCTTCCTATGATTATTTTGTCATCCTATGGTTATTTTGCCATCGTGGGGCCAGTTTTTCCAGCATGTGTGGTTGCTTTATGAAAAAAAAACAAAAAAAAAACTTTATTCTCTATTTATTTCTGTCTTTCTGTTCAGTTCTGGCTCTCCTAAAGCTTTGTGGCAGCCTGACTGTCTCTGGCAAATAAGACCAATGCAAATGCTTTAATCCAGTGTGAATTCTGTGGGAGCAGCTTATTGTGCTGTACTGCAGCCTCGGTGCAACCTTGCAAGGTCCTTTACTATTTTGGAAGATGGGACCTTTCAGAACAGTTGAAAGAAGCAAAAAGGTATTAGGTCATTTTTCATGTGAGAAAAAACAGTAGGCATTATTTTGTCCAAGCCACTGTTCCAGAACTACAGGTGAACCCAGAAGTACCAAACGTAGCAGCCCTAACAGGACCTCTGGAGGTTGGTTTCAGAAGAAAACTATTGCTGATGTGTTTAAAGTCCACCTTTAAAGAGAAAAAAATATTCATGCCCATTTTGGTGTTCAGTTTAGCCAACTCGTCCACTGTCCAGCAACCCCCTACCTTCAGCATGTTTGTGTTTACAGATGCGTGGCTGCATCTCTACATTAGATCAAAAAGAAGCTGTAATTAATCAATTTATTCACAATAAAATTGAACCAGCCAAAACAACTTTTTTAACGCCCAGCTGTTGTGGCTTTTTTTGTCCCAGCCTTTTTTTTTGTCTTTTCTCAGCCTAGGATTATCTACAAAGATGTGGAAAACATTTTTTAACAAAGGGTTTGTGCATTTAGACTCAGGAAATGGAAAATCAAACTGGCAAATAAGTCATTGGTATTTCTTGCGCCCTAAATAGTTGAGTAATTGAGCGTGTGGCCCCAAAATAATGTCTTTGGAAGTGCAGTTTTTCACAGGTACACAGTTATTTATTTTTACTTTAGTAACAACAGGCTTCACCATTTGGTCTATATTACTGTTCTGCTAATACGCCAACAGTTCGAACCTGGTGCTGTGGCCAGTTCTGTTCCATCTCTGTAGAGGAGATTATGACTCGCAATAAAAAAAAAAAACAACATACAGAGATTCAAAGCTTTCCAAAATATTAAATATACTTGTCTGTGCTTGACTTTCTGGCGTCCATAAGTATTTGAGATCCAAAGGATACAAAGTGTTGATTCAATTAATTGTGTTAATTGACTTCAATGAATTCATAACCTAAATGATGTCATTTCTTTGTTTTAGTTTTTTGTTTTTTTTTACAAACAGTAAATCTGGATGTACAAAAAAAGTGCATTCATCTTGACTTAAAGACCCATTACAATGAAAATCGTGTTTTTGGTGTTTTTAACATGTTCTTGTGGCATTTTGTTTGGCTAAAATGTGCATTCCTGAGTATTTATTTGTTCAAATCATGAATCTGGAAGACGAAAAAATGCTATTGCTCCCACTTCTAAATCCTATCCATTTGAGTACATCACTTAATAAATAAATTCATAAATAGTTTGGGTACTTTTTTGTTTTCCTCATCTGAGTTGACATCTGGCTCAAAATAACTGGATAGCTCAAACTTTTCTCGCCATTTTTGTTGCACTGTTAATGTTATGTTGGGGATTAAGAGGGGCTGTAAGATAGCAGGAGAGAGTGTAAACAAAGGGATGATGGGAAATGAAGAAAGGCTTTATCCGTGCCCACGGTCCCACCCACAACTTAGAGGAGACTTTCTGAAGGACTCTTACCCCCTGCAAAAACTACAGGTTTTTAGAGTTTGACTAAAAACTCTATAATCCTAATTTACAGACCACTGGAAACACTCTTGAAAAAGATTAAAATATGATCGGAGTGGGACTTCAAACACATTTATGTACCAGTAATTGAAAAATAAATCACTGAAATGTAAATGAAACACCTTTAAGAGTATGAATCTGTGTTGCAGAATTTTGCTATGGTGAAAAGTAAAAGATTATTAAATAAAAATAGTCTTACTTGGTGAAGTAACCCTGTTTAAAAGGTAATTTTAAACAAGATGTAACACAAATGTACATGTAATCAAACACAATAAGTCTTGCATACAAACAAAGAAAAAAAAAGAAAATAAGACACGACAGCAGCCGTTCCAGAAATGTAAACAGGTTTTGCAATGACAAGAGTGTTTTTATATACAGTCCAACTGTCCCATTTTTTTTCCTTGAATTTTCCTTCCCTAAATCTTAAAGCCAAAGTCATCTTTCCATGATGTAGATCTCCTCCACTATTTCAGTCCAGTCTGTGAGTTTTGGTGGTTCTGGCTTAAGCCATCTTCTAGTAATTGCCTTCCTTGCTGTTATTAGCAATATTTTAACCAGATACTGATCTATAACTGTGACCGTTTCAGAAATTTTACCCAGATGTAATACTAACTGAGGGAAGGGAATTGTATATTGGAGAATATTTGTTAAAACACGATAGATGGAATGCTAAAATGGCCCTATTTGCAAATAGCTCCAGAAGATATGGGAAAGATTTGCATTTACATTGTCTCAAACACGTCTGTGGATTTGTTGATTGTTTGCTTTTAATTGAAGGTGTAATAAAGAAACGCATGAGATTTTTCCAGTTAAATTCCCTTCATTTCAGTGATGTGGTGGAAGACTGAGTTAATCTACACATTGAGTACCATTCTTCCTCTGAAACGGTGATGGACTTTTCCTTTTCCCGCTTTTCTTTGACATATAAAGTTGTGTTTTTCTGACATGAAATGAGGCTGGTGTTCAGTTTTGAAATCATTTTAGATATTTTTTGCTGGTATGCTCCAAATATTCCCCTCTAAGACTGGATTTTGTTCACTCCCTCGTTCTGATCTAATTTCTTTGTTAAAATATTCCTTCATCTAGAAGTATCGAAAAAAGTCATGATTGGCGAGTCTAAATTCCATCTTTAGGTCCTGGACGTCCCTCTTCAGTGTTGTTACTCCACTGCTTAAATGTGGAATCATCTTTTGCTGGTTTGAAACTCTTGTCAAGATAAATCCATTTAAGTATTTTCCTTTCCTTTTTCAGCTTTAATTGCCTTGCTTCTTTTTGCCAAAGTTCCATGGTAAACGCAGTTACTGGATTTAATAATGTGGTAATGTCCTTTGGTAAATCATTTTCTCCGAAAAAGGGTCTGAATTGGATATCCTGATGTACATGTCTCAATCTCTTTGCATCTAGCATAGTATTCAGAATCACACCAACAACACACAGTGCATCTGGACTGCAAAAAAATATAATTTCCGAATGGGGAGAGAGGTGAACCCCCTTTATCTTTAGGCAGTTTAAAAGGTAATTTTTAAATGCATTTGGTGTTTATTTTTTTGAGGTTTTTATTTTATGTGAGCCTCATTGAGTAGACCTTGTCCTTTTTGTGATCAGGTCAGTCAAACCTCTAACATAGTTCGGTTATGTGTGGAGTCAACTACCAGCAGTTTGAAACAAAAGTTCTGTCAATGAAAAACTGCTCTGGACATCATCATTTAAACCTTCTATCACTAATCCTTGTCTATCCAATCATGGTTTTTCTTATACTTTCTCCCAGCTAATCCACAAAAGGCCCGTATGTTTTAAATTATTTCAGTCCTCCACACTCATTTAGATCCCACTTCCTCAACCCCACTTCAACTCTTTTTTAGTTTGTCTTCTTAATGACTGATGGTGTTTGATTTTCAAGCTCCAAACTAAATTCATATTACAACTCATATCATCTTCAGTTTCTCTTTATAAAAATGTCTTTGTCTTATCTGTATAACCGTCTTTATGGTTTTGCATTCTGCATAATGTCTGCTTCAGTTATCTGAGTTTTTTAAAGTCAGCTTTTGCAACAAAAAATTATATATTCAAACAAGAAATAAAGAAAAAGCAGATTTAACAATCAAATAATTGAGTTTTAAGTTTTGAATTCAGGTTTGTCTCTAGAATTTTGTACTGGTAAATCAAGGGGGTAGTTGTTTGAATCTTAATGGGAAAATTGATTGCCTACTGTATTGAAGTTGCTGTAAAGCTCAGTAACTACAATATTTTTAATAAAAAGAGGTGGCCTTGTATTAAAAATGAAACCAATAAAACTCTTAAAAAAAAAAAAAAACTTAAATTAGAGAAAAAATAGCAAACAGCTATTTTAAAATTGTGTTGATCAGAAAATGTTCTTAAATGGCCATTTAAAAACATTGAAATATATGTTATATGATATAAAGTGTCATGGTATGTTGTGGCTGCACATTAAGAACATGAGTGTGTTGTGGGAGAACCATTTATGCTCATGGAGCATTGAAAATCATGAACTCTGTCAGACTTTGAGCCCCTGTAACAGAGCAGGTGTCCTGGTGGATACGGTGGATTTCAGTAGTGAACTTAAAGATTTCCTACTAGTGAATTAACAATGCAGAGGTTCAGACTCCTATGCCAAGAAAGTTCATACAGTCATTCTACTGTAAGGGGCAATGAAATTCGAGCCCACAGTGTCCGAGGAGAGCACTGGAGGTGTAGAATGCATTCTTTGGAGAAATTATGCATGGGACAACTGGACTGTGGTTTTACTGTTGATTAGAAGATTGTCTAATATTGAGTTGACTGTGGTTTGGGAGGATAAGCGAATGGAAACAAGAGCTTAGACATGAAATATATTACAATGGATCAACTGTAAAGTCAGGAAATCTTTTAACAGTATTTTTTTTCTGTGTGTGTAAACTCTGGGTCCTACAGCAACTCTAATTGAAAGTTTTATGTGTGAACCATGTTTCTGTCTGTTACACAGTCGGACTCTAAAAGGGGAAAGCATTATATTAGTCTAAATCCCTTTTTAGTAAAAATAACTGAATTAGTTTACCTTTTCAGATAGACTACTTCTTAATCCTTTTACCTGATTATTCAGGCAAAGGTTACTTTTGGCATGAGTAAAAGATCACAAAGCATATATTAAGCTAACCAGCCCCAATGAGTTTTACTTGAAATCAACTTTTTGATGCTGTTTTGTGCTTTGGGGTAAATGTAAAGTAAGTTTGTGAGACACAAGACTGTCCAAATCTCCAAATCCAAATCCAAATTTGGTGTGTTGAAGTTTGTATTGCAATTTATATCAGTTTTTTTTTTTTGGGGGGGGGGGGTTGTCTATTGTGGCTCCTTTACTGGTTGAATGTAAAAACCATAACTTCTTGAATTCATCAAGCTTATCCTGTGTTTTTTAAAAGCTGTAAAGAACAGCAGAGATGTCAAGTTGTGCAGTATTTTCTCTCATCTGCTCTCTGTTAACCTTTATTTGTTGATGCTTGTTGGGCCAATTCTTTAGGTTCACTTAAGGTGAAGGTTCCATTAATTGGCCTTGGAGACAGTGAAGCTTCTATATTTCCTAAAGAATAGTGTGCCTTGGCTGTGGGTCTGTGTGCAAGACTCGTGTTACAAAGACTTTTCGCTGTTCCTATATGCATGTTTTAGGTTATAGATCTTTTTTTTAAACAGATTTAAAGTAAATCAGCCAGTGGGTTGGAGTTGTTTGCTCAGCTGCATGTCTTAAAGGGCTATGGAGACATTCCTATCAGATTTGAAGAAAGAACCCGGAAAAGAAAGAAAAAACATCTGAAAAGAAAAGTGAAGACAAATCCATGGTCAGAGAGAAAAGAAACTGAATGTACTGGACTTCTTCCCAAGTCAGCTCCTGTGAACCTCTGGGTCAAGGCCAATAACAGCAGCATATTGACGCTGAGATGTGGACCCACACACTTCATGTTTCATTCGTCTTTCTTCTTTGATCTTCCCATTTTTTTCTTCCTCATTGTGTTCTCCATAGCCAAAGCTTCTAGAGGTTATTGTTTTAATTATCAGGTTTTAGCAGCAAGAATGCACTGACTCACGGAATGGACTTCCTCACCCTTGAGACTGTGGTGTATTTGAGCAAAGGAAATATATTTCAAGTTCAAACCCAGATGGCACCTGTGGCTGTGTGAGATTCCATGGTTTTCTTGTTTCCTTTCCAGAGGTTTGGACGTGATATTTTCTCACCAACGCCCAGTCAGCACCAGAGAAGTTCATCAACTCTTTCTGGTTAGATTCTGGATTTCCTGCTCAAGCTAATGGAACAGCTTGACCTACAAACAGCATTTATGATGAAGACACTAGCTGTGTTTACATGGACAAAAATAATCGGAAAGAACACCTGATCAGAAGAAAAATGCGTCATGTAAACATGCCGTTCGGAATACTCTGCCCCGATCAGACTCGTTCGGAAGAGAAATTTCTTTCCAATCGAGATGGGTGGTTTATGCTGATTGTTGATTGATCGATGAGCATGTGAACAGTTCATTCCGATCGTGGGTCACTACTATTCTGGTTTTACGTCGTTCATAGAAGGTGTTTCGCTCCAGAAAAAGGCTTTGGAGCGCAAACGGCTGGGTAGCTCGGTTGGTAAGGTGGGAAGCTACCATGCAGGAAACCAGGGTTCGATTCCCGGAGGGGAATGAGCAATGGTACTGGGGGCAATTACCATATCAATGGCGAGCAGTTAACATCACCCAGTGAGGGTCCTTAGGCAAGACCCTTAACGCTACTGCCTCCCGAGCGCGGTTTCGGCTGCAGCTCACCGCTCCCCAAGGGGATGGGTCAAATGCGGAGAAAGAATTTCCCTTCGTGGGATAAAATACAGTGTATAAAAAAAAAAAAAAAAAAAAAAAAAAAAAACAGGGCCGACTGGTTGCTCTGCAGACGCCTCTGCGCCCCGCCCTCGCCCCGCGGGCTCCCCACCTCTCCCATTCCTCCTTCTCGAGAAGGAGGGAAACGAGAGGGAGTTCCTCCCCGGGGGCGCCGAGGAGGAGCGCTTCGTACCCCCCGATGTCCTGACACTGCGCTGTCCAGGTTCGGGTGCTGGTGGACCGAGCGAACAATGTCTCTGAGCAGAGCAGCCGGACTTATAGCTTTGTGTTTGAGGGGAAGGGAGGATGCTTTGTTACGTTATGTGTGGGAGGCTTCGCACAGCAATCCGTCCCGCAGCTCTAGGTGAACGAGCTGTTGAACTCAGGAGAACCATGTCTCCCGGTCGAACCTGTTATGTTAGCTGCTTTGGCTTAACATTTGATCGACATAAACCAGACCATGCGTTGTTCTCACGTCCGTGGTTTATTCTGTGTCTCCTTAATTTCCGTCCGACCGGATACATACACAACAACCAATAGTTCCATTTCACTTTATCCAACACCTCCCCTTTTTAGTTAGAACACTCTTTCTTTATCAACATTAACAATTCCATTCTGGAACATAAAATAATTCCCACTATCTAGGGTATCAAATAACGTTAGCTTATTCAACTTAACTTTCTTACTTCTGTTTTTTTTCCTGTAAATCAAAACACAGACTTCCTCACTTTTCTGCTAACCAAACACAATTATTCATACACCATTCTCTTTTATTTCCCAAAAACTCTCACAGATCTAACCGCTTGGGCGGACGGGACACTCGTCCTGAAGATGTTACATAAGGTGGCTTAACAGTGTCCTGTGTGTTACGACTAGGTATACTAGATTCTCGACCTGCGTTTTCTTCCACTCATGTCTGCTGTGTGGACACAGTTAACTCTGACCTTTCCGGAGAACGTAAAGGTCTCACATGTGTGCAGTTGCGCCTAATCTGACCTTCATCAGTGTCAATAATGTACGACCTAGGTGTAGTTGCATGTTGTACCACTGTCCCTTTCTTCTCTCTTGGTAGCCATACAGTTTGACCCGTTTGAAGAACCGTCAGAGGACGGACCCGGTGACGACAATCGTACTGGCGTTGCTGGTTTGCTTTGTACCGTCTCTGTTTGGTTTTGAATTGTTTCATATTTGGCCATCTTGGGAGAAGAGTCACAGGCTGCTGTGGCAGTGTTGTCTTCAGCTGTCTACCCATCAGCAGCTGTGCAGGGGAGTAGCCGCACTCGAGCAGTGTAGCCCGATAAGAGAGAAGTGCTTTTCTCTTCTCACCTCCTCCTTTCCACAGTCCTTTAACTGTAGCTACTGCTCTTTCAGCTTCTCCATTCGCCTGCGGGTATCTTGGACCGCTGGTGATGTGAACAAACCCGTATTCCGTAGCGAAGTCCTTGAACTTTTCACTGGCGTACTGCGGTCCGTTGTCCGACACCACTGTCTCTGGGATCCCACTTCTGACACCATGTTATGTTAGCTGCTTTGGCTTAACATTTCACCGACCATGCGTTGTTCTCACGTCCGTGGTTTATTCTGTGTCTCCTTAATTTCCGTCCGACCGGATACATACACAACAACCAATAGTTCCACTTCACTTTATCCAACAGAACCGTGTCTCAGAGCAGAGCTCGGACCGCCAACTCACACACCAGCTTTGGGGTGGTATTTGAGCTTTCAAAGCAGAAATGCCACCCAGTACTTAGAAACCGTTCAAACAATCACGTGAATTTGTGTTTCCAGTCGTGGCCCGACAAAATAAAGGCTGATGTTATTCCCACATTTTTACGTGCAGCCAAGATGCAGATTGCGGGATTTCCCGCATGGATTTTATGTTCATCCAAGGCTAAATGTTGTTAGCACGTGTTAGCCTTCTCCTAACCCTAGCTTCTTCCAGCTCCGTTCCGCCACAAAAAAAGCACTGACCACACGGATTAAAAATAAAATAATGAGCGAACAGGCGCTTCATAATAACCATAAAATAATAAAAGCACGTTTTGAAGGTCATCTTGTTTATTTCCGAGCTGCCACATATATGCATGTGACAGCTCGGCTTGTTTACAGCGGGACTCATTTCCTCTTCCGGTATTTTAAACAGTACTGCGCATGTGCAAATGATTTATTCCAACCGAACGTGTGGCCCATGTAAACGTTTGTTCTAATTGGAAAAAGTTTTTCTGGGCCCATGTAACGGTTGAATTCTAATCCAATCTTTGATCCGATCAAAACATTTCGCACATGTAACCGCGACTACTGACCTTATGGTGTGATTTGTTGTGACAATGCTAATGACCTAAAGAGTTGTATGTATTAAAACAAGAATAATCATTTATTTGTAATGTTTTCATTGGACAGAATTTAGTTAAGGGCTATTCCAAGACAACAAAACACTGAAATAGTCTACTTGAATAAACTTATATTATAAATGAGTTCCTCAGTCTTATTTTTGTTATCCTGGTTTTGTTTTTGATATAATTTCCTTGGAGCCTTTTTAATAAAGTACACCGTTTTTTTTAACCTTCTTTATAGTGGAGCATTAAATGCAGAAAGCTCTCTTCTAATCCAGCTGGGGTATTGCCTCTGATGCTAAGTGTCTTTACACAGCAGTGACATTAGCTTGTTTATTGGTTGCAGGGGCGTAAAGATGCTATTGTTTTAATTGCTTGTACATGCTCCTGGGATCCATAGAGATTACAGAGATTGCAGATGCCAGCATATTGGAAACTGTATCACAAAAAGCTACTCTGTGAAGCCAAACTCTGCATTAGCTATATTTGATTTGCACTCACTTGTCAAAAATGCGAACAAAAAATTACTTTTTTCTTTAGTCTTAAATTAAAGTTTGGCAGGCTGGTCAAAGATGAAATACTTGTTAGCTGTTCATCATTTTTTTTTCTCATACAGAAGACTGCAGCTGCAGCAGGAGGATCAAGCTGGTTTCAGTGTCAACACCCCAGAGATATTTAAAATGTCTCTGTCTCTAAAGTACAGGCGGAGAGAGGGAGTGGCGGAAATCTGTTTATCAGGTTTACTTACAACCAGAGACCTTACATAAACTAAGCTTTTTTAAACACCTGACTTTAAAACTTTTTACACGTGCAGCAAAATCAACCCTTTCACCTCTAAATCCATGCACTTATATTTAACGCTGTGTGACTTTTACTTGGATGAAAAAAAAACGTTTTGGCTAGAAACTCTAAGGGTTTTTGATGTCATGACATAATGTGAAAATCTTCATGGAACGACAGCACTTCATTTGAAGGAAATGTTAAGTGCTACTTTGTTTTCAAATATTTTCAAACTGAATAGGGTTTATTTCAAACAACTCAGTATTCAACTGAGACCTGATAACTCAGTTTTGGAATTTAAATGTGATTTAACCCTTGCTTTGTTTGTAATCTAATTCTGATTAAATTCCTTTTTCAGCTTGTCATTGTTGCTCTGGCTTTTGGCTATCCTGCATGTCATCTGCTGCACACACACTTACTCAGGCCTCTAGTGTGAGGCAGTTCCCTGCTTGTGAGGGCTTGGCTGATATGGGGCCTACTTCACTTGTTCACCATAGGGACAGGCACTTAATGAAGTGCCTAACAAGTGGCTTCTCAAACTTATGCTGAGTACCCTCTGGTTGCTCCCTTCACTTGCATCTCTCGTTTCCTCCAATCCTCAGTGGGGAAGTCTTGCTCCCAGCCTGCCAGTGTGGCAAAAGGATTTATGTGGCAAAGCATTGTAAGGCAGACAGTAGTAAGAGAGGAGGGAGGAGAGTTTCATTCATGGAACAGCGGGACAAAGGGGCTGTGTTACCATGACAGGTGACAACCACGCGATGCTGTGGTTGCTGGGGTGGAACGCTGTGGACAGAGGTCCCTCATAACAGGGCTCCCTCAGCTGCCTCTAGAGCAAATGAGCTGCCACGCCAAACTAATGGAGTCCTAATTGGTCATTATGAGAGAGGAAAAGGTGAGGGACTGTCTACTGTAGGTCTGCTGTTAGTGGAATGAAGCAGCAAGATGCTGTGCTCACTAAAACAGAAAATAAGGATTTATTGCAGATATTTCACTGCTTAGGTCCTATTGTTTCCCATCAACAGTATAAAATCGTGTATTACAGACTGGTTTAATATGAGCATTAAAAATAATTATTGTATTGTGTGTAAAAACAAAATTTTTTTGTATTTAAATAATTTTTATCAAACCCTATTAGCATCACAAGTTATCCATTATTCATCCATCCATCCAGCTGCCAAACTAGCTACTGTTGGGTGAAGACAGGATCCACCCAGTCGGTTGCAGGGCCACATACTCACATGCACACCTAAAGGGGTACTTTAGTCTCCAATTAACCTATAAAGCATATTTTTGGACTGTGGGATGAAGCCAGAGTGCCTGGAGAAAACCCATGCATGCACAGGGAGAACATACAAACTCCACACAGAAGCTATTTGAATTAGAGGCAAGATCAAGGCAAGATCACTAACTGCTATGCCACCATGCAGCTTGAAAAGAAACAAGTAAACCTTTTTCTTTTGTCAGATGAATAGAAAAAAATGATTAGTTTATCTTAAGGAGTTTAAACTGTTGGCCTCGGAGGGTTTTGTATGTGTCATGAACTCACACTATCAGTTGTTTGGGATGGACGTGGCCCGCTGGACAAACCTATCAGGTCCACAAACAGTGACAATACCCCACTGTACCTTGTTGTGGTCCTTGGAGGAGAGCATCCCAATTTGGAATTATTGTCCCTGCTCTGGGTTTATGGTGTTGCTGTTTTTTAATTTTTTTTTTAATTTAAGAGATTCTTTCATCGTACAATTTCATTTTTGCATTTGTTATTGTGCTAAACATGTGACCCACTTCTCCAATGTGTTTCCATAGGACTTGCATTGTGTTTCCTACTACAGTTCTTTCCTTTTTTCCCTTCTCCTATTTTTGGTGTGAATCAATTCTAGTCAGTTTAATGTGACGTTTAGTGTCTGTGTTGTTTGTGCATGGCTCTTTGTATTGCTACTTCTTGGGTTTTGTTGTGTTTTATTTTCTTTAATTTTGTCTCTTTATTTTATACCTGGTGTTTTCCTTTTGTTAATCGCTAGTCTTGGGGACTGGCGATGTTCCAGATAAATTTGTTTTTCCTCTTCGCGTCTGCACTGTTTCTTCCACATTAAATGGATGTTTTTCTGTTATCTTCTTGTGTGCATTCTTGTTTTCATTTTTTCCCACCCACGCAATGTTTCATAGAGTGTCTGTATTGTTTGATCTCCCTATAAAGAAGCTGCCTATAGTAGCTGATTGCTAATTGCAAAGACATCTTTTTGTCCAGATATTTTTCCAGCTAAAAAGTTTTTCATTTTGGAACAAATCTTAAAAGGGAGGACGTGTCTTTGAGTGCTTTGTTGTTTACCTTCTAGTAAGCAGTGGGATGAAATCATTCCGTGAGGGATTCCTGGTATTTAACTGTATTGAGTTCTTGCAACAGATGTTTTGAGTTTCTACAGTGATGTTCCGTTTGTCCAAGCATGGCTTTTATATTTTAACCATAAATCATAAGTGACCAATGCAATACTGTCCACAATGAGGCACAGGGGAGCATCTTTTTGTAATTAATTTTGGGTGTTGTTGGAGTTATGACTTCATTCTTTTCATGTTTCCTTTGTTATCTTATTGCATTCTAGCAGTGGTCTAAGTTAAGTCTTCTATTTTTTTTTCCTTTCTTCTGTGAGGTCTTTTCGCTCCAAAATGTCAGGTGTCTGTCCATTTAATTTACTTTTTTGCTTTATATTTTTTATGTCCAGTTGTTCTGTTTTTATCTGCTGGTAGAACAGTGATGAATCTTTTTTGAGAGAGTTCAAGGCTTTCCTCTCCTCGTTGGTGAGGTGGTTCTGCCTTTGTCCATCCACTACTAACAAAACCAAAAATAAATAAAAAAATAAATATAAATGTACATATTGAAGACAAAAAGAACCCTTTATAAGTAAAAAAAAAAAAAAAAAAACTGCTGTCATTCAGCCTCACATTAAATACATGAGGGAAAAAAGGTCCTTTGGTATAGATCATGTTACACACTTATATTAGACGGCACAAAAAGGAAATGAGCATAAAAGCGGCAGCAACATTCTGACAGAATATCAACTTATTTAACCTATGCTTGAATTGGGTATGATGCACTCAGGCGAACAGTTTTTTTGAATGGACACTGTCCCCGGTTGATACTGATTTGGTGGATAGGGTGACGTCTGGTGGCATCCCAAATCTGGTGGACTGAGGGAGAAAGGTCTGTGATGACTGTCTGTCTGCTTCCTGCTACTAACCCAGCACATTAGCTGTGTATGTGTTACCCTATTTATAGTCAGCCCAGGATGTGACTAGCCACTCTAGTTTCACTTTTCATATAGACGGTAATTTTAGTCTTATTTTTTTTTTTTTTTTTTTTTTTTGCACGTCAGTTCTCTATTTCCCTGAGAGTGCTGATGGGATAAAGGATAAAGCGCAACTAATATTCATTTAGAGTGTCCTACATACATTTTAGTTATTTTAGTTATTTACGCTGCTTGACATTTACACTTAGTGCATACTTAAAGAAACTTACGTTTTTTTTTTTGCTGTGATTTAGACTGATAAAGAACAGAAACTCCTGATCACATCCATTACTTTTTAGCATGTTATTCTGAACATTGTTTCAATCAGTTTAATTTGACTTTTTAAATAGTTTTTTTTACATAGTTTTATTTCAAAAGACATCATTTTAACACGCGTGTCATGGGATTTTTTTTTACAACATGTGAAGTGAACTACTGGCATTGTTGCACCATCCCTCCTATCATCTGCAGATGCCAGGAAACAGTGATGTTAATGTCCATGCCTCTCTTCATTAACTGAATAGAAGTTTATTGTACAGTATTTTTTAATTCATGTCTTTTGTGTTGAGACAGAATCCCTGTTGCTTCCTCATATTGTGTATATGGAAGAGGAATTAAACATTCAGAGAAAGTTTAAGGTAAAACCCTCTAATAGTGTAGGTTTGGGGAAAATGTTAAACGTCCCCTCCCACGGTCTTCATCTCACTCCAATTTCTGAATTCGGTCCAACAAGCAGGGTTTGGAAGCAATGAAAAAGCACTTTTAAACAGATGGGCATACATTTGTGAAAGCCTACTGACAGCTAGTGCATGTGAGCACGCAAATATTAAAAGCCAACAATCCCATTTGCTAAATATTGACATGGATATCCCGGTTCAATCTCGTTATAAGGATTATTGTCTATTGAGATCCCATTTCATTAGGCTAAAACACACACCTACGGGTGCACTGAGTCTGCTGCAGAGGCCTCAGCGTTTTAGCCCCTGTGTTTAGCTGATTGGAGGAGTACTTGCCATACAAAGCTTCACTGGGACTTCACAAGTCCTTATACAAAACCCATGTCCAGTTCTCATGTTGGTTCTTTTGTGGTGCCTGAGAGATGGTATACTCTTTTTAACAAAAAGAAAGCCAACGTTGAGAGGATTTGGTGTTTAGAAATGTCCGTTCACCTATGTTTAGATGTTTCTTGAATTACATCTAGTATGCATATGCGGAGGCAATCCTCTATTCTCCCTATGGCTTCACTCCATATTATGTATTGATCCTTGATATGAAAAGCTCATTACATAAACAGAAACAGCAACACAAAAAACCCCAGTGAACCTTTGCATAAATCTTTTAATTGAATTTCCAGAGCTGGTGGTTGGAGGTTCTTTTTTTAATTGAATCTATTGCTGGTATTGTGATTTGCATGCACAGGAATGGGTCCTGTTCAGGATAAAGTGCCATTGATCCTTATTAAAGCTCACCTCTGGCTGCACTGTGGACTAACAGAGAAAATTAAATGTGTTCATAGTGCACATACTCTCAGCCTGCAAGGCAGGACTGTGAGGGCCACAACGCAACTCAGACAATCAAGGAAAAAGAGAAACAAACGGAGAGCTATCATGTAAATGATTTGCTAAATTATATTGGCTTAGGTCTTTTGTTGTCTCTTTTCATTATTTAGATATATTTTTGATAATTGTTTCTCTTTTTTAAACTGAGGTCAATGTTCATTTCTTTAATTCTAATATCTATGATGTACATTATAAATCGAAATAAATGCATACTTAAAAATACTACGGATTAAAATTTTGTTTTGGCTCTCCAGATTGCACAATGATATTTTTTGAAACAAGACAAGTTAAACTATAACTATTAAACTATAACTGTTGGTTATAGGGAAACAATACCTAATAATATAAAGACTTAAAATAGTCTGTGAGGAGTGAAGAGGTGAAACTGTTTATCAGTATTTCATAGGCAAGGGGAAATAGGGTGACTTGCTGGATTTCTTTGCATGTTTTATTTATCTGCTTTAAGAGGTAAATATATCAAACCAAATAAGGTGGACACATTTTTTTACATTCCTGTTTTACATGAATGAGTATTACTGAGCCAGAATTCTGACTTTTGATTAGGTAACAACAAACTGTCATAACATATAATACAGGTAACCATTATTCATGCCCACTTCACTCAGAGTATGGATCACAGGGTGAAAGGAGAGTAATTTAAAACAAGTCACAAAACCCCCTTTAACTTGAACGTCATTTTAAAATTCGGTCCGTCGATTGCATGCTCAAATGGCCTCTCAACCAGCCAGGCATAGCTCTCCCTTCCCCAGAACAAGTGCTAATCCCCCTATACATAATGTCCACTCAGCAGAAATGTTTAACCGTATTGACTTGAATCTTGTCCTTTCCTTTGGGCACTCGTGCCTTCGCGGCTGTGGAAAGTGAAATTGTATGTGTGCACGTGTGGGTTTTTGCGTGGCTCTTCATCTTGACATTTAGACTAAATGTTTGTGTGATATATCCTTAAGCATGTTACCCTGATGGGATGTCTATTTTATCTGTCCAGCAATCACTGACAAGCTGCCAGGAATACAATCACCATTGCACAGTTATATCCCTCATGATTGCACTCAAATGAGTGGCAGACTAACTTTATGGTTCTGGGTACACAGCATGCCGATCTGTAAATGACTGTGTAGTGGCTTTACAAAATACAAGCACAATAAAACATTTCAGAATAAAATAGGCGTGGTGGAATTTGTACTTATGAGCCAACATTACAATTCATTTGTTCAAACATTAAAAAAGGGAATTGTTTCTCCTTTTATTAGTTCTATTCTGAACTGTACAGTGGTCTCTCATATATTATAGGATATGTGCTCTAAAAATAATATGTAATAGGCAAAATCTGCAAAGTCTTCATTTTTTCCCCCCCCATTAATTATAAAAACACACAAACATTTTCACACATTTTTCTCTTATTTAAACAGCTCAAACCTTCATAGGAAAACAATTCCAACATTTTAGAATTAAACCAAAGATCCGGTCGTTCGCACTCAAAGATTTAAAGAAATTTAGGAAGCTGAATGCATTTTGTACAAGAGACACAGCACAGTGTAGGCTGACTGACAAAGGCCTACAGCCAATCAGGAGGGAGGACACAATGCACGTTTTAAAAACAAAAAAGCCTACACAATTGGAAATATCCACAGAACAACAAGACTGCTAAAGGTGAACTGCATTATTAAGAGGGACCACTGTACACAAGCACAGTAAAGTTGGATGTATGAAGCTGTGAATGAACAGGAGTTTGCGGATGTCTTCTCTTGGTCATCTTCTTAACACTATTGCCATCTTCATCCACCTTTAATTCTTTTTTACGATGGAGTTTTAGGGCTGGTTCACAAACAACTTCTTTTTTAATTTACGACTTTTAAGCTGTAAATTCACGAGATTTTGTAAATGACATTTTTTTAATGCCATTTTGTTAATGAGGTTAATGACGTCATCGTACGTCATTACCCTGTCATGCGCAGAAGACCAATGCGGACGGTAAACAATGTTACATATGCCCCCTCCAGATGAAACATCCTGTTTCAACATAAAACAGCAAGGATGAAAATAGTCTGTTAAAACAACACAAGAACGTTTAAAATGCCAAAAAGTGAACCTCCTCAAATTGGCGTTTCCAATGGCGTTTCCATTTGAGGAGGTGCAACACAGACTGAGGCTACGTTCACACTGCAGGGCTTAATGTTCAATATTTTCTCAATGCTCAATATAGTTTTTTTCAATAATTTTTTTTTGCAAGGCCGTTTGTAGAAACAGCTGTGAGTCAGGAGCAGAGCTGGGAGGGGAAGGAGTCTGACAGGCCACCATGACATCGTTCACATTTCCAATTAAATGGGAACTTTTGTGATCTTCTGTGTGACCGTGAAATGACCAAGAAGTGACCCGCATGCGCAGAAGAGTACTCAACAGTGAACGACGTCACTTGTTGTTTGCGGAAGTAGCTAACATTAACAATGGATGTCAACAACGATAGGCTTATCCCCCAAAATGCGGCCCAGCTCTACATAAAATGGACAGGTGATACGTTGACGGCCACTTCGTTTGTTCCAGTGTTTAATCTGCTTATATTTGGATCGAAGGCTTTTTATTTTTCGCTGGCATTGGAGCCAGGATAGTCTGTAACCACGCTTGGCCATTTCGCTGGAAATTCTTTTCAAAAAATTATTTTTTGCGATAAGAGCCCTCGATTTGGGCCTGAATGGAGCTGTCACCCCAAATGTTAATCAATCAGTGGTCTCAGCAGCATCGTCCGCCATGGTTGATGTTTATGTTCTAGTTCCCGCCTAATTCACGAGGAATTGTGACGTTTGTAGGGTATCAATGACGTAGAGGTCAGATACATGTGGCCTGGCCGGTCAGACGGAGGTCGCATTCCAAAAGATCGGATACATATCGGATTCAGGACCACATACCCAAGTGGCCAGAGTCGCCTTAGAAAAGATCAGATCTGTGTCGTTCAGACCGTTATAAAAATATCAGATACAGGTTGAATGGGGGCAAAAAAAAATCGGAATTGGGTCGTTTCAGCTTGCAGTGTGAACGTAGCCTTAGAGATCTTGTCTTTGGTGGAGGAAGAAATGATTGAAGTGGACAGCTGCAGCGGGCTGCAGAGATCCTGCAAGCCACCCATCAATAAATAAAACATAAATAAATCGTAAATCAAACAAATGAGCTTCAAAACTTTTGAAACGTTATAAACATTCAGCTTACCAGTTATCTAAGTTTAGTTGGTCTGCTCTGCTGCTGTGTGGCGTTCACTTGCTGCTGCACTGTATCCTCACTTTGACTTCGACTCTTGTAAGTTTTTTTCTTGTACTTTTACTTTTTTTTTTTTTTTTTTTGGTGGCCCTAAAACTCCGCCGTACTTTCTGATATACTGTGTAAAAATAAAAAATGAAAAAAGCAAACCTTTTTTTTACTTGAAATTACCTCAAAGGCATTCTTTTAATTAATAGCTGCTGAAATATACACGTGCTTATGAAAGTAGGACCTAATTATTTTTAAAATGATGGCGACCTGTTCAGGATGTCCGCTGCCTTTGACCACAAGTGCCCGGGATAGGCTCTGGCAGCCCCGTGACCCCGAAAGGGATAAAATGGCTTAGAAGATGAATGAATGAATGCATTTATTTTGTGCAATACATACCTCATCTCATTTGAAAGTTGCATATTGGCATAAAAAATTATTCTTAAAAAAAACTTCTATTAAAACGCTGCATCCGGTTCATTGTTTCATTTGTGGCGGGGTGCAAAATTTGACTTTTTAAGTCTTGACCATGGGAACATGGGAGGAGTCAACAGTCGCATTGCGTTTGTTAAAATAACACTTCAAGTTGGTCTCTTTTAGACGGTCTATGCTCTGTGCCTGAGTGCTCATGTGGAGAAGGGCTCCTGCAGAATCCTGCCTAGCCTGGGGGCCACTGCTGCTTGGTAGCATTTGTTGTAATGGCAAGTGCTTTTTATCTTCACAATAAGAAGTCTCTAATGATGCCAGGAAAAAAATGTCATTTGTTGCTTTCCTAAAAAAGATGCTGGAGAGATCTGAAATGTCCCTAAATAAAGCAACAGAGTCACCAGGTTTGTAACAATGCTCTGGAGGAATCACATAGATGGATGGGGAGTTTTATGCCTTCACAGGTCGTTTCACAAAACACAACGAGGCGCAACGAGAACCCTTCAGAGGGGGATCAGTGGCGGTGGGTAAGGGTATTCATTACTGACTCACCTGCCACAGGATGGTGGGCATTGGTTGATTTAGTGTATGAAGAAAATGAAGACATCCCTAATGGAAGCAAATGGTGGAAACATGTTTAATCAGACGTGATTGCTAGTAATTAAACTGTTTTCACAGTCGGCTGCTCTGCTTTAATATGTATCATGCAAAGAGTGAAAAGCAGAGGAATGTGTGAAGATCTGCATTACAGAACAGTGGTATATTAATTATATAATTCACAGCAGTCAGAATGATGATTTGTTTTATTTTTATTAAATGATTTTTTAAGATAAAAATGAGCTTTAAGAGTCATCTCAATAAACAGATGGACGTATATGACTGTGAATGTGGTGTCTTAAGTATTTTCATCCACCTCTATCTGCGTCGTCATCTCTGTTCAGTGTTGAGTGACCCCTCTCTGGCTCTGAATCCTAAAACCTCCTCCCCAACAGATGACTGGTTGTTCCCTTCGACTTTGTGTGGTCCTCACAAAGCTGAGCAGCTCATCAAAGAGCATCTGCAGGGGTGATATTACAAGCTGGGAAAGGATTCTGGTACCTTTTGATATATTCTCTAACAGAAGAGTTGAAGGTTTGAATTAAAAAAAAAACATTGAAATGTAGAAGCATGGATTTTCATCATCCAGCATTAGTGTTAAACTTATGTCAAATCCCAAACACCTGTTATAAAAAATCAGTACGTCATGGTATTATTTTTTCCCCTGTTTATTTTATAAAACATAAAATATTAATGTTATCTGATTAATTGAGTCAAATAAAACAACACTTCTGGAATGAATTTAAACTATCTTTTTAAAAGACAAACTATATAATGTGACGATTAACATTGAATATTGCTTTTGTACAAAAAACTGCTTTTATACATTTAAAGAATAAAGATCAAGAAATGAAAGCTAGTCAGTTCTGTTTAAACATTGTGTGTTTTGGTCTTTTACATGTTTGTTCAGTATCTGCAAACCAGACGTGAAGTCCAAGGGCCCTGTTTGGCCCCATCTGTAAATTCAAACAAACACACACTTACCCACACAGCCACACACACTGGGGCATAAGTATGCATGGAAGCGTCATATCTGAAGTGTGTTGGTAAAGAACGGTGTGTATGTTGATCTATGCAAATATATGGGTAAGTTTGGATTAGCTGTGTGTACAGTTCTGTCCATCTGCAGATATGTGTAGATGGTTATTGGTTAATTGTGTGTAAAACTTTAAATGTAATTTTGCAAAAAAAAAATCTCACATTTGTGAGACCTTACTTGCAAAAAATATTGTTGAGATAAATTCAGGTCTTGTTGTTTTTCTTATTGTGTTTGTTCTATCTTTCCTTTTTTTTCTCTACAGTTCTTTGCTTTTTCTCATTCCCCCCCCCCCCCCCCCCCCCCAAATTTTTCCTTTCTTCCTGGTTTCCCTCACAAGCTCTTTTTACAATTTATCCTGTCTGGTTATGAGTTTAAGACAGATTAGACTCAAACAAAAAGGGTTTTACATTATTGTACACCTTGGGTGTGTACAGATTGCACAACCTCTGTTGTAACAGTAAATCTGTCCTACTCTAGTGGCTATCAGTTTTTTTGTTTGTTCAGCTGCTGGAATAGTGGAAAGAAAACACAAAAGTTCCACAAAAATGAAGTTTTTGTTAAGTGTCAGTATTTCCCTGAAGATTACAGCAGGGGTCAGGGCAGCTTTTCTTAAATTTGAGTTTTTATACCTTTTTTTTAATTTAAGTCCTATGAAGTTAGTAGAATACAAAGGGGGCAGGACCTTCTATCGCCATTAATTTGCAACACATAAACTTCTAATTGAAGTGATTGTTGATTGTTTTTCTCCACACACAAGTATTAAAATGTATTGAAATTGTGTCTTAAAGTTGAACATTTTTGAAGAATCTGTGAAAGTGTACCTAGAACTTTTTGTTGTTACATCCTAAAAAGATGAAATTTAATTTATCTGGTATTAAATGTTCTTCCACGGCAGACACATTGATATTACCTGTGGCTGCTATTGCCAGTATTACACAAGTAATCTACAATGGAAAAAAAAAAAAGAAAAAAAAAAACTGTATTGAGTGATAACCACTTTTTTTTTAAGCAGTATGACTGGACACACATGAAGAGCACAGGATATTTTCTTTAGTCTGAACTAGAAGTGGAATGTGTAGCTGTCATATTGAACCTGTGTGCTCACTCACTTAGCTTGGCTCATTCTCTGGGGCGCCCTTGTTTGTCTTCACCATTGTTCCGGTTCAGTAGAGAGCGCAACAGGGAGACAAGAAGCTCAGTGTTCATTCTTGTCAAAAACTCCTCAGCTGATCCTGTAAGCCATCCACATCCACCTTCACAGACTTAAACACTTCCAAAATTTTAGCTTTTGAGTTGCCCTCCAAGTCTGCAGCTGCATGATAGGGATGCTAACTGCAATTGCATTTACCCATCATCAGTTTTGATTTATCTTCTCATAATCTTCATTTACACACCGTGTTGATTGAAGCAGCACTGACTGACTGATGCATTTGAGTAACAATAATAAAAATGTATTTTTTTTTTTTTTTTTAGTAATTAGTAGGATATTATGGGTAGTCATGGGGCTTTGAAGTTCTGGCGCTTCAATATGATGTTTCTGCTGAGTGTGCTGGAAAATGTTTAATATTAGTGTGAGTTTTTCTGGGATGTTGCCCTTTGTGAGGGCAACATTATTCAGTGTCACACCAATAGAGGGCATTCTTGTTCAACTACAGGCACAAAGTCTCCTTTGTTTATGAAGGTATCCATGGGTACAGGTATGTTTTCCTTTATTTTCTACCACGACTAACAGCATTTCAAAATTTTGCTTGAATAATACTTAAACATTTTTTTTGTTTTTGTAATCTCACAGCAGATACTGCAGATACTTATTTCAGTTCAATTCAAGTCTGCTTCATTTATATAGCCCAATTGTACAACACAGTTGTCTCAACAGAGACTAAGTACAAAACATAAAATCAGTTATAAAATGCAATATCTGATTACTAAACTAAACAGACTAGGCTAAACTGGGCATCCCTGGCCTTAGACACTTCTTCTCAGTAAGGATAAACTTAAACTCCCAAAAAAAACCTGATTTCAGGAAAAAAAAAGAAGAAACCTCGTATCAGACATTTATGACACGTCTTTTTTTTCACCATCCAATTAAAAAAACCTTATATGATTTTTATTTGATTAATGAAAATTAAATGATACATTTAATCAAGTCCCCAGACTCTTGTGAAAAAGAAAATATATATATGTTGATATATGCATACGCATTTGTAAGTTATACATGGCTTTGAGTAAACAAGCTTTTGTAAAAATGTCAATTTTAATTTTAACACATTTTATTTGACTAAAAGGAAAAGGAAGTCAAATAACTTCATAATTGTGTCTAATACATTATTCTGATTAGAGGAGGAAAACATTTTATGTCATTCAAAATAATGCATGTTTAGGGTTGAATTAGTTTAAACATTGGAAAGCATTTGCAATGAGACCTTGGCTTGAGGGGATTTTCTTAATGGCTTAGAATAAAATAAAATGAATTTATCTCAACCTCAGCTGGAAGCACAGAAGTAAATCTGTTCAAAGTCAGAGAATTCTTCTTATGGCCAATGTTATCAAATTTCTTTAAAGTGTCAGACAATCTGCAATATTTCACATCTGTATTTTATAGTAATATAGTTAAATGTGTAGTTTGACAGGTTTATGTTTTCCTTTGACATTTTTCTTTTACAATTCTTTATTTTACTGTCTGCTCTTTTAGGAGGTCCGTCTTTTTTTAGTTTATCATTGCTGTTGAGAATCTTTTATATTCTACAACCAACTGATCTTCCTTAATTATGTCTAATATAGTGAAAAGGGCAGAACTGTTATGATTGAATAGAAATGATCACCAATGCATGCTAATCCTTGTTTGTTACTTATTTTGCTGTTATATAATGGCTTGCAGATAGTTTTCTTTTTTTTAATGACTAACATTTTACAAGGGTTATGATAACATTTGTTGATTTAAATGGATGACTGTGATTTTAAACTGTCCATCAAATTCTTACAAATTTATTGACTGAAAACAAAAACCCAAAAAAGGATTTAAATCCCAGCCAATAACCATTAACAAGGATTCTGAACACATGCAACTGATTGGTCGTAGATCACTGATGACAGGAAATCCATCCTTCCTTGCTCATTTCACTTTTTTACACATACTCCTACGTTGAGGTTTTTCACACAGGGTTATCAAACAGTCCAATGATCTGCTTAAAATCATGAATCTGGTAATTGAACCAGCACACATAAAATGTACTTTTTGCAGGCAAAATGACTGCTATTGAAGGCTTTTAGAACATGTGAGCAATAAATGAAGCAGAGTTAATTTTCTAATGTCAGAACAAACATGGATGTTTTACTCTCACTTCACCGTGGTCTTTTGAGCGAGGAATCCAAAGAGCCCACACATACTGTGCTCTATATTGACTTTTCCCTTTATCGTTAATGTACTTCTCTCTTTGTGTCAGGTTAAATAATGAACTGTTGCAAACCGCGGTGGCTTCATGTCCGTGCATGCTGCAGCCCAGAGGTCGTTAATTCTTTAGGTACACATTTTTTTATTCTACCCCTGAGTTCAGCAAGCAGTTGATATATGATCTTCAAGAGGGCAGTTTATTGATTGCTGCGGGGACTCTGGCACGTTACTGTATGGTCAGATTGTTCCGGGGTCCTCTGCACTGAAGCCCTTGTCTTGCTCACATGGATCCAGGATCCACTTTTGACATGTTGATAGCAAGTGCTCATTGGATAAGAGCAAACATCAAACATGTGCATGGGTAAGACAAGATAAATAGACTATTGTGTTTCACCGCAAACAATTAGCCCGAACAGTCTATACTTAGAGGGGAAGTTTTTGAGATCAGTGGCCTTTATTCATTTATGTGCTTTTTCTTTGGATTACAAAATGGTAGGAATGGTGGGAGAAAAAAGTGTTGGCAAGAATTTTTTGGGACAATATTTTTGAGGTTTGTTGACATAATACCGGGAGTCTCCAAAAGGGAATGAAATCCTTCCAAACTGGTGTGAGGAAGTCTAGAGGGGTGGGAATGTGAGCTCAGCTGCGGTCTGTATTCTCAGGTGATAGATACAGTTGGGGAATTGGTGTTGGGGTGGGCTGGCTGTGACCTTGACCGTGGAACAGTAAGCACTAGCTCAGATATCTTAGCTGATACCCATACATAGAGGCTCATTACGGAAGAGCCCCCATATGCAAAGTGCAGAGCTCAACACTGGCCGGCTGACAGGGGCTAGCTTAGCACTGCTGACGGAACAATACGATAGCTGAGCCTCACCTCTCGAAAACACAAATCCAGCAGTGAGCTAGTTCCTCAAACTATTAGGGTCAAAGGCCGCTGCTTCATTCACATTATTTTGTTTTAGAGCAGTGCTTCCAGTATCAAGATGGCTTCCTTAAGCATCCAGACATAATACGGAAGCAGTGAGAGCTAGCTTCACAGAACTACTGAAACTTAAAAATGTACAAGCAAAGTCAAATTTATTTTCTAGCGTCTAATTGAGCCAAGAATCCTAAAAGGCTAAATTGTCTTAAATGCATTTAATTATTAGCCTTTTTAAAAGCCCAACAAAACTAAACTAAAAAGGAAAGGGCCAGGCCCAGAGCAGCCATGACTGACTGCTGCTTGAGAAAGACTTGTGAATTACAAGAAAAAACTGAAATCTTATCAGTTATATCTGAATTAAAACAGTTCAAAGCAGTCCCTGTAATTTGGATGACAGGTTCCAGTCACTACAATAAATAACCACTCAATTTCCTAATTGTTAGATCAGTTAAACATCCTTTTCTTTTCTATTCTAAAAACAACAACATTTCAAATTCTAGCCTAGTCCAGTCCAAATTGGGTCAAACACAGCAAAAAAATAAAACAAAAAAATTTCAGTATTTGTGCCACTGGGAAAGAGACTGCAATTTGCTTTTCATCATTCAAGTATGTACAATGATCTGGTAAAAAGTGGAAAATGGTATTCCAGTATTTTTATTTTGTCTCTATTTGAAATGAACTGATCTGATCGTTCTCCTGAATATGTGATACTTCAGTCATTGTGAGGTTGCACCAAATTTTTAAGTTTCCTTATCAGTTCTTAAACACGTTTTCTGATCAGAAGTGTTGACAGACATGGGTTGAGCCGCATTGCTGTTGTGTGTGAAACAGCCTGCAATACATTTTATTTCTCCTAGAATTAGAGCAATGAGATCTGTCTTCACTGCAAAAGTAAAAACAGTTTTGCATGTGACATCTGGTATTAACACTAAATTACCAAATCAACTTTATTTTGATTCACAAATGTACAAATTCATTTTATCACAATTTAACACAACTGAACATGTTGATGACATTTCTATCAAATCAAAAAAAAAAAAGATTGTCAGGGTTTTTTGCATCTAAAAACTATAACTATCATAATTGAAACTGAGCAAATGGGAGGCTTTTAAGGAGTGAAATAGAAAATGTATAAATATTTACATCAACAAACACAAATAATTGCTTTATAATAAACTAATCTGTAAAATGACTAAATCAACATGTTTTTAAGTCTAATTTAAGATATTTATTAGCCCTGCCCATATGCACAGTGATGTAGTGGTCAGCACTTTCAACTCACACCGAGAAGGCCCTTGTTCGAAACCCAGCTGGGACCTTTCTGTGTGAAGTTTGCATATTCTCCCCACACATGTGTGGGTTTTCTCCAAACACTTCAGCTTCCTCCCACTATCCAAAAATAGGCATCACAGGTTGATGGGTGACTCTACATTTTTCCTAGGTGTGACTGTTAGTGTGTGAGGCTGTATGTCTCCCTGAGAGACATGGTGCCTGAGTTGGGCTGGGCCATCTACATGGGCCATAAGGGGATTGAGAGGGTTTGAAAATAGATGGGTTAGATGTACTGCACACACTGCCTGCAAACATAACATTTTTAATCATTTTTTTTTTTTAATCAAACTATCATGCGTATTTCTTTTCGGAAAGAATAGTGCTGGTAATTGAACCCATGTGTTTGGGTTTTCTCATTTTTTTCTTTAACCCTTGTGCTATCCTAGGCATTTTAACTTTGGGAGTTGGGTCATCTAGACCCACTAGACAGTGCGCTGAACCTTTTTTCTTCAATATTTGTGATCGTCACTGGTGTCCATGGATTACATGAAATCTTTCCACCTTTATCCACCTTTGTCATGGTAGGGAGAACACGTCAATGCAAGGGTGGGGTCATCTAAGATAGCACAAGGGTTTTTAATGGCAGCAAAACTGTTAATGTTTATTTATTTATAACCTAAACCTTAGACTCTCTAAAATCATTAAATGTTATTTAGATGTGCATTTGTTGTAAAACGGAAAAAAAAAGTTGAAATTTTAGTCAAACTTTTTCATAGTATTTGGAAAAACTGTATTTTAGTTTGTGTGATAGACGCACATTTTTAAAACACCCACTGGGCACACTGCAAGAGCTGCTGGTGTGTTCACTTTAGTGTTTGGGTCCCAGATTAGCACACTTCAGAGGAGGATAGAACTGTGCTCAGTAAAGAAGTACTAGGACGGTAAAAAAGGTTTTGCAGGAAAGCAACCACATGTGTGTGGACAGGCCTATCTGCTCCGGGGCAAGCCCTTATCAGAACTATTGGCATGTCTTGACTGGGATGACACAATCAATAATCAGAACTGTTAATCAATGGTATTCTAAATAAGAATTGATTGGACGCACAAGGTTAGCCAGCTTTATTGGTTTACATTAAGCAAAGCAACACAATAGACAAAAGGCTTTGGACTGGGACCGACCAGTTGTAACTCATACACATGCATCGTCTTCAGGAACAAAAATAAACACAGACAGGCCTGTGAGTTTGTGTTGTCTTTTTTTTTTGTGTACGTAACAAACCCCATTCCTATTAGGTAGTGTCCAAGAAGTTGATGCCCATCAGTTTCGACTTTATTCTTGTCAACAGTATTGTCACGCACAGCTTCATTTGAATAAAGCGAAGCTTCAGTCGCATCTCATTATTGACATGGTTTGGGAGACGGCGGTCTCTGTGTTGGGTCACCTTTCACAAAACAGCTATGCCTTCAGGGATTCCTGAAGGAAGGAAGAGCTCCATGCAGCCAGGGCGCAACTCAAGGAAGCACTGCATCTACCTTATTATAAGGTAGACAACAAAAGTCACAACTGTCAGTGGATTAGTTCAATACGATGAAGGGTGTATTTCTTTTGATGCCGTACAATAAACCTGCCCTTTAATTATTCTGATTTACTCAAAATCTTAAGTCAGGTACTAGGGTAAAATCATCTATTGCACTCTTACCATTGCTGAATGTACATTGCAAGCATTACTTGTTGAAAGTGCTAAAAGACATGGAGGAGTCGGTGGGAAAGAAAATCATTATAGCTCATGTGATAGGACTTGTCAAACTTAAAGAGGATTATAGGCAATCGTGTCATGCATTTCTAAAAGACAGGTGCAAAACTTTACATACAATTGATGTGAAAAAGGGGGACAAAGACGGCCTCTTATTGTTACTAACGTGAAGACTTTGGAATGCGAGAGGCATGGATTAATAATATGTCAGACCAATTTCTTTGTCCCAGCAGCAGCACTTGCCTCATTCTTCCCTTCATTCTCAACTTTGCATTGCATTATATTACTATGTGCAATCCACAGCACAAGATAAAACCTGGTTTAAATACTGCTTTTGTAGCCTGTTACCTATCATGCAAAAAGTTAGATTAAGTCACCCATAAATCTTAACTAAACAATAAGTGCAATCTTTTTGTTCATGCTCATACATTTTAATTTTTGAGTTTAAAAGAATAAAAGCCAATTTTATGTCTTTTAAAATTTCATAGGAATGTTCAAACAAAAAAAAGCTTGAGTGTGAGTGAAAACATGGTTGTATTTTATTTATACTCAAATTTTTTCCAGAAGTCCATCTTTAGTCCTTGTAAGCATAAAATGAGATATTTCTTTTGATCTTCCCATTTCCTCTGAAGCGCCTCTTTTTAGTTTGTTTTGTCTGTCGATTCTCCACACACCTTGCGTCTCTTCTCTGGCTCTCCTCCTGCATATCTGTCCGCTCTTTGATTTTCTTTGTCCCTTGTGAAAGCCCCCTGTCACCTCTGGCCCTCCTGTTCTCCTCCCCCTCCACGAGTCTATTACAAGCAGCACTCCTCCTTCTCTTCCTTCCCCATGTATTGCCATTAGAAGACATGTATCTTGGGAGCTGCTGCAGACTCCTATGTGTTTTGATTAATATTTTAGCAGCCTAAGGGAGAAAATGGGTCTTCATCTTAGCTAATCCGTTATGGGTTGGATGATTGGAGTAGAAGAAAGGGAAACTTATAGAAGAGGAAGGTCAGACTTGACTGTTTTATTTCCCATGTCAGTCATAGCTAATCAAATACAAGTGTAAAGTACAGCATTGACGCAAAGGTAAAGACACGTGTTTTTAATTTGTCATCTAGATTAAGATGTATGTCTTAAAGATGTGAGCAGGATTTAGAGTTTTGAAATGAAACGTCACTGTCAGTGTAGATTCTAAAATGCATATAAAAAGATATTTAAATGTTGGCTAGAGTTTCTTTAAACCAGCCGATCTCTGTCTTCTGACAAGCTCTCAATTTCCAAGCTTTTATCGCTGATATGTGTCCTGGGTTATTACCAGAAGACAACTCCTAAGTATGTCAGTTCTCACTTGGAATCCAATGATTTTTCCAAATGTGTCTCAAGTGTATGTTTGTGATGGGTTCTGTCACACCAGCATGGAAATATTTACTTTGGCTACCATTTTAACTGAAAGCAACAATTCTAACCACTTCATCAGCCTTTTTCAAATCTGAAAATCAGTAACTTATATCCAGACATTCTCACAAGTTATCATCTGACTCTACCTTAAAAAATAGTGTTTCGTTCTCTTTTCAATTACTTTATTGTTTTAAGAAGAATTAAGTAATTTCGTACAAAGTCTGATCTAGAAAAAATAATATCTGTATTGTTAGATGGCTTCAACACTCCCACATTAACTACCTTATGTATTAACTATTTCTTTAAAATGGCCTTCCACTGCTGCCTCCCTTGTAAATGTTGACCTTATAATGAGCTTCTCAGGACTTAGGTTTTCTGGCCGGCTCTTCTCTGTTTGAAAATGATTGAGCATAGCAAGGCCCCACTAAATGGGATTGACTTGTCTGAGGGAAAAAAAAGCAGAAAAAACTATATTTTCTAAGAAGGTTTGGTTTTATTAAATGTCTTGTCTGCGTTTACATTTATTTGCAAGAATTATAAATTTATTGCCAGTTTTCTGCAGATACTCTGATAGAAAATGGAAAAAAAAATATTTTCCAGTTTCCTAGACCCATTAAAAAAAACAAAAAAACTGCAGAAACCAAAAACTGCTTTCTTTAGAGTATTGTTTAAAATTTTAATTTTTACTTGAAGCTAGTTAATAGTTAAAAACCTTAACTCAGAAACTCATCCTAATTTTTTGACTCTGATTTCAGATGATTTCCTTGTGTTTTTTTTTTTTTTCAAAACAAGACAAAACTTTTTGGAGCTTTCAGGTTTCAGTAGATACCTCGCCCATATTTTACCGTATGTTTCAGACTTTCTTTTATTCCATCTAAACCTTTAACATATGTTTTTATTACTTTGAGTCTGTGTTGTGAACCCTATTAATGTCATTAGTGTCCTGCCTCATTCTAGCTGCTTCTAGACACTTGTGTAACGCACACTTCAAAAGACAAACTTGAGATTTTTTGAGATCATTTTTTTTCCTTAACTTCAGATCTATCTCCAAGTTTTTTTTCTATCAAATGTTTTAAAAAAAGTTGTTTTTGAACAATAACAATCACACCTTGACTTGCGTATTATTACGGAGAAAATTCCATCTGGCTTTAAATTATACCACACAACAGAAACTGTACTTTTCAGAGTTTTTAACTATTGCTGTCAAACCTTCTTTCCTGCTCCTTCTGGATCTCATCACTTCCTTTGACTAGGTGCATCATCAAACCCTTTGACCTCTGTTTTGGCATTAAAGTTTTAAAGTGGTTTCAGTCCTATGTAACAGACCAAACTTTCTTTGTCCACTTGGGGAAGCACTCATCTGCTGGTTTTTCTTTTTAGTTGTGGATTTGTGAAGGATCCATTCTGGGCCCTGTGTGGTTTTGTCTACCCCCTTTGTTTTCCATGTTTCGAATATTTGATCAAGCTTTTCATGGCTATACAGATGACTTACAAATGTACCTGCCTCTACAAGCAAAAATTGTTGCTTCTGTCCATTTCTCGTTAATGTGTCTTTAACCTATAAAAACCCAGACCCATTTTTTCTTAAAAATAAAATGTGTATTTTGCCACAAACCAAATGGACCACAGAACTCATTTCTGATACTTTTTCTGTTACACTGATGTCACCATGGGTTCTTATAGATGTGCAGGAGCAGTTAGACCTAAACTTTCAAAATCCTATAAGAACAAGACCTCAGTACTTGTTTTTTTTTTAAGTCTAACCTTTTTGTCAACTATTATAGTGCTGTTGGCCTATTCATGCTGCACTGTAAGGCCTTTAAAAACCTGAAGTTATTTTGGAACACTATTGCAATTCCAAATCAGACAAACAGATTATTTCATTTATTAAGCTGATTTTATCGATTTTGCTTTTGTAAGTAATAGACGACCTTTCCATGAGGGATTTTAAGCAAGTGATTTA
The DNA here is from genome assembly GCF_053564925.1 of Oryzias latipes. NCBI lineage: Eukaryota > Metazoa > Chordata > Actinopteri > Beloniformes > Adrianichthyidae > Oryzias > Oryzias latipes. Next base: position 26,321,359 of record NC_136239.1, read on the forward strand.
CGCTTTTACCACCAGTTGTATGGCTTACTGGAATTTTCGTTGTTTTAGTACTGATCAGAAATTGCTGCATCATTTATAAATAGTGCAGAATGCAGCAGTTCTTTTGACAAAACAAGTGTTATAACATTTATTGTAATGTGATCACTTTTCTTCGTTCATTGGATTCAAGATCCAGTTCAAGGTTTTATTGTTTTTTTCTTCCTAAAAGTCTTAATGACATGGCACCACCTTGCATTTCTGAACTGATATACTGTATGTCTGTACCCTCACAAGAGCCACAAGAACAGTGATGTCAGCCAGCCAGACAATCTTGATCATTCCTCAGGCAAAATTATAAAGCAGGTTTGACAGTATGGAGCTCCAAAAGACCATTATTACTTCAATTTTATATTGGAAAAAATAAAATCCATTAAAAAATCCACTTACATTTTGAAATCAGTGTTGTCAAAGCACTCAAAGACAAAAACAAAGTTATGTTGATAATGAGGGAAACATAAGTATTTTCACTCTTGCTTCTCTTTCTTGTTTGGTAACAGTCTTTGAGCCTTTTTTTTAGCTGAAAGAGTTTGTTGAAATGCTCTCATGACTTGCACTTTGTTATTTTTATCAGTCTGGAGCAAACAAACAGCAAAAAAAAAAAGAAAAATATAATGGATTATGTTTTACCCAAAATGATGCATAGACAATATGGGACTTTGTAATTATAGACTATATTTCGATCATTTTAACTTGCATTCTAGCTGTTATGTTATGCTCTATATTTGAATTTCAGAAAGTTGGGAGCTAAACTATAGGCTCCCTCCATCACTTCCTTCAATAGCTTCTGGCTACCTGTAGAGAATATTTTAACAAAAGCATCTTATGACATCAGCCTTTCAAAAGCAGTATTAACTATTATTGGCCCAATATTTGCAGCTCAAATTTATTTCACTTTCAAAAATGATGAATGTGTAAAAAGCAGAGGAACAAATATTGAACACCACTTTATAACAGCAAAGAAAGCAGAGGGTGTCAGTCAAGAGGCTAACATTGCTGATAATGAGCGTGTTGCCATCATGTGAAATCCATCGTTTCTCAATTGTGATCATTGGTCAAATGTATTTTCTTGTAGTTTGACTTGAACCTTCTGTCTTGCCTGTATAACCCTGTGGTCTCTTAGTCAAAGCGAACAAAGAGAACAGGAAAGGGGTTGAGCTTAGTATGAAGTTTGAAGATTAGAAGAGTACCTTCAGTTCCATCAGGAATAATTGCAAACCTGGACAAACAGGGATGAGTTTAGTCACCTTGGTACAAGCTTCCCCTAAGCTCTGACTTTGACTGGATGTCTCCCTCAAAGCTTTTAACAGGCAGATGTAATAGCTCTGTGGTTTTGAAGAGGCCATGGTTAAAGCACCTCAGGAAGAGCACGCTGGCGTCTCTTGTGGCTTCAGATGTGGTCTAAGTTGTACTTAATGCACTGACAGGTAATCCATCTGAAGGCAAAATGCTTTATGCTGATTTAGACAGGAAATCAGAAACCAAGCAAAGTATTAGCCCCAGTGTCTCCTCTTGTTATTCTAGCCCATTATGCAGAGGTGATTTTACTTGAGAGGAAGCGACTCTTGCTTTTGGCAATACCAGTACATTGTTCGAAGAAGAGTGCCTTAATTAATATAACTTCAGGTAATTAAATCACATTACCATATCATATCATTATCATATCACTATTTGTCTTCAAATTTAATTTAAAAAATCAAATTGGAGTGCAAAGTATGTTTTTTTTGCAATTTGACAATACACATAACGATAATATTTAGTAATGGGGAAAGGAAAATATTTAATTTTTTTTTTTTGAAAAGCTTCAGAAAAACTTTTTGTGTGGACAGGACAAGTAAAATATGCTTAAAATCATTTAATCTCAAATCATTTGAAGTTTCCAACTTCATTCCAATGAATGGCTTCCTGAACAGAGATCAACAAGTTGCATTGATGAGTTGGCATAAGAAGTTGTATCAGAATGCCATGTGTATAAAAAAAAGGCATAAAAAATAGTGCTTAACTGTATGATTCTTTTTATTCTAGTTAAATAAATGAAATAATCTGTTCAGGGGAAAAAGCTCAACACTTGGAATCTTTTTTTTTCCATTTAAAAACCGTAGAGTTTGCTGGTGTTTGTCATATAACTGCAAAAGGAATTTGTCATTGACTGGTGCTAAGTTGAAATCTTACAAAACAACACAAAGTAGTAAAAATTCTAATACTGGAGCATTAAAAAAGTTGAATGAGTGACTGCAGTCTTTAGTAGCAGTAAGTCACCCACCTTCAAAATGATACATTAAAGGACATTTATTAGATGAAAGAATATATTTAAAGAAAAATAAGCTAAAATGACCATTTCTGAGTATTTTTTAAAATCATAATTAATCAGAAGCAGACAAAAAAAAATGCTGTTTGAAAAAGAGCTTATTCGTAACATATAAATGATGCTGGGCGACCCACAAGCTCCCTGCTCTAAGCTCTCAGCAATGGGGAGGGAAAGGGGGTGCGGGGTTGCTCTGCACCAACTGTCTTATCCACAACTCAGAGGTGAATTTCTAAAGAACTCCTGCCGCACTAAAGAAATGTCCTAGAAAACAACACTTTTTTTTTTTGGCAAAAAACGGCATCATAATCATTAAAAGACCACTGGGAACACTTTGAAAATAGATCAAAAGACGACCACGAGTCTTTGAGAATTCACTTGTCTTGAAAGCAGTTTAGAAAAATGGACTGTGTCGTGGTAACAAAGAAGAAAGTCCATTTGTGTTTGCATTTGAATTTCTCACCATATTGGATGGGTTTTACGACAAACGTATGGCACAAAATGAAAATATATGCAAGTGGCTTATGAGATCAACACATGTTTGTACCTCTGTCTGAAACAGAGCCACAGAAGAGGATAAAAAGAAAGGGGGGAAAAAAGAGCAACTATAAATGATGACATACATTTTTCTCAATTTACCTGCTTTGTTTGCTTTGCACCCCATAATGGTGATAGGAAAATCAATTAAGCCACAGTATCCAATATACATAGACTACAGAATGACACAAGGCCAGCCAGTCTTCTCTAGTGATATTTCAAAGTCATCGTTCCCAAAGGCTTGCTCTCCTGAGACCACTGTGCTCTTGCTTTCCATGAAAGGCCACGGCTTGCACCCGCAGCTACAGCATCTCTCTCTGAAACAGAAGATTCCCATTACAGTCATTTTTCAGTCCCTACTGCCATCCTGCTTTCCTCTCTCTTTCTCTCCTTTTCTTTTTTACCCTAGCAGTACATCATTGTGGCTTTATCTATTTCATGTTTAGCGAAACTCCCTTGGCGACCCAACATGAGGCAATGGGATGCCGCAAATCTTTGATATCTTAAACAGAGGGCAAAGTGCCAGCACTCCCGCCTGATAGGAAAACTGTAATCCAAGGGAGGAACATCATCCCGAATAAAACAAAATGAATAAATAATCGAGGCTGCAGACACACTTTCATACTCGCGCCGCATGTCCGTGGAGGATTGGTTTACCAGCACAAGTGATTAGTCTACTGGCAGAATTGTTTGGTTTCTGCGGCTCAACCATTTACAGGATGATATAACAGCAAATCAGATCCAGTTCTCGACAGAATCCTTTGCTGAGCTGCTGACATTGGGCCACAAGAAAAAAAGGGGAAAAAAGAAAGTCTCCTCACTTTAAACCAGCAGTCTTTTCAAATTTGTACCACATCACATGTTGCTTTGAACTCTATAATGGGCTGATGTCTAATAGGATCGACTGTAATGAGCACTTTTTTCCAATTTTATTTTGATTTGTTATTGCAGCTGTGTTCCGCACACAAAAGCTTAAAAAAGTACATTGTTTGGGTTTCACTATTTGCCGTTTCCAGTATTCGCTGATTTTTCTTTGTCATGTGACTCCTGCAAGTTCTTTACTAAAACTCAGCTTAAGACATTTGTAATAGACTTTTGCGTCCGAAAGGAAGTGCTGCGGGGGAGGAGGGGAGCGAAGATGAAGATGAAGAGCACACCGACCCGTCGACTTCCTTACCGACTGCTAAGGGTTATTTCACAGCTGTTTCCACCGGTTCCTGAATCACTATAACCAAAGTTTGTGCCCCTGCTCGGAGAAATGGAATCAGCTTACTCAGAAGTAACGGAAAATATCCTGATATGATGAGGAAGAAAAAATCGTGGAGAATGATTATCATCCAGATGAAAGAATGATGGAGGAAACCGGCCTCTTCTGGGTCCTTCTGAGTAAGGATCGTTGACCGACATTCTTCGGCCACGGGGGTGGTTGGGTGGTGCTTCGTATGTCCTGGGTCCCTAACCCCCGCGAATGGGGGGGGGGGGGGGGGACGTGTGTACCGTAATCTTCTGTGGCTGTATTGATTTTAAAAATCAAGCACATTACCAGAACTTGTAAGTGTTAAAAGTGTGTTTATTAATTTAATAAAATATTTTGTTTTTGCTTTTCTTTTTACGAGTTTAAAGTTTTATTTTAGCAGTTTGATCATAACAATGATTTTAATAAGCGTTACTTTACCTTATTTGCAAAGGCCATTTAGGTGACCTTAAAACGGAAATGGCCTCTACATAGAGAACCTCCTGTGTGGAGCGTGAACACATAATATAGATAGTTTTTTGATAGTAGTTACATTCCTGGAGCTGCATTAATAAGCAACCAGGCAGAGATAATATTTTTCAATGCCAAATCGATTTTCATAAGGTTACATTCCTAATATTTATATTTCTGCAGCCTCTCTTTTGTTTATACAATAGATGGTATTAAAAGGGAGATTAAATTTTTCCAGCCTGAATGTAATACAAACACAAAATTATGCTTCTATTTCCAGGGCAAGCTGTGCATTGTCATTTATTTATGAGTTATTTATGCTCTTCCCTCCTTTTCCGTATTTCATTCAACAGTAAATATGGAAATAGTGTTTGTCTGTTTGTGTGTGCACACATACGCATGCTTGCATACCGGCAGACACGCTTTTGTGTTGATGTCTTCTAATGTTGGTCTTTTATATTGCATTGAATAAAAAACTTGGGCTGTTTTTCGGCATGGATCTGCTGGGTGAATAAGGGTCACATGTTTTATGCCAAGAAAACTTTTCCATCTTCCATCAATAAACACTCCCAGTCTTTCCGAATCAACAGTGGGTCACCTTTCTTTGCACACGTGTTCTCTCCTGCTGTGTCTCTCATACTTCTGAAGACAGTCAGACTGTTAATGCTGCACTTACAAGTAGATATAATCCTTTTTAGTAGAAAGAAACCGGCATCTTAGTTGTTGCCATAGTTACCATTCTTTAAGGTCAAAGAGAGCATAAGGACATGAGGCATTTTATTCTCCGTTTCATATAGAATTACTGCTTTTATAATTATTGGTTCAGTGCTTCTGATCATGTCTTTTTTTTCTTTTCTTACATCTCTATTTCAATACTAAATGGATATTAGTGCTGAAGCAGCATATGATGTAGCCTTCTACATGTTCATCTTCTGAATGGATTCAAAGAAATGTTATCAGACTCTTGTAATAAAAGTTCATCATAAATTTAAAAAAAATAGCAGTATCAAAGTTCTGTCTTACAGTAAAACTGAAATAAAATCGCTTGTGTGATATATGAGAGTTTTTAGCCAATCTAGCATTGATTTTTAAAATGCTTCACTTTTTGCCTCACTTTCTTTTATGTGTTTTATTTGAGAGACCTGGCGATCTCATCTGCTGAGTTTTTGAATGTTTCCATTATTGACCCTCTAGGTTAGATGGAGTGGATGAGCAGTTTTATGTCCTGGGAAATTGGTTATCCCTGGTTCCTATTGTGTTTAAACACAGACTTTAACACATAGGACCCTATAGGCAAACTTGTAAATTGGGGAAAACAATGTTCTATAGAAAGTTACATAAGATTATAATTTAAACGGATGCAAACAGTCAAAGCTTATTAGAGGTCTATTTTTTTCAGGAATAATTCATTTGTATTTTGTTGGAATTTGTACATTTTAAGGGTGACGCTAGTTCACCCTTTATCATTTCTGAATATTAATTAGACTAAAAATCAATCCCATTTTTTTTCTATATATCTATATTAAGAATGCCATTTTTTTGTCAAGTCATGTGATTAACTTTTCCCAAACCCAAATATAGAAGCAAATATTTTCCCCTTTTTCCTTTGGTTCCATCTTGTATCTTTGCTGTCTTTCTAGCTGTAAGGTATGATTACCGCCATGAGGAAAATGCTACATATCCGCTGTGCCGGATCTTTTAAACCGCAATGCCATTCCTCAGTAATTTTAGAGGCCCCTGTAGGCCCATCTTAGTGGAGCCTCAGCTCTTGGTGTGAACCAATTCACTCTTAAGAAATATAAACAGTTAAAGGATACTGTATTAATGGATCATTAATGGCTTTGCAGACTCTGAAACCATGTCCCAGTAAACAAAACTAATTTCATTAATCAAGACTGTTCCTAGCAGACTCATTGATGCATCTCTATAAAATGTGTTTATTAGCAGATTTCTTTCACATGTCCAGAACACGTATTGCAGCTTCCTAATTAAAAAATGGGGGAAAACAGGTTCTCCTCTAATTTCTTTAATACACAGCTTAAAACGGTGTGGCCAGCTGTTTTATATTTTTTAACATCTCCATTGTTGCTCACCAGCTTTTCCCACACGTTTTCTGTTTTACTTTTTCCTTTTGTGTTCATCATAGCTTTCATATCGCTCAAAGATCAGGTCTGAAATTGAGCTAAACTAATTTGAATTCTAATGTATTCTAAAGGATGAAAGAACTAAAACATTACTTACAGACAACAGCCACATTCCAGTCCCATTCCAGTCATCTTTGTTCTATTTTAAAAGCTTTCCCAAGGTTCTTTTAATTATTATTGTACTTTTTTAATAGCCACAAAAAATAATAAGAAATGTTGTTTTCTAGGACTTAGAGTGGCAGTGGTTCATCACAAATTTGTGGGTGGGACTGTTGGCGGAGAGTAAGCTTTCCCTCATTTCCCACAACACCTTTGTACGCCCTCTTTCCCACTAACTTACAGCCCCTCACAACTCCAACCTAACATTATTAGTCGAAAAAGAATTGCAAGCAATGTTGGAGCAATGCATCAGTACAGTTTTAAGCCAAATTCCAGCTCAGATGAGGAAAACAGATTTGCATGGATCTATCTGACTGCAAGTGGATTCAACGGAATAGAGCAGAGCAGGAAGCTTGAGGCCCCACCCAGTGTATTTTCTACATAAAAATCCTCTTTTCAAACTGTAATATCATCTGCTCCTGATTTACAATGATTTGAAAGTGGAAATACTGAGAAATTGCCATTTTGAGCTTAATTTTTCTTTATATATTTTTCATCATGAGAAGAAAAAACACCCAAAACACAATTTTCATTGGAGTGGGTCTTTAATAGTGTCTGCTTAGATTTAGCTAAATTATCCCACACTAGGTTGATGTGCACACATGATCAACATCATTATGAGTGTACACTTAAAAATAGTTTAGGCATGAACTTAAATAAAACTACAACTAATCATACAGGAACAAAGGAAAGAGAATCAAATAATATTTTGTTTTTCAAAGTGGAACAAACATCATTTTATGTTCGTTGAAGACAAATAGTGTAGTTTTAGAAAGCCTTAAAAAACATTACCAATACCATTTACTTGAACACATTTTCTTAGCACCATGCAGTTTTCTTCAGAAACTCACAATTAGTACTTAAAAGAAAGCATAATTGTTTATTCATGTTTAATTTGCTACATTTTTTTGCTTTAAAAATATCAGTATTAAAAAAAAGACCTTTGTTTTGGAGGTTATTGTGCAGGCCTTGCAACAGTCTGATTGTGATCTTTCTCTGCAGAGTGCTGTTTCAGCAGGGTACCATCCTGTTCCTCAACCTGGTCCTGTCTTTCCTTCCAAGGTGTCCTCTGGCTGTGCTGGCCTCTTTGAAGGCTCCTCTGCCATAATGGAATCACTCCATATACTTCCTGGACGGAGCACGGAGACGCAGTAATTCCGCACTGATAAAGATCCCTGTGACTCTCATTTCATAAGTCTTCCATTAGATACAAAGCTGCGCAGATTAGATATGTCACTCCTCCCCTATCCCCTCGAACACAAAAGTCCTCGCAAAATTGAGGAAAAAAAAAGATTTAATTTAAATGCTATTCAAGTGTGGGTGAACAATAAGGGGAAGAGTGCTTTCCCTTTTTTTTTCTAAAAGTCAAGTTTTTTCCTTTAGAAATCAGCAAACACACAAAAAAGGAAAGTCATAGGTCACCCACAATTAAAGTTCAGTTCTTGTCTTTTTTAAGAATGTTTTGTTCTTCTTCACCTTCCATTATCTAAAAAACTGTGTCTTTTTAAGGACTTCTCTATTTCCGGTGTTTATTAATTGGGTCTAAAAAGTAATGTAAAAAAAGTCCATAATCGTTTCTTTTCTGAGGTGTCTTAATTTCTAACACTTTATAATAGCCCCTAATCACAAAAAAGTTTTAGACTTTTTCTGTCTTTTTTGAGTTTTTTTTTTTTTTTATTGTTTGTGATTCAAAAAGTGTCACTTGCATGTATGTGTCCTCTTGCTTTGCCCTTCCTCTTTCCTGTGTCTTTGTATTTGCTAAAATTTACTTCCCTCCAGATGTTTCTTTTGCTTTTTTTTCCAGCCTTTTCGTCTTTTTAATCATCAGTTTGATCAAAGTTTTAGAATGTAGATCCCAAACCTGTGTGTCTGCTGTCATTGTATACTGTGGTTAAAAAAAACAACATTCAGTTTTGGAAGAGCATGTGACTGCAACTTCATTGCAACAAGCACATTGGTTAAGTTTGGAGCTGTATTTATAGTTCGACCCAAAAAAATAAAACCTGGTAAAACAAATTCTTTTACAGCAGATACTTGAGATATAAAAAATCCATCCATCCATCCATCTTCCTCCGCTTATCCGGGACCGGGTCGCAGGGGCAGCAGACTGAGCAGAGATGCCCAGACTTCCCTCACCCCAGCCACTTCCTCCAGCTCCTCTGGGGGGACCCCGAGGCGTTCCCAGGCAAGCCGAGAGACGTAGTCTCTCCAGCGTGTCCTGGGTCTTCCCCGGGGCCTCCGCCCAGTGGGACATGCCCGGAACACCTCTCCAGGGAGGCGTCCAGGGGGCATCCGGACTAGATGCCCGAGCCACCTCAGCTGGCTCCTTTCGATGTGGAGGAGAAGCGGTTCTACTCCGAGCTCCCCGCGGGTGACCGAGCTTCTCACCCTATCTCTAAGGGAGCGCCCCGCCACCCTACGGAGGAAGCTCATTTCAGCCGCTTGTATTCGGGACCTCGTTCTTTCGGTCATGACCCATAGCTCATGACCATGACCTGGAACGTAGATCGACCGGTAAATTGAGAGCTTTGCTTTTCGGCTCAGCTCTCTCTTCACCACGACGGACCGATAGAGCGACCGCATAATTACGGACGCCGATCCGATCCGCCTGTCAATCTCACGCTCCGATCTTCCCTCACTCGTGAACAAGACCCCGAGGTATTTAAACTCCTCCACCTGGGGCAAGGACACTCCACCCACCGAGAGATGGCAAGCTACCTTTCTCCGGTCAAGTCATATCCGATCGGATATAAAAAATAATAATAATAATAATAATGATATTATTCTTTGTAGTGCACATGTATATGATTCATGTTTGGATGGTGGTGTAGTGGTTAGCTACAGTGAGAAGGGCCTAGTTTACATCCCGGGTGGGATCTTTCTGTGTGGAATTTGCATGTTCTCCTCGTGCATGCTCCAGGCTTCCTCCCACAGTCCAAAAACAGGCTTGAGCATTCTATATCCCTGGAACAGACATGCAACCTGTACAGAATGTACTCCGCCTTTAATTAACAGGAGCCAGGACAGGGTCGAGAGTGATCCAAGAAAGTTCAGAAGACGAAAGAATAGTCCCTTTTTGTTATTCAATAGGTGAAACAGTTCTATGTTGAACACACTTTGTAAAGATTGGCCATGTTTGAATCAAAGATTATCCCAGACCTACTTAGAGTCATAGCACTTCTCTGCCTTGATTAAGGCCCAAAGGGCTATACAGTTACACTACTCATTTACTCATGCACACACTCTGCTGCCATACAACAGCAACAACCTGTAACCATTAGGAGCAATGTGGGGCTCAGTGCTTCATTTATTTATGTTTCCTTTTTTTTTTTTTTTTGAAGGAGATCCTGGATCATAGTTTCATCATGATACTAAGTTCTACCAAAAAAATATTTCAATGTATTTAGCAATTATAGATAGACTTTACGGAATCCAAAATCTAAAGTTGGGAAAATAAAGCAAAACTTTTGTCATTTATTTACACAGATATTTTCACAACCCAGATATAAAAAAAACCTTATTATTTTAGTGTACACAACACAGATCATTAGGCTAGAAATATCCTGTAGGATTTTGCAGGCTAATTTTCTGTGGATAGGAATTTGCTTGTAAGAGTTGCGCTGCCTATAAAAAAACAATAAACAAAAGGAGAATTTTGGTCTGCCTTTTGTTTGTTTGTTGTGTTTTCAGCTTGCACACAGATTAAATATTGTAAATGAAGGTGGTAATTAACGTTTGGCGTGTGTGAGTGTAGGCGCTGGTTTATCTACTTGTTTGTCTCAGATGAAAGGAGTGTATTTTCTATTGAACAAAAAGTGGGATTGTAGTTGGTGGATCATACCCACTTGTTTACAATGTACTCCCATGAGGCCCCCCACTGTGTTTGTTGGTGTATTTGCAACTGGAGACTAAAGATAGCCCACTGGCTCCAGCAGTGCACCATCTATAGGCCGACTGCATTGTTTCTACATTCACAGAATTCACCTTGATTCTTCCGTTACCGCCGAAAGTTTCATTTGCCTTTTATGTGTTTATGTCTAGAAATCTTCAGCAATCCTGTACGCAAACATGCACACACAAACACACAGATGTACCTTGTTAGAACATAAGTGATCATTTGAATCAAAGGGAAGTCTGCCACTTCTGAAGAAAGTGAAAGTGGTTTAAATGTCATATCCACCTGCCTATAAAAACAACACATGGCACTTCATGGTGACCCTGAGGTGCCAAAAGCAACAGAACATGAAACTAAACCATACCCCACCAAAAGCAGTGAAAATATAAATATATGAAAAAATACACATAAATAAATGTATAGCTAATATCCAAAAACACTAGACCTGTCAACCAATGCAGTCTTGGATTAAGCTTCCTGTTTTATGATCATAAACAACATTTATAAGCACAGAACTCTGAATAAAGCCCCTTTGGACAGTTCCACAAAGTTGAATGTAAATTGAATCAGATGCAAATGCTTTTTTAAGCAAGCCTCCTTGGTTCCCCTAAAGATCTTCTCTGACAGAGCTTGTGACCTTTACGATCAAAGCATATGCTAATGACAAATGTATTTTTAGACAAGTAGGGGTCTGCCCAAAGCTAAACTATAATGCTATATCTGCTTGTGCGGGCTTAACAAAGTAACCATTGAAAGGTGACTGGTTATAGTCATTGTTTCGTCATTGCCGTCTCCACCTTTTACTTTGGTATTGAAAGATCAGAAATGACTTGATAGCTGTCTCTCTTCCTAAACACCCCACGCCTAGATATCCAACCTCTGCAAGGTACAGTATTCCCCCCCTATTCCAGGGGGTTAGGGACACCTGCGAACACGGAGAACCACCCTCCATCCCAGCCACCCATGCGGCCAAAGAATCACCAATCCTTACTCATTACAAACCCTTCTGAAACATTTCTGAGGCTTTGTAAAGAACATTGGAATATTGCTCAACATAAAGACTTTTTTTATTTTTTGTTCAGAGCAATAGACGTTACCTTTGCATGATTTAAAATGCACATTAGGAGTGTCACTCTGTCACTGTGCACCTTAAAGAGCCCGTGCTCCTGAAGAGATCTTTAGTCACATGACTTTGTTCACAAGCTTTAGTCTGGAACAGGATAATCGCTTGACAGCTGTCTGAATACAGACCAAGTTAGGCAGACTGGGTCCAGACAACAGATTTTTCCTGTCTAAATGCACCCTAAAAGTTACTGACGTGGGGCAATGTCTGCAGTGAAACAACAGTTTGAATGTGAATTATCTTTCACATATTTTAACCTTTTTTTAAAATAATTCCTCTTATGATTTGAAGTGTTTCATAATAAATAACATATTTTTTTATTTTTTTATTTATTTTTAGTTTAGTTTATATATTTCATAGCACTTCAGTTTCATACTGTATATTATTGAAGTTTTATTGAAATGGTAAACATTTTTTCCCTATATTACGCTGCTTCATTAGTTGATGGAATGATCTGCCAGAGCATATTGTTGTTTAGCATTCTTGTGTGTTTCCACTTGTTTCTTCGTAACTTTTCTGTCTTTTACTTCTAAAAGGATCGAACACGCTTTATCTTTGCTCAGATAGAGCTCGTGCACAGACCAAACGTTGCAAATGCATGTGCATGCACATTTGCCAGAGTCTAAATTGAAGAGACCAGCATGGAGTAGGCCAATTACATCACTGTCTCAATTAAAATAAAACAACAGGATTCTTTCAAGCTGTCCTGCAGGGGAGAGAAAATGAGATGGTTGAGAGAAAGAAATAGGAATAACAAAGTCCCAATCCAGTCTGATAGTCATGATGTTCATTTTAATTAAAAAACTGGATTCACTGCAATTAACTCCCAACTGGTCCCCTGTGGCGTAAAGAAAAAGAAAATGATTGGATCCCAGTTTCTGAACAACTCAAAGCTCCAAAACATCTTGTAATAACCTTTTGTTTAAATACTGTTCTCTCATTTAGACCTCTGCTTTAGGTCACCACTTACAAAACTACTAAACACAATGAAAGAAATCCATCTACAAACACCCGAATAATTGTCAATGGAAATGTCTTCTTCAAGGTACATAATTACAGACCTCTGCAACTTGCATTTGAGTGACCGCTTTCAATGAAAAGTCTATGTAAACACTTGCTAACCCACGTTTCTGCCTTCTGCATTCAAAACTCCTGAGTTCACACGTTTTTGGGCTCTAGGTACAAACCGGGCATTCATTGAACGCACCTGAAAGTTCAACCAGTTGAAGCTTTAATTGCTTGAATGCCAAACAGCTGAACTTTAACCAATCAGGGACTCAGATTTGGTAGCGTTGTGTGAGTAGGGCCAACTGTTTGTAAAATGATCATGAAGAAGAAATTAATAATTGCGGTTTGTGCCCGGCTGGAATTCTAAGACATTTCTATATCGGATTAAAGCTGTGAAAGGAAAAGCCTGCAGCAACATTTTAAAGATTTGCACTGCTTTGAGATTTTGCACCAAGCCTCTTCCAACTGTGAGTACATGGACGAGTGTCAGGTAGTGACAGTCTTGTGTGAACAAGCCCGTTCAAAAACCTACGTTCAGCAGGTTCTTGAATGCGCCATGCATGCCCGGTGCTGAGTTAAACTTGAGTTGTGTTAATCAAAGCTGAAGAGGTTCAATCTTCACTGATCAACTGAAACATTTTCTTTTTTTTTAAACGTCTGGCTCAAGTGACCTTGTTATAAGTCATGTCATGCCATTCAGAATGATATTTTCCACTGACTGTGATGCATGTGTAACATACGTGTTTCAGCTATGGATTACTGTGATGACAGGGGCTGAGTGGCTAAAGCTTTATAACTAAACGCCTGTCGGACTAGCACTCAGCTCGACTTGGTCACACAAATCAACACTTATTTCTTATGACAAAAAGAAAAAGAAAAACTCACATTTTTGGGAATGTACAAAATTATTTACTGGTCCTTTCAAGATATGTGATGTTAAAAGTGAATCTGAACCATCCTGCATAAATTGTCAGAACAGAAAACTTTCGAAAAATCTTGCAACCTGTAGATAATTTAAGTAAAAGCATCAAAGTATTTTAGATGTCGAACTGGAAAAACTTAGCATAACTGTTCTTTTTTAGTGAGCATTAAACCCAACTGGAGCCTATAGGCAGGATGAAAATTGAGGAAAACAAACAAACAAACAAAAAACATTAAAACAAAGGTCCATCCAAATACACATCTATGCACACATATGAGAAAAATTAGAAATAAATCAAACTGTTTCTGTCTCAATTTTTTTTCCTCATCCTTTTTTATCTTGGTGGCTAAGATAAATTTTCACTTAATAAAGCGTAACTGGAATTGAGTGTATCATGCATCAGGCTAATAGCTGAAAGCTGTGGTTCAATACAGCAGAGTTGGGAGAGGATTTGCTAATGGAAGAAGTGATGTGGTTGCAGCCTGAATGCCATTCATCAGAACTCTCACTGCTCTTTAGGGTCTACAAAGCCCTGCCATCCCGCACAGCTGGCCTTCTTTTTAATGCAAACTATTTTACCAGCTGAAATATAAAAATAACTTCCTCAAGAAATTATGGCCCTGATGGACAATCCATGTGGAAATGGTTAACGTCACAGAAGTGTTGCAGATGTCTGTTGACGGCGTGTGTCTTTTTTTTCCGTATATGTGCTGTTTTGCCAGAGCAATAGCTGTACGTTGTATCAGAGGAATCCATACCAGATGTTTCAGTACTTTCTTCCTTTAAAAAGAAGTTTGTTTTCTCTGTGTCACTGAATGAAGTTCTGTTAATCAAACAGGTCTAATAAGCGGTTTCTCCTTTTTTATTAAACGTAAAGCAGTACTTGCTATGCTATTTGCTATGATAAGTGGAAAAACTTAGCAGGAGTGAGACTCTAATAGTCAATCTGTCTTTCAAGGTCTGAAAAATCTTATACTTTCACCACATAGCAGAATATTAACCTATTTTTGTATATCAATGATAAATTTTCACAAATCTGTCAGGATTGGGAAGTTAGTTTTTTTTCAATAATTAACACAGATTCTGTCACCAATTACCATTTCTTGGCTACTTATTCTTATTTTGTTTAATTTCTTTGATTTATTTTCACTAATAAAAACAATAAACTCTTTAAAACAAGTAATAGACTTAATGTCCCCATGGTTTTGACCCGCTGCTGGAATGCCAGTCTGTTCAGACTGATGCACAATAGGGGTGTCACAGCAGGATGATCCGGGGTGGGTGTGCAGGGCGCTCCGTCTCCGGACACACAAAGGGGTTTGAGCCTGCCCCAGATCCCACAAAGTCACAGGTGTTGACGTGATGTCACATGCACCCATATTGGAATAAAGGTTATGTCAAGTCGGCAGTTTGTTGGTTTTGATGCTTGATCTGTTCTTCTCCCATGATAAGTTCAAACAGAGTGCGACTGCTTATCTGAGGCTAACTCAGACTTCTGTTTGGCTACAGTTATGCTACAATGGAGAGATGCAAATGTAGTAAACAGGAAAATAGAAAAACAGAAAATAGCATTTTAAAATAAAATCTATTCACTTTCAAGATAATCAGCATTTTTTGGGCAATTCTGATGACTTTATACTCACTTCTCTTTGGACGCAAGATTTTTCTTTATCAATCAATCTTTGATCCGAAAGTAAAGTTACAATGTATTTTGTTGTGAATGATTAAAACAATGGTTAAAAAAAACATTTGTACATGACTGTCATTCCCTTTTTTATAAAAACAATAAAATAAAACAAAAATCTAATTAGAATTGGCTTGTAAGTCTGCATACAGACATCATTATGTTTGCTTTTCATGTTTAAAGTCTTAAATAAATAAGCAATTGACACCAGGGGACACTGTCTCCCAGGCTTGGGCCCTCCTCAGAGCCGTCACTGAGGAACTCTGTGTCTCCTCTCTCCTCCTGGTAGGATATATACATATATATATACATATATATATATAAAAATACATAAAATCAATAGATAACAAACTATTTAGAACTACAAAGTGTCAACTCTTTTCTTGTTCCTTGCATTTCAGCTGCAATCCTTCTCTAAGTATGAATTACAGAGCAGTGTTGTGAGTACTGTACCAGACTTTTTTACAGAGATTTGTTGCTACACCACTGATAATGTTCTGTCAAGTTCTTGTCCACCTTGACCACCTGCTACTTGTTCTTTAAAAAAGGAGACACCTCAGACAATACAGTACACTTTAGAGGTGGAGGTTTGCCCAGTAAAGAAGATGAATGAAGGTCAGTTCCAGCAAGACAGAGTAACTGTGGGTAAATGAGAGAGACTCTGGTGGAATGTTGGGTCAGCAGTCCGGAGCAATGAAGGTAGTGGTGAAGAGGTGTGCGGAAGCAGGTTGAAAAGCATGGATGAAGGTCTCAGATGTGTGACCTTAGGGTCGGCAAACATGAAAGACAGTAGTGAGAGCAGCCATGTTGTTGGTTTAGAGATTTTGATAAAGAGACAGGAGGCAGAGCTGGATGTAGCAGAGCTGAAGATGTTGAGGTTTGGGAGTAATGAGGATGGAGAGAATTAAGAAATTAGGATAAAATTAGAAGGATGGATGGATGGATTATTCCCCTTCAGGACCCCTTTAGGAAGCAGCTGAAAGACGAAAAAGTTGTTAGAGCTTGTCCGTTAAAAGGTTCCTCTTCTTGTACGACCAGTTCTTACAGATGAAGGGGAGGACAGAAAACAACAGGTCACAGTGGGCCACTTGAGAATATGGGAAATTTTTTTGAGAGACATGAATAACTTCTCCAGAATTTAAAAGTTACCATCAAAATATATCTAAAAAAAGTTTTTATTTTTGTACACATGTCTTGACAACACCAACAATTATTTGATTTTCTGTGTTGTAAAAAGCTTTCTGAGAGTCTGCTTAAAAAAAATTAACCCCCAGTTAGACTTTATTAATTGTAACTAATATTGTTCTGTGTTTGTATTTTTGGTTTATCTGTGTGTAACGTTGTGATTTCTGCTTTATGTTATAGCTTATTGCTTTAAAAAAATGTTTTTTTTCTTCTATTATGAGTATGACCTCTTGTACATTCAATGTCTTGTTTTACTTACAGGTCTTTTACTTTTAATGCCTTATTTGAACGTTTTTTGCATAAATATATTTAATGTAAAAGTAGTAGAGAAAATGTTAAGGTAAACTTTTGTCTAGTTTGTTACACCCAGAAATTGATTATTTCCAACACTTTGAGTTGTTCTCCCTCTAAATCAGGGGCAGAGCTAAAGGGGAATTAGTGGGGAAGCTGCCCCCCCCCCCCCAGCATCAAGCTTTGCCCCCACTCTTCCCACAATTTTGTCATTGTCATTATTAGTATCATTAGATTTAAAAAGTCATCAATACAGTCTTCTTTAAGCATTATAATCAGAATCAGCTTTATTGGCCAAGTACAGTGCATATATAATGAATTTAGCTTTGATGTCTTATGGTTTAATATGTAGAACAATAAAAACAAAAATGAAGATAAAGATAAATACAACAGTTATTCCGATGTAACAGTTCTCATGTTTATGTTTTATACTCTATGACTGGTCAAGAGCTTATCAGAGTGACACTTGGGGGAAGAAGCTGACTTTGTGGCGACTGGTTTTCAAACGTCTAGTTCTGAAATGCAGCCGTGACGGGAAGAGACTGAAAAGATTATGTCTGGAATGTGAGGGTCTGTCGGGATTCTACCAGTCCACTTCCTGACCCTGGACCGATACAGGTCCTGAATGGAGGGAAGGTTGAAATCAGTAATGCTCTAAGCAAATCTGATGATTCTCTGCAGTCTGTCCCTGTCCCTTTTAGATGTGGTCAGGACAGACGATTATTGTAGTGTAGAAGATGGTCATCAGCTTGCAGGTTGAACTTAAGTTGTCGCAGGAAGTACAACCTCAGCAGGGCCTTTTTCCGAACTGAGTCGATGTGGTAGGTCCACTTAAGGTCCCGTGAGATGGGAGACCCTAGGAACCTGTGTGAGCCTGTTGAGAGGACTGTGCTGATCAGAATAATGAGTGGTGGGAGTCATCTCCACAGTTTTAACTGGGTTCAACTCCAGGTAGTTCTGGCTGCACTAGCTAAAATAACTGATGTTTCAATAAAAGTAGGAATAATGAAACAATTAGAAATCTGTACTTTTGATCACTTTTCATTTGTATCAGCTTCCCAGTCTGCTGTTCTCATTTGCCACCCTTCCAAAGTCCTCTGCACCCCTGCTGCCCCTCCATAAAAAATGTTCTGGCCTCGCCACTGGTCTAAATGAACATAAAAACTCTCAGTAAACTCTTTTTATTTCTTCTCTTTTTATTATTGATCAATCTGGTTCTTAAATTGTATTGTTTTTTTGGGATCAATTTTAAGTGATCTAATAATAAAAATAGGAAAACAAAACCAAAAAGATTTTCTTTCTACTAAAGCATCACAAAACACCCCTTTGGGCTTTCTATGGAGCTAGAATTTGTCCCTGGGGATGGATCCAAATACATACAAGTGAATCACATTTCACGGTTTGTTGTAAAAGCACAGTGCTGTGATTTAAACTACGCCCAGCAATTGAATATCAAACGAAAGTAATGCTGCCAGATGCATCAGACCTGCTTCCGTTGAGGAAGTGGCAGGAGAATTGTAGCTACTAGCATCAGTCTTCCAGTAGCAGTGTGGATTTCACTGACTGAGCCAAGCTTGGATTCTAAATGGATCTGTGACTCCCTCTCGTTGCCAGGATTCTCCTGCGTTGGCAAGCTTGTGGCAGGGTTATTAGATAAAGAGACAGACTCCCTGGCCCCTCTTAACACCCCTCTCAGCAGGAGAAAATGAAATGATTTTACTCTCCCCCTGTTTACCCATAAGTGGAGATAGAACAAGACAAACCAAATGACTGCACACAGAGAGAAGTGCAGCAGCAAACCTGCCTCAATCTCGTTCGATTGGTGAGTCAGGCTAATTGAGGTTTCATTTTATTCCATCACGCAAATGATTCACGCAGTCATGTCATCGTTTAGTACGCACGCTTTATAGCCCTTTGTAGTTGCTGGGCGTCATCAAAAGAATGGTCTGTGATCTTTGTCATTGTAAAGTGCAGTTTGAAATATCCTGATCATACTTTCCGCCTGACTTACTGAAAACCACCTATAATGAAAGTGTGTTAACCTACTTAACCGGGGGTTGCATTTTTATTCATGTGCACGGCTTCTCGACACGTTATTCAATTTCAATCTTTATGTTTCCAGTTCAGTCCACGGTGAATTGCACTAGAATGAAATGAAATGAAATTAAATGACGGCGATTTTCAATCACTTTTTCAGTTGTGGTATTCCAGACTAATGCAATTACCTGGGATGCTGCTGTAGACCTCCGTCTAACACAAAGCTTTAACAAACAGGCTTTCTTCTGACCCAGCTAGCCCTGGGACTAATTATCATCTTATGGAAATGTGGCTATTTCTGCAACTTCCATATTCCTAATTATTTCTGTTATTCCAATATCAGCCCGGCTTTGATGTCCCAAATCCTGTATTTAAATAGTATAAGATTCCTATTCTTTGTGCCCTCTGAGGATTCTTCATGTAAAATACATGGACTAAGAGTGGGTATTACCGGGGCCTCCAGGGGCTGGACATACCCGGTCTACAGTTTCCTTGTATTACCCTTTTTTTTTTTTCCCTTGTTTGCTTCTCCATATGAAGGATGCCCCTTGGGGGAAAGCAGATGAAGGTAACACATGTGAGGTATTGGAGGATTGGCCTTGTAAAAATGCATCTTTATCTTTTACCTATGGTCCTTTAACCTAAGAAGTTCACTGGAAAAGTCAGTGCATTAGCTTCATACATGTGACTTTTTTTAGGAAGGTTTCTTAAAGACTTTAATTTTTTACCCTTTGAAGGAAAAGTTCAACTCTCAAATTTGTCCACAAGACATAAATCACATGAATTCTTTATGGTTCAAAAATAGGGCGCCTTTTAGTCTGACACAAAGTCAGTCTCCTTTTTGAGGCTTGAAATGCGCTCTGGTTAGATTAACCTGCAGTGTAGTGGTATTTGAAATTCCAGCAACCAAGTAAATACTTTGTGTAGTTATTACAAAGAATAACTTGATATAATCCCTACTCTTGCACATGGGTTCCTATCTGAAAGATGACCGTAAGTAAAATCGTCATCATGTATAGATAAGCTTTGGTAACCTGCCCTTCCAGCCATAATTTTAATAATGAGAGCTGTCAGGACAGGGATGCTCTGCATAGTTGCATATTAAAAAAGGCAGGAGGGGGAGGGTCCCCGGGTTATTACAGTTCAATATAAATTAGTAAAAAATAATTTCCACATCTAGCCATTTTTTTTTTTCTATCCAAGTTCTTTATTTTTGTTTTCATCAGCTTTGATCCTGTTCATGAATGGGATTTTTTTCAGTGTGAATTTAGGAAATTTTACCTTTTTTTTTTGGAAATCATTATTTTTTTTTTACTCTTTTTTTCAAAACAGTTGCAAAAAATATGTCTTAATGTAGCTGTTTTTCTATGACCACGACTACAGAAAGTAGCAGGTAAAATAAAGAAAAACATCTTTTTACTACAGTATTCATTAAAACGTATCATGTCCAGCCACATTTACATTCATTACACTAAGCTGTTGCTGTCTCGTTGCTGTTTTATGACACATGTTAAATTATTAGGATACGGTATGATAAAGAGATGAACAGAAGTAAAAATGATAAATTAAATTCTAGTTTACATCAGCAGTATTGTCACAGCTGGAAAAAATGGAAGAGTTGTGTGTAAAAACATTGATTTTTTTTTTCTTTCTTATTTGTGGAGCACAGCTTTCAATACATTTGCAGTTTATCTCCATTCCTGTTTTGTGAACAGATCATCATTTAGAACAAAACTTTAAAACACCTGACCATTGACCTTTGTCCTATTCTGTATACAGTACTTCTTTTCATAGCAGAGATATTTTCACTCATTTTGCAGTAGCTGAAGAAAACTGAACTACTTTGCTATTGCATGTGACCCTTTACTGGTTAAGACAAACCTTTTACATTTTAAAAACCCAATTTTTTCCTTTTCAAAGCTGATGCAGACCGGGACAAGATTAGGGCTTTCCCAACTTTTGCTGTTTGGTCCCCAGATTCAGTTATGATTTATAACAATAAAAATAGTACTTTTAATGCGCAAATGGCTTTCAGATGCTGCGGCTCTCTGCCTTAAGCTACAAGGAGCTGCAAGAATGTCTACTTACTCAAAAAAAGAAGCATAAACAACCATCCTGTCTTTTTTAGTGTATCTCTGACAAATGTTTGTCCTCAAGCCCGTACTTGGAACCCAAAATAAAGCTCACCTTTTGTTGCTGTGTCACAAAAATCCTCTGCTCTTAAGCTGTACAAGAAAATATAAATGCTTGAAGAAACTCGTAAATTAAAATGCCTTAATACTTATTAATTCATCTTTCTTCTGGTACCGAGAATTCAAAGATTTGGTCCTCATAAGAGTTGAAACCCCTAATGTAGACTGAAGTTTTAGAAACATGCACCCATTCGGGTCATACTGCACTATTTTGGGGTGTCTGGACTGTAAAAGGTCATAGACAAGGGTGGCAGCATGTTAAGGGGAGAACATGCAGCCACTGTAGTAAGGCTTGTATGGTCACCTTAAGGGATGTTGTTGAAACTGAACGTACAATTGTTGTGGGTGTGGTAAGTGTATCATGAAGTATTTGTGACACTAATGTAAGTTGCATGCACTCATGACATACAGGTGAAGCTGTCCTGTGGGGTTCCTATGCCACATTCAAGTTGTTATAAAAGTGACTGACTGGGCATGAACGCTACATGTGCATATCTCACAAGTGCCCATAGGACATCCACACAAACTATGCTCTGACTGTCTAATTTCTTAACTTCTTAACTTCTAACAGTAAGGCCAAATGCAAATGATAAACTCATCAGCACCCACGAACCCCTTACAGAGTCTGCAGGATTTGGTGGGTGGATGGAAATATAAATCTGTAGGACACACCTGCATCTCACCTACTTCCCCATTATTTCACTGATGCTTGTTGTATAAGTGTTTGCTAAGTCCTGTTACCACAACATGCAGAAAAATGTGTCCATGAAGGTTTTTGGTTTACAGGCTCCCCCAGCGGTCTATGACCTTACTCTTTTGTCCAGGTCATCCACGTGCCGGTACAAGTTTGCCATTTTCCACCTGCACACAGTCCATATCTATCTAACCACATCTAGCCATAACAGCAGTTGTGACTGAAGCTTAATTTTGCAGATAAGAACAGCACCTTTGGCCAAGGAACAAATCAAACAAATCCTTTAAATTCTCATGAATGGTGACTGCATAAGCTCATGGATTTTTGGTACATGCCATGCAAGTTTATTCAAATGTCTTGTTGCACTGATAAGGTGAAAACTCCTAAAAAAAATAGACTCCATGATGTTTTAAATTTGTGGGTTTATCATCCATTAATTTAACCCCCTCTGTCCATGTGTTCTAGTGTATTTCAATATCTAGTTGTTTTCATGGTTCCCACTGAATCCAGTTTCCTCCGGTGACGTGTTTGATGTTCAGGGCTGTTGGGGAGAACATTCTTTCAGTGTGGCAGGCCACCGCGTCTAGCTTATGCATGTTTAATGTTGTTGAACATGAACGCACAGTCAGCCAGTCATAAACATGGCAGCTGGGACGCATAAAAGGTTATAAACCTGTCAATGAAATTAGAGTGGCATGTCCACCAGTGCCAGTTTACCTACACAACACCTGTTTGTTGAGGAGAACATTCCCAAGCTTTTTCACTGCTCCAGCTACATACACCATCCTACAGAATCCATGCAACCTAGGTTTCGTTAACAACACATCGTTTGCTGCTTAAAGAGTTCAAAAAAATTTGGCTGGAGTGTTTTGTTTTGTATTAATATCTTCTAAAAAGATGAGAACTTGTGCTACAAAGTCTGCGGCATCTTTAAACATGTGTGGGAGGACTCAGCAAAGTGCCCTCCAGAGTGATGTTCAGTTTTTAGGTTAACTGTGTGTTTTATCAGCTGCCATGGGGAGAAAATAAGTCTTTTACTGCGCTGTTATTCATTTGAATTCATTAATCATTAGAGCCTTATCTGCCGTGTGAATATTCACTTGCTGATAAAGAAGGCATGACCCAGTAGGATATTTTTTAAGCTATTGTGGAGTTACACTACTTGATTATGGTCTGTTTCAGGGACCCACTCTTTCTTCTTGACTGAAATTCTGGCTTACTTTTCTTTTTCAGTGTTTCCCCGCTACATCTTGTCTTACAATTTGATCAAGTACAAAGGGATGGCTTAGAAAGTGTACCAGTTCATTTAGTGTGTTCGTCTTCTTCAGTAAAATGGAATCATGTTTGATCTTTTTGTCTTTTTTTATTGAAACTTTAACTACATTTTTGTTTTTGTTTCTTTATGAAAGGATACAATTAGTTATAGTTTTCTGGTAAAATCAGTGTTTTCCTAAAAAAAAAGACATGTATAAACTATTGACAAAGTAGGCCAAAGTAGGTACTTGCTTTCTCATTGTAACTCTTTAAACCTCTGTCAGCTTACTCACATCCTTCTGAATAGCCTTGATTTTGGCCTCTAACTGTTGCTTCCATGGTGGGTATTGTTTTCTCTCATGGTTGCTCTTATAGCCAACCATCTGAAGGATCACTGGTGCTGAAGTATAAACCAGTTCATTGGTTTCTGTGATGGTTGTGGTAGGAATTGCCCTCAATGCTTCATTCACAGCTTCCAGGAGACTTTCAGGCAGTACATCATTTAACCGGTGTAGCTGGTGACGGGGTTGCCTAGTGTTCATTCTAGACATAATGTTGTCTTTCAGGTCAGTTGCTGGCTCGCTTAGCATATCTGTGGTTGTTAGGGCTGTGTACCCAAGCTCAGGTTGGGAGTGTGGTATAGCCTCCTCTCTGACCTGCTGTTCTGGCTCCCCAGTGGTGGTATTGCAATTATATTATATATATATATATATATATATATATATATATATATATATATATATATATATATATATATATATATATATATATATATATATATATATACACACACTTCTTTGAAGGGTTGATCTCTGTCTTAAATTCCTCCTATGCTTCTACTTCTACTGTACCGTAGTTCTACTGTTCCGTTCTTCTTCTACTGTTGGTGTTCATACCATAAAACAATTGTCTGTGTATATTTTAGGACCTGTTCCCTGACGCATCCTAAATTGCGATGCAGCAACAATTGCTTCATCAAGATCATTGTTGATGTACAGTATGCCCAGCAAGTCACTGAGTAATCTGAGACCAGATAGCTAAAGGTACTGTAAAGAGATATTCTCACACTTGAAAGTGGTTAGTCAAGTTGGTCAAATAAATGCTTTTTTCCAACCTGCTTGAGTATTCTGGCTTAGTAAATTGGTATAGGTTTTTGGTAAATATTCATTTAGTTTGCAATGTTATGTTTTGTAATGGTTTTAACAAATTTAAAGACATGTTTGTTTCTATCCTGATATAAGTTGTAGTGTTCTAAATTGAAAATCAGATGGGGTTTTTTGCTTTGTAGCTTAATGAATTTTACGCTCTACAACTTAAAAACCCAGAAAGCGAGTACTCACAGTAAATGATCTCACCCTGCTACTTTAGTGATTTATTTTTAATAACTACATAGTAAAAATTTCAGGTATGTTAAAACGGGCTAAATTCAACATGATTAAAGATTTTGTATCCTTGTAAATGTCTGTGTTTGTGTTTTTAACACAGATTGACAAATTCTGACATTTACTTGTATGAAGGGGTGTCTCAAAAACATTCAGTGTACGTGAGTCATATGTTCTGGGCTACTTACAAAAGCTGTCAGAAGTAACTAACAGGAAATGTGTGGTTGGTTTCTGTCCTTGAACTTTCTGTCAAAAGAAATAGTTGGTTAATGTTGCCTTTCTCTGTACTGTGAACACAGACTTTTCTTCTTCTTTTTTCTGCTTTAAAGGAGTTCAATTAAGCACAAAAGCGTTTTTGTTAAAGGAAAAATGTGATGTTGATACGTGTGGGTGGTCACGTGTAAGTGTAACATGATTGAGCAGCAGTTTCATTTATCGCATGGGCCAACCTGTTTCCTTGCTCATAGCCATAGAGCTACCAATTGTATGTGGTTTGTGGTCAACAAACAGCCTTTTGACTTAAAAGAGAGCCTGATGTAGCCATTGTGTCAATTCTCAGAGCAAGGGTGGAAACGTCAGGCATCCAGGTCTGATTGAGTTACTATAGGTCTCAGCTCTATTACCGACCCCTTTTTGTGATGTTGAATTATTCATAGGTGTCCACAGCATGCCAAGGACAAAGAGCCAAGAGCCTTAGATCACTGAAATATTTTTAAAAATGGCCTCCAAAACCTTACATACTAAGTGACACATTTTCGTTTTCAATAAGATGCAATGGTCCTTTAAATTTTCTAGCAGGCAGCTGAAATTCCCAAATGAAAAAAAAAATTGACAATTGTGAAAAATTAAATATTTTCACAATGTTCTTGTTTTAATACAACTTGATGCATATACAATATCAATAGGGGCATATTGGTTAAAAATAAAATATTTTAAATATTTGATTCAGAAAATCATACAGAATCTGAAAAGAT
This sequence comes from Oryzias latipes, assembly GCF_053564925.1. Classification (NCBI taxonomy): domain Eukaryota; kingdom Metazoa; phylum Chordata; class Actinopteri; order Beloniformes; family Adrianichthyidae; genus Oryzias; species Oryzias latipes. The sequence continues at coordinate 26,346,886 of NC_136239.1, forward strand.
TGAACCCTTGAAATGCCCAGAAATGAAACACCGACACAGTTCTCGCCAAGACCAAACTAAACAAAAAAGAACTTTGGAACAAATGACTTACCTTTGAATTGTCTAATTTTAATCAGTCCCTCATTATGGGAATACTGAATTGATGCATCCCAAGGAAAAAGCTGTAGTGGAAAGCAAGCCAATGTATCATCTTGGCTAAGCATTTCATGGTAAAGCCAAAAAATCTGTCGCAAAATTGTTTTTTTGATGGTATAAAACGTGTTAAAAAAAAAAAAAGCTTTGGAATTTAAATCTGAATCAGTTGAAAATTAAAAGTAGTAGCAACATGGTTTGGATTTTTCATCATTGATACACAAAAATATATATATTATATGTGAAAAGTTAAATGTGTCATTGTTGCAATTAGAAGTAGAACACTGTTTTTTTTATTTTGATTTTATCTTTTTTTGAAAATAAATTTTTTGTAACTCTGTTTTTTTAATTACAATTCTCTGTTATAAATCATGTATGGTTTTATACATATTTAACAAATATTATGTACATTATTTTGCAAATATATATTTTTGAACCATTTAAGCATTTCATAATATGATGGATCCAATCTAAAACACAACAAAATGTGTTTAAGAGCCTTTTTTTAAAGTGAGCCAAGGCACAAACCTAAAGGAACTGAAATATTTGTGCAATGAAATGAATAAATGAGTTAAGAAATGTTCAGCATAAAGTTCCAACTTTTAGCCACAGTATTATTATGTTATTTATAGTTAGTTTTCTCCAAAACATATTGCAAAAACGTAGTCAGAGTTAACACATTTTGAGGTTAAGGGAGTGCAAAACAAATGTTTTAGCCACAAGAAAAAGCCAAAGGGAAAATGGGTTATGTTTTTCTTTTTATTTGATTTGTTTTTATTTATTGATTTATTTCAAGCCTTGTAGTCAAAGCAATAAATGATTTACAAATATTTATCAAACTCATTACATAAATGTTGAAATGCATAGTTTAAAAAGACAGAAATAAACCAAAAGAAAAAAGTAACTCAAATCACATTTTGTTTAATTAAATACAGTGACCATTAACTAAAGTCAAGTATTATTGCTTGAAAAAGAGTGGGAAGAAGTGAATTTATATAATCCCACCCCTACTGAGTTCATTCATTTGATAGTTTTACAGTTTTTGTAATCCGGTTCTGATCCGATAGATTCTTTTCAAGTAACAAAATGATTGATTATCTTCGGAAAACATTCATTCATGATTTCAGTAAACATTATCAGTAACCAATATGTACTAATTATTGCTTATTATTAGAACACATTATCACAATAAACCAGTAATTATTGCTACACATTGCAGATGAAGTAAAGAAAATCAATAGCTTATTGATTGTAATTAATCATTTCAGTAATCATGACTGCACATTACAATGTAACACTCATTGATTGTAATTAAAAGAGGTTTTGATTATTTCACCACAATCAAGTTTACACATTTTTGGAAACAATTTGAAATTATTCAAACACCTAATGATCCTTAACTCTTCTTATCTTAATATTGTGAAATCAGAGTTTCTTTATAACTTTTCTTGAATATTTGGACATTTGAACATTTTTTTAGCTCATTCCAAAGTTTAGTGCCACACACCAACACACAGAAACCTTTCTTTGTGGTTCTTATCGGTTTGATCTTGAAGTTCCTACATCCCCTCAGTTTGTAGCCTCCTTCATTTTCTAAGAACTGTTTTTGGATGTTGAATGGTAATGATTTCCCACTGACTATGTATAAAAGTTGCGCAGTGTGAACATCTCAATCTCTTTCTCAATTGTTATTTTATTCTGAAGGAATTTAAAGGCATCTGAAGCTGTACAGTTCATCTTTGTGTTTGAATACAGTTGAGAATTAGTGGAAGTGACATTTAAAACCTCATGTAAACGGGAAGTCAGCTACTCTGCATAAGGCCACAGACTTTAAAGAGCAAAGATGAGCAGATGAAAATATAGGAGAAATATATGGTGATTTTTGGCCTTGTTCCTAAATCAAGTCTCCTAAGGTGCAAATAGGATAACAGCCAAAACAAAGCACACGGAGTTTAGACAGCTTTCCTTATCAGAAAAGGAGCAGATGACTGACAGCACTGAGAGACTCACTGTGCTCCTTTTGAGATGTAATGTGACATCTACCGCTTGCTGCTATGAGCTCTGCCAACACATTGGAAAAAAGAAATCCGGCAACCAATTTCTTCTGTTTGGCTATTCGTCTACTCTGTGACAATGGATTTCCAGTTACTTAAGTCCATGTAAAGGCAGACATGTGAGACAAACCAACATCGCAGAACCTGAAGCTGTTCAGTACAAATGAGCTATAATTTCTGCAACCAAATTGAGAAATCGATCAAAATGCAAATAAATAGAAGTTTTGCATTGGGAATTTGGTCACACCAGACACTGGTAAAAAGGCTTCACATGTTGAGCTTAAAGCTACAGACACACCAAGCATGTGACACAAATTTAGCCCATGGTGTTTACGCTGGAAAAGCAGGGAGAGGCTTCTTCTTCATTTCCTTTTTCTTCTGTATGTTCACAACCTATATTTGGACGAGACTTGGTTTGAAATGTTGATTGATGAAAATTCGACCTGGTTTAACTTTCAACGTGTGTTCAATGGCAGCATGTTTTGTGCACAGAGCCCGTAAAGGGCCTTAGAAACGTGTGTGGCTACATGTGTGAATGCAAGAGTTTTGAATGCAGAAGTTTGGAAGTGCTCACTTGAACACATATTACCGAGGGTGGTGTGAAGCCAGCTTGACAGTTATGAAATATGTTGACTGAATATGCAGGCTAAAAATTTGACCAGTTTTTCTGCTCTTAAGTGTAGTAATGTCATATAAAGGACTACATGCATTTTGAAAGGGTTCACCTTTTAGGACCAACATAAATACCTATAAAGAATTAATATTGCAATAAATAACAGCTAGAACTACGTCATTGCATTACCCGGTCTATAGTGGACCCCAATCAAGCCTGACCTAATAAAATAGGTATGTTTATTTTATCCTAAAAACACCCATAAATTCTGAAGTAGTTAATTACCCGACCAACATTTTTAGGTTACTTTCTCAAATAATGAATGCCATGATGATTATATTTCTACTAATCATAAGTATTGTGGAAAAAATATGTCCACCTTGTCATAAAACAAAGGGATTAGGCTGATTTATTACAGTGTGTCCCTTTCCATGCATTTCAACACACGGCTCAATTGCTTGCAGGTTAAACGGTAGTGGAACAGCCAGGCACTTCATTTCCTTAGCAGATCCAGATGTTTAGTGTGTGACAGAGCAGGAGTTTGGTTTCACAGACACATGCTAAGGATTACTTGTCTGGACTGCCTGATGAATTGTGTGTACAGTACAGTATTCCAGTGCAAATCCCAGTTATTTGTATGAAGGCTTAATTTGTAGCCTTTTTTTCAGAAAAAATTCCCCGTTTTAATAACAACATTGGGAAAACACGGCTGTTCATGCATTGTAGGTGCTGAGAAAAGATCATTATCTCTGCCAGATGGGCGAGACTTTGGCTATTCTTCATGTATTAATTCAAGTTATTTGGCAAGCTAAAGCAATTTGTGTCTCACTGTGTAAAGGCCTCCAATACAATGCCCATTTGCTGGTAATGGCAATGGATTACTGTATTGTATTCTGTTTATGATCTCCATTGATCTCTTTCCTTCTGTTGTGTGCACTGTGCAATTTCATTTGCCCACTCGGGTCCAGCTGTCCATTTTCCTGAGCTCTTATTTTCAATAAATTTGGGGCATTCTCCCAGCTGCAAAACAAACTCTTAAACTTCTGTTGATATTGTCCACGTTTTTTTTCTGCAGTGAAAAATGTATAAACAGGCATGAAATGACAGGTTTTACATATTTTATGGCTACAACGACATCATCAGACATGACTGTCCATTGCCCCTTGGAGGTAAGCCACCAAAGCGTAGAATATCCTTTCATGTTTGTCTCACAGGCTTTACCCATCTGTTCTCACAAACTGTTGTGGAAGGAAAAACTCTGTTGTTAAAATTGTGGCATGCTTCCTGAAAAATAGGTATTTAAGTCAAGATGATCAAGATGCCCACATTTTTTTTAAATGTATAGGGTTACCTAAAGTTATTAATGTCATGAAGAAATACTTCAAGATGGAGCCTGAAATAATACTTGAATGCAAATTTTAAAATGATCTTATTTAAATTTCTCATTTTTCACCGATTTATCATGCTAATATCTAAGCGTCGCATTTTCCAAACTGACAGATGCAGCAGATGCTTCATCTTCAGCAGTGTTTGTAGAATTTGTGTTTGTGTACATTCCTCTGTGTGTTCTCCATCTTTGTGATTGCTTGCACATGTGGATGTGTTGGCCATCGGGTCATTGGCTCATGTTCATTATATTTTCATGAGGTATGCAGCATGAGCGGACTGTTCCCGCTTGCTCCCTGTTGCCCTTTAGTACAATTCACTCTCAGCGCAGTGAGCTTCAGTACTCCCCTCTGACTGTATATCATCCCAAACATCCTCTCACTGGCTTTCCTGTTTGTTTTTTCCAGATGCTGTCTCCCATCTCTCCCACTGAGTCTATAAGAAAATTATTCTTTGAGCACATCAGTGCAAGACACATGACTTCTTTGAAAGAGGGGGTGAGAGGACAGAATTCTGCTTCACAGTCTGAAGCAAAAATGTGGAGTTACTATGATGGGCGGCCGTGGTGCGGCGGTAGGGCGGTCGACCACGATGATCGTATATTTGCAGGTTCGATTCCTGCCTTGCACACGGATGTGTCGAAGTATCCTTGGGCAAGACACCGAACCCAACCTTGCCTCTGGTGGCAGGTTGGCACCAGTGTTCGGCAGCGGAGCCACCACCAGTGTGTGAGTGTGTGTGTGTGTGTGTGACTGGGTGAATGGGTCTGTGACTGTAAAGCGCCTTGGGCCTTGTAGGTAGAAAAGCCCTATATAAGTATATGCCATTTACCATTTACCATATGATACATGTGGTTAGTGTGCACATAAGGCATGAGGATACATATTGACATTTTCTAATCTGAGCAGCACACCCACTTCAGTGCTCTTTACTGGCCCTTACTGAAAACAGAAAAGAAAGGTTGGTGCTCTTGAAAAATTTTGATACCATCAAGGAAAAATAAAATAAAAACCTTTTCGACTGCATCAATATAATGAATTAAAGTAAAGTAACATTTGTCAGTTAAAAACGACTCTTTTTGTCCATTATCAAGGTTCCTGTTGCATGTAGTACAGCTTAGACAATAACTTAAAAGTTCTCTTTTTCATATAACTGCATGCAGGAATTTGTACTGTTTGAAAGCACAGACATTCTTTGTAAATTCTCTTTCTTGGACCACAGCCATGTTTTCTCTGTTCATACTGTAGAAGCATCCTGAAACCACTTATTAAACACACTCCCAGCACAAGTGATTCATATGTCTGATTAGAGTCCCAAATGATACTTTATTGTGCGCAAAAAAACAAACAAAAAAGACGTCTGTGTCCTCTTAAGTCCTGGCTCCTTCCTTCTCGTCTGAGACATTATCACTCACTTAGATTCTTTCAGTGTGGTTTGCTCCTGGAGAGACTTTCCTGTGATTCCCTGGGCACTTTGAGAAAACATAATTACAAAGAATGTGAAAAGCCTTTCTTAAGGTCTTTTTAAAGCCTTTCTGGTTGAATGTTGCTGCCAGTGGCCATTCTCATTAGTGAGAAGCGATAAGAGCACAATATTTGCCACCGTCTGTTGGATGAGAGATGAGATACAGATAAATACTGTTGTGATTTCGAGGCTTTTTGAGATAAATGTTGTTCATTTTTAACTTGATTTTTAATGCACATTCTATTTCTTTCATAGCTTTTAGTAATTTATCTTTTAATCAATATCCTTTTGTCACAAATCAGTAAATACAACAAACTTATCTGCTGAAGGCTTGGAGCAAGGCATAGTTTAGGAGGCTCAGACGAATGCTGCTGTAATTCCAGTAATTGTTATTGGCGTTTAAGGTAATGAACACTGGCTCGGGGAAGAAGAACAGAAATGTTGTGGGTAGAAAAAAAAATAACAAATGCGCTGCCCCCTTCAAATAACTTGTAAGAGGCACCATGGAGGTTTGTTGTTAAGTGCTGTTACCTCACAGCAGGACAGATCCCAGTTTAAAGTGTGTGGTATTTACATGTTTTGTCTTCATGCCCAACCAGTTTTTTTTTTAACAGCTTTAGTTTTGTCTTACAGTTTAAATTTATGAATTTTAGGACTTTTTGAAAATTATTCACATAACCTTTTTGTGTTAATGCTTGTCGTCTTTATCTCTCTGTGGTTTGCAGCAAACCGTTGACTCGCCCAGATTGTTCTATACTAAATGACAGCTGGCACAGTTTCCAGACCCCCCTGCAACCTCGACCTGTAAGAAAACAAGTCGGCAGGATAAATCACCTGAAAAATTGTATTTGTCGGGAAGCTTTCATAAGTGGGAGTGGTTGTGTGAAAGTCTAAAACTTTGTTTCCAGCACATTTTACAAGATGAAAGCATGAGGAAGTTGTGCGTTAATGAAGGAATAGTCATTAGGTTAGGTTTAATTAAAAAAAGGCTGTGGCGTTGCTGCATGCTTCCCCTTCCTTCTGTGTTCTCCAGAAAATGATAAAGATTTAATCCAATTAGCTCGGCACTGTCTCACCAGACTGCAGAAGGGAATAGTCTCTAATTGGGCTGAAGACAATTAGCTGAATTAATTTCAACAGAAGTCAGAGAACATCGCCAGACTAAAACAATATACTCTGCCTGCCGCAACAGACGTTCTTCTTATTTGATTTTATTCAAATAAGATGATACGTGCTTTGTGAAGCAGCAGTGTTTCTGTGGCTCATCTCTTGTCGAGCAACTCTTTAGAACATATTTATTCATGATGGTGTACTTTACATTTCTATTGTAAAATAATTATCTCTGTACGCTGTTTAGATCTTCAGCAACACACAGTAACAATCACAAGATATTATAAGCCTTATAATTAGTCAGCCTTTGTAACAAGAAAATATATAATATTTAGAATTGTCCATATGTCCAAAAGGATGAGAGTAAAAATCAAATAGGATTTACAATCTGCATAGGGAATACATGTGTATGATGCCTAAAAAAGGATACATTTAAAAGCTTGGGTTACAGTTAAGTGGATATGAAATGTGAACAGGTTATGAGGTATTTGGCAGATTTTGGTGATTTCGGAGTAGCAAAAGTGATATATTAAAGAGGTGAAAGGCTATATGGAAGATCCTTCCTTGGATCAAAGATCAGCAGACACAGAGAAATGACACAGTTCTCCAAGCAGACAGGTTTGCCTTCCCCCTTTTGCTTCTCTAAACAAATGTATTTCAAACAGGCTCAGGGAGCACCCCTGCTAACAATGACAAACGACAGCACAAGGCGTTTTCTCTCTCTATTAACATAAAGTAATATAAACTGAAGGACACTAGTCTATAGAGAGAGTTAGGGGCTAATGTTCCATATCAGATGTGGACAATGTCAGGACTGAATACAGATTAGGTTGTGTCCTTCTCTCCCTGGGGGAAAAAGGGGCTGACACCATTCTTGCTGCGAAGTGTATTATTATAACATGTTCGTGCCAGGTCTGTCTACCCTGCACTATTAACCCTGCGTCCCCATAATACTTTCTCCAGTGCCCTGCAAAGCCGCATGACGCGATGGCATTTTACCTGCTTCTATCTGTTAAACTGTATTTTAAGTTAACGTCTTTTAAAATAGAGTAAAAGCCTTTGTAATACCTGTGTCAATCATTGAATTGGTGCGTGCAAGAGAGTTGTATTTGCTGTTCATTTCAGCGTTTGAGGAGTGCAGCGCAGAGGGAGTGAACCTCTGCACTTGCAGAGATCAGTAGGTGTGCAATCTTGCTAGTTATTTGATGAGGAACTGCTGTCCATTTTCAGTATTGGTAAGGCTCATTTTGCATGAGGTATCAGGTGGGTGGAAGGATTATCGGAATAGCGGTGCTTTGAAGAAGGCGATAGTTAAACATGCCCTGTTGCGGTTCCGTGGGTGTCAGTTTTCTAACTTGGTAGAAGGTGCGCCTTTTCGAGCACACTGTTGAGTTTTACTAACTTTTTTAAATGCTAGAGAATTTGTTGTGTTTCTCCTATAATAGTTTGTATAGGATACATGAGAAAATGTGTCAAATTTTTAACGTCTTTTATTTCGACTGCTTAATATAACCTATAGGTCTAAGTCTCTTGGTACAGCTTATTATGCTGTTTTCTAAAAGCTTGATCATTTTTCCCCTCTTCTTTTTGTTTAACAATATCTCATTGACTTGTATGTGCCGCATCAATAAAATATATAGTTTGTGGCTTCCTCTTTTGCATTCATGTGATTTGTAACATTAAATAATGTTTTTGCTCCTCTTTTATATGTTGAGGGCTGATGGGAGGTCCTTTTCCTGTATTATTCTCCCTTTATTGGAGCCTCTGCACACAGGAGCTGGTGTGGCTTCTGTTAGCACTTCTGTGTTTGTGTACGGTAATTGCCACCACACATGGAAGCATATTATAGTAGATGTGGAGATACTAGTACTGGAAAATTCCATGCAATAATGCCCGTGGGTGTTGGTGCCATGTGAGCGATAATGTGCGGGCAGAGGCCTATTTTCTCTTTAATATGGGCATGCCCACACTGGCACCCACAGAGCCCCCACTTGAACTCAGGAATGAAAGAAAAAAAAACAGTCATGAAGCTTGGGTTTGAGGTGTTGTTAAAGTCTTTGAGGTTTTCTCCCCATGGGCCTCTGTCTGCTGGTCTGAATAAGAGGGGCTTTGTTTGATAATCGGCGGGAGCTTTGGGTGAAGCTTGTTTGGCAGGCCCTCCTTTTGCAAAGTTTCATGTAGGTTTAGCCCACATCACCCACTTTCCCTTTTTGATATTTGATGCAGTTTGAGTACACTTTGACTTGTAGTAATTCTGGCAGAATGGCAATGGAAGCTGAAAGAGGAAAGGGATAAATCAAAATCCTGTCTGGTTTTGGTTGATTTTTTTTTTTTTTTTCCAGTTAATTGTTTTTCAATTTCTTTAGAACCTAAGGAATACATGATCAGATTTGTCGCAAATGACCATTTCCAGACATGTCTGTTTAATAGTCTCACTAACAATGTGCATCAGCTTGGCAACCCAAAGCTGATGTGGAGAGAATTGTTCATACCTATTTGTAGCTTAATAGCACTGAGTCACATATCCATGGAAAAGTGTGAGAAAATCTGTGTATGTAAGTGTGTATTCAGACTGGGAAAACTGTTTGTTTCCGAACCCAGTCCACTTAATTTGGTCTGGATTGAGTTTTAAACCTTGCCTTTGATCTATATTCAGACTGACATCAAGCAGGCTTTCCTAGTAAACAAAACCATGTGAATTAAAAAGACTTCCCTCATTGGTCAGTAACTTGTATAGCGTCACATGAATGCAAGAACTTTAAACGCGGAATCCTGAAATGTGCATTTAGGTATGTTGACAATGACTTTTCATTGGAAGTGGCCGCTTGAATGTGTGTTGCGGAGGGCGGTGTGAATGTAACTTCAGTCTGTAACCATCAACAGTCTTTATTCTATCGTTTTGGTCATTCTGTATGATTAAAGCAAAGGGAGCACATATGTAGGTAACAAATGAGCCAAAGAGAATGGAATGCCATGTAGAAACTGGAAAGCACACATTTAAAAATTTTTTAGAAAATAATGATTGCCAATCTTTGCTAATTTGATCTTTTATAGTAGGGTGTCAAGAGCAAAAAATGACCTTTCTTTTTAAACATTCCTTAGTATTCTAGTTAAAGTATCTGCCCAAATAACTCCATGTGACTAAACAAACAGCACATTTTTTGTCACTTTCCAAAAGTATCTGACATGCACTGCCAATAAAACAGAATAAGTAAACTTGGCATTGGCCAAACTGACCTCATCCCATCCCTTCTTTCGTAATGAATCTGTTGACTGAACTGTTTCTTGGCTTGTACGGCTTGCATGCATATACGCCATAGGTCTCATTTTGTACTTTCTGAGAATATTGAGCTTTATTTGATTCTGTAAAACCATGTGCTTCCATGAGCTCTTTGGACAGCTTCCTATTGCAGACTGGTGTTCTGAAAAGTGATCAATTTCTGCATTAGCATCGTGTTAAATTTACCTGAAACATTTTGTAGATGAATTGAATTTGGAATTGAATAAAGGGTAACACATTTATTTGTAGTCTTAGAGCAATCTCTCCCAAATCCCAATATACTGTACATCATTGCTTTGAGTGTTAACTAAAAAGTCCACCCACATGAATTAATGAGCACTCTATTCTATAGGCAATTCACTTCATTCTAGCTTTGGCAGGGTACAGTTACAGCGTCATATCAGCCAACCTTTTTATAAACACTGAATAATGCTGCGTCAAACACATTGTTTTATTTGGAGCAGCAGGGTTCAATTGGTTGCGTGTGATGGTCAGCTATAAATGCGAAAGGATGTGACAGCCCGTGGTGGAGGGTTGTGTGGGTGTCTATCTGTGCATGTGAGTTTTTAATGGTTACTAGAGGGGCTTGGGCCAGTGCTGTGCCCCCTTCAGTACTTTATCTTGGATTCCTACATGCCCCTTTTGGTGGGGTCGATCCTCAGGGTGCCCTGCCCTAGCACTACTCCATTAGCGGGTGTGCTAACCTTGCAACAATGCTGTGACACCATCGTTTTTCATTCAGCCCTGCCTTCTCTTCCTTCAGCTAGGCACTGGGGTTTTCCAGTTGAGACAGAAGTGAGAGCAGCTCCAAAGTCCATGTGGAGAAGACAACTCTACCACGCCACTCATAGAAAAGTATGCGTTAACTGTAGCCTGGAACCCACACACTGCAAATTAATTTATACACCTCAAGTACAAATTCCTTCTGATTTCAAAGAATAGCATCAAGTCAGTTTAAGAACATTTCGATTACTTCTTTTTTCCAGTCTTTATGAGCATAGAGATACACTGTTCAACACAATCCTTCACTTTACAGTAAATCTGTCTTTATGCTGTTGTAATGAGAGCATGACAGAAGCTGTCTCTTTTATCAAAAGTAGCCTTTCTGATGTTATTTTTGACTTGTTTCACCCCACTTTTAATGCTCTTGTTAAATTAAATTAATTAAAATATGAATAATTTTAAATGTAAATCATAAGAAATATACATTTTTCTCATTCTTTGTGAAGTAGAAGCTCGGTTTCTGGCAATTGAAACTTAATATGCAACCCAGCAGCCGTGCTGCTAAAGATTGCATTTCAGTACTAAGAGAAGCTAGCTGTCCTGTAAATGAAGTGCAGATGACAACTCCTGTAAAACTGATTTAAGACAAGATCGCTGATCACAATCAATTACATCATCGCTGCAGAGCTTACTCCAACTGTTCTGTCTCCCAGCCCTGTTTTCCATTCATGCAAATCACACCTCATGAATACATTTATCTAGGATGACCTTAATGGCCCAATTTCATCTCAGTGTAAAAGGCTGCAAGTTCTTTAACCCTGAGGTTAAATAAAGCCTTGGGCATCAAGACTGTTATGTGCTAAGGGACGTAAATCTGATTTTAAATCAGCATACACTTTATGGGTTTCCCATGTTTTTTCCCCCCTAATGGCCTTATTTTAGTAAAAGTTCTTAATTTGATAATTTTTTTGACTCACAGATACAATATGTTCAATTGTCTCAACTGGATAACTTCCCTAAAATGCTAGAAAACTGCTAGCAAAATGCTCAATATTCTACAAGTGGTAAACAGATGTGAAGACAGTTTTGGACTAGCTGGGACATGGACTAAGAGCTCTATTGGTGTATTCCTGCAGACAGTTATGTGTGCAGCTATACCGTAATCTATTCTTTTCTTCCTCAATGTCAGCATTCGTGCTTTTAGAATATAGGTAGAAACGCCTTCTCTTGTTGGCAAGTGTTTTCCAGCTGCATTCCCCACATCTCTAAACAAAATTAATCTATGCAAAGCCTTTTGCAGACACCATGACTAGAGAAAGCAACGCTTGCCTGCCTCCTAACACAGGCAGATGATTAAATGGATGTAATGTATATTCCTGCTCATTTTGGCCTCAATGTATTTTATGTTGCATGACTATTCATCCTAGACACGGCTGCGATCCATCACACGCATTGCTGATGGATATCCATGCCCTTCCTTAGCTGCGCTGGACACATACTTATTTTATCCTTTTACTGAAGAGGAATGATGAGTTCTTGTGGCCATGGATCTGCCGTGGCAGATGCTCAATAGGTGAAACAGCGAAGGGGGTTCAAAGAAGCTGAATTGCAGCATACTTTACCCACCACACTGCAAAGAGGAGGGAAGAAAGGATGAAAAGACATGGGATAACATGACAAATCAAAGAGCTTTGAAATGGCAAAATCTCAGAGGAATGACATGGTTGTTATAGTACTTCACTTGAGCAGGATGAATGAATTAGTTTCTTTTTTCCGCCACTTAGGGTTTTCTGTGATAAAACATTCAATCAGAGGTAGCCGTGGGTGATACTATTTTAGTGCTGGGTACAGTGTCCTCCTGCATTCTTCTTTCTAGGGAATTTAGCCTGATTTATGGTGAGGTCTGGGCTACATGGATGAGGGTCTTCCTGCTGGTGCATTATGTATATCCATACAAGGCAGCAATAAAATTCTGCAGCACACAATTCAGCATTTGTCATTGAAATGATAAAAAGAACTAATTAGACTTGGACACATATGTATGGACTTTTAAAACGTGCAAGGGTGCACCTGCAGCCATTAATCTCCAAATGTGCCTTTATGTTAAAATGCATGTAATGGAAAAAAGAATACTTAAAATTTTAGTTTTACACAAAGTAATGACTTTAAACAGATATAATATAAACATAGAGAGGGATTTGTACGAGTGAAAAGATCAGTGTTGATGAATGAATATAAATTTAATCTGCCGACACCTTTTATGCACATACTGTATGGAAACATGATCTTTTTACCTTTCTGCACTATTATGCAAGATTTTTATTTATTTATTTATGTTTTTTGACCTATTGGCCTCGTTAATGGCCATTAGAGGTCACATAATTACACTTATTTTATTTTTATTTTTATAGAACTGATTTGCGAAAGAATAAAATGGAAACAATTTTACTAAAACCTTCTTGACATAAAAAAATGAGCAAGAAAAAATAACGAGAATATTTGTAAATTTTGAATAAAACCTGTCTAATTAGATTTGTTGCTTCATAAGTAATGCAAATTTCAGTCATTAAAACAAATATGGCAACATAGAAGTATCCCTGTATTAGGACATCATTTTTTGCTAAAACTACAAAGACAAACTTTAATAATTACATTTATCAAATGGCGAAATGAAAATTGCACAAAAGGATGTGGTCTCAGGAGATGGTGGTTATTAGTAAAATAATCATGATATGCAAAGCAATTAAACCGTCTTTGAATCTGATGTTAAAGCTGACTGTGTCTGCTATGCACTGCTTAACTTTCCGAGAGGAGAAGCGCCCTCATCACTAGCAAATGCAGATGTAAGCCTCTTAATAAGGAGGCTTAGAGACCTATAAGAGAGGGACACACAATGAATTAGCTCCTGATTATTTGCTATCATGGCTAAGTAATCTTTCATAAGCTGCCTTTTTTCTTACTCAATGCTAAACCTTGCTTTAACAATTCCAGTAGGAAAACCTGACTTGCTGCTTTGTGGCTTGAGGGCATACGTTAATCTGATACAGAGGAGACTGAAGAAATGTGTGTGTGTGAGAGGAGGAATAAGAAACAGAGGAAAGTCTCTTTATTTTCTACACAGACTTTTTTCTTCTTATGGCTCTTATATCTATTTATGCTCTTTGTGATTCCATCAAAGATTTTCTCTCATGGATCTTTATGAGGGCTGGGGAGAGGGGTTACTGGGCTTGGCAGAGCACCTAAAATGACCTCCGTGTGCTCTGGAGAGTAGGAAGCTTTTGCAACACAGGTGTGACTGGTTCTGATCTGCTGTGTAGCACAGTGTCTCCCTTGCGGCATGCGTCCCCTGGTATGCTGCTGTGTCCTTCCAATCTCATGGTCACAGATGTATATAGTATAAGAACTTTATTTCTACAAGATATGTGGGATTAAATATGTTCTGATAGTCAGATTTATCTTGTTACACAAGAACCTTCATCTTTTATGGGATTTGATAGAAGAGGATAACAGACATCCACAAGACTGTAGGCACCTGTGCCACAAGGGTGCACCCAATTCCCTGTGGACACTCTCCCATCAGCAATGGATAAGAATTACCCTTCTTGCCTGCTGGGAGTGTGTGTGTTTATGTGTGAGATTATGTCTGAATGTTGTGCTGGGTTTATGTCAATATTGTAGTGCAGACACATACATTTTCATGCATTTTCTGTGTGTGTGTCAGCAAAACTTTGTTGCCTTTAGTTGCAAGTTGTGGGGATAATTTTAGTGAAGCTCGTCAAAAAAACGTAAAAGTAATTTTTGAAGTTAAAATTTATCTTAAGTGTTGTGTTTAGTTAGGTTACGGTTATGGTTTGTTAGGGTGAGTGGACTTGTTTCCTCTAATAGTAGATCATGTGGCTGTCAAACTGCTGCACGTCATACAGTTGATGTATCCACAAAGAAATATCTCTTTGCTAAAGATACTCCACGCATGTGAACTTCAAGGACGCCCTTTAAATTAAATATCTGCTATAATTAAGCTATTTGTAATTAATGAATAATTTATGTTTTCCCCAATAAATAATTATGTACTTGATGGTATAAAAATTTTCACACTCCAACATGAGCCCTCTTTAGAGGGCTGAATCCTCTAAGCATGCTTATCTGCCATATGTGTATGTGTAAAGGGATGTGTGTCAATGTGTGCACCATGGGAATTGTCTTGCTCCGGTTGTATTTTGACATTTGATTTATGTTTGTGTGAAACCATTTTAATGCAAGCCATTATGCAATCTATAAAAGCATACGTGTGGTTTTCACTGAGCATGGGGACCTGCTGCTGCATCACTGGCATACCAAGTGGCTCTTCTTTGCAAATTTCATTACACATTAGACACTGCTCCTGCTCTGACCATAAGCTAAAGGTGTCATGGGCTAATGAAGAAGGAGACTGTGGCTCAATGGAGATATATTCTTACACCACTATTATGGAGTGTATTCTAAGTATATTTTTAAGGGGGAAAAGTGTAAACAGACCAGTATTTCATTGTTCAAAATACACCTGCAATTCACAGTATGTATATGGGAAAAATCTACTTGTATAAATATGGAGGTGAGGAAGATGATCCAAGTAAACCATTTAATAAGTTAAATATTTAGCTGTTGATCAAAAAATAGACATGAGCAAAACAATTTTTATTGGCATGATGAATAAAACACTGGCCAAAAGAATTCTAGCTTGCTGTTTGAAGCCTGCAGTGTAAACCATGGGGGAAATATATTAACATAACATATCAAACAATAACACTTTAAAAAGAAAAATAGAGGAAAAAGTTTGTTTATGTACCTTTGGTCAATACCTTTGGTCAATAGCTTAAGAAGAAGAAAAAAAGGATTAGAGAGGTTTCTGTGTCAACCATGGCTGGATATATAGCCAGCCTCTGTTGGGGGTGCAGTCAGTCAGTCAGTCAGTCAGTCAGTCAGTCAGTCAGTCAGTCAGTCAGTCAGTCAGTCAGTCAGTCAGTGAGTGAGTGAGTGAGTGAGTGAGTGAGTGAGTGAGTGAGTGAGTGAGTGAGTGAGCGAGCGAGCGAGCGCACCACGGGCGGCCGTGGTGCAGCGGTAGGGCGGTCGACCCATGATCGTAAGATTGCTGGTTCAATTCCCGCCTTGCACGACCATGTGTTGAAGTGTCCTTGGGCAAGACACTGAACCCCACCTTGCCTCTGGTGGGAGGTTGGCGCCAGTGTTCGGCAGCGGAGCCGCCATCAGTGTGTGTGCATGGGTGAATGTGACTGTAAAGCGCTTTGGGCCTTCAAAAGAAGGTAGAAAGAGCTATACCCCATTTACCATGTGAGTGACTGACTTTTAGTTACGTTTATGCAGTGATTTTAAGCCTGTCTGTTCATCCATCTCTGTTCTGTCTTTACTTTTTTAAAACATATTATTTATTTATTTTTTGATTACATACTTTGTGTCACTTTTATTTATTTATTTTTAAGTTTATCTGTAGTTTAGTTTTGTTTGTCTTTTTACTTTATTTTTATGTACTTTTTGTCACTTTTTTATTTACTTATTTTAAATTCTGTCTACCTGTTTAGCTATTTATTTGTTTAGTTTTTTTTCTTTTATTTCTTTTTTATGTTTTTTGTCACTGTTTATTTAGTTCTGAACACACAGTCATTACAGCATCAGTCGCCTGTTTTTGTGTGCAAAAGTCCTGACAAATAAGTCCATATCCATGTTTCTTGTTAACATCGTGCAGCAGAAGGGGGTTAGAATTCAAGACAAAGTAGAGAAAGAGCTTTCACATGATGCAGATGATCCACCACTCAAAATGGAGGTCACATACTGTACATATGATGGAGCTGAGGAAAGGCATCCTTATGCCCATGTAGATATTTGCAAACAATGCAAACTCCACATTGCCGTCAGCATCATTCTTTTTGAACTCTTTTTTTGTTACTGTCACTTCCTGCCATTTTCTGCAGAGGACTTAACATGACAACATCCAGAAAAGATGGAGATTGAGGTTGAAGACAATTAACAGCTTTCATGAGGTCGAGATTGCTTTTGGAAAATCTTGTCTCCATCTCTACAATGGCTATGTCCAAAATGTTGAGAAGAGCTCTCTTCATACCCTGGTCAGGAGTCAAGGAGTCTTCTGCATGTCCCGCACTGGACATAACAGCACTACCTGTGAACACTGAGCTCATTGTTTTCTTCATTTTAGCAGCTGGTGCAGACATGCTGGCTAATGTCTCACTCTCCTCATCCTTCATCTGCTTCAGAGACTGCAGAGATGCACTGACTACTTCTGAAGAACAGCACAGGTCAACAGAATGAGCCTGCAGCCTGGCATTTGCAGACTTCAAGGAACACAAAACTTTTAGAAGAAACTTTCCTGTTTCAAAGAAATGATGCACCCTTAACATCATCAGTTACCCTGATGCCTCTGTGCAGATGTCAGCAGCAGCAACTCTGTCCTCTGTTACCTCTGACAGGATACTCATAATGGCATCCTGATTCTCCACAAGGCACTTGGTCACATCATGATGTCTTGTCCACCTGATCTCCAACAGTCATTTCAGGGAAGGGAACATCATAGTTCTGTGACACATAATGATGATGAAAAAACGAGTGTAGGAATCCTGATAGATCAAAAAAGGTTTTTGCACATGGCTCTGCTTATTTATGTATGGACCACTGCCAGATGTAGCTGGTGGTTATAGCAGTGGCTATACGTAAGGTATATCCTTCCTTACCTTCTTTTGCAAGGGGCCTGAACCCCACCCCTAACCCCACTCATGACATAAGCTCCATCATAGCACTGACTGACAATTTCAGCTGCACTATAACTTGAAACAAAAAGATGCTCAAAAATTTGGGTGGTAATAAATTCTGCATTTAACTGATTGAGGTCAAGCAGACCAATCAACTATTCCTCTGGAATACTTTTACAAACAAATCTAATTATGACTGACATATTCTCTCTGCTCCATCACTTCTGATGCAAAACCCCCCATAGGAAAAATCTGTTGCTCATATGTTGCTTGATCTCGTCTCTTGAGATCAGTTTGAGCGTCTCATATTCGTATCATTCTGTGATCATTTGCTTCTTAACTCTTGCTCCTAAGGGTCCCTTAGGAGCAAGAGTTAAGCTATAATGAGAAAAGACATCACTGAGACAAATGAGGTTGAGTTGAGATAACGGTTTGAGCAATAATTAAGAAGTGGGAGAGACGAACCTAAGACGCTCATGAGACAAATCTGAGAAGAATGAGTCCTAAAAGAGATCTCATCGTTGTCTGTCTGATGTCTCTTTCATGTCTTAATCATTTCTCTTGAATGTCTAACCAAAGCCGTTAATGAGAAGGATATTTGAGATATATTTGAGAAAGAAAAGAGAATTTATTTTTATAGCAATGGTCGCCAATCCTGGTCCTCAAGGGCCACCATCATGTAGGGTTTAGATGTTTCTTTGCTCCCCAGATGTGAATCAACAGGTGATTAACCACCTCCTGCAGAACTTGAGGAGGCAATTCAACCACTGCAGCAGATCTGTTAGAGCAGGAAAACAGCTAAAACATGCAGAACAGTGACCTTCAAGGACCAGGATGGGAGACCACTGATATACAGTAACAGTAAAAACAATACTAGAAATGTAAATGCTTTACACTTTATTTGGGCAGCACCATCATCAGTACAGCATTTGAATTGTGGTAGCAGTATTAGACACTTTTTAAAATATTAAATGCATTAAGTACATGAACCATGGCATACTCAATCTGGTTGACACGCTGGACATGAATACTTCCAGATTTTAAACAACACACTGAAAAAAAAAAAAACATTATAAAAACATAAACATAAAAACATTCTCTGAAACTTGCAGACTATCAAATCCATGAACCAATTTGAGAACCAAATTAAGATTAAAAATAAGAAAAAAGATGGAAGAGAAACCAGTCCGCATACTGTAGATCATAGCAGTGGCCTTAGAACCTGCTCTGCCCTACATTTGCTGACAAAGGCTTTCTTGAGCTTGGCCTCTTCAATTTGTTCCCAACCAGGTAGAGTGGCACATCACAGGACATAAGCTGTAAGACAAGAACATTAAAATCTGGCATGAGTAAATTGATAATAGACCGCACATAACAAACAAAGATAACACTTCAAGCTAGAAGCAAACTGTAGTTTTATAAAAGCAGCTGCATAATGCTACCATAAGATTACGTTTCTGTCATCCTTAAAAGCAGCCACACGTCGCTTGAGAGGACATCTGTTTCAGTTAAAAGAATTGAAATGCAGCATACTATGGGCATTAAATATTTAACAAATAAGGTTCAAATCTGTTTCATTTCATTTTTCATGATACAGTCCAGATCAAACATTTAAGAAATGATCAAAAGTCTCATTTTGCATGGTTGGCTCTTAACAAGGGAAAAATAATAACCATGTCTTCATTGGGACGCTGAGGGCTGATCGTGTCAGACGGCAAACTGTGGAATAAGATATTTCAACGAATATATATTATGCTATGATTAAGAATTTTGTGGTCAATATTTTTTGGATTGTTCAGAATATTTCCATTAGTTTTTTAAATTAGAGCACTTTGGCTTAGGTCTTTGTTCTGTTTGAGACTGAAGAATTATCCCTTAGTGGTACAAAAGTAAAGATTGGAAAAAAGTCTGTTATACTTAGAAAACTTCATAAAGCCACCCTTTAAATTGTATTTTATTTCTTTTAATGTGACACAATCTTGCTATTTAAATCAAATTACCCCAAAATACGGATTTTCAAAGCTAAATTTTAGGTTAGCCAGGGCTGCTCATTCCTGGTCCTTGGGATCCATCACCCTGACTGTTTTCCAGATCTCCAAGCCCTGCTAGCTGTTGATCAGCTCAACCAGATGTCTCCACATACTGACTGAATGAACACACCTGGTCCAGGTAATCAGCAGCAAGCAATTCAGTGAGAGTTGGAAAACAAGCAGGCTGGTAGATCTCAAGGACCAGGGATGAGCAGCCCTGAGTTAGATTAATAAAAGATTAATTAGAATAATTAACTGCAGGTCATGATTAACTAACCACACCCAAAAATGAATCGCATGACAGCACTCATAAATATGTACCTTTGCAGAAACTCCAGGGTTGAAGCCAGCTCAGTTGGATAATGACTGTTAAAGCAGAAGTAGCTTCTGAACATCAGTCATAGTGCTGCAATGTTGTTGTGTACGATGGAGCGGTCCCAACTCAGCATGAACCTCCTTGGGGAAAAGCAAGACTGTCCTAAAGACAGAACAATGGATAAAGTAAACATGTCACTCATGTACAGTGTACAAAGACAAAACCTTTAGAATAATTTAACACTGGAAACTTTACTTACCACATACAATAACAGTTGGAGTCAACGGCACCTGCTGCATCTGGACCTCGTCTGCATCTTCTACAAGAACATGGCATCCTCCTCATTAAAGTAGCAGAGCAGAAGAAAGCGCATCTCTTTAACATCTCATCTCTTCTGAGCAGCCACTCTGCTCTCCCCGCATCATCTGCAGCCTTTTAGAGTTTGGAAAAACGTCTTGCTTTCATCATTTCTGCAAAAAGAGTGCAAACCATTTCCTTCCTTAGTCTTGGGCCAGGTCTCTTTCCCCTCTGCACAAATTCCTCAGAAAACTTACTCCATGGAATTTCAAAGCTGTCCTCCCAGTCAATGTATGTACAGTCCTCGGCTTCTGGAAGATGTGGATGACAAACTTCTCGGTGACTATAACAAAAGTGATGATGATTGTGTTGGTGAGGTCTCAACAGATGACGATGTGCTGTTCTCTGGCGTTTGGTCTGCAACAAAAAACAAACAAACAAACAGTATAAGTGTATTAAGTTTATACTGTACTGTCAGTGTGTTACCATTCATATTCATATCCACTTCCGTGCATTACAAAAACTCATTTGTAATGTTTGACACTCACATTTCAATTTCCAGAGAGCAAGACGTTTCCGGGCTTGAACAGGTCTCAAAGCTGGCAGCAAGTCAGCCTCTTCTATGAATCGTAGATCCTCATACAACTCCATTTATTCCAATGGACTGCAAGTGTTCTTCCAGGATGTCTTTTGTGGCTCTGGTAGGACCTCCATAATGGCAGTGTGGAGGAACATGGGTTCTGATTCACTCATTTTCACGAGTATTTAGATCACCTTGAATCAGAGAGGGGAAAAAAACATCATGTACACACATTTTATACAGCACAAAGTAAGATCTGGAAAGGTTTTTAAATATGATTTATGATTCACTAAAATCCTCGTACATATCAGTGTTGACATTTGTTGGCTTAGCTACATCTGTGCTCTCTAAACATCTCCACCACTGACAGAGGGCTGAGAACATGTTTCCCTAATATGCATACTTAAATTTTCAGATTATGCTTTCTAGACATGTGAGCAGTTAATGATAACTTTACTTTAAACACATGTCCATAACCAGTTTCAAAAGATGACATGACAGGCCAAACGTCTGCAAGATGATCTTTTAAACAAGATAAAAGCTTATACAGCGTAAAAATTGAACATACAGTGAAACTGCACATTTTGAAGTTTGCAATAATGGAAATGGTCTGTGGTGTCGTCACACTGTGAATGGGATGAACCATGCAGACCCTTAACTTAATGAAGACAGAGCAAAATGTCTTCCAACAGTTACTTAGCACTCACGCGTTTGGAAAAATATCGAGGCTCATTCCTGTAAACTCTGCACTGCAAATAACTCTTCAATGTCTCTATTTTTATTACAAAAAGCACAAGTAAACCTTTATAAAATGTAATAATTACTTATACAGCCAAAGCCACCGCGAGTAGCCCAGACGTCTGCATTACTGGCAGAGCTAGCTTAAACACCTTTAGCATTCAACTGAGTTCAGAGTTGGAGGAAAGAAATCGCAAACTTACCGTGCAAACTTCAAAGATTTTATTTGAATCTTTTCCAGACAAGCAAAAAAAATGTTGGAGATTCATCCCACGGATTGTTAAAACGCAGAAAAAATACGACAAACGCTCGTCAAAAGTCTCTCGTTCTCTGCACTTCTCCCGCTTGCAGATTCCGGCCCGTTGGTGACGTCAACCACAGACTTTTCCCTCCCACTGTGATCAACCAATCAGAAATCTGTGTCAAGTGAGGCTGTGATACAGTTTAAAATTCAAATCGGGTTACTCCAGGCTTCTGTTTGTTCAATATGATGCAGACTAAAATCAAGAAAACAGAAAATATTTTCAGCTTGTTAGGCTGCATGAAGGGGGATTTTTAAAGACAAAGATAAAGTAACTCAAACTGAACCCCATAAATCTGTACCGTCCTAAAGTTGATTTATTTATTTGATTATTTTTATTTGTGTATTTTATTTGTTTCAAATGTAAGATCTATTTTTTGTTCACTTTAAGGTGATCCAAATATGATCCCAAATGTCCTTTATTTAGTTCAGACATCAATGTGTTAAATGTTTTATACCCACCAATATATAAGTGTGCGTATATGCACTTATGCGTGTATGCATGTGTGCCAGTGCATGCGTGTGTTTGTGTTTAACTAAACCTAGCACCATTAACCCAACATACATTCTTGTTCATTTATGTTTATCTAAGCAGTCAAAAAAAAGTTTATTAAATCGACACTGCAACGTTGTCTTGAAATTTCATGTTTTTTAAAAAGTTTCAAAAATATGTCTTTTGAGGACATGACCGTCTTAATGATTTAACTTTTTTTTCTTGAAATTGTAATTAAGTTATATAAATATGTAAGCAATAAACAACTTTTTTAAGTTGAACATAAATAAAATAAAAAATGTTATTTTCTCGAGATGAACTGTAATGGTGTCATCATAAGACTCATTTTAGGGCTCGTACTACTCTCATTTTTCTTTTTGCTGAGACAATAAAAAAATAGGCTAAAACAAGATCTAAATTATTGAGCAACGAAAGACAGAACCATTTATGTCTTTCACTGAGACGTAACTGAGATAGGGATTTGAAGTAAGGATATCAAATTGAGACATACTTGAGCGCAACATAATATGGCTCATTTTTCTCTCAATTGAGATCTGGAGAAGAGACAGTTGTGAGAGAATTTTGAGATCTCAAACAGTGCTCACTGTGAGACTTATTTCTCAGGAGAAATGTTTGAGAAGAATGAGAAAAGCAGTTTAGTCTCAAACAGTTCTCATTTATGTCTAGGAGACGTAAATGTGACAGAAACGAGATCTCATCTTCAGTTTTGCTTTGCTATGGGCCAGCAGAATCTACGTTGTTCTAATTATCCTTGATTTTCTTTAATACCATTTTGGCCAATGTTTCAATCATTTCATTTTGGATGTTGTGAGAGGTGTATTATGCATTTTGTGGTAAGTGTTTGTTTATATCGTTAAAATTGGGGTCCTTTGTCAGTGTGTAATCAATCCTTTTTAAGAACAGCCCTGCAGATAATTCATCATTTGAGCTTTCCACCCTGCCTCAAAGTGGAAGTTCATTTACTGCAAGGAACTGATCTACTTCTCCAATTGTTTTTATATAATATTTATTTATTTCAACTTGAGTGGGCCCAAATAGATTATTAATGGTTTCCCCTGTGGCTTCTCTTTGGGACATTTCAGACCAGGTTTTTTTATGTGACATTGACTTGACACATGATTTGTAAAATGTCCCTTGTCTTTTTTCAGTGCTGTTTTCCAACTATTAAATCCTTGTCAGGTCAGTTTAATTCTGTTTTGGTTTTCTTATTTTGTGATTTCTTTTCTCTTATTCCATTGTATTGCAGTTCGTTCTGTTACAATAAATGTATACATTTTACATCGTTTTACTTTATTTTAATTATATTTTCTGTGTTTTTAAATGTTTTCAATTAAAAGAGAGATAACATCACTTCAAGAGTAAACATATTCGGATGCCACTTTTTGTGTTGATAATGTTATAGTGAATTGACATTAGTCTGAAATGTTGGCCTTTGATTGTGTCAGGGCATCATTCCAGTGGACCTCCATTGTGATGCCTGAATAACACCACTCTTCCAAAGTGCATCTTAATACCATACTAGACTCCTTTAAATCAGTTTAAAGTTGCCACACGAGCCCGCAGACCTATTCATCTACACTCTGATCCCTGCATGATCCAGAAAAAATATGCCTTTTTCATTGGAAGGCAATGCAATGACAATTACATTATGGTGGCTGCACTTTGGGCATCCATGCGTCTACTTTGTCCCCAATGATTGGTTACACTCTGACTGTGTGGCTCAGCTGGGAGGCAGAGGTGATGCTCGTGGCAGCTCCATTGTTCAGTGGAGAACTTCTTTACGTGCAGCTGTTGTTGCTTCTGATGTGATTTGGCCTTTTTCTCTTCTTCACTTAAGATGATCAAAAGCTTTTGGTTAGGGGGCGACTGGAGTGGCTCACAGGCCTGTTGAGGGGATAAAAGTTAATAGAAAGAGAGTGGTGTGTCAGTGTGACTTCACACAAAGTGAAGTTAGCATCTTTTTTTCGATCAACATTTGAAGTTTCCAATCCTTTTTTTTTTAAATACATTTATGATTTAAAACAAAACTAAAAAGGTCATTGACACAACGGAGTATTATGGTTACTTTAAAAAATATTTTTTTATAGTAGAATTAGGTTGTAAAATTATCAGAAAGTCGTAATTTTATGAGAAAATTATGAAGAGGCATGTAAAATAAATTCACAAATGTATTTTGTAGAATTACAACTTTTTTCCTATACAAATTTAAAACTTTATTCATTTAAACTTATGACTTTTTTCTCAGAATTTTACAGCTTTATTCTTCTGTTTTCATTTTATTTGATTTTTTTTATGGTGGCCCTGACACATCGAACATAAACTACAGCCACAGCAATTTAAAGAAATACAAGAAATAAATGAAGATTTTAGACATGTTTATCTTTATTACCCAATGTATTTGGACCAGGTAGCCCATATCAGATGAAGAGACCTAGGGCCTCATAATAAATGCTCTACTTTTACACACTCCTTACACATACCACCACTTTAGCAATGCCACAAGATTGAGATAAAAGCGCATTCTACATCCACCCATTTTTGTTAGGTCACCATTTCCACATTACTCACATGAGTATCATCCCATTGTGGTTTGCAAACAGAAAAAGCCCCATAAACAGACCAAAATAAACCACACGTAACTGACTGTCCCACCTGGGTTTGTTATATTGTTTTTTGCTCAGCCCAAGAGGTTTGCTTGGACTGGATAGGCATCTGCATGTGGTGCTATTTTGTATCTGGTGCAGTCTGTTCCTCTGTTCCTGTCAGACATACAGCAGAACACATACAGACCTGCTGTCACAGAGTGTTTTCCAGCAGGCAAAACCGTTTTAAGCAAGAGAGACACAAGCCTCCTAGCATTCAGGCGGTTTACTCTGCACCTCTTAGAACTCAATACGTGAGATAGAGGCTGTCTGACAAGACCCCCTCTTTCCAGACTGAGAAAGGAGGTGGAAGAGGATGAAAGGAGAGGGGGAGAGATACAGGATGCAAAAGAGAGAAAGGAGCCTGGAGACTCTTTGCCTAATCTTTATGTATTAACAAAAACAACATATTCACTCAAGCTTGCCAAAGCTTTCACAAACTCCTGAAGGAAGAGATTCTTGGACAGGATTTGTTTGTCTCTCCAGTAGGGATTGTGTGTGTGCATGCACGAGTGTGTGAGAGAGAAAGGGAGGCATGACTTCATACCGGTCTAAGTGTGTCTAAGTTCACAGCTATCAAAATGCATGTGTTGTGTCCAACTAGTTGAAATTTAGACAGTAATTGGTTCATGTGTCTGAACTCTGGTGCTGTCTGAATGGTGTCTAGGTAACCAGTTTATGAATTTTTCATCACCGGGAGCAGCCTCACCTTATTGCAGCTTTAGCTTTCTTCAAAGCTCTTTGTTTGTCTAAACTAAACTCAGGATGACATAGCTTCTGGGTTTGTGAGTGTGCATGTGTGTTTTCCACTGACTACCCTATTCAAAACAAATTCTTCTCAAAAAAATCACTTTCAGCCTAAATCAAGCTATTGTGATCTTTTTTCCCCTGATTTCTGTCTTTCCTGCTATGATTGTATCTACTTCTTTCTCTGCCTGACTGAATTTCTTTCTCCCCTCTATCTGGCTGTGATTCTCTAGGGCTCCTCATGTTATCCAGCCAATTGATAGTGCATGCCTCCATGCATCACGGCTCCTAAACTGTGATTGAAACATCAGACAAGGAGCATGGGACCCTGGAGATGCTCCCGCCCTGACACCTCCTCTCAGCGCCAAGTTTTATCATATCCAGAGCCTGACTCCCACACGCATCAGGTACGCTCCAAAGCACTGATGTATATTAATCAATGACAATATGATTACCTCTGAATGGGCCCAATACATTATTTAAAACTGTGTGTCCCATGGCTTACAGCGCGTCCGCCTTTTTAAATTAAACTCAGAGTCAATAATTAATGCCAAGACGAACCGAAAGCATGATCACATAGCAGGCGTTCAGAGCATACAAGTGCATGCAGTCAGATATGTGTCTATACAAGGGCAGACCCACATGTAGGGGTGCTATTGGCACCCCTACATTGTGCCTATTGGCACTTGGCAGAGACTGTAAACTTTCCCCACTTCAAGCTTCAAAAACAGAGACAGGAATGACACTAACAGAAAGGCTCCTACTAGTTGAGGGTCAATTGTCTGAGGAAAAGTCTGGGATGTCTGCATGTGGATGGACTCGCTCCACAGTTTAAGGCCTCCGAAATCGGTCTGGTTGATAAGCCTCCTGGACAGAAGGGAGCAGCAGTAGAAATGGCTGTGAAGCATTTCGGCTCAACTGGAGCGCTTCTGTATCGCTGCCAAGAGCCTGATTACTCAATCCAGTTTTTCTCTTGTTCACAATCAGACCAAAGAGCTCCCAGTCCGGGCCTCACAGCAACCTGTCAATACCTGATACTGGCATAAATAACGCTGCCTCACAAAGGTGGTGCAGACAGGGCTAAAGGAAGAGTAATCTCCTGTACTGGCACCTGCAGGTCTTGACAACCTCAAATGGAGCTGCCGGGTTGAATGTAGGAAGGATCACCAGTTGACTTCAGTCAAGCCATTACATTTTCAATGCTGATGCTCTCATCTTGAAGTTGTAAAGAAAAAAAAAAAATATATATATATATATATATATATATATATATATATATATATATATATATATATATATATATATATATATATATATATATATATATATATATATATATATATATATGTGTATATATATCATTTTGTCAGCTTAAAAAAGTCATGTCAACACATTTCCGTTGCAGTAAACCAAATGTACTCGTTCTGGTTTTGTGGGCGTGAGGACAAATGAGTGTGATAGCTACATATTAGCTAAGGAAATGTTTCTATAGGTTCTCTGACGAAATTGACGAAAAGAAAGGTGTGCCTTCATCAATTACTGTAAGCAAAACCTCAGACTCCTGTTAAATTGCAGAACAAAATAGTTGCATGCAATTTTTGGAACAGAGATTTTTTTTGCCCATAATCAACAATAAATAGTGTTCATTTTAATTGGTAATTAAGCTTGATTTAAAAAAAAAAGTTTTTCTTGTTTTCCTTATTTGACTTGTTTCAGTGTTTGTCAAGGTGATCCATACAAACTAAAAAACACATGCATATAAAAAAGCCTCAATAAATATTAAAGTGGTGAAGTAAAAAGAAAGAAATTGCTTCCAGCAACTGTTGTGAACACTGACAAGCGAGCTTAAGCAGAGCCAACAAATGAAACCTAAAACGAGCATTTTAGAAGTATTTCAATCTCAGATAAAAGTGATTACTTTTACATCAACATTTCCTACATACATGGGACTCTTCTTTGTAAAAAGGGAAAAAATTATATATATATGTATGTTCTACTAATTAAAAACCAGAAACTTCTTTTTCTCAGAATAGAAATTTTCGTGTAGCTTCAGGCACACGCTGGTGGCCCTGTGACCGCAAACCAAGCAGAAAATAGGATGAGACACGCACAAGGGGAGAAACTGCTCGCTATGATAAAAACATCAATCCATCACTGTGTCTTCACGCTTGACCCTGTATTTATGTGCTTTAAATATTCAGATCTTATTAAATATTAGTAAAGAAAATCAAATTAAACTAATTAATTAGGAGTATGCATTTATTTCAATTTAAACTAACAGGTACAGGAGCAAATAAAGGGACCATCTGAACTACTTTTTGCCTGTTGCACACTCAAGAATTTGAACTTTTTTTTTTTTTAGGTTTCGGAAATAACATACATTTTATTTTTACTATTCGCACAGTTTTATAACATTTTGTCGATTTATTTTGGCTATTATATTCGCCAAAAAACATCTTCACACATACATTTACTTTATTTTCCAAAAGAATCAAGACGATTTAACAATAATATTTCAAGGCGGAAACCTTAAAAAGATCTTGCTCATTATTACCCCACTCAGCCTTTCACAAACAGAAATCCGACGTGAGCCATACTCACCTCTGTAATGACCTCCGCTTTCATTGTATGATTGATCATCAAGAGTTCCAGGGCATCCATCTTCCTGCCAGGGGAAGACTCCAACTTTGAACTAGGATTTTCAGGGCAAGAGTAAATAACTTTATTGCTTTACCTGTAAATTCTTTGTGATGCAACATCAAATATGACCCACAGTTTAGCTGACTAAAATACGGATTTAAAACAAAAAACAAAAATGACAATATAATACTGTTTGTTGATGGGGCTAAATGAGAGATCTTAAAGTTTAAGGTGGATCGTGAAAGATCGAAAACATTCAATGTGTGAAACTCTATCATTGCACTCAGAATAACTACTGATAATGAAAGTTACTTTCAAGTTTTCACTTCTTTTGTATTTTGCTTACATTATTGGCTTCTGTTTAGTTCAAAGATTCAGAAAACAAAGAACTAGGTCAGCCCACGGTATGTAAAAACACTTAAACAAAATACTTTTACTTTGACAGGGTGAAGTGTCAGCCTGCCCACTGTTCCAAAGATCTCAGAGAAGAAAAAAAAAAACATCAAAAAATGACATGTGAAACATATTGAACCTTGCATCTTTCTCCCAATGAGAACTTGTGAAATTAGAAATCCAACAATGAATAATTACTGTAATACCGCATTACTATTCATGCACTACACTATATCCCACACAGGAGCAACTTCAAAGTGTACACGCATAAGATTTGTAGCGATAGTCAAAAGTCATAATGCTTTTGATGATGTGTCAAACCCCACGTTAAAAACTGCTGCACTTCAGAAGACGAAACAAAAAAAAAACAACACTTTTTTTTTCATGTTGACATCTTTTTATTTTAAGATGGTCAAACTTCTATAGATTTAAACAACTGGTGTTGAATAGAAAAATGTGGAAAGATAAAACAGGAATTTGGATTAAAACACAAGAAAATGTAAAAGTTGGAGTTACTTTTTACACATGTTTTTGTCACTGTGATTTCTAAAACCTCTTCTGTTTTTTTAAGTAATTTAAGGATGAAATACAGTAATAATTGCTACGTGACCTCTATAAATGATTATTAGAAATGTGTCCTTTTTTGCGTAAACACTCCAGCCAGCCAGAAGTCTGTGGTTTTCAACGATGTCTAAAGCCGGTATACAGCACATGCGCAATTTCCCAGGTTTTTCCTCTGGCCTGCTAACCTATATTTTTTATTTCGCAAAGGTTTGCTTGTGGTAGCAAAACAGATAAACGGCACTTCTATCTTTGACTAATAGGACAACAATCGTCCCATTTATCTGTGCTCACAGATATTTTGAAGCCAGATTTTGTTCACCATATTCAGTATTTCATTTTTTTTAATGGCATGATTAAATAATAGCATAGATTAAATAAATATCAATAATTAGCTTTTTCTTTTTTTGTCCTGTTAGCTCTTCTGCAGTCAAAGATCTTTTGAAATCGGGAGGCTTTGCTTTCTTGCCTTCCTTTAAGATACATTTGATTTCAGACCCTTAGAAATGAATTATTGTCTGTACCGTGAACGTCATGTTTTGTCATTTAAGTTCAATATATCAACAGTGGGACTGAATTGATCCCAGAGCTCTTCACCCTCTTTCCCTGTAATTACCTGCTTCTCACTTTGTTCTGAAAGAGTTGAGGTGAGCCTCCTTCTGCTCCTCCTGTACACTTTGGGGCATTATCATAAATACGGCACATTAACACTTGTTCCCAGCTTGTCAGGATATAAATTAAGTCTGCAGGTGTCCCACAGAGGTTTACCCCTGATACTAATTAAAGCATGATAATTAGGTTTGTTAAATTCAGTCCTTTCAGCCCTGATACCCCCTTGGAATACAACAATCTCAGATGGCAGACAAGAAAAGGGCTTAGAGGATCATCTCTTAGCTAAAAGACCAACCGAAGCCTGTTAAAGTTGCTCCCAGTGCTGGAGGAAATATATGAGCTTGTAATTATGATTTTGCATATGGCAATTCTCATTCATCTGACTTGAATGTAGCCTTGTTTTGTGAGGTGAGGAGACAACATTTTGATGAGGTTCTTCCTCTTCATCTAGAGAGAGATGGAACTATTCATTTACACCGGAGAGAAATACCCCCAGCCCCCACTTCTTCTTTTTCCTTCCTGTCTCCATGACCTTGGCGGCTGGCATGCCTTATCAAGCAAGAGACAAGAACAAAGAATCGGAGCAGTAACAGAAGGTTATGGCAGCTCTTTAAAGTATTACAGAGGCTTAAGCATAAGTTCTGTCTCCCGTGGGAGTAAAAACAAAGTCAGTGTAGAGAGTGACACACAGTTTTTTTGAGCAGGCAGAGGACTGTACACCTTTACAAAGAGGTCAAAACAAAGACCTAAAAGTCCTAGATTAGTAGGATGTGGCTTTTTTGCCGAAATCTTTAGTCATTTCTATACAGCATGTGTGAAGATTGCAACTTTTTCCAGCTAAATGAAATTTCTCTGACATTTTACTGTTTGACTTTTACCGTTTTTAACATTGACTGTCCAGGAGAACCAGAAGGAGTGAGTGAGACGTCACCCATACAAAACAACTTGGTTCCAGCTCCAACAAAATAAAGTCAATTTAGTTGCCATTTTTTCGCGATACGGAGTCAGATGTCCTTAGTAAGCAGTGTTTTGCCGGAGTTGGTCAGAGTAAAAATTTCTATGGCGACCACCTTCGCTAATTGGGAGTGAGATTGTTGAAGTCCGCACCCCTATTATTTGAAAGAGGGATTGGGAGAATTTGTAAATCAAAGGTTTGGAACATTTGGCATCGGACCACCTAATTGACCACTTAATTGAGGAATCTGATTGGTCAGTTTATAATTTGAATTTATTGTACTAAAATAATGGGTTAAGCAAGAATATGTTGTAGCAAAGTAAGAATAGTCATTCTGACCAAGTAGAATGACTTCTATTTCTCAATAGAAGTCCATCGGATTTTGGCTTCTTGGAGCCAACGGATATTTCCTTTTTGGAGTGCAAGTGGGAGGTTCAGTCCAGTTGTTATATACATTAAATGTTTTGAATTCTAAAAACAAACTTATGGAGCTGTAAACATAATAAAACAGGTTGTTGAAATCCAAAGAGAGGTACAGGTAGATTTCTCTCTTATTCTTTTTAGATAAAAAAGCAATAGGATCTAATGTTAAAAAAAGAAAAACACTGACTGTCACTCCTGTTCTACACAAGTCTTCACTTGGGTTGCACATGCAAAATCCCCCTCAGCATCTCTGCCAAGCTGGGGTGAGGGGGAGGTAAAATAAGGAGATTTGATGAGGTAAAACAAGGGGGAGGCTGTGGAAATAAGGAGCAAGGGGACAGCACTGCTGCTGAAGAGTCAGCTGGCTCAGTTGTGGAGCTGTTCATCATCCTTTCCCTGGTGAGTGTGACCTGTGGACCTTTCAGGAGAGCGATAGAGAGAAGAGGAGGGTAAAGTGAGAGTTACAAATCTAGACAAAGATGGATAGAGTGAGACAGAAAGAGAGGCAGCAAGATAAAAAAAAATCAGAGTATGGGAAGGATTCCTCTCTCCTGTGTCGTCCAGATGTGAGACTATGTGCAGGCCTCCCTGTTCAGGCCTCAGGGACAGGCCTTGTCTGGTGAAGCCTACTAACAGCACAGGAAGAACAGCTGTGCACAGGTCCTCAGCTCTACTGCTCACACCTCAGATGTGGGACAAACACACACCCCTCTTTGTTTACCTTTGTTGTTGATGCTTGTTTACTTGCTTTTGTGTACACGTGCTGTTTTTGATGGTGTCCCATGACGGACATTGCTCTGCTTGGTCGTCACTTTCAGATTGTAGTGTCTGGCAGCTGATGGTCCTCCTGGGGTGTAAGGGGCGCACGCAACAATAAGCATTTTGAAGGGACTATTACATTTCCGGCCTCTTGCAGAACAACAATGCACCTGATGTCTGCAAGGCCTCTGGCAGATAATCTGCCAGAGGCAGAGGCAAACTTTCCTATGAAAAAAGGGTGTTGTTCAAAAAAGTTTAAAGAAGGAAATGATTAGTATTGCAGTTTTAAACTTTTTAATAACAGGAAGTGATACAAAGATGCCATTTAAACAACATAACCGATTTTTTTTTCTGATATAATGAAACATTGGCCACAGGTTGTGGGTTCAAATCAACAGTTAAGTAATACCAACGATTCTAAAAATGGGAGCCAGTGTGGAAAGACACTGGGTTAAGCAACCAAATGGTTTCCAAGTGTGACCGTGACTGCTCTGGACAAGCTCACTGCTCCCTCAAAAGATGGGAATCCATCATCGTAAAGCTCCAATATTAACAATTTATTTAATTTTTTGAAACATTTTAACTTTAATCCTGCTAATCTAAACTATGTTACACAGTAATTGATGATGCAAGATAAGAGTGTCCTTACTACTATGTTTTCCTTTTATTTTCAACCTGACAATTAAAGTTTCTCTCAAAGTTAGTTTTTCTCAACTCGTGACAACAGTATGATGTGAAAATTTGCCAAACTATCCTAAAAATCTATTAGAATTCGGAGTTGTTTCTATTTTAATAAAATGTTTCTGTAGACTCTCCTTTATCCAGGTGGATTCCATCAAAGTAGAAGGTATAAAGCAACGGTCAGCTGGACTTGTTCTTTTTATTCAAGACATTTCATCCAGCTTCATTAAAATGCTTAAAACATGCCACTCAATTTGATTTAATCATCTAAAAATGTTTTCTAAGAATTGCAACTCACATTTTTTTGTGTGCTCACAACTGAACAAATTTTGAAATCTTTTACCATTTGATTTCCATGTGTCCCATTCCTCCACAACAAGTGGATTTATTGCAACTGACCACTGGTGTCTTGAATGCATGGGTGGATTTCCTGTCGTTCATAGACTCTTGGTGACAGAAACCCATGGAGCTATCCATTATGAATGAAGGAGCAAGTAAGAGGACTGGATTGAGTGAAACTAAAGAAGGCCAGGCAGACAGTCTCACTTCATTTAATCAAGAGCTGCGATTGCTTTAGTTGTGTTGAACAAAGAACAATGAATGTCAACACTTTTACTTTATGTCATGCATGGTTCCTATTTCAGAGGTAACTCCTGGCATTTCTTAAGATGTTGTTTTAACTCATGTATTAGAAATGAAACTCAAGTACTGCTTTATTTTGGCGATAGATTTAGAAAAGAGCACTTAAAACATGATAAAACACATTTTATACATTGTGTTTAGTCAAAAGATTGCTGTTGTTCTTAAGTGAGCTTGAATGTTTGTGTGTTGTACATTTTATTGCTTTACATATGCATACAGTGTGACAACATTGCTCACACTCTGCAAAACATAAAGTGTGCTCCCTCATAATAAGTGGCAGAAGGAGATAAAGACTCCAAGATGTGCATTGTTGCAGCTAAACTCCCTCTAAGAATTATTTTATCAGCAGTGTTGCAGGGCCTGAGCAGTTCCTGGCTGTCTCCTCTTCAAATGTGATAACCTGCCCCAGCCCCCTGTTGATAACTCCAAGGTCTAGTGTATTCTGCCGGGACTGCATCCTTCTGCATGGAGGCAGAAGCATCCTGAAGACCATCTTTATGGAAGGGAAGCACGGGCGAGCAAACAAAGGGGTCTGCAGCCAGGAAGCCTTAATCACTGCCACTACCATTAGAGTAATGAGGCCTGATGGACCTGAATCTAGTGAGAGATGAGGGAAGGGGGGTAGCTTTTCTAACAGACAAGGGCTGATAACCCTCCCTCTCATTCATCTGCCACTGCCACCATATTCTCAGGGGCATATTAATGAAACAACAGGGTCCTCCAACCCCCCTCTTCTGATTTCTTTCTTTCAGTGGTTTCCTTTTCTCTCTGAGATTCGCATGGCATTATTTAAATGACCCTTTTACTTCTTTAGAAAATACTCTAGAGAGACACGCCAGTTAAGTGTTTGCCTGTGAGATCCAAAGATTTAATTCAATGAAAAAAAGACCACAACCTTAGTCTTCATGGATATTACTCATTAAGAACAAACACACAAAAACCCAGTGAAATCTGATTCCAATATGTTAAAAATGCCATTGATATAACAGTAAGCCTCAAATATACAGCCTGGCTGTGGTTATATGTGACCATAGTGCTTTGTGAGCTGTGCTGTGACCATGACTACCTGGGGATTGCCTGTTGTGTACTCTCCTATTTATGGATCTCATAGCCCTTTACAACACACTTCAAAAATTAATCACCCCAGAGTCCAGTACGAGCCTGAAGCATGCAGCTGCTGAACTGCTCTGGACAAACTCACTCAAGCTAGAAGAAGGTGCCAATGAGCACAGTGCTGCAGTCATGAAGAGTGTCTCTGAAGACCGTGAGGGAAACATGTTGATGGTGTTCTTTATACGAGTTAAACTGCAGCTGGAAAGAGTTAGGAAAGCTGGTGTTATGTCACGCAGAAGAGCTGACAGTGATGACTTGTCGCATTGCCATTTTTTTTAATGCTTCACACTGCTGGTCCTCCCTGTGCGTATGCTGGCTAATACTGTATTTCTAGCAGGTTTCAGTTTTAAAGCTCTCAGGTGGCCCTTTAAACAGTTGCTCAGACAACAGCGAAGGCCTCCCTCTGATTCCCCATCTCTCTCTCCTGTCCGCTGTACTTTTCAGCGCCTGATTTATTGCCCACATAACTGTGCAAGAGACGCTGAAATTTCATAGGAAGTCATAAATAGAACAAAACTAAAGAACAGAGGAGGAGAGCGGAAACAGACTGAGGAGGTGACAGGGACACGCAGAGTGAAAGTTAGAGTTTAAAGGAGACACAGAGGGGAGACTTTGGCTTATTATTTTAGTCAGTATTACTGCAGAGTGAATGCTCACTCTGATTTTGTCTACTGTGCTCCTTGTCTGTCTGGCCGCTTTGTCTCTTTCCTTCCTGTCAGCTGACCTTTGAGCTCTTGATGGTGGACAGACCTCCCTGTGGTTTGTTCCCCTAATTGGAGTCAGGATGTAGATGCTCTGGCTACAGCAGCGCTCATACTTTTGTCTTCTTTTTGAGGTTGAACCAGTGCTGATGGATGAATTAAAGGAAGACAATCTATGACAAAAGGGAAAGTAAGAAGTCAAAGACCATAGTGCTGCTCTCATCACTGTCACAGATTTTACTCTGTAAACTGTGCACGTTCTTAGTGAGTTGTGTAAAGTTTTTGGTGGTTGATATAAAATATTAAAAATATTTTCCAAAAAAAGTAGAAATATTCTGAGTGAAATATTTAAAGAAGTTAAAAAAAAACATTCCAGTTTGTAAGGATGTTTTGTATCTAGATGCAACTCTTGGGTTACTTTAACCCCGCTTTCGGCAATGCGTGTTTCGGGCTTCCTCGTTTCAAACTCAAGTTCGTGCATCACCACACAAGTCTAGACTGTAGAAACAAAATGTGCGGCCATTAAACGTGCGTTGAAAGTTAAACCAGTTGAACTTTGATCAATCAGGGACTTGGAATTGGCAGAGACGTTTGAATGGCGTCACTTTTAATTCACAGAAGTGCCAACCATTTGAAAATTGATCATGGAGGAGATATTGATAAATGTAGTTTGTTCCCGGCCAGAATTATGTGACACCATATTGGAATAGAGCTGTGAATGTCGGGTACCGGGGTCCAGGGCGGTTAGGTTCACCTTCACTTCCGGGTTGGGGCTTTTATTTTGTTAGGTTCCGGTTCGGTGTTCTGTTGTGCTTCTGTGGACTTGACGTCTTCATCGCCAGCACCTGTTTTACTCACCTGTTGTCAATCACTGTGTGTATATATACCTTGTGTTCCTCCTCACTTATCACCTGATCGTTCTCTTATGACTGTTACTAGTTTACGAGTCTCAGAGCCTTCCTCAGGATTAAAATCCTTGTGTTTCTCAACTTCTGTCGTCCTGCATCTTGTGTCCACATCTTCGTTCCCTGACAGTGAAAGAAAAAGCCTGGAACAAGATTTGCGGGATTTGCACCAATATAACATTTCACAACGAGACTGTTCCAGCTGTTGATGGTGGACATGCGCTAGGAAACAGTAGAAAAAGAAAACATAGAAGAACCCCATCCCTGCTTGTCCAGTGTGAACACAACAGGCTAAATGGACATTCAAGAACGCCCATTTAGGAGCATGTATCAAATGGTCAATGTGTTCGTACAATTAGAGGAAGTACATAAGAAAATTTTGTTTGATTAATAATGACCTTATCCTTCACTGCATGCTTCTTTGTTGCCCTGAATAAGGAGAGGCCTACCTATCTTTTTTTACTCTTGGCTTTATTTCTGAGATTTTTTTTCCCCCCTTAAGTTATAAATCTATTTTCCCTTCGTGTATAATGGCATTAAAAAAAAACATTTTTTTGCTTACAAGTGTATGATCACAGAGCACTAAAGCGATAAAATAAAATAAAAAAGTATTTTATCGTCAATCGTCAAATATGGTGTAAAAAAAAGAAAAAGAAAAAGACGTAAAAATTTTCATAAAAGGTAAGTGGTTGCATTTTATGTCCAAAAAGGTCAGAGATCAACTACATTGTTACAACATGATGTTATCTGTTTTAAAAGAGTAAACATGTGGCCCAGAGTATCACATTCTGGCAGTTTATCAGTTAGTGTGTACAACAAAATTAGCAGCTCATAATTTTAAAGCAATCAGATGGAATTAAACGTTTGTGGTCTTAGCCTTAAACCATTGGTCGAAAAACCTTCAAGATATTCTAAAACACTAGTAAAGATAAGTCTTATTTAGTAAAGTTCATGGAGTTCATGGTTTACAAAGATTCTCCAATTTCATTGGGTGATGGAAGACTGGGATTGCGGCACAGTGAGGACGGCACTCGGTTTGCTACCACAAGGTTTGATTGAACATAATACCGAAACACCATGCTTTTTATTTTGTGGCAACCCCTGTAAAATGACAAATGTCCAACAGATGAACAACACAAAGTATGTACTCGTGATGAAAGCAGTCTGTAAGTGGCCTAAGTGTATTTGTGCATTGCTTGCAAATCAAAGAAGACTTTTGCTGCACTAACACTTTGCTTATGAAAGTGACCTTTTAAGAACCCTTTATAGATGCTTGATTTTACCAGAGCGGAAACTGCTCTTCCTTCTATTGTGCGATTCATGTGCAGCTGTTGAGTTTGTAGTCTGAAACCACACTTTCTTCCTGTTTAGTAGAAATTCACCAAAAACTGCCAAACAACTGTGCAAACGTGACCTGTTGATTATAGAACTTTGAGTGCTGAATGCTTATTCTGCACATTTAAACCTCAGTGCAGCCTTTGACACTATTAGATTAGAGCATGACATAGGGATCAGAAGGTCTGTCCTCCAGTGCTTTGAATCCTATTTATCTGATCGGTACCAGTTTAATGTAAATGGACAGTCCTCTCATTGCATTTCAGTTAGCTATTGGGGCCCACAGAGCTCCGTTCTAGGACCCATTCTGTTTATGATTTACATGCTGCCCTTACGAAGCATGATCAGGAAACTCAGCATTCATTTTCACTGTTATGCGGATGATAATCAGTTGTATTTATCCATTAAACCTGACCAGAATGGCCATGTAGAGAAACTTAATGCCTGCATCAGAGATATCAAGACCTGGATGACAATTAATTATCTGCTCCTAAACCCAGTAAAAAACTGAGGTCATTAAACAAGGTCCTAAAAA
Source organism: Oryzias latipes (assembly GCF_053564925.1). Lineage (NCBI taxonomy): Eukaryota > Metazoa > Chordata > Actinopteri > Beloniformes > Adrianichthyidae > Oryzias > Oryzias latipes. The sequence continues at coordinate 26,384,826 of NC_136239.1, forward strand.
ACCTCAGAGATGCTCTGTCTGCTCAGATAGTCTCCCTGAATGGCGTAATTTAAACCTCCAATTCCAGAGTTAGAAAGCTAGGGGTTTTATTTGACCAGGATTTATCATTTAAAGCTAACATATTACAGGCTTGTAAAACTGCATTTTTTCACCTGCGCAATATAGCTAAGATCAGAAATATATTATCTATAATTGATGCTGAAAAACGCATCCATGCATTTGTTATGTCTAGGCTGGATTACGGTAACTCTTTGCTAGCAGCGTGCCCTAAAATTTCTTTAAAAAGTCTTCAACTTGTTCAAAATGCAGCAGCAAGATTCTTAGCAGGAACTAACAGAAGAGAACACATCACTCCCATGTTAGCTTCACTTGACTGGCTCCAAGTTGAATCTAGAATCAATTTTAAAATCCTCTTGCTAACCTATAAGGCCTTAAATGGTATGATCCTCATCCTATATTAAAGATCTCATAGTGCCTTACCAACCAAACAGAACACTTCGCTCACCAAATGCAGGGCTGCTTGTGGTTTCCAGAATTTCTAACAGTACAGTTGGAGGTAGAGCTTTTAGCCACCAAGGCCCTGTCTTATGGAATAAGCTCCCAGCTCATGTAAAAGAGGCCGTCACATCTACTACATTCAAAGTTAGGCTTAAAACAGGCTTATTGCCAGGCTAGCTAGTAATCACAGAATATTTAACTTAATGCACCCCCTACCTTACCTACTGTAATGAAGCACTGTAATGACGTTTGGGGGAATAATTACAATTGTTAAAACTGTTGTTTTAATCGTGGACAATAAACAAAATTGAAATATATATATATATATATATATATATATATATATATATATTTTTTTTTTTTAATCAAACAAATTTCTTTCTGTACTTTGTACTTTGACAGTAGAAAAGCCTTTGGAAAGTCAAATATGAGATGCAGTGACGGTAGTTATTGCTAAAAGTTTACCTTACAGGTAGTTAATCTCACTTATATTAGTTTTCTATTCAAGGAAAAAGAGAAAAGAGAGACATGTGAAGTTTGTTCTTTGAGACACAGTGCCTTTGCTGTTTGTCTGGTGCTTTTTGTATGTTTGTGGGTGTGTGTTTGTGTGTGGTGCACAGACGGCCCATACATCACATTGTCTTTAAAGCGTTTCCCTGTGAGTCATTTGCATGTCATTACAGCATTGTTTTATAAGTGAGTGGCTATTAAGGAAGCTGCTCCATAAAAAGCCTGTTAAAAATGGAGGAATGTAGAAACACTGATCTTAAAAAGCCAAGATTATTCTCTATTGTCTCACCTTACATGAATGATGAAAATTTTGTGTGCATGTATTTATGCATGTGTATTTGGGAAGTGCGGTTACCAGTGTAGTTGTGACAAAAGAAAAAAAAGGAGAGTGAAGCCAGATGTCTTTCCAATGCAACTCACATGTGTTGTTGTTTTTTTTTTTAATGACACCAAAATTCATGCACCCACATTTCTCTTCCCTCTTACTCAAGCTCCCACCCAGCTGCAGTCCCTCTGTTAAGCCTCTTTCCACACATTTGGGCTTTGCTATATAAATCCTGATGTGGTCCCATCTGTGAGGTTCTACGAACTGTTGAGGCAGTTTTCTCCAGATAGAGGCAGAACTGGACAGGGCATGAAGGGATTGCTGGTATTCTCTCTGCTATTTCCATCTTATTTTTTTAAATGCTGTGACTCATATTAAAACATGGATGGATGGATGGATGGCCGGATTGATGGATGGATGGATGGATGGGTGGGTGGATGGATGAGCATGCCTAATTGCACAAGAGGCATTGTCACTTTTTGATAATAAATGCTTCCAATCAAGTTAGCTATTTTTTGCAAGTAAAGCAGATAAGTTTTACTTAGATTGTACAATTTTCTCATTGTTCTACATCTGATAATAATAAGTGTAAACAAGTGATAAGCAAATAAGAGACATATAGCATAGTTCTGGATTCTAATGTTTTGGCTGAAATCCTTTTCCTTTTTTTAAAGCGCTTTTTTTCATTAAAGCGGTGGTCCCCAACTTTTTTCAGGCTGTTTCTGTTTCCTCATTGGCTCTTTTTTGTAAAAATAAACTTTCCAAATACTTTTTTTTTTTTTGTTAACTTTGCTGGTAGTAGCTTGAGGATTTTATTTTAGCAGTCCATGCCGGCATTTTAAGAAAGTAGAGGATGGATTTGTAACACCTGACTGAGCGCCTTGACACATGTCAAGAATGATTCGGTGGGGAGAATCCATTAGTTTAATAAAATAAAACTTCCTTAAGAATCACATAAATAATTTGGAAAAAATGTAGGTTGTGTTTGTTTTTTTTTTTTTTTTTTTTTTTTTTTTTTTTATCTCTGTGGCCTGGTTCCAAGTGTCCCATGAACCAGAACCAGTCCACACCCCTGGGGTTGGGGAGCGCCATATTAAAATGTGCTTTTTGCAAGTGTTATATCGCTATTTGAAATGAGATGATTTTTCCAATCCTACAGACTATTGTCTTTCATGATGATTTCCAAAGCAAAATCTGTGGCATCACATTTCTGTGTAGTCAGAAATCTCTTTTGGTCCTACCAGCGACAGTTGTGATATGGTCGAGCTTTGGCTTTGTGGCTGTTGGTAATTGTGGCCATTCCAAATCATTCAATGATTCCACCAAAACCACTGCGGTACATCAAAGTCCATCCCCTCGCTGCTTCATTTTATTTATTTATTTTTGTACAGGCTGACTTCACCGTTTTCAAACTGTAACCAATTGTTTAATTGAAAGAACAGTCCTGTGTGTGTTTCAAATTGTCACGCAGACAAACTGAAAAACCTTGATTGTTGATTTTACGTTTTGGCATGTTGAGAATTTTTTTTTTTTTTTTCCAGCTGTCATTATGGAAATACGTTTAGTCAATCTGAACCCAGCTAGCTTTTGGCTACTGTGGCTAAGAAACGTAAGTTAATAGCCAGAGAGGAAATCATGGCTTACAGAGCCATCTGCTGGATGCTGTCTAACAAATGTTTGCATAGCCTATTCACCCAGAATGAAATAGCATCCAAGTGTTTTAGCTAAACTGTGGATTAAAGTGGGACACCATGAATATTCACATGCCATTATTATCAAAAGTATCCGAGCTATTTTAATCAATGTGTAAGAATTCACTGTAAAAAAAATAAAAACTTTAACTTTTTTATCAAAGAGAAAATATTGAATGATTTTTTTTTTTTTTTTTTTTTTTTTTTTTTTTTTGAGGAAGAAGAAGAAACCTACAACAGAAACAGACATGGTAAAAACAAGTACTTGAGCGGTTTTGGTTTGAAAGACATAAGGATACTCCTTTTCTCTTTTTTACTTACTACTTTTTCTCACTCCTCTATTTTTTTTTCTTTTAACTCAAATCACAGCAAAAATATTTAAGTAATAGAGACCAAAATTAAATACCAAGTGTACTTTACTTGAATTAATGGCCCAACTTTATTCATTTTTACACATCAAGGCAGAACAAAAACTCTTAAATACACACATTTAGTGGCTTGTGAGCTGAGATTCTTCATTGTTTTTAGTTGATTTTAAAACAAGGAAACAACACACAGCATAAACATATTGGTTCTAAATAATGAACAAAAAACAGAGTTTTGTCTGTAACATCATTTTAGGTATGAGGAAATACTCCATCAAATGTTGTTCTCAGGTCATCATCTCGTTAAATAGAGAAGTCTTTATTCTGGAGATATGAAAGAGAGACTTCTGTTTGATTAAAAAATAAGAATGGAGTATCTGTGTTCTTGAAAAAGTCTGTCGACACTGCTGAAACTTTGAAGATATAAAAATGGCAGCAGTAAAATCTAATGCAGGATAGCTACACATAATACAGTATGTGTGCACATGCTAGTAATTATTTTCTAATGCATTTGCATGAATCTGGTAAATGACTTATCTCCTTTATACATATGAATAATAAAATTAAATTTCTGCAAATGAGTTACCGTATTTTCCGGACTATAAGTCGCCCTTTTTTTCATAGTTTGGCAAGGCGTGCGACTTATACTCCGCAGCGACTTATATTAGAAATAAATTGAAATAAATACATTGTTAACCCTCCTGTTATGTTCATTTGTGAGGAACAGAGATGATGTTCCTGGGTCAATTTGATGTATGAGGTATGTTAAGTGTTAAGAGTATGTTAAGTGACTCAGAGAATCAGCAAACTTTTTTTACAGTAAGATCTTGAAGGCTAACAACATAATATTCTATTTTCCAATGATTTCATAGATTCAGAAATGCAATAAAAATGACAGCTGTTTCTACAAATACAGGATGAAAACAGAGTATTAGTTGGCCAGTGATGCTTCATGAAAGGAATTAATAAATAAGTATGAGAAAGAATTACTGTGAAATTATGAGATAAACAGTCTGCTACGATTGTGTCATATGAGGTTGTGCAAGTTATTATATCTTGGTCTCAGATTTTGTCAAATAAATTTCCGTCGAAATGCGACTTATAGTCCAGTGCGACTTATCTGTGTTTTTTCTACTTTATAATGCATTTTTGGGCTGGAGCGACTTATACTCCGGAGCGACTTATAGTCCGGAAAATACGGTACATTTTTTGTTTTTTAAAATCTTAATACTGAAGTTAAAGCCGATTTTTTTTTGTTTAAAGTGCACTGACAGATGTATGCATAAACCTTTCCGTTTCACAACCTAAAAGAAAATTTGCATTGGTTGATACAACTTGGAGGCCGTACTGCTCAACTGTCAAAACGGATCTTTTGCAGTCCCTACATAGTTACGGTTCAACTTGAGCAGTCTTCTGTTGCTGTTTTGACATGGCTGAACAATAGGTTGAGGGGCATTCTGCAAATTCAGAGATTTGTTTTTCTTGTCTCCTCAAAAACCTTTCATATGTCCTCTATCTTGCCACCGCATTATCAAACGTGATCAAGAATAGCGTGGGAAACCAAAACAAGAACTATCTAATTTAAGGAATTAAAATGCATGCAGGGAGAATGCTGTGTACAGCAAGTAAAAGAAGATTCCGTTAGTACTTCTGAACATCAGCCCTTGCTTAAAAACACTTCGATGTCTATAACCAGGACAGCACTACATGATGCATTTTCTTGCAGTTGATGTTGTAACTCAATCATAGAGACTAAAATGAGCAGTTTGTGCAGTGTTCAAGACTTCTTGAAATTATTTAAAAAAGGAAAAGAAAAATGGTAGCAATTTAAATTCAAGGGGACACTGACTCACTGAGGCTGTTCAGAACAAGAGTGGAGTTAAACATAGACAAATTTGTTATTTTTGTGAAATTTGAGAGCCATCTTTAAATGGAACAAAGTGGAGTGGGAGACCTGCTCTCACTTCTTAAGTGTTAGGTGATTTGGCGTGTATGGCTGGAAAGCTGCAGCTTGGGATTGGAAGCATGTGGCTCACATCTGGATTTGCTTAGTGTCAGGGAGGGTGCTTTCGTGACAATCAGGCACGTGGCAACTAAGTAGAACCCTTTTGAAGAGAAAATGTCCCCATATTTAGCATGTAAAAAGAAATGTTAGAGTGGTCAGGAATTTTGACAAGGTTAGTAGTGTTTTAATAACATACAAGAGAAAAAGGTTGCATGAAGTTTAACAACTTTTTGGCAATAAGAAGAAGACGCACTAACTATTTTAAATGTTTAGCAATAGCAATTTTTCTATTCACCTTTCTTTGTAATGCTAACCTGTTCAGGTTGTACCCTGCCCTACCATCGTGATAGCTGTAGGCTGTAACCCCCATGACCCTACTTAAAATGAAAAGGAGGACAGACAATAGATGGATGGGTACTCCAAATGTATGCCTTAGGAAAAAAATCTTTAAATGGAACTAAATAAAGCAAACTATGGATACTGTTATTGATAAATTATACCATGGTCCGGTTGAATACTCGATTCTGATTGGCTGCTGGGTAAACATTCAAACCTGATAACCGCACGGTGAAAAAAGAAGTTCGGTCAGCTAGCTTAAATGTTTTGTATCACTGCGCCGGCTTCTTTAAAACAACCTTTTGCTTCATCATCTGGACAAAAACAAGCAGTAAGAGGTGAACTTTCTCTCTGAACTGATGCTTTATTCAACCCATGGGGACGATCAGCATATATATATATCGCCGAAACTTGACTGCAGCGGTGGTGCTGCGCGACGCAGACTATATGTTACGTGCCGCATCACGTAACATATAGTCCGCTTTTTGTGAGAAAAGCGATCCAAATCGAAAAAAAAAAACAAGAATTAAGGACTAAAACCTGGTTAATATGTATTGCTTTTGTAAGTGACCATGGTATAAGCGGGCTAATGGCCTTCGAAGTGTGCGTTTATTAATTTCGCGTCGGACGGTTCAGGCTTCCACGGCGTGCGTTAAAAAGTAATAACAGCACACTTCGTCTGCCATTAACCCTTACATAATGGAAAAAAAAAGTTGAGTTTTTAGAACTTAAATGACTGAAATACTGAATTCACCCAGTAAAGATCACTGTAACCGAGAGTAATTTCAAAGTTCTAGAGTGTGGTTTTATTCTAATTAATCCAGCAACGCTTTCTTTTTAACTCTAGTTTGCAGGACAGCTTTGGTCCGAACAACTGGTTCTCATTTGCAGCACAGGCGCCACTCTGTTTGCAAGGGGTGTATCTGTAGATTACATTCCTTTCCATCATTGCATGCCTGGTGTAAAGAAAAAGGGGCATTTTGAAGGTTTTTTAGGAAACCGTGTTAAATGTCTGCAGGCTGGCCTGTTGCCGAATGCCACACTCTGATCACGTGGTGTGGCAGACCCCTCACAGTTAGAAGGTTACTGGTTTAAATCCCGGCCTTACCCCGTTCCTTTCCCGTGTTGAGGTTGCACATGCTTTGCAGGACGAAGCTTGCAGGGACAATGTGTGGATGTTCTTCGCAAGCACTTTCTCTCTTTCCACTGTCCTTTCCTCAGTTCACTCCTTTTGAACAGTGTTTCTCACAGCTTTTTCTCCCCTTCCTCCTCTGCCTCACTCGCTCTCATGGACATGACAGTGTGGTGGGATAAGGGAAGAGTAATTATGGTTCAGTGAGGCTGCCAGGTGTGATAAATGACTAATAAGGGGAGCGGAGCCCTGGGTCCTCTAAGGAGGACTATTACAGTCTTATCAGCACAGGGCTGCAGCTCACAGCCTGGCCTGGGACAGAGGCCCTTGTAGCTGTACTCACTCCTCTTCTAACCCCTTCACCTCAGTCATCCTTCGAAGCCAGCTTCTGCACAGCCCACCCTACAGAGACAGGCATCGACTTTAACGCCTTAGCTGCTGTTTCGGAAAGTGGATTCTAGAGTGATTTAATAGCATTAGGTTCTCCAGCCATGATTTTTTATTTTATTTTATTGCTTTTACATCTTCATTCAAATGAGCTATTACAGTGAGACAATTTAAAAAGAAACAAACAAAAAAAGAACATGGGACCTTTTTTGTCTCTTCTGTCTGAAAAGACTATTTAAATGGAGAGTATCAACCTATATCAATCATTTCAGTCATGACATGTGGCCATCCCAATATAGTCGTCAGCATAAAAATTTGTTTTCCCTATTCTTAAAAATAAACTGATCCTCACCTGGAAAATAAAATCAATATTCGGCTGGGAAATTTCTTGATTTATGTAAAAGTGACCCAACTTCTCTGTGAAGTAGTATAGTAATATCTGATAGGAGACTGTGACCACAGAGATTTGTGAAGAGAAAAAACAAAATAAAAGTTTTAATAGAAACATCCAAGCAAAAGCATATGTATCTATTTAGCAAATGTTGTAAGTTTGTACAACATTTCTTTTTTATAAGTACCAGACTGGTTGCAAAATTAAATTTAAATTATATTTCATCAATATCAATATTTCTTCCAATCATGAAAATGTTCCATATGTAAGAGAAACATGTAAACATTTGAACATCAATTTTCATGAAAGGAACAAATAAATAAAAACAAAAAAACAAAACAATATCATCAAATATTTCCAGGTTGATTTACTTGTTATGTGATATATCTTTTTTTTTTTTTATCTCCAGTTAAAGTGAACAACGCAACACGCATTACCGTTTTCTCTGGAACATATTTGCCGATTTTACTAGACAAAATGTATTAAAATAGAAAAGTCTTGATTTGCCATCAAAATAGCTTTGGTAACATAGAAGAAAGTAAAATTTAAGATTACTTTGAACAGTAAAGATATCGTTCCCCTTTTCAGACCCACTTTTGTTTTTCAGCAATGACCCAAGCTGTAACTTCTGGTCAAATCCTGGCTGAATTATTCTTACCCTATCACAGAAAAATGTCACTGATCATCCAAAGTCAGGAACGGCTCAAGAAGAAAAAAGGCTCCTCATTCGATAGTCAGAAACACCTGTTGAGTCTTAATCTGTGCACTTGATTTAGAAAATGTCAGGGAGCCTTAAAGTTCTTTAACTGTTTGGGTCTAATCCAGCTGCTATTTATTATGGCATCTTGCCTGTTGATCAAGTAATGCAATAACCCATAAAGCATTTTATCATCATTTTAAAAACTTCATTTCACTGCGCATATACAGAGTTTAATATGCTTTTTTGATGGCTGTTAGCTGATCACTTTTTCCATTTGTTGGGTTATCGAGCATTTGGATCAGCAATTTCCAATGGAATCGATTTTCATTTACTTGAATTAATTTAGTACTTTTCTATTTCTAGATGTGGGAGCTTGTAGCAACTGAGCAAAGCTTCATTCTGGCCTGCAAATGCTTGGAAAAACAATTGCACTTCAATTGTGCTGCTGTAACGAAAAAAAAAAAAAATCTGGTTGCTCTTTCATTTCAATTCAACCATGTTCAGAACTGCTTAGGGCACCACAATGCAAACATTCTCAGCCAGTTGAATTATACCACGTCTGGTTGAAACTGCTCTCTGGACACTTTTATCTGATGGTGGCCCGACATTCTCTATAGGTTACATGAAAATGTGTCAAAACACGGCAAGCCTTTGCTTTTAAGATTTAACAAAAAGGTGGGGCTGGGGGGCGAATCATTCCAGTGTGACCAATTACAGTCTGTCCATTAACTTTACTTCTGAAAATTCACTAAAGATCTCTTTATCATTCTTCCAGTTTTGTTATTTGAGGTGAATGGAGACTTTCTCCTTAATGTACTTTCCTTTGTTGTTAACCTCTAGATCAAGTTTGCCTTTTTTAAACATAATCCAGTGTGACAGTGTAAATTGAGGTTTCTTTTGTGGTTAAATGTAGTGGCGCAGAGGTTGAGCGTCCGACCTCTGGTGGGAAGATGGCAGGTTTGGTTTGTGCCTTACCTGTCCATGTGTTGAAGGGTCCTTTGGCAACACACTGAACCCCACATTGTTCCTGTTGGTTCTAGGTTGGTGCCAGTGTTTGGCACACCGTTATTATTTTACCATAATGGTAACATAACAATATAAAATTGTTTTAAAAATAAGAAAAGAAAAGGTCACTTCAAGATTAGTTCAGCCGGATGGGACAACAATATATTCTGCTTGTGTACAGAATGTGCTTAAATCTGAAATCTGCTGAAATATGAATTATGTTTATTTGGGGTTGCATCCTTATGTTGATGCATTCTGCCATTTCTTAATTACTATTTAGAGTTTAAAAACCAGAGTAACCATTGCTTAGTTTTGTTATGGGGTGCCTAAGTTTAGATTTTATCCGTTTAACATTTAGGCCTAAATGACCATGTAGTTTTCTAATATATTTTATAAGCACTTTTAAGGGCAGGATAGTGCATTGGGAGGATAAATGAAATCACACGAAGAACAAGACACTAGGCAAAAATAAAAAAGCAATGGATCAATCCCTGCAAAACTGATGCCAAACTCTATTCCTTTCAATATCCTTTTAGAGATTCCACATTGGGATGAAGTAATTCCCTCCTCTCCTGGTCCTGTCCTTGGGCTGACTCCCAGTAGGATCCAGAATATCTTCACAGAGCAACGTCTTGTAATCATCCTCATCACTGCGACAGTGTCCTTGAGATACTCCAGGTGAGCATGTTTGCCCACTCATATCACCAGTTCTATTATGTCAGTCACAATGTAGAAGTCTATAGTCATTTTAAAAAACATGGACGACACCCTAGTTTTTTACCTGCAAAAATCAAACCCAGTGTAAATGGTAACGTTGATTTACTATTTAAAAAAATAAATAAAAAGATTTTCAAACACTGATCTTTACCTTGTCAAATCACTAAAGTTTATGTCCAGCACAGTTTTATCAACCTAACTTTCTGATCCTGCTAACTAGGCTTCTAAAAGAAAGAGAAATTCAGGTTAAATTTTTGAATTTAAAAGAAGTCTATACCGGTAGTTTTTTTGTGTTTATTCCTTAAACATTTGACCCTTTTGTTATTGCTAGTATTTGGTGTCAAATGTTGTCTCTTTTTGCAGTAAATTGAAAAGTGCATACTCTTCAGCACTCTGACTGGACGGAAATTTTCAAAAGGGATGAATGACAAATGAGTTAAACATGGAGCCAATCCTCTAACCCCCCATCTAAAACTCACTGCTAATTCATAGCCCCATTGATTACCCAGAGGAATTCTTTTATCTCCCCCATTTCATTCCTGAAGCGCTCGGCGGACATTTTAATAGCTGCACTTTCATCGTCTGTCAGATATTTAAATGGAGATGTGCGTGTGTGTGGTGAGGAGCGAGGCAACGTGGGGACCGTCTCAGATTCTGCATGTCAATCTTTTATGCCTAGAGATATGGACGCGCTCTGACCTCTCACTCTGTCATTCTGGTTCTCTGTTGCATAAATTGACCTCTTTATAATCATTTCCTGCTCCTAGCTGCCGTAACGAGTGTTCTGGAGTACTTGAAAGTCACGTGATCTAAAGATAGCCATTAGAGTTGAGAGATTGACCCCTGTGCAATGGCTGGGCCATAAAGCCTTCCTCTGACATATGGACTATGGTAAGTCTGTCTTGGCAAGTGAATTTCACTCTGCCTGCTATGACCATGAATTTTATGGAAAGACGCACGATAGAAAGAGGAACCATTGGTATAATGGAGGAAAAAGTGTGAGTCGTTTGCCATTATTGCTGCCTGTTGGTGGTTAGAAGTGAAGAATTGTAAGTATAGGTGAAAAAAAAACAGGACCAGCAGATGACTGAAGTGTGATTTGGAGCTTACATTTGTTGAAACTAAAAAGATCTTTGTGTTGTTTGTGTATTTTTGCTGAAGTTCTCTGTAATATTTGGGTTGCCACATGTGCACTAAGAAATTGTATCCTGATGGCGCTGCCTGCTGAGCGCTGCTGGCTACCCGCTTTAGCACCGGTTTAATGAGGCACTGGTTTCCTTCTCCTTCTCACAACCACAGCCACGTGCACATGGCTACACACCTGCTCCACAGCCGGGCCTATTCTCAGACGGCACAGCAGTTTGAAAAATATTTCATACTTACAGCCCAGTCTTTATCTGTTCTTTTTGAAGCCCCCTCGTGTCGGTTTTGTCCTAGTCACATTCTTTTAATTACCTCTGATGCTGGGTTTTTGATATAAATCTTAGGACAGAAAGAAACACTGATAAAGTGATGAAGCTGTCAGTCAGTCACATTTGATTTACAGAAGTTTGAATTACAGTCACTTTGACTGCGTAACCTTCTCGAGAGTGGAGTGAACTTAACAAAGATTGATTGATCTGCATGCATGTTTAAAGTGTTGCATCCCAACTTAGGTTCAAAGAAGATATTATCAACATACAGCATTAAATTCTGTGAGCCATAGGCTTTTGAACAAAAGCTTAGCTTATTTAAAGGGTCTATTGCTGAGATAAGCTTTGCTTCCACAAAACTAACTGTTGCCCTGTGTGAAAATGTATGAGCCTACACAAAATAGAAATGACAAAGCACTTTGTAATAAGCCAATCACAACCCTGTATAATGTAGTTACCAGCAACAGACCCCTTTAGCTTCTAATCGTCTCGATAAAGCATGTATTTGGGGTTGTAAGAGAAATCTTTCACTGTTTGAATCAATTAATAAATCTTTCTATAGCCCCCCTCCCAAAAGGAAACTATCAAAGTCAGACACAAAGAGTTGTAATTATTTCAGTCAGAAATAATTGCTCTGGGCACAGGCTAGGTTTAAAGAGATAATGTAAAATATCACCTGATCATCCGTGGAGATCCTCAGGCGTCTGGGTCGGATGCAGTCTCAGCTAGCAGCTTTATTACTGTTCAGTGTATGATTTTGCTCCATGACCAATAATTCTGCATGGATTCTAATTCTCCATAAATAATGAATGAATGAATGAATGAATGAATGAATGAATGAATGAATGAATGAATGAATGAATAAATGAATGAATGAATGAATGAATGAATGAATGAATGAATGAATGAATGAATGAATGAATGAATGAATGAATGAATGAATGAACGAATGAATGAATGAATGAAGAGCTTGGCTGAGTTCTAAATTTGTCTGGTTTTAAAGTCTATTCAGAAAGCCATCAGAATGTAGGACATTTGAGTCATTTGTTGGCAACAAATTTAAATAGTGCTCCAACGTGTTGAATAAAGAGGGCAATTTCATATTTATTTAGTTGAAAACAAAAACTTCTGTCTGTTTAAAAACATTGCTGTTTTAGTTTTTCAGCCACTCAGACGCTAATTGTTGGTGTTTCTTGGATCAACACGCCTGTTGCATGACCCAGTTTTAACCAAGCAGCAGCTGTTTTACAAATGGCTACACATTTGCCTCCAGAATACTCTGGCATACAGATGTGTTTATGGTGACAAAATACCACGGTGAGGCCTCATTTAGAAACGACCGGCCTTGTCTGTGGAACAGCCTGCCTGAGGATGTGAGGGCCTCATCCACTGTCGAGGTTTTTGAAAATAAATTAAAGACCCATCTATTTAATTCAGCTTTTAATTAGATCTCCTATGGGGGACCTAAAATTTTAATGTTATATTTTCTAATATTTTACTATGCTTTTATTTGTTTATTGTGTGTTTTTTATTATTATTTACTTATTTATTTTTTTATCCTAACATCTTAACTTATTCTTATTTATCAGGTGTTTTAGACGTTTTATGCATTAACTAATTTTAATTCTTTAAATTTTAGCTGTTTTTATATTTTAACTTTTCTTGTTATCACTTTGGTTTACAAGTGTTTTCTCACCCTTGGTTGGGGTGTTTGTGTCTATGCCGACACTCAGGCCAACAGGGGGACAGAGCAGATGGTACCTGCTCCTTATCCTTATTTTATTTAATTCTTCCTTTTTATATTGTTGGTAGAGAGATGCTGGAAAAAAATTTCATTGTGCACTGCAGAATGATAATAAATGATTCTGATTCTGATTCTGACCTTCTTGGTTCTCTCTTCTTAAGGTTTTTTCTTCTTAAGTCATTTCTCTTTTACTTGTGCTTGTTTTTGTTTATTTTATTATGATTGGCTTATTTATTTACTTTTTGCATTGGTACTTTTGCATTCCTGTTTGTTTTTATGTACAGCACCTTGAGCTGTTTTCTTTACATGAAAGGTGATTTAGAAATAAAATTAATTTGAATTTGAATTCTGTGCCCTGCACTCTTTGCAAAACAAGCCTGGTTATGGTTGTTCAGGTTAAAGTACTCTGCCTTGCTTCGTGTGCCTTTTGTTCCACACATATTGCTTTTTTTTAAAAAATTTTTTCATTTCAAAAACACAATATGAAAGAGGAAAACTCTCATAATGCCTGCTTCAATAAAGATATAGAGATCTTCACGCCTCGTGGATGATCATTTCACCAAAGACTTCAACTTCCCCTCCTAAACCCTGTGTGAAATGTAAGCTGAAACACACTGCATGAGTGTTTATCTGGCCAGGTTTCTCTCCATTATTACCAGAGAACTGATAGTTATATTTCAGTTTAGAGGATTAAAAAACCTTAGTCTACAGAATTAGATTTTTTTTCCAGAGATATCGTGTCTAGGGCGACAGGGCGGAGGCTGCTGTAGCTCTCAGCATTTAACTTTGAAAAGTGCAAAGGAGATGTATGAAAGCTGTGATGATGTCTTTGTGAAGAGGAGGTGTGAATAACCCAGTTGCTGCTGAACCTGTTAACCAAATTTTCTTTTTTTGTCGTAGTTTCCCCCAAAAACCAGGTTAGTTCATATAGTTTCATAGGTCACCAGCTCTCACAAAGTCTTTTTACGACTCATGGAAACTAAATCGAAAACAGTTTTAGGCAGATCAAAAGAACCGGCAAGGACAAAAAAATAAGGCTTTACAAGTTTTTTTAAACAACATGTATGTCCACTACTGCAACTCTTGTGTGAAGCACAACACGCTCTAACTCATATATCATGAGATTTTCTTTATAATCTTTTATGATATTCCTTTGCAAAATGATTTTTAGCCCGCTTTTGCAGTCCTCCCCACCCTGCAGCATGTAAGCTCTGCACTTTAAAATAAACTCCTCCCTGGTGGCTAGAGATGTGCTCTGTGGGACAAACTATTGCTGTGGGCTGCCGTGGAACTGTGTGGAAGCATTTGTGTAGCATAATTAAAAATAAAAGTCAAAACCAGAAATGCTTTTTCATTTTCAAAATGAAGCTGCATTTTTGGCTCAAAATTAAAATGAAAAGCAATCAGCCAAAATGCTTTTTCCTTTTCTACTTCAACACCTCTTATTCTGTCACTTAATTAAAATAATAAAGAAAATGGTATTTGACATTTCATTTTCAAAAAGTTCTCTGGTAAATGTGTAGCAAAATTCATTAAGAAAAGTCTATACTTTGACAATTAAAATGGAAGGATTGCATTTCCTTTTTTACATCCACCCTGCGAAAAGTGTCGCATAATTCAATTCGATTTAGCATTTCCAGCGGGGAGGTGAGGCGATGACGTCAGTGCTATCTCCGTGTGTCCGGCTGCTAAAAGACACAGACACTAGGAGCAGTGCGGCCAGGCTTGTAACTTTGTGTTAACGGCAGAGGAGAGGGCTTTGTGAGGGTTGTGCACTTCTGATTATTGTACACAGCTTCTCAGGACTACTTAGCAGCATTTCCACCTTCCACGGTCCTTATTCCAACGCACCCTGGTTCATTGAAACTTTTCCCGGGTCTTGCTTTGTCTAAGGTGGAAGTGCTGCTACACAGATCTGAGAAACAAAAGCATCATATGAATGTTTTTTCCAGTGGTGTCCAGACAAAATAAAGGATGATGTAATTCCCACATATTTACATCCTGATTGCTCATTGCTAGATGCTCATTGTGGCATTGCAGAATCAGCGCGAAGCTGCAGGAAACTATCTCTGAAACGTGCTTTTATGCGCTGATTTTGCTGTTCGAGGACAGCTGGAGCCCCATCAACAGCTCAAGAAGATTTTGCCATGCTAAAGGTTTACTGGTTGGACCAACACGTATCTTCTAAATGTCCTTTTATTATTGTTATGATTAATATTAAGGGCCTGCTCGCTCATAATTTTTTTTAAATCCATATCAGTGCTTTTGTCTTGGAAGGAGAATTAGCATTAGGCTAATACGTGTTACGTGCGAGCAATGCCGCACATAGATTTGTCTGTGTCTTTTAGCAGCCGGACACACGCCTCCCCTCTGGAAATGCTAAATCGAATTGAATTATGCGACACTATTCACAGGGTGGATGTTAAAATGAAAATGCAATCTCCTCTTTGCATTTCCGTTAATCCATTTTAATTGTCAAAGTAGACATTTCTAAATGAATTTTGCTACACATTTACCAGAGAACTTTTTGAAAATGAAATGTCAAATACCATTTTCTTTATCATTTTAATAAAGTGACAGAATAAGCGTTGTTGAAGTAGAAAAGGAAAAAGCATTCTGAAGGATTGCTTTTTCATTTTAATTTTGAGTCATTTGATGTAGCGTCATTTTGAAAATGAAAAAGCATTTCTGGTTTTGACTTTTTTATTTTAATATTGCTATACAAATGCTTCCATAGAACTGGACACTCCTATACCACAGACCTGTTTTGTGAAAAAAATAGATCTGTGCTCATTGACTGTGAATGTGCCTTTCTTTTCTTTTTTTAAATAACAAGATATTCAAAGTTTTGTGTTTCACTCAAATGAACTGTGATTGTTTGTGGACGTACATCCATAAGAGCCTGCTTATCAGATGTAAATCTCATTTAGATTCTCATTTAAATTCTCTTATACATTTAAATATATTAAAAAAACAATATTGTTTATTATCAACTTTATTATCTGCTAATTATCTGCGGGCGGCAGTGGCTCAGGTGGTTGAGCGGGTCGTCCAATGATGGAAGGGTCGGCGGTTCGATCCCCACTCCCCCCAGCCAACTGTCATTGTGTCCTTGGGCAAGACACTTCACCCTCCTTGCCTCTAGTGTGGCTCCACTGGTGGTTGAATGTGTATGATGGTCAGATGGGCCGTAGGCGCGAACTGGCAGCCACGCCTCTGTCAGTCTGCCCCAGGGCAGCTGTGGTTACAATAGTAGCTTACCGTCACCAAGTATGAATGAGGAGTGAATGAATAATGGACACAATGTTAGCACTTTGAGTAACTTGAAAAGCGCAGATAAATCCAATCTATTATTATTATTATTATTAATTAACTCGTGTTTGATATTGTAAAAAAATAAAATACCGGTAAGCAGATTATATTGTGATTTTTTGAAACGTATTTATTTAGTAGATCAATATGTCTTCTTGTGTTTGCATCACCTTAGTTTAGTGCAGTTTATGCTCACAGCATCTACAGTAAGACTGTCTGCATAAAGAACAACTTTTCTCATGAAAAGATGAAGTGTAGAGCAGCTTTTTTTAACTTGGCATTTTTAGCTCCGAGCCTCTGGTGTAGTTTTGACACAGTACCATCTCAATTAATTAAATTGACTGTAAAATGCTAAAGCAGTGAACGTTACCAAAGCTGCACCTGAAATCAAGGGGGAAAACTGTTACAGATTATCACCTTTCATTCGGATGCAGTACAGCTGTAACTTTCAATAGATGTGTGGGAGGACTGGCGGCTCATATTCAGAAGGGAGGATTTGTACATGCACTGTTTTGTGTAAAGGTTAATGAAATTACACAGGGGGTTGGTGCTGCAGGTGTGCTCTCAAACCAACCTCAAACAGAGGCAAGGAGCAGTGAAAAAAAGGAAAAGACATGTTCCTGGATTGTGAAATACACTTGCCTTTTTAGTTTTTTTTTGTTTTTTTTTGGTTGCAAGAGAATTTAACAGCTTGCCTGTGTAGCATACTGTTAAGATTGAAGTAGACCAGATCACAAAAATTAAATCTAGTTTCAGAGAACTTAAAACAAACAAACAAAAAATCATGAAAGGCAAGAAGAAAAAAAAGCTTTTTATGCAGGATTATTGTCTTTAACAAAAGTTATGTTTTGTTCTTGGTTTGTCGTCTGAAAAGTTACTGATAAACTTGTTATCAATGACTGTGCCAACACTGTTTTCTTTTGCTCTCCAAGTGACCTTTTCACTCACTTTACTTTTTGTCTGCCTCCTCTCTCTCACTGTCTCAAGAATGTAACATCTGCGTACTTCCTTGGTTGGTGACATGTTGCCAGACCAAGTTGTGTTGCCACAGCAAGAGCCCCCATGTGCTGATAAACAGCCCCTAGAGTTAAACTGAAATGCCAAATTTGCAATGTCTACTTAAGGCTACAAGGTTAAACACATATAAATTTTGTAGTCATTAGACAACAAGTTAAGTAACTAAAAATGCTATCCATAAAAATGATGCATTGTGGCATTTTTAACGCCCATCCTTGCTGCATGTGTCAAAGGTCAAAGAATATCAGATTCAGCAAAGATTAGGGAGTGCTGAAGTGCACAAATGACAGCAAGACAACGATATCTATTTTCACTGTCTTCAGTCTGTTCTCCATTCTTCCAGCTGTTAATAACTGTGTGTGATTCCGTGAACAGATGGCAGTCTCCTGCTCAGTTTTTTTCATGTATCACCATTTGCTTGTATA
Source organism: Oryzias latipes (assembly GCF_053564925.1). Taxonomy (NCBI): domain Eukaryota; kingdom Metazoa; phylum Chordata; class Actinopteri; order Beloniformes; family Adrianichthyidae; genus Oryzias; species Oryzias latipes. Next base: position 26,402,798 of record NC_136239.1, read on the forward strand.
CGTGTCAGCCTTCCATGTGTATTAGTTGACAGTATTTATTACAAACAAGTTTTTATCTCCCTTTTCCCTTAAATTGTATCAGTTTACCATTTATTGAGCAACTTTTTTACTGTCAGCAACTTTTTAAACAAACCATGAATATATTTTATATTTTTATAGGTTGAATTGTCTTGTGTGTTGTATATTAAAAGCACAGTGTTGGACTTTCTCACTTTCTAGAAAAGTAGAAAGTTTTTAAGAAAAATTGAAAAAATAAGCTTTGATTTCACACAATTAAATTTACTAACCCAGGCATGATTATGACTAGTAATGATACATTGAAAACCCAACAAGGGTTATCATAACACTGCAAGAAAAAATAGAGAGAAATTGAAAAGAAACTGCAAAAATGAAGAGGATGTCAGGGGTGGCGAAAGTGAAAACAAATTAGATAAAGTTGCACAGAGAGATCGAGTTAGAGACATAGAGGGTTAGAGGAATACAGGCAGTGTTCTAATGACTTCACACCCCATTAGCCACTTAGTCTGATGCGTCACACCTCATTATGCTGCTGGAGCAGCAGTGCATGAATGCGTGAAACCGTCCACTCAAGCAGACCTGTCCACCCGCTCCAAACACTCACTCATTTAAAGCAATTACTGTGTGTGTTTGCCATTTGCAATTTCTGTTTTGCTTCCATGTGTGCGGAGGTATACTGCAGCTACACTGCCTGCTTGTGAAAACCAATAGCCAAAATTACTTGTGTTAAAGCAGGCTGACGAGCCTTTCAGTTCAGATTTAGTCCCTCACTATGAGATATTTAGCAGAGTTTTCCATGGCTACCATGTTGCTCAAGCTTGAAATACTTGCAGGCACAAGCAGCACCTTCATTGTCAGCCTTTTAAGTAAGGAGGACTAAGTAGTGTGCTCCAGAGGTTTCTCCTTAATCACTCTCAGCCAAAGGCACATGCACACACTCTTAACTGAGTGATGAACATGCACACACACACATACATTTAAGCATACACTCACACAGATAAGGAGCTGGAAAGAAGAGGGTTCTCTACATGCCATTTGTGTACAGGCGGCCCCAGTTGGCAGAGTGTAAAGTGTTTCTCTCCAGGACAAGGCCCGCTAACTCAAATCCCTGGCCAGCAGCCACACTCCTCTCCATTACACACACTGGACCCATTTATCCCAGTGCCCGCACATTCTCTCTCTCCAGTCACACTGCCACCCCAAGAGGAATGCCACATAATGGCTCTGTACTGCAGTGGCTGACATCTCTATTCGGCTAATGGTTTTTGTTTTGCTCTGTTTACTTTGTTGATATTCGACAAAAAAAGAAGAACTTAGATGAAAAAAGACAACTAAAGAAATCGTTTTCAGCATTGTGTCATGATTTCGGCATTCCTACACTAAAAGGTCCAATTTAATCCACATTGTCTTGGATTGCCAGTCAAGTTAAATTGAGCTTTAAGCTGAGAGTATGAGAGTCCTCTGTCATTGTATAAAGAGATGATTATTTACCTCAGCAGCCAACCTTTTTGTGATCTGTTTTTTACCATTTTTGCTTTTCGCAACAAACGTTTTGGTTTCCTCTGAACCAAATTTGCATATGATTCACTTTTGGAATTTCACTCATGTGTCAACTGGATAATATTTTAGAGTTGCTTTCCTGACCTCAGCAGTCTGCTCTTCATCATTACATAGTGATTTTTTTTCAGGAGCTAACTCCTACTTTCTCTGGGTACTTTCAAGGTCATTATTAAACCTTTTCACATTGATTCAATATTTACCTTTTCAATAGAATAACTTAATTGCAATGGTTCTCAAACACTGGGGCCTCCTAGGAGAGTCTTAGAGTTTTGTCTGGGATGTGTGGGAGGTTGCTCTCTGGTGTTTCCATCATCTTTGCTCTGGCGGGTCTTTGTGGATCACCCGCCCTCTAAAACACACAGTTGCGTCCTATTGTGCTGAATGAGTATCTCCGTATCTACTTCTACCTGCAGACTTCAGTCATGTATCTAATGACTCTTTGTCTTTTGGTTTAAAAACATTGAATAGTTTCTTTAAATATGACCAAAAACAAAATGCTTAGATGAGAAGCGTGCAGTACATCTGCTAAAGAGCACAAGCAGAATACCCAATTTCCAGACTATTTTCACTGTGCATGCAGGTGTGCATCAATGTGTGACAGACTGTGTAATGCAGATATTGCCATGTTTTAAATATTTATAACCTGTGCATGAGAGGTTGGGTAATTAATCAAATAACTGAAAATAAGTTGGTGGATAATCAATGTAGTGTGATTTTAAGATTTCCATGACAAGAATGTATCCTGAATTCGAAAGACACGCAGGAATTACGGAGTCGCTTCTCCTCACCATTGTTATCATACAAATGTTAGGATCCTGCTAAAACTTCGCTAAAAGGTTTTGTTCCCTCTTTTACAATCTCCCTTATGGTTCAACCTGTGCAAAGGTAAAGCACTGGACGCAAAGCTTCAGCACCATGTGCTTATAACAAAACACAGCGGCAGTCCACAGAGAGAATTCAGTGTCATTAAATTATTACAAATAAATAAATAAGGATAAAGACTCTGTAACACATTCTTTTTATGTTTTTTTATTTTTTATGACATCTGTCGTTGCACAAAGCTAAAAAAACTGTTTTACTGGGATGATTCAGCCTGAAAGTATTTATGAGCTCTGAGGGGCTTTCTGTCAAAAAATACAGATATAAGTGTCATAAGCTACATAACTGTGATATGAGTGCAAACATGATCATAAACTCATATAATATCAGCAATAAAGTAGATTAGAAGTCAGAACACTTGCTTATGGTAAACATAAGATGTACAGCGACTAGCTGAATATACATCTATTAATTTATTCTGCTATAATGTTAAAAAATAAGTTTTTAAAAATTTTACTAATGACAACTTTGTCATTAAGAGAGGGCACTCTTTTTTTTTCCATAGAGAACTTTGCATTTGGATTTGTATTCACACTGCCGTCAAGCAGACTATTCTCGAACGGACCAAAGCTTGTAAACAAAACCAGGTGACTAAAGATCTCTTCTGTCATTGGCCAGGAACTATGAGGCCGGGTCAAAACAGCAAGAGAAAGACTATGCTTTACAATCCTTGTCGGGATAGTTGACTTATTAAAACTTTATATTTCAATTACCAGTTTTGAACATTGGAAGCAAGACTTTTTACTTGTTACCTTGGTTCAGCGGAGGCAAGCTGCAAGGCAGTTACTGGCCAGGAGACGTGCAGTGTGTGGTTTAACTCAGAGGATGCTAGCAACTGCAGTGATGAGGAGACATCAGGTATGAATTGGCTGCTAAGTGTTTATGACGTATTGATTGTGGGGAAAATAGTGTAGGAAGCAATGTGCGTCATGTTAAAAGATGTTTTAATGAGCCTGCATTCATCTGACACATAAAATCCTGTAAGAAGCGTTTTCAGTTGTGTTAAACGTTCTAACAAGTAAACAGTTGGACTCTTTTTTTCTGTTTCATAACAGGACCATCGTTGCTTTACATTTATCCGCGGCTCACCAGTTCCTTCATTCCTAATTTGTTAACTTCACGCGACCAACAGCTACGGTGACCGTTTTGGTTCAGTTGTTCCGCTTTGAGGATGGATTGTATTCAGACTGAGGAATCTAAGATCGAACTGAAGCTCAGTCTGATTGGAATTGAACCAAGACTACCTCGAAAGATGGTTCCGGACCAGGGTCTGCTTGGGTGTATTTAGACTGAAAACTTGTTTCGACGGAAACAAACTCTGGTTCCCTGTAATCAGACAAATGTGTCTAGTCTGAATACACCCTAAATTATCCAAATAATTAAACACGTTTCTTTATATTACCGTATTTACTGCTCTAATCTACTTTCTTTTGGGTCTTCACTGAAAAAAATATCATTGGAGGTTTAAAACATGAAATTGAAAGAAGTCGGTATTACAGTTTGACAGAGGCCCTGCAGTCAGATTTAGTTTTTGTCTGCAACATCAAATTGTAATTACAAATTAGAAAAAAATACTAGAGTGGTACTGTTTCATTCATCAGAATCATTTATTTTATTGTTTGCTTTGCAGTAAAATCACTTCCAAGAAAAAGAGAAACATGTCCGAAATGATAGCTGTGCTCTTTATTGCTGGGGTTCTCCCCTGACCTTCAGCATCACACCAAGAGATAATGTAATCATGGTGAGGGAGTTGCTGCTGTCAAGCACGTCTTCTCTTTGTGATGAATGCATGCTGTGTGAGCATGTCAAACATCACATACCTGAGCAGCTGTTTGTTCCATCACCAGCCCCGCCCCCTCACAAAGCAGAATGGGAAAGGACAAAACAGACCGAGAAGGCTGCTCAGAAACCCATTGAACTAGGAGAGAATATCTTGCATGCACAGAGCCAAAGGGTCTCAGAGCTGGGTAAATCAAAACCCTGAAACACTTTGCTGAAATATATATTTATTTTTGGTCTTTATCAGTGTGTGGTAATATGATTTTGAAGTGACTGGCAGTTTCGACAGTGGACGCAGCTTGAAATGTATATGCCCCTGCAGATCCCTGTTACTGAGGTCAACAAGGCTTCACCCCAGTGCTCCAAACTGAAGACAGGGGGTGGTCTTTTATGTCAGTGTTGTGCGACCTCCACCTTGTTTCCTCCCCTCTCGTCACCCTCCTCGGCCCTTTTTAGCAGCGTGGAGTGGTTAAAGCAACTGGCATTCAAAGGTCTCCTATGCAATGAGCGAATGCATTCAAAACCATACAAATTGATTGTTGCTCAAATCGGTTTTGCATGTGTTGTAAATTTAGAACAGGAAAAAGTAGATGTGACACCACCCTCTCACATTTCCAGACATATATAATGTAGGCAGGCTGTGCATCTTTCAGCAGCTGAACTTCACCCTGACTGTTGGGGGAAAATGACATTGGCAGGCAGGTGATAAACAAGCCCTTGCCCAACACAGATGTATACAGAATGAATATTACATTTTATTTTGAAGACATAGGCATATGGGGGTGCAGCGGCAACACTTTATGGTCAAATTTTCTCATTATTCCCTCCACTGCTTCCATTCACTGACCCTGAGTCTGCAATCTCTCTCCTACTCCTCATCCACTCTCCTCTATTTACCTTTTACTCCCTCCTCTCTTTTGGACGGAGGCATGGGTGAGATCATAATTATGGTTTGACACATAGCGTTAGCTCCCAGAGTGCCTAGATTTTAACTCAAAGTGGGAATTGTCAGCACAGCATCATGTATGGTTCTTAATTGGAGGGGAGGGCCATGAGGCCCACCCACTGACTGGTGTGGCAGTTTTAATGAGGTCATGCACATCAAGTAAGTCAGAGTTGTGACAGGAGGAAACTGTCATTGGCCTGTTAGAGAGCAACTTTGTTAGCCAGCTTCACCATTCTTCTCTCCACAGGTGGAAATAAGCAATTAAAACAGTAATGAAGAACTTGAAAAACACCCAGTCCAGCCAAATCAGCTCACATACATTGCTATAAACACCAATCAGAAGAGGAAAAGAAACTAAGTGCAAAATTAAGTTTCTATTCTCTCTTCTGAGTCACTTAACAAGATGTGTAAATGGGGATGATCAAGTAAGTATTAATGGCCGACGCGGAAGCATCGGACGGTTCAGGCTTCCACGGTGTGCGTTAAAAAATGATATGCATACTTCGAAGGCCATTAACCCGCTTATACTATGGTCACTTACAAAAGATATAAATAGTAACCAGTTTTTAGTCCTTAATTCTTGTTTTTTTTCCAATTTGGATCGCTTTTCTCACAAAAAGCAAACTATTTGTTACGTAGTGCGCCGCACCACCGTTGCAGTCATGATTTGCTGACAGAAAGCAATATATATGCTGATCTTTCCAATGGGTTGAATAAAGCATCAGTTCAGAGAGAAAGTTCACCTCTTACCGCTTGTTTTGTCCAGATGATGAAGCTAAAGGTTGCTTTAAAGATGCCGGCGCAGTGATATAAAACATTTAAGCTAGGTGACCGGAACTTCTTTTTTCACCGTGCGGTTATCCTGTGGTATATCACTTTTTAACGCATACCCAGCAGCCAATCAGAATCGAGTATTCACCCGTACCATGGTATAACAATAACTAAAAGATAACAGAAATCAAAAAGAGTGTTCCCGCTTCTATCTATAAGTCAGATCTGCATGCTATTACATGTATGTTTGCGTGACCCTGTTACATTTTAATATTCTACCAAATGTTTCAGCCTTTTTTTTCCCCCTCTGTCTCAGTAAAAAATTTTGGTGTTGAAAGCAAAACTGCAGACGTCTCTTGCAAGCACACTGGCCTCAGTGTTCTCCAGGTGCACTCTACTAAGGAAGAGTGCTTCTGCCAGAGCACTGTGACTGTTGGTAGACAGCCTTAACAAACATGCAGTGCTTAAAGTTTGATGTGCACCACCCTCAAAGTGGGTAACCACTTCTGTGAAAAAAATCCATTTAGAAAATGTATTCCTTTCTCACTGTACGTTATAACCATATCCAACATTTTATTTCAAACAGACATGCATTTGAAGTAGAGGCACTGTTTATTTTCCCAAGGAGATTTTGAACAGGTTTGAGTTTCACTGAAGCTTTTTAAGTGCTCACACCATGTGTGTAAGGGTTCAAGCAAAATCATCAGACTCTGCAGCCATTTCCTCTCAGTCTGTCCCTCCAGAGACCATGGCATGTTTTGGGGAAACCGGTTTGTTTTGAAGACCAGACTACCTTCGTAGGCCAGGAATCCTGTGGGATGTTAAACCTTTTTTTGTTTTTTTAAAGCCAAATAACAGCAGAAAGACCCTTTAGTTTTTACATTTATACATTTTTTACATTATAGAATTTTTTTCTTTTTTGATTTTGTGTGTTTACAGATTTGTGTGACTCATAAAGCATTTCCACACACAAAGTACAGACTTGATGTAAGATTGTTGGGTTTTTATTTTGCTTCCTTGGACCTTATAGTGTGAACTTAATGGGCTTTCTTTGTCCACTCTGACAATATGAGGCTTCACACAATTAAAGAGCTCTTCTTCCTGCCATATTGCAGATAAGCATCACCTGCTGGCTGTATAGATTGGAACAGGCTCTCCAAGGTTGTCTGGAGGTCCTCCCATGCTCAACACCTCATTCGCACACGTACCACAGAGCTGGCTTCTCTGAGGTCGTGGGAAGGAATAAGGGAGGATCTGACATGACCTTGCGTGGCATGGGGCATGAAGAGTCAGAGGGGGATGAGGGAAAGCATTTGGTCCCAGGCAGAAAAAAAACAGGTCGCTGTGTCTCATTTGGGTGTAGTAGGCAGATTAGTCATTTGAAGGGAATTTCAGCAACCAGGCATATGAAGAAATCTGAACACCAAGGTGAGAAGAGGTGATGTCCTATGTGATTGAATCCTATAGTTTTTCCCATGTGCACTTTAAAGTTTTTCAATATGTTTTAAAAAGAAGCAACCATGGTGGCTTTTAGTGGGTTCTAATGGCATCTTAATCAGGATGGAGAATTACCAAGATCTTACAAGTACTTTGAGAGCCGCTCCCTTCAGGCGTGGAGGTTGAAGAGATACCTCTTAGCTCAAGGCCACTGCTCTGCTGTCAGCTTCATCTATGAGAACTGTGGCGCTGTGACTTCTGAGGTGAAACTGCTACAAGAGCAAGGCGAGTATGTCACTTGAAGCAATCTGTCTGACTGAATACAAGATAAATGTGTGTTTGAAAATTTGTCTCAGAGCTGAGCTCATCCCACCTACAAGGTATCTGCGATCAACTCTGACTCTCACCGCAACTCGTTCTCAACCGGCTCACATTCACCCCCGGAATCATTGTCATGACTTTCTGTGGAGAGCACTGTTGCCTTACTATTAAGCTCTCGTGAGAGCTACTCAAACAGACGTGCTAATGTTGTTACACGGCCTGTGGTGAGTTAAAAAAAAAAAAGAGGTGCCAATAGCGTGGAAAGTTCCGGTGAAATTTCTTTCACAACAGGCGAAAACGAGGGTTCTTGTTGTCTTTTTTAGTGCATTTTAATGTTGGTTTGACACGATCAGGAAGCGGGTAAAAAGGTCATAGACATCATCAAATTAGACTAAATGTCACCAAGAATTAAAGTTGATTCATTACGCATTTATTAGCTTGACAGTTTCCAGTAAATCTTGGAAACTGTCAAGCTCTGTAAAATCATATTGTACCATTTAGACGTTGTCTCTACAGTGATCACCTCTGGTTAAACCAAGAATCCGTAATGCTCTGAGGTCCACTTAGCTGGGCTTCCATGCCATTAATAATGCAGAACATTTTCCTAATGAAGGAACATATTTTTTCTTTTCCATTTTTCTTTCAGCATGTTGAATAACTCTGTTAATCAAGGCTTTACTTTCAGATTTCCTCTCTAATGGCATATCCAGTGAAGGGAAAAGGTCACGGTGGTAATATACTCATCTGTAGTCCTCAGGGAGATTGTCTCTCTTTTTGCTCAGCCTCAGACAGACTGTCTCAGTCGCAGACATCCTCATCTGCCTCCCACCGTGCTCTGCCCAGGATTTCAATCACAGGGCCAAATGAAATTATTAAGAAGTGTTAAACTTATTAATCATTAAATTAGCCAAATGATCCTCCAAGTACATCCCAGATGAATGACATGCCATCCTCTAATGCAATTTGCCTCTTTATGTCTCTAACAGGTGAAGGTCAGAAGGAGGGCCGGCACAACAGTAGAGGAAACTTTTTTTCCTCATTTGCCGAGTTTTCTTTCTTTAGGACGATCATTGCCTCTCAACAACGAGGCAAAATCGAGAATGGCTAAAGAACATGAGGTGCTTTTAAGTCATCCTGTGGCTGCACATGCACAGGCGGAAACAAAAATGTCAAAAAGAGAGCAAACATGAAACAAGATAGAAATTAAATTATTTTGACACTTCCTGTCTTTTTTTTTCTTTTGATGGTAGACACGCACTCAAGTTTCAGTTTCTTTCTTATCTTGATTTGATTGGTGGGAAAGTAGGTAAGCTTTTATGTGAAACACACCTCCTACATAACACCTATGTTCTTTGTGTTATTATGCAGTAACACTTTGGTGCTGTACTGTCAGAAACAAAGTGTAAAGCTTTAGGAAGTTCTGGTTATGCATCTCTTAATGGGTTCTCATCATTTGCTTCTTTTTTCTGCTTTTTTTCCCTCTTTGTTCGCATCTATATATTTTGCTGAAAGATTAGGCATATATTCCTCTCAGCAGCAACTGTATGTCCATCTCTGATTTCTTTTCCGAGAAAATAGTTGATCCATTTCAGATGCAACAGCGCCAGACGATCACTGAGGTTATTACTGAATTTGCAGAAGGCTAACAACCCATAACTTTGTTCTACTATTTACTCTGGTAGTTGAGGTCAGTGCTATGGATGAGCAGGCGGACTGGATTGGAGTTTAGAGGATAGACAAGGTCAAATCAACTAGTATTTAAGTATCAAGACACTATTTTACCTTACAAGTATGTTTGAAGTATAACATTTCAGTGCAAATTTCTTTTTTTGTTGTTTTCTTTGTCATTAATTTAGCTGATATGTGAATGTTGCTGCTTACCATTCTATCTGTCCCTCTGCAATGTTTGCTGCCAAAACTGTACATCTGTCCAAGCAAGTGTGTCTGAGACACATACATCAGTGAAGCCGACTACAGTCCCGGGGGGATTTAAATATCATTTTAATTAATCTGCTCACCTGAATTTAATGAGACATGTCGAAGGGGCTGTACGCATGTCTGAATGTGTGCATGTGTGTCTCTGTATATATATGTGAGAAAAGGTGTGTGTGCTGCAGGCGTATGCCTGTGACTAATGAAGTTCCTTACGGGCCTTCAGATCGCCTCCTTCATCTGAACCGATTAAAATAGATAACTAAGTAAGAATTTAACCTAAATTTTAGTGGAATGATGAGCACAAGACATCCTGTCTTTGTTTGTCATCACACTGTGAGTAAGTAAAAAGGTTTTCTAGAGACTAGTTCTGTTGCTATAACTTCAAAAAAGTATGATCTTATAATTAGGGTAAAATCAATAGGACATGTATTACATTGTAAACAAGCTAATTTGAGTTCCCGGTTCTCTCTGGTCTGTCCAGCTGACATGATCTGGACATATTGGACAGGCTAAGCTGCTACCCTGGGCAACCTTGACCATGTTTACATCAATACATGAATACATGATAGAACATCACAGAGAGTTTATGGGAAAATGTAGAGTTAGAAGTTACCAAAATCAAATTTTATTTGATCATACTGTCAAAACATTATATATATATATATATATATATATATATATATATATATATATATATATATATATATATATATATATATATATATATATATATATATATGTTTAAATGTGTTTTTGATAGAAGTTTGTAAAGGAAATGCAACATTTTCTGATTCAATCCAGACATTATTACAGAGGGTCATTTCCTTTAGATAAAATCTAACCTTCATCTTTGTGCTGCTAAGAAATGACAAAACAGTATACAAAAATACATATTTTTTGACTTGACTGACTTCCATTTCAGACTTAAAGAATTACCAAATTTATTTTCATTTGTGAAAAGTTTTGCTCGTTTACGTTCATTGGTCTGATGGAAATGTGCATTTTATAGCATTTCTTAGGCCTGTTACCTTTTATGTTTGTGCTCTCTTGTTTACACTGAGTACCACTGTTTTCAGAGCACTGTTGTGAAAGATGACGGCAAACATATGAGCGTATGTGCCAGATATTGTACAATAGGCCTAAACAAAGCTTTCTCTTTCTCTCTCCCACAGCTGCATTTCTCTTTCTGTTCTGCTATTGTTTTGTCCGGCCTCATTTGTGAAGGTATTTATCTCAGTAAAGGATATAAGAACCGTGTTCTTGTCTGAAAGAAGAGTCATTTACAATCGTTTACATTAACAAAAACTGCATTTTACCATTACAATAACTCCTGACAATAGCATATATCCGCCTTGTTCATTTTGCGTGGGGAATGAACAGATGCACGCACGCCTCCATTGTTCTGGTTTAAACGTGCCAAGGCAGAATGATCTCCCCGCTCTCCACTCAGTGTATTAGATAATGAGAAGATGCGGATAAATTCCTCAATACAGTCTTCTCCCCACTGGCTAATCCACTTCAGTCTGTATTGAGAAGATCACAATGATGGTTTATTATTGCTTATTTGGAAGCTCGCGACTTGAACACTTGCAGCATAGCTGGAATAGTGCCGTTGCAGATCACGCATCCATTTAAGAGGATGCCCGCTCTGTTTAGCAGCAGCAGCAGTTTGTTGTTTAGATCACTCTCGGCTTTGAAGCTCTGGAGTTAATGCACATGAAAATCTGCATGTTGGACAGGGAAACCTAAAAGCAAATAAGTTTTGTTTCATGTGCAGGAAGTGTGCCTATGAAATGAGGCTGTGGACACTTTTAATTAAACATATGAGTTTTGGTTTTCAAAGTCCCACCACAATCACCTTTTGATGTATTGAAAAAGTGTTCTCAGCAAAAATAAAAATTTAAAAAAAGCTGTTTTGTTTTCAAGGACGTAGTTTCTACAGAGCGGCAGTGGTTCATCAGAAATTTGCCTCTAAGTTCAGGGTGAGACTGTTGGCCTGAAGTGAGCTTGTTATAATTTCCCATCAACCCTTTGTTTACACTTTCTCCCACCAGCTGAGAACCCCTTCGCATATCCACCCTAACATTAGCGGTGCAACAAAAGTGGCGAGCAATATTGGACCTATCCAGCCATACAGTTTTGAGCCAGCTCGGACAAGGAAAACAAAGTCATTCATAGCTATGATAAATGCTCCCATTTTCATAGTATGTGTTAAAGACAGATCATCTATCTGTTTAGCTCATCTGTCCCTCTGCTGTCAGGCACCTGCAGTGTTGAATTTCACTGACACTTGGGCCCTTAATGAGAAGCAGAGCGACACCTTCGTAATATAGCTTGCGCCCTATCTCTCTCCATTTCAATGACTTGCTTTAATAAATTACTGTCCAATAAGAACTTTTATGATCTTGGCATATGTTGCCTTTTATAGGTGAAAATAATTGCGTTCCCAGATCACCCCGTCCATTCTGAACAAGAGAATGAGACTAGTGGAGCCAACAAAATTAGATAGTTTCACAGTGTCTGCACAAGTCCTTCTCATTTGGGTTGTTACGCCTCCTCCCTCTTTCTTTCTCAGTTTCCTGGCTTACCTTCGCAGGAACCAACCCCCACCCTTACCCTTCGGCACTCTCAGCTCCACTCATGCCTAAAGAGGCCTAGGTTTGCATGCCAACAAGCACTCCTAAACCCACAAACCCATCCCCCAGTCAAGACCCCCACTCCTTCCCACAGATGTACACACACCCACAAGGAGTCCTGTTTTTGAGTTCCCACTGAAGTGTGACAGAAGCCACTTGACAGGTGACACACACACTGGATGTTATCGGGTCAGGGCCAGAGATTCAGCCTCTTGAGTGATGAGAGACTGTCACTCGCATTGTTTATCTGTGTGAGGAGAGAGGAGTGACAGAGAAAGCCACTGCTTCTTTCTTTGCCATATATCACTCAAGGGAGAGCACAGAGCCCAGACAGAACACTGCTTCCCGCACATGTTTAAATCTACATGTGAAAACTGAGTAAGGATACATGTCAACTTTTGTGCATTTTTTTTAAAGCATTTTTTTTAAAGAATAACTTCTGGGTTTATAACTGGCACACACATTACTACTGTGTTGTCAGAGCTGTGAAAACAGAAATCCTCCAGACCCCAGATTCGGAAATACACTCCAAACATCAGACTGCTAGGAATACGAAATACAGCAACTTTTTTGTGATGTGTCACTCTAAGTTAGTTATTTTAGACTAAACTTTGTTTTTACTTTATTTATATTGATTACATTTGGTGGATTATCTGGTGGATTATCATCAAAACCAAAACCCGCACCACAGAGACACGGACACCCCCCAGCTTAGATGTAACATGATACCCGGTTCATGGTCCACCAGATAAATCAGGGATCCCTCTCCCTGTGTGGAGAAGGGTCGGCCCGCCCTGGGAAGCCAACAACCAAGGGACACGGCCCCCATTGCGGGGGGCCTGGTTCCCCCCACCAGGGACAGGGCAAGGGGGCAGATGATCAGAGGTCCTTCCTTTTTCTGAGTAGTACTTTTTTTCAAGTTGTGCTGAAACAGATGCAGACAAAAGATGCTGTTGAAAAAGGCCTGTTGCAGTGACGCAGCTGTTATAGTCGGAGGGTCACAAGCTCCCTGCTCCGCTCCATTCCGAACTTGCACACAAATAGATCATTGTATGTCGTCATTTTTCTCGTTCAAGCTGGCATCTGTCTCAAAACTGTAAGCTGGATAGCTTTGACGTTGCTCGCCATTTTTATAACCGCTAATGTTAGGTTTGGGTTGTGAAGGGCTGTAAGATAGGGGAAGAGAGTTTAAACATGGGAAATAAGGTAAAGCCTACTCTGTGCCAACTGTTCCAGCCTCAACTCAGAGTTGAATTTCTAAAGAACTTCTACAGCTCTGCAGAAACTATTTCCTAGGAAATGTTTTTTTGTTTTTGATTTTGCCTAAAAATGGCATAATCATAATTAAAAGACCACTGGGATTGCTTTGACAATAGATTAAAAGATGATTGGAGTGGTAATTTAAACAACTTTAAAATGGGCTTATCAACGTTGTTGTTTTGTTCAAACAGCTGTTGCAAATTTAAATAATCTGTAGAACCATAACTTTTTCTATGCTATTAGAGTCAAATCAGTAAAGTGGCAAAGCATTATCGGGGCCAGACCTTCAGCTGCCCTGCAGATGGAGAACTACTCGTGCAGAAAATAAATTAGAGAGGTGATAAAATGTTATTCAGATCACACCTCATTTATGGAAAATGCCTGTACTTTTACTTATGCAATGTAATACATGCTTTAGTTTTGAACAAACTGCTGTGGACTAAAATGAATCAAGATTTTCATGCACAGCATGATAATCTGCCTCATCGTATTAATAAATCAGCAAAATGTATCTTAGAAAACAGATTCAGAGAAGCTTGAAATAGAAGTGTTCTTTAGTCATTTAGAGAAATGCGCCAGTTTCAGCTCACACATTGATGTGGCTTTGTTATCGGCATTGTCAATTGATTACACCTAGGGGCGATAATGAAATAACTAATTGAATGTGTCCCCTTGTAAACTATTTGTTGAAACATGCAAAACACAAACTTTCCTGGATCTGTGTGAATGGTTTTAATTAATTTCACACAAAGTCTGATAACCTTCACAAAGTGGAAGCCCTTAAATGCAAGAACTGATACTGTGTTCACAAGTACAAATAATATCTAAATGGTCAGAAAGTTGATCTGTATGATGTTCTACATTAGTGCTTTAGCTGCAGGAATTCGTCATGGTCACATGTTCATTTAGGTTTTCTGGCACTGAAGTCTGCTCTATTACATGAAAATAGGCCAAGAGATTACATGTAAATTTTTTAGATATAAGCTAGAAAAAATGTTTTATTTATTTATACACACAAAACACACAAAATTTTGTTAAATTAATAATGACTGGTATAATTGAGTCTATTCTAAACACTTCAGATTATTTTAATCCTGTTCGGTTAAGATCAGTTAAAAAATAATGACATATTCAGCAAAAGACTTAAAAAAATATTTACAAACTATAAAAAACAGTTTCAGCGTAATCTATAAATTTTGCAAGTAGCAACTGTAAAGACAAATACTCCCTCTAAGTGGAAAAATGGGGAGAAACCTCCTTGAAAACCAACCTCTGAAAGGGGAACTGTCTGTCGTGGTGAGAGGTTGAGGAAAACTACTGGAAAAACTATTTCATCCCCTTATATCATGAAGCTTTTGGGAACTCCTAAATTCAAATCAACAACTAGAAATTCAGCAAATTTAGTAACTTTGTTGCTGTTATTTAAACATTTTTTTTTACCTCAGACACAAACCTCTTGCTGTTGTTGTTTTTAACAGTTGAGTAACATCTTTGGTGCACTGACAGCAGAGACTCCTATTGAGTAATATTTGGCAGTGTGATCCACTGCTTAATTTTTTAATTCACCAACCCAACCTTTGATACTATGTGCCAAACAGGGAGGGAATGGGTTCCACTTTTAGAGACTTTGGCATCACCAGATCATGGATTCAAATCCACAGTCTTCCTATTCATTGTGAAACAGGGATAGGGTTCTTTCAAAGGCTCATTCTAGTCAATGACTGTGCTCATACTGTACAAGCAGGCCTACCATTGTGGCAACAAGAAGGTAAAGAGGTATACATTGAAGTGGCATGTTTTTCTGACTGGGAGGTGGGTGATGGGCTGAAAAACACTTCAATACATTGAAAAAGACAATTTTTAAAACATAGATGAGATGAGTGGAGTAAACGCCAGTCCCAATTGCCACACCATTTCTGGCTTCTTTTTCACCTTTAAAATTTTAAGACCAGAGCTAATATTTGAGCTAAAAATTGATACTTTTTTTATTCCACACTGGGGAAATTCTTCTCCGCATTTTGACTCATCCCCTGGGGGAGCTGCAGAATAGCCACGCTCCGGGTGCGACAGCTGGCTGGGGAGAGCGGGGATCGGTTGTTGGACGACCTGCTCTACCGCCTGAGCTAAACTGCCACCCTCTACACTGAACCCTCTACACACGTAGTCACAGGGCCCCAATTGAGCAGAATTAACATCTACAGTAATATATGCCAGAATGTCCTTGCATGTGGACAACAGGTCTTAGGATCCTAAGAATCCCGTGAAAACTAACCAAGCCTCCACTTTCCATTGCTGTAATTGATGCAAACCCAAAAGTAGCAAATCTTGCAATTCCGCCAAAGACCACGTGAGGCAGGTTTCAGAATGGGGCAACTTCTCTTCTGCAACATGACTTTTTGACTCCCATACTGAAGTAATATTTTAAAAGAAAGAGCATCCTGGTGTTTTAAACTTTTACACACATTTTTAGTGTACTGTTTTATTTGAAATTCATAACAACCAAATTTATGTTTCAGTGGTGAGGGTTGAAAATCTGTAGTTTCAATCAAATTATCTCTCTAATGTTGGGGAGTGGTTGGACCAATTCTACTCAATTCTGCATGGTCACTACAATGTCTGAACCTTTATTTGCTCCTAATCAGAAAGCAATATGATGTTAAAATAGAAAATAGGTAACACAACTTCACACGTTTTCTTCTCATAATAATTATTTATTAAATTTAAAATATCTTTAGCACAGGTTAAAAATTAGACACTTCCATCTACCATGAGCGCTTTCTTTGCCTTTTTATCATGATTCTGACATGGTTTAAAATAAACAATCTCTTGACACAGACAATAAAGAAAAAAACAATATTTTTCTTCATTGAAGCTTCCATGAATTGCCACATTACAGCCGGTACAGTAGGCAGAGGCGAATTTAGCATCTGGATAATTATTTTTTGTTCAGTCTCATGTTAAAAATGAGGAACATACATCAAGTTAAAATTCTTTTTTCTTTTCTTTTTAAGTCTCGATTTGAAAAATTGTGGAATATTTCAAAACTGATTGTTTCTCCACTTAAGTTTTTTCCTCATGAACACAACACATCTTAAAGATGAAATATTTCAAATAGTAGTCCAGGTTTAAATCATTTTTAGTCTAATGATTATAGTACAATCATATTGGTTTATTTTTACACTCATACTGTTTAATTAGTGTGGAGCCTATGCATGTAAACATGCAGTTGTTATAGAAAAAAAGAAAAAAAACTGGGTGTGGTCAGAACATTGACTTCTTTTTGTACTTGTAAGTCAGCTGTTCTATAGACCAATAATTTATAGTTATGCTTTGCCTCAACCTTACCTTATAGAACATAAAAAAGGATAAGCAACATGAGCACAGCACTGTAGTAAATGGCAGGCCAATGCATTAGCTATCAGTAAGAAAACATTAAATGCAAAGACATTTTTTTTTTTTTCATTTTGAAATTGTTTACAAACCTTTTTCTTGTTCACAATTTGTAATGTTTTTCCATGTTTACTTTTGTCAACATTACATGCCTTATGAGAAGTCTGGATTACAAAAGTACCTGAACAAATTGCTTGGATATTAGCATGCATAGCTGTTTGCTATTTACATCATATTTACAGACTTGACCTAGGAAGAGAGTAATCTACAATATGCGTTATTTCATGTTTTTCATTTACATACCTTGAATGGAGAACAAAACACATCAAAGGGATTTGCAGAGTACACAGGACATGCACATAAAACTAAACGTTAGCTTGACTAATCAGAATGTGTTATTTTACATCCCAATCAACGAAGACGGAACAGCTTGATTCTGTAACAGATTATGTCCCTGACCAGCGCCTCCACATTGCATAATATAGACTTTTTTGTGTTATTATTGCAGTTTTTTCCCCTTTTTTGCATTTGTCTGTATTGTGCTGTAATCTAGAGCACAAGGGGCTTAAAAAGGTTAATTTGTGATGTTAACTGTGCCGTAACGGGAAAAGCAAATAAGAGCATGCACAGTGCCAGAGAAGGACATTAGATCCTGGCAACATCTTTCTCTTTCCAGCTCCCTCTACCAGTCCAGTAACAACAGTAGGTCCCCCCTACTGTGTACAAAGGCACAGTGCTATCCCCATCCATCATTGCAGACATGCTTAGAAGATCTTACTCCAAAAATCAGACTTTAAGCAGGCACTCGGCACTGAAACCTTCATGTTTGTTCACAGTAACAGAAAAATGCCCACAACAACATGACACATGTGTATAAATGTAAAAAAAACAAAAAACAAAAACAGCAATACTGTATAAAGAAAAAGCTTAATAAGAACATAATCAATAAATAAAAAAAAGTTCCTGACAATATCGCAATATTGCTAAAAAAGTCTCTGCAGTGTTGTTTCATTATATTTACAAACTTTTTTTTTCCCGTAGGTATATGGAAGACTTGTTTTATTTAAAGGAAGTGTGGAAGACATGGATTTATTTACCACATACGGTATCTGAATCCCAGACACTTTTAACCTGCTCTGGGGATGTTACACTCATTACAGATATTGCTCATTTAGCAAGGGGGGCAACCATTTCATTCATTTCCTTCCTACTATCCTCCCTTCTGCAACACATTCTTTGTCCACCTCCTTCTCATTTATGGTCGACCTCTAATAAAGGCAATCAGCAGCGCCAAACCCTCACTGAGGGTCCATAAACACACAATTTTATAGAACTGCCTTTGATAAAGGAGAGAAGTGACTGTTGGAGCATGTTGACACCCCTTCCCATAAAGCTTATCTCTGACTGGGGTCAGAATAGGCCAAATGGCAAGGGGTTGATCACCATAGCAATAAGACCCAATAAGCCCTTTGGGCAGCATACAACCCCTCTGACAATAATACAACCAAACGTGGTCCTCTTTTGAATAATCAAACCTCTAATTCAGGCTCACATGGGAAATAATGCAGACATTTACCAGGGCCCAATTGAAATGCGGAGTGAGCACAAATTAACCTCTGATAACAGGGTAAGGGCTTGTTCTGATAGGAATCATAAACTTTCATTTGCTCACCAATCACAGTATTTTGCAATGGTAAAAACAAATTAATGAACTGTCCCAGGTCAAGGAGGGGAAGCCACAATTAAAACAGAATTGCCTTACTTACAAACTCCTCACTACTGCGTTTCTTTCAATGTTTTCTTTTAATTTTCTGTGTGTGTATTTGAGCTCTGGGCAGCATAATTATATTATTTTTATTCTCAGGTATATTTGATGATGCTGTATGACATTGGTGCACATAAGCTGGGGGGTTTAAAAAACACTTTGATAGCATATGGTTTTTTCTCCCTCTGCTCTGCAGGAGGGGGAAGTATTCACAACTTTGTGGACTTCTAAACTTTTTCCTTATCAAAACCTGAAGGATTACACTTTGCTCACAGTAGGGAGAACAGCAGGCATCCAAAAAAGCAGTACTTGACCAATGTTAAGTCAAATTTTAAGATCAGACTGATAAAAAAACAAAACCCAAAGTTTCTCCAAAAAACGAATCCCAAATGGAAAAGTGGGTGAATCAAATATCTGTGATCCCCAGTTATCACTCACGTGTTAACACATGTTATCTTTTTATCCTTGTTCAGTGACAACTATCAATCTGTTTCATAGTTAAATTGCATTTTGAATGAATTTCTGTTTTTTGACTCAGATGCAAAAGTCTCAACCTAATACCAAACACAAGACAATACAGTTAAAAATGCAACCTGGAAAGCTATGTCAACTGCTTTTTGATAATTGTAATTTACATAATTTCCACTTTAGTAACTGACATTTTTATAGAATTCTCTACTTCTTATGTCCAAATGCAAGAGGTCTGAGAGATTTCCCCACAGTGACTGCTGAATGTTTGGTTTACGGGATTTATCAGTGGTATTACACCCAGGTCAGACCAAAGCATTTCTTCCAATTAAGGTATTTTGGTTAATCTGATTCTCTCCACCATGGCTTCTAACTCCAATCTTCCTTGGAGTCCATTTCATCTTAGCAAAAGGCATGGTGATAGACTGCCCACCTTGGAACTCAAGCTCATGCTTTAAAAAGCATAGTTTAAAAGATATTTTATTCATCCCCACCATTAGCACTGTGACATAAGATAGTCTGCGTCGTTTTTTGTTGCAGTCTTGTTATTGGAAAAAGCCCCCCAGCCTATTTCTACTTCAAACCACTTTAGACCTGCCTTTCAAATTTGTTATATCATGAAAACTACTCAAATGAATCTAATTTCCTACAATAGCAGTTCACGTGCAATGTCTTGTGCTCCCACACTTGAATATTTTTTTCACAAGATTTTAACATCATTCTAAAGTTCAGTGTTAAACCACAGCCTGTGTCGGTTTGCCTTCTTCATCTTTGACCCCACTCCTTCTACTGAAGTCATGTAGAGCTTGAGATAACTTCCAATTACGAAACTGTGAGAGAGACTGATGCTCATAAGCAGTGAACATGCTTTACTTTGCGAGTTCTTGCACATCAGAAAAAAATGGAGATTGCATATGATGTTTTTGATGAAGGAAGAGTTTCTGCAAATGCATGAGTTCTTTACCCCTAAAGTGTACTCCCATTATTTTTTTGTCTTTTAAAAAACAAAAAACTTTGTTCCCCAAAACTTCTTAACAGCATCAAAGGACATCATTTGTCCACACTTGAACCGCCATTAGGTAAACTGAAGCTGGTACAAAGTCCTCAGCTCTTTGAAAAGTAGTTTGAATTTTTTTTCCAAAACATCTTTGGTTCCAATCAACATACAGTACATTCAAAATGCATTTGACTAGACGACAGGTAAAAACTGAAGATCACAGCATTAATTACACTTTATATTACACTCCAACCTTATGCAGAAACATTGTAGCTGAAGTAGAGAGCAGAGAGTTATCAAACAGGCGTCTAAATATCTCTCTATTGTTCAATTTTGGGGAGCCTGTGTAGCCCATAGCCTTGGACTCCTGTTTTAGTACACAGAAAGGGTGTCTGGTGTGTATTTTTAAAGTTCTCTTTTTGTTCTGCATTTAAAGATGATGTACTGCTAAACTTTGTTCTAGGAAAGGGTTTCGTAAATTGCTGTTTGTCTTGGGAAACTCACATTGCAATTCCCCTATAACCTTTAGAATCAACAAGGTATTGCTGCTTACTGTTGCTGCTTATGGTAGCTTCACCCCAATGGGTCATTCTGTGTAAACTCCTAGGTGTTAGTAAGTCAATATTTTGTCACCTCAAATCATTCTGCTCATGTTGAACAGTAGCACTTTGTCTTGACCATGTCTGCATGCTTTGATATGAAAATGTGTACCTTATGAGGCCAGAAAAAAAGTAAACCAAAGATGAACTCTTTTACAGCACTTTTTTCATCACCATGCTACTTCTTTGATTCCTCTTTCTCTTTACTTCAGTGTGCATAGGCCTGAGTGATTGGGGGGCACATAACGTGGACAGTAATGAAACTAAGGGAGTATTTAGTAGTAAGGACATTGACTTATTTACCAGTGGAGGTGGGGAGCTAGATGATAATCAAATGAAGTGGCAATAAGTTAAGAAGCCTCGCAAAGCTTAAAGAGTAAGCTACGTGAAGTTTATCCTGACTGACGGAGCCCATGTTTGCTGCAGCTAAAGCTGATAAGCAAGCATAACACTTAAACATGTCCATGCCCAGATCTGTCCTTATCAACCATAAAACTATTCATCACTTTCTTTATGTAAATAGAAAAGTAACTGGATTTCTCTAACAGGATTTCAACAAGTTTTTCTTTTTCTTCTTTGATCATTTACTGCTCTTGTTTATTTACTAGACATGAGTTAAGCAACTCAAATCACTCAACCTCATTCTGTCCTCTTTTTGGTTAATCCAAAAACAAGATTGTGAAGCTACTTTATCCTGGTACCTTGTTGACTATGATGGGTTGGCGGCAATACTGAAGCGGATTATATCTGTCCAGGACAGAATGACAGGAATAAATATAAGGAGACCAGGAAAAAGACTGGACACAACTTTGAGTTTAAGAAGATGATGGAAAACTGGAGAAAATGAAGAAAAAAAAGCACACAGAGGTAACATAGAAGGCTGATTAAGTGAATCCCCAGTAGGGAGGAGGAGGAGAGAAAGGCAGAGACGGGGCCTGGTAGGGGGTAAATCTGAATCAGCAGGGCTCTGAATCCCTCATATCCCTGACCCCCTCCTCTTACCCACATATCCATCATGTTAATATACATACAGCCCGGCCCTCTGGGTAATATATCTTTGACCTGTGATTACGCTAACAGCTTATTGTTTGCACACCGAACAATCCCATTATAATGGTGATATGTTTACATACAGCCTTGCTGTTTAGATTAGCATGGTGTATACATGTGTGTGCATGTCACTGTGTGTGCTATGAAACTCTGGTGTGCGTCCATGCTTTTCCTTTGTGCATAAACATCAAATTCAGCCTATGAAAGTGTGCAATTGTGCACAGGCTAATCCCAGTTAATATCACTGCCCCCCTCCCCCAATAAATAAACAAATAAATAAACACAAAATCAACAATGCAAAAAAAAAAGTTTCTGAGTGGCTGTCACAGTCATGCAAATGCAGTGTAGTTATTGCATGTTGTACTGCAGTCAAATTTCATATTTCGACAAATGCGACAGGATAAGTTCGAGATCTGACACAGTAAAAACTACAGACATGTCTTGTTTATGTTTTCATATTAAATGTCTTATTTCTGTGAGTCATTTTTTATTTATTTAAACCTTCTTTGAATAATCACCATTAAGTCCTAATTCAATGGTTGTTAACATGTTGACTGTAAATACCTTCATGTGATTCAGTGTGCCAAATTGGTTTGAACAATGTTCTTCTTGAGTCACAAAAAGCTGGACATGAGCATTAATTCTGTCAAAATATCAGGATCTTTGTGGGATGTGATTTTTGCAATAATAATGTTAATAACACTATGATATACAAATATTAGTTTTCCCATTGGTGAGGTAGTACCCTTTATGTCCAAAACAGTCAGATGCAATGGGAAGGTGAAAAAGAATCAGAGGGTAACAGGTATTTAACCACAGGTTTGAACATCTGGTGGTGCTGGGATCTTTGCTCATTAAGATACATTTAACCCCATACAGGGTGTGGGGTCATAACAGTCCAGAGAGATGCTTGAGGGTCTAATAGTTTGAGGTCAAGAGGTTACCAAGCTCACTTAGCAGATCAGGAAAGAGAATTGTGGTTGACAACTAAAACACGCCCACACAAACTTTGTTAATTAAAAAACAAATAACCAAACATACATAAAGAAACAACTTCCAAAAACACTTGTTCTTTATGTCTTCATCTTGCTTTTCTATTCTGCTCCTAAAGTCCTCTATCTGTGGGAACTCATTGAGATGTGGAAATCCTTTTGACAGAGGATGAATTTACAGTTGTTGGCAGGATGCCCCATACCAATACGTGTGTTTCCACTTTAACTGTAAAGCCCCAGATTACGTTTTCTCTTTTACTCATCCCGTGCCTGCTGCGGATGCGTTCACTCTGAAATCAAAGCCAAGGTGCGTGTCCCTTCACGGTGTTTGCACCTTAATAAAAGTGCTGTAGGGCAAAAGACAAGCATCACAGTAGAACCTAGACAATAACCTGTTTTTATCATGCTCCTGCACTTTTTCAATAAACAAAGTAAGCTGACAGTGGGGGTGCATTGGTTCAGGGAGTGCACAGAATGATTCCCTGTGCTTCCTTGACTAGGAATAGCAGCCGGGTTCCTTCTATAGTTAAACATGCAGAGTATAGCATATGATATTATGCATACTCGCCATACTGTACATATATACAAAAACAGAAACACAAAAAGTATTTGTTTCAGGACGAATGGCGTACATGTGTGTCCCTCCACTTTAAACTGTCGTCTTGGGATTTCGTAAAGACATATTTCTTAAAAGCAGATTGGTTAATGAAGATGGTCACTGATATGACATGGATTCCCTAACACACACAAAGAGGTAGACGAAACACAATTGTGGAGGTGAAGTGTTCAACAAGGCAGCATTTCCCTTTTTTTTTCCACATTTGTTTTTGTCTTTACAAGAGATAATGTTTTAACTTTGAGCTTGTCCATTCCTTTGCTCACCAGTTCAGTTCATAATTCTTGGAAGACGTAGGTCAAAGTTCTTCTGCCAGCACTGCAGTCATTGAGGTTTCTTTTTTTTTTCAGTAATGTCAGTTCAGTAGTGGAGCAGACTTTTATCCCAAGAAAAGTTCTGTCTCTCCCAGACTGACTGAGAGTAACCTTGCTTTCTTCAAATATGGGTCGCTTATAGCACGAGGGGAAGTTATTGCAGGAGGAAATATTTGATGTTGATGCTGGTCAAAACTCAAATTAAAGCATTAAACCATACATGGCATGTTTTAAAGAATTCTCATCCTGTCTTAAACAGGATAAGAGCTTTCATGAATTCCTCTCCAATTTACTGCCTTTAAATGAGCAAATAAAAGAGTTAAGCCTCATGTTTACTTTGAAATGGTCAATAATATGAAGGCCCACACCGAATGCTTTTAGGTGTCCTCTGAAATACAGAACAAAAAACGTCTAAAACTGTGACTTTAGCCATCAGAAAAAAACAAACAAAAAGCAATGTATAGTTTTCTAAACTTTAAGAAGATTTTCTGAGATATCTATGTACTGAGATTTGTGGTCTATCAAGTTAAATATACCCTTAGGTCTGGTCCATGCTGTTTTCCTAATTCAGTTCTATTTACATGTACTAGTGAGGATACTGGAGAGGAAAACTAGGCTGTTACTTAGTGAGAATAAGAACAATAAAACATAGTTATTTTTAACAGTTCAAATAACTTCAAAGACTAAATAAATTATGTTTGAAATGATAATGTCTCTGATAAAGAAGGATAATGATTTTGAATATCAAACCGTGACTACAATAATAAATTTGGTGACAGTGACTTTGTATGTTTCCTATATTAGAAATAAGAATAGGATTTAATTATGATCTATATACAGACGCATGCATAATGGATCCTCCACCAAAGAGAAAATAGTCTTCTCTGTAATTATCAGGCATTGTCAATGATGTTATAATGAGTCTCTTAATTTTTTTTCTTCTTTTTTTGAGTTTTGTAGAAAAAAAGCCAGAGGTAAAATACCAAGATGTGAAACCGAAGTAATAAGAGGCTTTCAGGAATTTTGTTGTGGGGTTTATGAGGGATTCTATAGCAGGTCTTGTGAGTTGTCCTTCTTCTCAAATGTTGTGCTTTGTTGAGGCCTTAGTGCGACTTGTCAGCCTCTCCGATGCCATGGCTTCTCTGCAGTTGGTTTATCTGTTAAGGAGAGAGAAAGGAAGAGGAGACAAAGAGAGAGAGAGAGAAAAAAAAGTGATTAAAGTCATGCTGCTTTGCCATCATGCCTTGTGCTCACTCAAAAAAAACTGAAAACTGTGAGATATGGAGGAGCCCTGTCTAAACGCAGTCTCCCTGCCCAGGGTTTATGGTGACACTCTGTGAGTCACAATCAGTGTATTTGGAGTCTGGGCTGTGCCCTGCTGTCACTGGTGCCAGTTAAAAACAAAGAGAGTGACCACCCTGTGAGTGTACATGGCAGGCTCACTTGGCTTGAATTCAGAGTGACAGAGCAGTCAGCATGGGGGATGACTCCATGATCAGCTTTAATTAAGGCCAGAGAAAGATGAGCAAAATCACAAACAGTGTCTAGTCATTGTCTGCTCTGCTTTAATCAGTTTTGTTCTAAACTCATTTTAGGACCAAACTACTGATTTTTGTTTTTTTCTTTTGGCTTTTTTTTTTTTGAAGTTTGAAGAGTTCGCCATGTGTCCCATTCAAAAATTCACTTTAATCTACTGAAGGTCCAATTTACAAGACACTACTCTAGAGGTGCTGCCTGCACCTATTATAAATCTCTATAAACAAAGACACTTTTGAACCTTTATTGGATACTGTAACAACACTACCCATTTCTGTACAATATACAATTTTGCAAATGTCAGAATAAATGAATCATAGCTTTACAAATTAAATTTCTGTATTTATGTTTTTTACCTTCTAAATAAAACATTTTCATTAACAAATTTGAAACAAAATCGTAAAAAAAAAAAAGCTCTCAAAACTTGACTAACTAATCTCCAAGCCTGCACTGGGTGCAAATAGTTTCATTAGTATCAGTTTCAAAATTGTCCACCAAGGTATTGCCCCTTCACTGTATTCTACAAGCACAAATTGTTACGGGCTGAATCAGAGCTATTGTCCCAAGGTTTGGAACACGTTTTCTTAGAGAACAGTCATCATCAAACCCTTCAAAGTATGTGCTTGTATGGTGTGTGATAACGTGGTGTGTGATGGGAATGCGGTGCCATTTGGACCTCCAAAGTCAGGTGTTAGCACTTCAGCTCCTTGCCCCATCAATAATTGACAAAGGCAAACCAATCAGAACAATTTGCTCCCCACAGTGAAGTGCTGGAGCAGTCTAACGCCAGTGAATCATTAATGAGGCAATTAGCTGAAATGGTTAGACGGTTAGCCCTTGCTTTGTGACTCTACTGCAATGTTTCTTTGTATACAGGAGCTGTGTTTGATGGAGTGATGTACAGGTTAACACAAGCAGAGGAGAGAGAGAGTACAGACACATCCGAGTGTGCAGACACAGAACTCAAGCAGCCTAAGGCTGAAGCGCTCTCGACTCAGCGATGCCAGCTCTCCATCTGTTGACCACAACTCTGAGGCCCAATAATGGGAACAAACCCAATTGGCCATTAGCATGGGAGATTGACCTTTATTGGTTGTTGCTACCATTGCACAGACCAACAGAAGCTGTCTCCCGGGTGACTCAAGTGTGGGAGAGCCTTTATGGACATGGATGAAATCGACCTTAGTGGCATCACTCAAACATGGGGAAAGAAACAAAGTAGCAGCAAAGGTGGAGTTTGCCTTTGAAGGCTACAGATCCTGGATTGTTGTTTGAGAGGAAAATCAAAGCCTCATGAGAGTTGCTCACAAAACCTTATTGATTGGTCTTATTGGAACTATTTCATAGTTTATCGATGGTCCTCTGCCTGCTCCCTCAGCCCTGAGTGTAGTATAGGCTCAATTAAGCCAGCCACCTAGATCTTAGAAACAACCCATGCAAATACAGAGAACATGGACTCTCAAGCATGCCTTCTTGCAACCTTACATCAAATAAAACATTTTTTTTTTCACTCTGTCGATTTTAATTAAACTAACTTAGATCAAAACCATTTTTATTTACTGAACTTTATTTACATATTTTGCCCAACAAAACTCTACAGTTTTCAGTTTATCATTTTTCAGCAACCCAATCAAACTAATGCAGTCTTGGTTTCAATACGTCTTTGTGAAGGACAGATCTGGAATGAAAGTGAAAACAGCAAGAGCACAAGAGCGAGCAAGAATGAAAGAGAGGAGGGGCAGCAATATATAAAAACCCTTAAGATTCATTGCTCTATTAGGGCTATGCAGAAGCCAGCAGTGAGCAGGGAGATCTGCAGTTTTCATTTGAAACAGGAACATAATGTTATATTTCAGTAAAAATTATGTTGTACATTTATCACTGATTATAGTCAGTCTAAAGTGAAAGTCTTGCAGATAAAATACCGGAGGAACATTACTACCACTTCTTGGTTTTGAGTATTTTGTATATGTTCAATTTAACTATCTCTACAAAGTAGGGTGTTGTTGACTAAATGTGTGCTTCTTGGAATGTTCAGCTTCATTAAAGTAACCAGTTGCGCACTAAATCAGAACCAAATTGCAATTTGTTTGGATGAACCATTCTAAAAAGAAATACACTTTTTTTTTTATTGAAAGGATTACTTAGCCTTTGGTGGTGAATTACCCTAAATGAACTGTAATAGATACTGTACTTAAAAAAAATCTAATAGTGCATTTAATAATTCTTTTCCCATAGTTTCACTTTTTCATCTTTTATTGTGAAAAGTCGTTTGGAAGCCCTTTGTTACAACAATACATGCACATTGTATGCTAATGTCCTCAGACTTTTCCTATAACTGACTGATCTACTCGGTCTCTGACAGTCCGTGTTCTTGTAATATAAATACTTTACGTTGTACCTTGGATTTTTCTATTTCAAAATTGGCTGTGTAATAATCCAGTTAATAATAATGCAATATATTTTTAAAGAAGCTATGTGCAATAACATCCACAAGAGCTTTACATTACAGAAAAGCAAATTGGAGAGTGAATGGCAGGGGTTATGTCCAAATGAACTCAGCTTAGTAAGTTATGGATGTAGAAGTGTCAGGTGACTGGTTTACCATAAAATAAAAAATCTTAAAACTGTTGGCATTTGCTTATGTACCTAACTTGTGAGTCCCAAAAATTACTAAAATATTCATTAATTCATTCATCTTCTAAACCGTTTTGTCCCTTTCGGGGTCACGGGGCTGCCAGAGCCTATCCAGGCAACTACTGGGTAAAGGAAGGGAACATCCTGGACATGGTTCCCAGTCTGTCGCAGTACCTAATAACTAAATGTAAAGTTCATTTAAAGCATAAGAACAGATTTTACAAGAACATATTTTACTTTGTGAAAGTATCTATTGTGCTTTTCCCCCTGAAAACAAAAAGTCATATATGTTCAAGAAATTTGTAGATTGTTGATTTCAAAACTAACCAAAGTCACTACAACAAAAGATTAATACCTTTTTACCTATAATGTCTCATGCAACCTCTTTATTTTGGAAAGCCTGCCTGTGAATCAGTTAGTAAATACTTTACACAACAATTCAGAATGGAGTAAAGGGTCCATTCATCAGACAGGTCTACTTTATACTGTTAAGGTGCCAACACTAAAGTACACCGTATACAGTATTTTAGAAAGTTTGTATCTCAGGCTCTCGTGCAGTGCACTTACCTTACCCTTTCATTTTCTTTGCCCAGAATCCCTCATCACCCATCATAGGTCAGGCAGTGGGGTTGTTCTGGATGGATCCAATCCATCACAACGCCAAACAGAGAACAGCCAAATGCACTGACCCTCATTCAACTTTAAACTGTCCATCAACCAGATATTCGTTCAGATTGTAACAAGAAAACATAGTACACAGAGCCTGGAATTTAAGTCATTTAGAAAGAAAAAAAAGGCTGGTCCTTCTCCATTGAGCAGATTTCTTTCCATATTTTTTTTTTTTCAAAATTTGATAACATGCTGTCAAGCATATTCAAGCCTCTTTAAGATAAGACAACAAAGAGATAAATTTAGTTTTACTGTCCTCCCCATTGTTTTCCCCCTAAAGCTCTTTGACTCAATTTCCTGCAAATTTTGAAGAGTTTGTTCTGGTGTTTTAATAAGTCACACTTTAATAAGTAATCAGGATGGAAAATAGTTGAGTCCAATGATAAGTTACCATGTTCAGCAGTGCATAGTTAACAGGAACAGCACAGTACAGACCAAAAGTTTGGACAAACCTTCTCATTCAAAGACTTTTCTTTATTTTCATGACTATGAAAATTGTAGATTCTCACTGAAGGCATCAAAACTGTGAATTAACACATGTGGAATTATATACATAACAAAAAAGTGTGAAACAACTGAAAATATTTCATATTCTAGGTTCTTCAAAGTAGCCACCTTCTGCTTTGATTGCTGCTTTGTACACTCTTGGCATTCTCTTGATGAGCTTCAAGAGGTAGTCACCTGAAATGGTCTTCCAACAGTCTTGAAGGAGTTCCCAGAGATGCTTAGCACTTTTTGGCCTTTTTGCCTTCACTCTGCGGTCCAGCTCACCCCAAATCATCTCGATTGGGTTCAGGTGCGGTGACTGTGGAGGCCAGCTCATCTGGCGCAGCACCCCAGCACACTTCTTCTTGGTCAGATAGCCCTTTCACAGCCTGGAGGTGTGTTTGGGGTCAATGTACTGTTGAAAAATAAATGACGTTCCAACTAAACGCAAACCGCTTGGAATAGCATGCCGCTGCAAGATGCTGTGGTAGCCATGCTTTTTCAGTATGCCTTCAATTTTGAATAAATCCCCAACAGTGTCACCAGCAAAGCACCCCCTCACCATCACACCTCCTCCTCCATGTTTCGAGGTGGAAACCAGGCATGTAGAGTCCATCCGTTCACCTTTTCTGTGTCGCACAAAGACTCGGTGGTTGGAACCAAAAATCTCAAATTTGGACTCATCAGACCAAAGCACAGATTTCCACTGTTCTAATGTCCATTCCTTGTGTTCTTTAGCCCAAACAAGTCTCTTCTGCTTGTTGCCTTTCTTTAGCAGTGGTTTCCTAGCAGATATTCTAGCATGAAGGCCTGATTCACACAGTCTCCTTTGAACAGTTGTTGTAGAGATGTGTCTGCTGCTAGAACTCTGTGTGCCATTGACCTGCTCTCTAATCTGAGCTGCTGTTAACCTGCCATTTCTGAGGCTGGTGACTCAGATGAACTTATCCTCCGGAGCAGAGGTGACTCTTGGTCTTCCTTTCCTGGGGCGGTCCACATGTGAGCCAGTTTCTTTGTAGCGCTTGATGGTTTTTGTGACTGCACTTGGTGACACTTTCAAAGTTTTCCCAATTTTTGGGACTGACTGACCTTCATTCCTTAAAGTAATGGCGGCCACTTGTTTTTCTGTAAATAGCTGCTTTTTTTTTTTTTTGCCATAATACAAAGTCTAACAGTCTATTCAGTAGGACTATCAGCTGTGTATCCACCTGACTTCTGCACAACAGAACCCCAACCCCATTTATAAGGCAAGAAATCACACTTATTAAACCTGACAGGGCACACCTGTGACGTGAAAAACATTTCAGGTGACTACATCTTGAAGCTCATCAAGATCAATGCCAAGAGTGTGCAAAGCAGTAATCAAATCAAAAGGTGGGGACTAAGAAGAACCTACAATATGACATATTTTCAGTTGTTTCACACTTTTTTGTTACGTATATAATTCCACATGTGTTAATCCACAGTTTTGATGCCTTCAGTGAGAATGCACAATTTTCATAGTCATGAAAATAAAGAAAAGTCTTTGAATGAGAAGGTGTGTCCAAACTTTTGGTATGTACTGCATGTGTGACAACACGTGTAATCGATAAAAAAGTGTCAATACAACATCTAAACTCTTATAGAGAAATCCTCAAAAGTTGTGCATAACAACTTTGTATCAGCTGTCCAGTGCAGAAACAAACAAATACCGGTATAAGCTAAACTAAGATAAACCATTATTTTATGTTTTTTTTTTTTTTGTTAAACAACCTTCACCAAACTTCAGCAATGTCATTTTTTTTTACCAGCAAATTCTCTACCACCTCCAAAATGTCAACGAAAACACATTTGTGTTGACTAAAAGCAAAACCTGTGTTTTAGCAATTGACATTTGTGTAAAAACTGTGGACAGCTCGCCTCTGTTTAATAATTGGTATTCACTTTTATGGCTCTCACAGGATGTTATTCTCAATAAATATTTGCAAACAGGAAATTTGCAGTGAGATTGGAGAGTCATAACCCTGGCACCTTTGTGTTTTGAGATTAACGTGTAATTAAAATTGTAAATCAATATTTATTAAATAGTGACCTGAACACATGACTCATTTAGTCAGGTCAAATAAAAGCGAATATAAGGGAATGCCCTTTTAATTGCCTTTCTGAAACTGTTATATTTACAGACAACTTTTTGTCTACAAAACTGAAAAAAAAAAAGCAATAATGTAAAAAGATCAAAGCACACGATGTAAGATGCACCAAAAGACTACCGGTATACAGTCATAGAGCATTTTAAGAATTTAACAATGACAGCTATCACACCTATCTAAGGACCCCCTTCCTTTCCAAACCACATGTTTGAACCACAGTAACCACAGTCTTCCCACAAATTTGATAAAGTTATTATTTACAGCAGGTGTAAATATGCAAAAGCATCCCATGAAAACAACCAAATTTCTGCCCAAAGCAGAGCACATGTAACACGGGGCTGGTCCCCTGCATTTTCTGTAGTGGTAACAGGACAAGATGTCAAAAGCTTAATGGACTGCTCTGCTTATTGTTTAAGAATCGCTCAACATATAAATAGCTAAAGGCAGAAAAAACAAAACGTACAGCCATCACTAGTTGGCCTCAATTATGCATTGAAAATAAAGTTATGAGCTGGTGGCTGAATTATTGATGCTGGCACCGGGAACAAGAGCATTTTGGCAAAGTGTCACGGCATTTTTTGCTGATGCTTCATCTTGTATTGATAATTTTTCATCTAAAAAGCCTGAGAAGTCTTGATCTGTGAAAGATGGAAAAACACACCATGAATATTGGAAATCTAATGCAATATTACCGGAAGAAGGAAACGGATAACATTAACATCAAGTTATGTGATGGAAAACTAGACGCAGCAACAAAATGTACCTTTCAGACTTTATAGTGTGGTTACTCCACTTACTGAGTTGACAAAAATGAGTACTAGATAGATGAGCTAATACTATAATTAGTCAACAGAATATATGTGCACCAACCGCTTGTGAAGCAGAACCACATTGTCATAATGCTTACGGAGAAGGGACAGTCCCACTTTAAACATATTTCCTGAGATGCAAAAATTAGTGGCCCGCCACTGATAGACACCATTACTACCCTAAAAAAGCAAAAAAAAAAAAAGCGCGTGGGGGCTGTAAAACAATATTTCACCAAAATACATGGTTCTAACATAATTTTAAATTATTTGTTTTAAATCTTACAATTGATACTGAAAAAGCAAAGGAAAAAAATCTAAAAATGAATACCAAACAGGTAAAAGAGGTGTGGCTGCCATTTGTTCAATTAAAATTCCAAATTAAAATGTTTTTTTACTCTTTCTTTTATTTTTCAAACATTTCAGATTTTTCCCCTAGCTATTTTAAACCTGTTTGCCGCTGGGAGAGTTATCTCTGTTGCATGAAGTTTAACATTTGAAGTGAATCTCTTCTTATTACTAATCAGAAGATATTAAATGAGCTTATCTGATGGTTTTTAGCTCGGAAATTCCCTAATAATAATGGTTATGAGTCAAGTAGGACTCAGCTCTTATCTCGGTGCAGGTGCATTATTCTGATCAGAACCCAGTGTTTAATGAACTGATTTTGTGCATACGATAGCAGAGGCGCAGGTTACACAACCAGATCCTGTTTTTGGGGACAAAGCCAAAATGAGAGCGACAAAGCACTCAATTGTATTTCACAATCTGTGGCCAACTAACGTTGGTCTGGGTGTCCTCGTTTCAGTTGTGTGAAATTATTTCTCTTTTGTCCTCCATTTGGCACAATAAGATTATTGTAAAAAATTTCACATCATGACTTTTTTTGTAATGAACACATCAACCTTCTGTTAGAAATGTCTGTTAAAGCTGAAAAACCAAAGCCAAAGTTTGCTTTTTACCTTCTATACATTTTATATAAAAATAATAAAAATATAAAATATTATAAAAATATCAAAAATTCTAATTTTTAAAATAAATAAATATTCATCAGACTTAGGTTGATACCTGGTCTGCTTTAAAAAAATACAAAAAAAGATCAAAATTGACAAAAAAAGTAATTTCTTTAAGCTTAAAAAAATAAATGAATGATAGTTTCTCCTCAGACAGCTGACATTTTCAGCCGGCACAGAAAAAGGTTCAATGAATCTTCCTCATAATGGCCAGTTTGAGGGGCGTTAATGGCAAGATCAAAGGATAAAAGAAAACAGATATGACACTGAGACAACTGACTGTGGTATAGTTTATAAATCATCGAGCCTATAGCTGAGTTTAAGCCAAGACAGTCAGGCGTCTCTGCATGATTCACTGAGCAGTTGCAGCTAAGATGTGTGGTGTGAATGTTTGAGTCAAACACCCACAGGTCACGTCTTCACTTCACTTTGCATCTTTCTGTCTTGCTCATGAGTGATTTTACTGAGCGGCAAAAGCTTAAAAAAAAAGAAATAGAAATGGCGATGTCAGTTTCCTTCAGCCATGACTCAGCTTCAGCTTATGTCATTCGGCCTGTTAAAGTACAGAGAGACTCAACTTTTGTTTCCGATAAGTGACTGATTTTACGTTCAACCTGCAGTCACAGGCCAATGGTAACTTTTCCACACCTCTGCAACTGAATGTGGTTTTCGCCTCAGTTCAGAGGTGCGACATGTTCAACATGCCATGATGTGAACCTTTGGAGGAGCTGCCAGAGAGATGAACACCTTTCACGGTGTGATTCTCACTACAGCACATTTCTGGCTTTTGTTGAAAGAAAAAAAAAAACAGTTTTGTGGTATTTTCAACAAGGCAGTGAGAAGATTACAGCTTTTTCTAACTTTTACAAATCCCTACCTCTAATTGCTGTCTCTTCCTGTGGGTAACAAGCGCTCTCGATTTTTAAAATCTCATCTGAGGAAAAGGTCCCTTCTGTCCTCCCTCTGCTGCAGATAAACAGGAGTTTGAGTAATTATGGTGCA
Source organism: Oryzias latipes (assembly GCF_053564925.1). Lineage (NCBI taxonomy): Eukaryota > Metazoa > Chordata > Actinopteri > Beloniformes > Adrianichthyidae > Oryzias > Oryzias latipes. The sequence goes on from NC_136239.1 coordinate 26,436,809, forward strand.
TTATCACCAAGGAACATTTCATTGCTGCATTTTAAGCTGTGCAGTGAGCAGTGACAAACAAACGACCATTTTAATTTCTGTCAGGAGGAAAAACACATGGCTGGAGCCAATGAAGTCGGCTCTCTCATTCTGCCACTGACTGAGACCATCTGGACTGAATAAAGTTTTCCCTTTGTATCAACAGCTGTTGGATATTACACGGGGAACACTCCCTCTCTTATAACAGTGTTTTTTTGTCTTCCTTCATGTTCCCTTTAAGAGCGTTGATGTTTGTTTTATGGTTTGAGTTTAGTGCCAGATTTGATCTGTGCTCACAGGAGAAATCACAATAAAACATGACTTTCTAAACGCACCTGTTTTCTTTCATATATTTTTTTTTCATTCTGTGCATTTCATCCGTTCCGCATCTTATTCTCCCTGACCCAGACTGCTCTGCGGTAGTAATCGAAGGGTTGACTGCGTCAGTCAATCTGTCAGCAGCTGACAGTTTTACAGCACATGCACTACACTGATGGGTACCATCACTCATGAAATGATTGCCCTCCACGCTGAAATCAAGAGACAAGACAGAGTGAAAAGGTTGGTGAGGACTGAACAAACAGAAAGGAAGACACCTGAAATAAAAATTATTGGTTGTTTTGTTGTTGTTTTAACATTAAGCCAGAAAAAAAAGAAGAAAAAAACATCTTAATGTCTATTTTTTTGTAGTTCATGGCAGTGCGCTGTTGATTTTTGCTCTATTTCACAAGGTTTTCAACTGAAATGTAGATTTTCCATTTTGTGCAGCAAAGAATCATTGTGGTTTTCTCTTTCCACTGACCACAGAAGGCTCTGCTTTAGTCTGCTAGCAGATTTGGCTTTTAGGACCTCGTTTTGGCCTATATTTCTTTAACAAGGCCGGTTATTATCATAATTTTGGGTGCTTTTTAAATTCTTTTTAATTATTAGTTGTCTGTTGAAAATTGAACTATTTTCATTTTTTGAGCAACATTTCAGAGGACGTACTTTTAATTTTCATTTCTTCTGAAGCTGTGATTATAATACAGAATGCTTGAAGTGGAAACAAGAAAGAAGGATGAAAGCCTAAAAAGCAAATATTGTATGTAATAAACAACCAAATCTATATGTAAGCAAAGTTTGATATAAGTTGAAGTACATACTCCCGTTAATGTAAAAGTTAGGAACTTTTTAAGAGTTATGAATACAAAATAAACCACAAGAGGGCACAGACCCTTTCATGTGCTTGTCCCAAGTATGGCTAAAGGCAGATTGTTTTTATATGTTTGCCATCTAATAGAAAATAACTTAAGGTAAAACATGCAGACCTAAATAATTGGAGAACCTCTAAAGGAATCAGCTGAAATGAATAGAAAAAAATGAGGAAGAAAGTTAAATAGATTTTAAAGCCTGCTTTTTCAACATGAAAAGTAAAGACACTGTTCAATAGAATTCCGCTAAGGTACATTTTTAGAATTAACAAGAGTTAATTTAATGGATCACTTAGTAATTTTCGGCATTACAACTTAGAAACAAGGTTGCCATTTGTCTTTTCTGTGAGAGGGAGTATGACGAAGAACTTTGATTAAGGATTCTGTAAATTTAAACCCACTACAGTGAGGTGTCCCTCTGGAGATCTCAGGGAGGGAAAATTCTACACGTTTCCTGAGAAAGATGGATGCATGTGCTACCCAGAGGAGAAAGGCAATTGAGGCAGGCTGGATGGCTGCTTACAGGGACAGGCAACAGAAGCATCTTGACACCCCACACTGTCATATGGGATCTGGGCTCCCACAAACACATGCTTAATGACTCAATTTATTCACTCTGTCACCATCATTTTTATTCTTTCTTTTCTTAGGATTTTGGCCATATGTGCCTCCAATGTTTCCATCCTTACTGGTATGTTTATGTAACGGGTGAAAGGTTAACAAGTTACCATTTTTCACTTGTGTGGAAGATGGCCTTTTTTTTTTTTTTTAGAAAAAAAACTGTTTTGAAATTCGGAAAATTCCCTGATAGTTCAATATTGTTTGCCATGTTTCCTGATTCGCATCTCTCAAGGTCCATTTACAAAGCCTTCATTGCTTCTCTGTCACCCCTTTTCTTCACCCTGCTATGTGGAAGAATCCTGGAACATTTTTCTAAGTAAAGAGTAAAAAGAATGTTATTCTAGTAAAAAAGTCATTAGAGTTTATTTATTTATTGCTTGTTTATTTGGAACCCCATTAGCTTCCACAGAGTGGTCGCTGGGTCCATAAGCAAAAAATACATAGATTTTACCAATTTCACAAAAAACGAAAATGATTTCACAAAATTCACTGACTAATTCATACATACTTACATACATTTCATAACAGCAAATCATGCAAATCGTTAGTTATTGAAAGCAGTCCATGTATCTTAGTTGTAAAATCCTTTTGAAATGATATTTGTTACTAATAAGCCTTGTCCTTCCAGAAACTTGATTCCATGCAACAGAAGATCCAAACAGCACTGTTCTTCTCATACAGTTAGGTCTTGAAAAAGGAACAATCAAATCACCAGAGCTGACCTGACGAGTTTGAAATTGATGACAATACCCCCTGTATAATACTTTGTTTACCAAAAGTTGGTACTGGAGTAATAACAGCATTAGTTGGAATCCAATAGGCTCCCATATGTTAGTGTCTTGATTAATGAGTAAAACTAAAGGAAAAAAAGAAACGTTCATGAAATATGGATAAGAAAACGTTGTGATTTTTACTTTTTCTTTTTTTTCAAAGTACCGACTTTTTTTTTTTACAGCAAAGCCAGTCATTTTTTTGCACCTACCTTGATGAACATAATTTCTTTTTTTTTTTGTTTACACAGATCTCAGTTTTAAATTACAAATTGATCTGGTTAAGCATAAAAAGTAAAAATCACTCAAATCACCCCTTCTATACTTAGGTTCTCTCAGAGTTATCCTTTTTTTAACGCTGCACTTTAAGACTGCGAGAATAAATGAAGACTGGTTTTACCGAATGGCTTCATACATGCTGCTACAATGTAAAATCAAAAACACAATTTATTTTTGCCTTAACTTTTTTTTCTCCAAAATTTAAGCAAAACAATGAAGTAGAACAAATGGAGAACTTCAGCAAAGAACAGTGAGACGTTTTAAAAAAAGGATATAGTGTAGCAAAAAGAAAAACTAACAATTTCAAATTGATGCTGAGGATCAGACTCTTTGAATATGTCTTGTCTTATTCTTAGGTAAAATTCTACAAAATAGTGCACCCCTAATGAAATAATAATGAACAGATGCATTATGCACAATTTTTCAGCAAATTCTTTGATTAAAAAAAGTGCATGCACTGCTTTTTTCTTTTTTTTTTTATTACAGAGCTCATTCTGTTTTCTGTATTGTGTAACACCGTGAAAAAAGTAGTGTGCACAGCACACTACATAAGCTTTCCAACCACTATTACAAAACGGAAATCAAACAATACATTTCTACAAAAGTGCAGGCAGAGAAACTGGGGGGAAAAAAAAAAAATGACCCAATGCTTGAATAAAACTTGATGGTCTTTCCAAGACACATTTAATTTGTTGAAGCCCTTACCAGAAAGATAGAGTATCTGAAGAGCTTCTTTACACCAACTGCTTTTATTGTACTTGCTTTACTGCCTTACTTTAACTTTAGTTTCACAACTTTGGTCTTTATTAGAAAAGAAAGCTTTTACTCTTCGGGTGCCTGACTTTTTAAACAAAATTTAACTACACCTATCAATCATTTTGCGACATCTCAGCACTGTGATTGGAATTGAAATATTTCTGCTCCCTAATTTTTTTTTTGGTCATTTAATTTCATAGAACTTTGCAAAATAGATTTTTTTTTTTTTTACCTGTGACTTTTGATAATTATTTAACTACTGTGATATTGTAGTGTTGTCGTAGTCATCAGTTGATTTGTGCTGCTCATTTCAATTGACGAAAAAAGTAAAGAAAGCTTTACAGTTTGACCGTAATATTTCTGAGGCTCTGAAATGAGTGTCTCTTCCTGAAGGGGAATGCATAGGGTCAGATAGTGTTCCAGTGTTTAAGGTCAGAGAAGGGTCGGATGTGTTTTGAGAAATTGTGTGACGCCTGTCAGTGACGTCGCTTCGGCACCGCCAGGACATTGATCGGACTGTAGCTCTGAAACGTCTCTCAAAGATTTATTCATAAGTATATGCTGACAGGCGATGACATGATGGAGATGGGGATGCTGAATTGATTGAGTCCTCCCTCTGCCTCCACTCTCTGTTGCTTTTCCTTTTTACCCCTCCCTCCCCGCCCCTTCCCTTTTTTTCCTCCATTCTTCCCCACCCCTTGTATGTGCCGAAAACAAAATGTCAGATTATTTCCCAGCAGACACTGCACTGTGTGACAGTGAACTCGAGCTGTATATCACTGGATGACACCTTCTGTACCCCCCACCCCCCACCCACCTCTTCCCTACACCCCGTCTTGCAGACAACATCAAACATCAGCAGGCATTTTGGAGCACTTAAAAGACTCAGAAAAAGTAGCTTGAACTTCAAAAAAAGTGTTTTCTTTGTGATGTTTTGTTAGCGGGACCATATGTGCGATTTAACATTCAATGAACCACTATGATTCGGGACTTAAAAGCAAGCAGAATGTACAGTACAAAAACGTTGCATCTTGTTTCTTGCTTCATTTGCTGTACAGAGACAGACACTATCTAACAGCTGTTGTAATTTTGAAAGGTTTTTGTTTATTTGTTTGTTTTAGACCTGTTATTCTCACACATATATAGCATTTACAATAAAAAAACGTCAATGTGAAAGCAGTTAAATTTGGTATGTCCCTAGCCTTCATATTTTGCATATTGTTTTTTATTTGGTTGGGGTTAAAATTAAACAATTCGTTAAAAAAATGAAACTCAGACTCTTTTTTTTTTTTCTTTTTTTTTCCTCCTTCAAGTTCTCTAAACTGGGCTCAGGTCCATGCCTTTTAATTTTAATTGAACGCACTGAGGGCTTTGGCACGGATGGGGTCAGCCTAGTATCCAGGCCAACTGCTCAGCATATTGTTTCTGTGACATTCCACCCCCCCAGCCCCCCACCTCTCCCAGATTAATAACTCAAAGGTCCGTGCTGGCGAAGCATGCATGGATACCAGAAATTACAGTACTAATTCAGCAAGAGGGATTTATACAGCAGCCCCTCGCAGGATTTATGATAAAAGAAAGCTGGGCAGAAAGGAAGAGGAAGAGAGACTAATAATGCTGGCAAAAGTGATTAGCTCAATTGGAGAGATTGTGCATTTGTAGTCCTGCAATTATTATTGTGTTTCTCATCACATAATGAGTTTGAACAATGCAGTTAATGGCATTATTGGCGGGCCACCAGAAAAAGGGTGTATATAAGCTTCATAGCACTTTTTCATCTGTAAATCACTCTAGTGCACATGGCAATATTTAAATCTATGTTATTAAAATTGTTGGAACAACACTATCAGATTTATGTTGTGTTATTTTATTATGGATTGATTATCATCATCACAGGCATATCTGATTTGTGAGAAGGCAGCTGGAGCGTGGTTGCTTTAATCCATTTTGATTGCTCTGCAGAGGAATAGACTGCTTTGCTTGAATGGACTGCAACTTGCTGTGCACCTCTGATGATTTGCTGAGAGAAAAATAAACAGAAGTATTTTTTTTCTCAATCTGTTTTTGTTCTCTCCTGTTTTTGGTCCTTTGTTTGGCATAGAGTTGTGTTAACCTGTTGTAACCCTGGATTTATCACTGTACACTGTCAGGAAAACTGCATAAAGATGCTGCATTTAGTTTGGTATAAAACATTTTTTATTTTCATTCTTAATTTTTCTTTTGCTAAACTCTTGATTTATAATCCTAAAACTTTAGACAGGGCATGTTTAGGATCATTAATATTTTGGTGAAAACATTACAAAGGGCTTCAATCCTAAAGCCACATTCAGTAAAGGGATTAACACAAACAGGGATAAAAAAATCCCCAAAACTCAATCTGAATGGCTTTTATATTTAGATATAATAAAGTGAAAGAGACAAAAAGGGAAAAATGTGTTGATTCAAACAGAGAATTCAGGACTGTGATCATAAGCTAAACTGTGCCTTCTGTTAGTAAAGTAAATCTAGTTCCTACTAAAATGAGCTGACTGTAAGAATCAAACTTTAAGCCGCAGAATGAGGAAAGCAATAATTCAACAAGCAAAATTAGGAGTCTTCAGAACTTTGACAACCTGGAAATTGCGACATTTGATCTTTCCCGCCATCACGTTCTGCCGTTTCCTTTCCATGTTCTCCCTCCCTGCCCGATCCTCTTTTTCTCATTCTCCCTTGCACTGACGGCTCAATAACAGGTGCCACGCTAAGAGAGCTGTTACAGCCGTCCCTGAGTGGTTGTGTCAGCAGCAATGTTGGGGCTCTGCATTCCAACTTGCTCACCATGCAGGAAAAGGAGAGAGAATGATGGGAGGAAAAAAAAACTCTAGTCCCCAAATGATGCCCGCTGGGAGCCATCGTGCGCTAAATTTTGCCGGGTGGTTCTCACTTTTTTCTGCCTTGTGGCCCCCGGACTCCGATTTACAGACAGAGCCATATTGGGCTTTTCTGCATGGCAGGGCCCAAGCAGCTGCACTCAGCAGAAAAAAAAAAAAAAGATGACAACGAAATAAAGAAATATCGACAAACACATGAGAAAAGCTTTTTTCCTTGCAAATGCTCGATTAGGGTTATTGTTTTGTGGGTGTTTGAAAATGCTAGAAAACTGTTGGAAATCCTTTCGCCAAATCAAACCTGATTCAGACTTCTGTCTTTTGCGTCTGAGAAAACCAATTAACAGAAAGCATCACAGCTGTATATTCCCCTCATTTAACACAAACCAGGTGATCTTCTGTTTGTTATGATTGCCCATCTTAATGCGTCCTTAAGCATTCCACCAAAGATGGCTGAGATTTTTGCCAAAATATCTGTTAATGAAGATGTTTTTTGATGAGACGTATCCGATTGGACGAAGCGTGCTGCAGGCCGTAATCACAGACAGATTGTGTGCAAAGAAGAGATCTTAAATACATAAAGCCTCAGCCAGCAGCAGAAATACATAAGGAAAAATACCTACTTGAGGGTGAAAAGTAAAAAAAAAAAAGAGAAAGGGTTTGGGTATTGCTCTATACTTTGGGTTTGTTGAGGTGTTTGTTGGATAAGTTGTCAGAGCCTTTTAATACATTTTAAGTGCTAACCATTCAATAAGAAAACAAGTGAAAGTGATGTCATGTTAAAACACATTCTTGCAACCTCAGCTAGCATCTCAACATAATATCCTAGCCTTTTTACTGAATGTTATGAGAGGCGGAATAGACATGTCAGAATATAGGTAACTAAATTTAGCTTCCATACCATCAAGGAGCCTTTCACTTTATGCAGACAAAAAAATGATAAATTTCAAAGGTGACCTGATGGGTTTCATTTCATCCGATTGATCGACTTGTGTCACAGAATAAACAATGCAGGGATAGTGCACCTTCAGGATCACAGAAAACAAAGGTTCTATAACATTTGCCTTTAACCTGTGTGACCCGGTAATACACACAGTCAGCGTTTTTTATGGTTATGGAGAGTTTTTACTAAGTACCTCAAATTTTCTGTAACTGCTTCAAATCTTTAAGAATTAGAAAAAAACCTGTGATTATTAAAATTATTAAAAACACTATATATTTATCTGCTCATCCACAATACTCCATCAGTCCTTTTAGAAAGAGATAACCTCCTGAAAAACATTTTAGGGTGATAAGTTAGCCCTTAGTCTTTTGTAAACACTTCAAAAGTTTTTATAAAGCCAAGAAAAAGTTATTTATGTTGTTATTCTCAGTTGCTGAATTATATGAATGTAACATTTAAGTTAATTAGATTAAGAACAAACATACTCTACCAATTAAGAGAAACAGTTAAAGTTCAAGAGCAGTTATTTTTATAGATGCCTCTGCAATGTGTACCAGTGTTGGGAACAAAACTGAGCTCTTTGTTTTTCTCTTATGAACTGGTAAATAACCCCTGCAATTCATCATAACAACAAGAAGGAAATGTCAAGGGCACGGGAGTCCCTTTTTAGTCGAGGTCACACACACACACACACACACACACACACACGCACACATATATCATAAACAATATCACGCATGCAAAAACACAGAAACACATACTTACATTACATTACATATGCAGCACGGTGGCCACACTGCACCACATAGAAGTACAGGCACTGACAAATCGAGGAAAGCTGAAAGTAGGGCCGGGGTGGGACTAATTGAAATGAACTTTAGAAAAAAGGGGGGACACCTAATTAAAGATGAACTTTTTATTTTGTGTTTGTGTTGACATCATGGGGCCTAAATTTCAGCTCACGCCTGTTTGGTCAGACCTGGCGGTGCAGGAGAGCTGTTCATGAACACGGAGAAGGAATAAGGTCACTGCTTTTCCTCAGCGGAAACAGATTTTCCTCCGAGTCGCAAGTGAGACTTTTCTAGAATATGTGAGAAGCCTATTCATTATCTGCTGCTTTTCCTCAGAGATTCTAGTGCATCTGGTAGATCTATCTTTTTGAGTTTACATGTTTATCTGTGCCAGTTTAAAATGGCTATCCAGAGCATCACGCTTATTGGTATGCATCCTCTACACCATGTTTTTATGCACCTGTGTGTCACTGATTATAGAGCCCAGCTTTCCAGAAGCATGCTTACAATTCTTTGAGGCTGTTTATTGCACTTCTGTATAATGCAGGCACATTGCCTTATAGAAGTGTGAAGTTTCCCAGTTGCAGGAAAATTCCTTTGTGGCTGTTTAGTGTCTCAAAGCGGTGCTAAGTGTTCGCTTTGTGCCTGATCAGAAAACAGGACCACTTTAGTCAGTTTATTAAGATCCCCTGGGAAGGTTCTTATATTCTCTCTCTGCTAAGCCCATCCTTTTTACCTTCTACACATCTCTCACATGCTCACATTTAGAGTTCCATTTACATTTCCTAAATTATTCTTACTTAGTAATAATTTAAAAAATAAGTTGTGGAAAATTGTTTAATCTTTTAGTTTTTTCAAGGTAAAAAAAACTGGTATCGCTAAATTTTACAAGCACGTTTGGAAATTACAAGCATTTTGCTGAAGCTGTAACATTTGTTTTAATAAATGGAATCAAAATGCCTTAGTGCATTCAGTTTCAGAAATCCTGCTTACAGATGGCACTCTGTTCATAAAAAGGAACATCTAGGCAGGAATGTAAAGCAATGAGTCAGCACTTTTGAGGTTTTGAAAATAAAATAAAAAATAAATCCAAGCATGAGGCCCTGTGTGGAACAGACGGCAGCTAAAATTAATGCTGGGGACTAATGATTAGATAAAAGACAGCAGAAGCTCTTTTCCTCAGAAAATTCAACTCAACAAGTTTTTCTTTTTTTACGTAAATGTGCAGACATATGTCCTTCCTCCTGTTACTGCTTCAAAATAGAGCCGAACAAAACTTGTCATGGAAAATACATAAAGAAAAATATCCCGTATTTTAATCGACATATGAATTACTGCACTCCTTTAGCCCTGTGCAATTTAAGACTCATTTATGTCCAGGGATTGTTACAAAGCTTACACAAAGGCATAATAAACCCATCAATATGTTATAGGTGCTCTTAAACAATACATTGTGGCTCTGCCTAGATTTGTTCCACCTCACAGTTTAATTAGACACTGCTTGGCTTGCTGTATGAGACCCAAGTGTGCAGCCAGCCAATGAAAATGGCCCTAAATTAGATTCCTTACATAATTTTAAGAATTCAAACGCAATTTGTTTTTTGTTTTAAGTCCAAATTTATGGTACAAATACTACAATTAGATATTAATATTCACGCAGATGATAATTTCAATGGCAGCCACAAGTGCATGATTAAACTGTGAATTGGGAGCAGATATATCTGCATTCTTCCAGTAGAACTGAGAACAGGATTTATTTGCAAGTGAAATTTTTTGCATTGAATGTTTTTTTTCTTTTTTTTTTGCCTCAGAAAAACAAGACATTTTTCTGTGTTTCCTATGGCCCGGCCTGTTCTGCTATCCTTGTGTAAAGGTGAAGTTTCCTCACAAGAGCTGACAAGTGTGAAATTACGTTAGGAAGTGCTTCATACCCTGCCATTTACCTTCACTCATTACCACGCCGTACACACACCCACACACTTGCACACCTACACATCCTAACAGACCACAGCTGACTGGCTGATCTGGCAGTCATTTCTTTAAGCAGTTGTCTAAAGGGGAAAAAAAAAACCATGCAAATTGTTCATGAAAGTTTTGCTTTCCACAACTCTCAAACTTTATGCAGAGTCTTGAAAGGCTTTTCAATGCTTTGTGAAAGGTATTCAATTTGGAAGTCTGTTTTAAGCAGGAGTAAAACTACATACAGGTGGCTCAAATATTCCACAAGTCCCTATATTTTTGGCTCTAGCCGTCAATACACATACACATACATTTAGAACTTGGTTTAAAAAATTTAAATAAATAAAAAGCAGCCAAAAAAGTAAGTATTCAATCATCTGTGTTTACATTTTTGTGTTTTTACAGTGCTCGAAGCCAAAAATCATGTGTCTTTGAGTCTACCCCCCTCTGCCGTAGTCAGTGTGATTTTCTGAAGGTTATCCAGCTGACTGTGGCCAGAGGAACTGAGACGCTGGGCGGTCATAAGTCTTTGTCTTTGAAGACCGCACGCTGTGTCCGTATCGCTGTTGCAGCATAATTGATACAGCCTCACGCTGCTGAGCTTAACTGAGCCCCAACCGTGGCCTTACGCTCAGATCTCTCAAAGCTGTAGGGCTCAGAGCAGTGTGTTCTCATGAAATCACACACATAACACTCAGCTGGCTTCTGGCAAGATCACAGCTAAAGAGATCCAGAACGAAGCTGGTTAGACCAACACTAATGGAGATGAGCTGCCTGGTTAGCTCAATGTAAAAACTGAGCAGAGCTGATACTTACTGCATCCCAGCAGTAGTCTTTCCCCTCACAACTGTACACTCTTCTTATTGTGGCACAAAGAAAACTAGATTTTTCAGATATCTGACTGGCCCACAACAGTTAAAACGGCAGCATAAGAAACCTCTTGTGATGGATGATTTTCTCCCGAGTCGGATGCACAAAGGGGGCATTTGTGAGAGCACACTGTGCTCAATCAGTGTTTCTCCATTGATAACGGGCTCTTCTCACTTGGCTCTTTAGTAGCAAGAGCATTAAATCATGTCACCAGCGGGTTCGGTGAAATCTGGGCCACACCTGAGCACACGTGTCTTGCCCAGAAGCGCTGTGTTATGATTAAAACTACTGAAGATCACTGGCAAGCAGGAGGAGGTCCTCTGCTTTTATCCCTCTGCCTGACATTTTGTGACATTTAAGAAGTTGTTAAAGGTGTGAGCATTAGCAGAAGGCAAGTGAACCTGCGTGATAAGGGGCTCTTCATGCAATAAATCCTTGTTGTATGAACTTACTACACCGTTCAAGAAGATCTTTGCATGACATAGCACTATCCTCATTTTACGCGGTTCTTCTGTTGAAAAATAAAAATCCTATGGAGCCGTTTTCCATATGAAAAACTAAGCAGCTGTGTGTGTTTGTAAATCATGGATCACATGGTCACTGCAGATAAGAGGGTGCACTGCAATTATCAGATGGAATGCAGTCAATCTCTAGCCTGGACCGGCTTGGCAGTGATATACTGTGGTCGGTCTTGGCTGTGACACAAACACACAGGGTCTGTGGAAAAAAGGAGTCTCCTCTTTTATGAGCCTCTTCCTGTCCACCAACCAACAGCCATTAAAGTACACACAGCACTGGCTCCTGCTGGTGCTGCTGACAGCTAATGTCCTGCAATTTGTCCATCTCTGGCATTCATCCCCGTAACGGCCTGTGTAGTAAAAAAAAAAACAAAAAAACAGCTGACCTACATTGTGAGGGGCCAAACTTCTCTTTACAGCGGCGATGTTTTTTTTTTCTTTTCCAGGGGCAATCCCTCGTTCTAATGTAGCGATTAGCCTCTGGTAAGGAGCAGACCCCTCAGGTTTAAAACGCCTTCCTCCAGCGAGAGGCTGTCAGCTCCAATACCAACAAAAACACAGACAGAGAAATGCAAAGCCAGAGACGTGACAGTGATTACAAAGCCTCGGCTTGTTGCTCAGAGCCCTTTGCTGTTTCTCTGAAGAAGAAAAAAAGAAAACAGTACTTTCTCAACCCAGTGAACTGACAACTGCATGTGCTCAGACACATGAAAAGTGGAAACAAAGTTTTTTTTTTTTTTTTTTTTTCTGCTAGACAACAGAATCACATATGGTAAATCAAAGTCCTCACATGTGCAACCTAAAAGCATGCTGCTGAACAATGAAATCCCTTCTATGGACAAATGCTCAAAAGCTGGATTAACAAAACAACAGACTGAGGACACAAAATAATTTTGCACTTAGATTTCTTTTTCCCCTCAAATTTTAACCGCAAGCTGCTGTTCTTGTGGATTCTTTATAAAGACCACCTTTGATCATTTTTTAACTATTGTAAAAATGTTCCCAGTGGTCTTTTAATTATAATGCTTTTTTTTTTTTTGGCTCAAATCAAATTACTGTGTCCCTTTCTAGAACATGGTCTCTGCAGACTGGTATTAAAAATTGGCCTTTCTGAGAGCACTCTGTTTACACACTCTCGAGCTAGCTCACAGCCTCTCACACCCACAACCTAACATTACAGATAAAACAAAAAAATAGGGAGCACTAATGGAGCTATCCAGCCAAACAGTTTTGAACCACATGTCATCTTGGACAAGGAAAGCGAAGACGTTTATGGATCTACTTTTCTGCAAGTGGAAGCATCAGAACGGAACAGAGCAGAGAGCTTGTGACCTGCTTTACATCACAACTAAAAGCTTTTTCAAACATCTGTTTTTTGTCTGCTCCTTACTTAAGATTAAAAACTAAGAAAAAAATATCATAAATTAAAAATGCAATTTTAATCTTAATTTTCTTTGTTTTCCATCATAAGAAAAATGCCACAAGAAAATATCAAAAACACCAAAAACATGTTTTTTGTCAAAATGGCCTTTTAACATATGGCTACTTCACTGATTTTTTTCAGAATACATTTTAATTCACACCTTTTAAACAACTGTAATTATATTTCTAAATGTTTATAATAATGCATAATTTGCAATGTAATACAAGTAAATCTATTTATATCAAGATGATATACTTTCTTTGCTTTAGTCTCATATCCAGTAGCTCCTGCCCCTCTGTATGTTTCATGTCAGCTTGCTGAGACTGAAAGTCAGTCTGTCCCATCTATACAGAAAAGACTTGACACCCCCGTAATAAATGCAAAGGTAATGGAGGCCCAAAGATGCCTAAAGGGGAAAAAGTTATCACTGGGGGGTAACAGAGCTACAAAGGCTTGACAAAAATGAATGTCTCTAGTCTAAAGATCAAACCCAGGGGTCACTGCAATCACGAATCTTTTCCTGCGTTCAGTACAGATGTGTCCCCGACCACATCACTCATCACACGAAGAGGAAAATTTAAAGATTAATGTTACAAAGTTTACACCAAGGGGTCTGGGGATTTAAGCATCTGTTATCTTCTGCATGGTCTCTCAGCTGATACCTCTTTCTCACATTGTCTTCACTGGGGCAGCTGTCTGCTCAGCGACGAGCTGCAGTGATTCAATCTGAGCTGCCGTCACCCATGAAAATATTCAACATGGAAACCCGAAGAGGTTTTATATCTTTGCGAGAAATGTATCACGCTACCGGAGAGGACAGATTTATCATCGTCAATAAATAAATACCATAAGGGAATCACTGAACTAATTAAAAAATAAAGATTCACAAATAAAAAAAATAATATATCTTTTTTATTTTAGTTCTTTAGGGTTTTCTTTTTTTTTCATGAAGTCCATTCCAACCTACTTTTACTTATGCTGTTTTCTGTAGTAATATAGGGTTTGGTATGGTAACTGAGGCCTGTATGTTCCAAAAGTAACTTGTAGGTTTTGATGAGCTATACATCGGACCATCGTTGCATCCAAGCAAACGTTATTTGCTTTCATGCATTTTTCATCATACTATTTTAAAGATGCAACATTAATACATATTATTTATTTTAGAGTGCACACTTAGTTCCAGGTTAGAGGAAAAAGGGAAACAGGCAAAGGGCAACAGGAAAGGTTGAATGAGAGCTTTGAGATAACAAAAGGAAACTGCTGCATCCCTGCAAGAAAACAAGGCCTGGTGTCATTACTCAAAGGAATGAACTTACTGATGGCCTTTCTTTACTTCCTTGACTAGATGAACCAGTTTGGTCATGACCCATTCTACAAAGCTCTCCACCAAAATTAGACATTTAGGAAAATGATGAAGACAATTGTTTACACTTTTTTTTTTTACATATTTCTACACAGTTTTCCCATTGATTTTGCTCACAATATAACTCTTGCCTTTAGTTTGCAGAGTTTCTCCTCCAATGTTTTAAAGAACAATTGTATAGCTCAATCTACAAAGAGTGAATTTGAAATCTAATTAAAAAAAAGAAAACTCTGCTGGGGAGAAATGGGTTTAAAGTTAGAATAAAGAAAAGATACATGCATGTCCATAGAGCCATGTCTTCAGTCTTTAAGTCTCTCCTAGACCCCTCAGCAATTTAACATGCTTCCCCAGGGAGCTCAAGTGTCTGTAATGTCCCAAGGGTAAAAATACTTGAGACAGATGCTTTGAAACTAAGAAAAGAACTGCTGTTGGATTTGGATCTTTGAGTTGCAAATAAACACTTTAGGCAGTTAGTCATGTTTTTTTTTTTCTCTCTCTCATTCTTTGTAGATAGATTCATAGAGGCTAAAAGAGTTTTTAAGAGGCTATAAGAGTTTCTTTTTTGTCTCTTTCTCACAAAAAAAGGATGAAAAGCAACCACTGGAGCTGAAGGCTAATGGACACTACACGATTGTAAAAGTTCTCAACTTTTTTTTTGATCATGAGTTTTAAATGGAATTCACTGATTCTCCAAAATCACCCACTTGCCAGTCAGCTTCTCAACAAAAAACTGATATAAACCCTAAAATGCTCTCTAACCACAAACATTTATATTGAGCACGATAAATTGGTGATCATAATAAGTAATAATTAAAAAATAATCTGACGGCTTCAAAATACTTGGTGACCAATTAAAAGAAAAACTGCTACTTTTAAACTCATGTAAAAATTTTTTGCCCTTAAGGTCATGTTACAGAGATGATTGCAGCTGTATGAATGCATGTGTGAGCCTGTCAGGAGTCAAATGCGATGTGATGGAGTTCTCTAATGTAATACTTCTTTAATAGCAGTTGTTGTCATGTATTGATACCCTGACATCCTCTTCTTCTCTGGCTGTTTCACTATTAAACTGGGATGCTTTACAAGGTACTACCCTGCTTAACACTGGGCTTTCCCTTTTCCCATACAGCAAAAATAGGAGCATGAGCAAAGAAAAGGTGAGAACCCCCTTGAGGAAACAAGAAAGATACATGATCCTTTGGCTTTTACTTAGACCTATTTTGACTTAGTGGCATTTCGTCACTGTCTTAACTTTCTGATTTAAAAATGGAGCTGGCCAGTATCACTCACTTGAGTAACAAGAAAAGAGAGAGCATGCATGCAGACTTAAAAAGGAAGAAAAAAAAATAGGAATGTAAGTCTAATCACATTCCGGCCCATAAATGTAACTCTGAGCTGTAGTAATGGTAATCTGAAACAGGGTGCTCCCACCCGAACCCAAATTATATTTCTGGTTTTTATTTTAATGCTGGCCACTGCATCTCGCACAGTGCATTTAAATAGTTAATAGACTGCCCATCCGCTTGGCTACTGTAAGTTGGGAGGCTGGGGTGCAGCTCATCAAAAGTTTCTCTTTCAGATGAGAGTGACTTTACAATCTTGCAATATTCATGATGTGTTCAGAAACTCTATACCGTTTCCTGACTTTGAAGTTTAAGCAATACCAGATCTCATCCGCTCCTCAGAAACTCGAGGTCCTCTTGACTGGTCAGTAATTGAGCACTAACATAAATACATGCACTTTTTTTTTCATTCCCTGATTTTCTTCCCATATATGAAGGTTGGACCTTCATGTGCTAATTCCTCTTCTCTTCAGAGAAATCTGCTGGTTTTGTACACTGATCACATTACTCTCCATATGTGTGCATCATGCCAGTTTGACCAAAAGCCCTTCTTCACTTATCTCCTTTTCTGACCCACGAAAAAAAACAAAAAAACATGTTTAACTCTTTAATCTGCTGACATTCATTTCAATTGAATTTTTTGTTGGCTCTCTCTGCATGGATTCAAGTTGAACATGAAGTACAATAAATGTAAATATTTTCAGAATACTTAATAGATTAAATCAAGAAGAAGATCAGTAAAATAGAAATAGAAACTTAATACATGTCCAGGATACCGGTTGGGAAGGAAGTCTCGGTTCTGCCCATCCAAAGACTTCAGTGCAGCTAGCAGAAACCATGAAATATTAAGGAGAAGTGGATACCTAACTTGGCTTAATGCAGACAAGAATCTGGCCACACATAAGTCCTTTTTTCTCCTCTTTAGCTCTTTAATAAAAGTTGATATGAATCTTTGAGCCACACAGAAGCACAGTTTTCATTTAAGAGTTATCATCGAACTAATGGAGTGGTCTGACATTGCACCCCACGTAAACATTTACCTTCCCTTTGTTTTGTCTTTTTGAATAAAATGTAATAAATACTTATTGATTTAGTTTTATACATATTGTAGAATCATCATTTCTGGGTATATCTGCAGATTTCTTTTCTTAGATGATAAACACATAAAAATCTCAACATTGCATAACTTTTTGTTTTCAAAGTTTTGTACAACTACCACTAAAGAAGTCATTTTCTTTTCCTGAAGTATTTCTTCACCCCACATAACAACATGCCTTTTATATTTTCCATAATGCTAAATATTGGGCACACACATTTTTAATTTGTCAAATGTTTCTTTTTTTTTTTTAAAGACAAAAGGTTTCATATGTGCTATTGAGATACCAAAGTATGGATTTAGTAGGGGTAGAGGGAAGCCAGAGGGGTAGGGGAAGGATTTTGATTCTGGCTTCATGTTGGACAAACAAGTCAGGGCCTAATTGACCTTTTTTTGTTCTTTTTTGGGGTTTTGAAAAAAAATAAAAAATGACACGAATTAGAGAGATGGTTCTCTTTTGTTTACCTTTCACATGAAAGAGTGCAGAGACGGTGTCCCTGAAAAACTGACATGTTTTGTTTCCTATAACACATCAAAAGAGTGTGTTGGAAAGACAGCAGGATGCAGGATACATCCATCAAATAGTTTTCACTTTGGTCCAACTGTTTTCAACCCTACAGCCATCAACCCCTCCATCTCGATCCATTCATCCACTTTCCTGCTCTGCCTTACAGGACCGCTCAAAGTTACTGGTAGACAGTATGCCAGGCCAGATGGTCAGCCGCACGGTAGAAGCATGTACCACCCGGCTTCAACACTGTTTCACAAATCCTCATCCCATCTCCAGATGGCACCCCATGCCTGGTTCTGGTGCCACCAGGGGACTGCGACAGCACTGGTGTGATTCAACTGCCTTGGGGCGGGTCCTTGTACAGATCTGTGAGCCTATGGGTCTCGTTCTCGTTGTGTACATAAGTCCTTGTGTTTCATTGGGTTTTGTGTTTTCAATTCTGATGGATATACAGCCAACCACTTTTTTTTCTTTTCGTCCAAATTTCCTGTCACTCTCAGAGTATAGTTGTGTCAATTCATTCATTTAAAAACAGAGACTTCAAATCACATATTTATGTTTAATATTTTTCACACACTGAACTGAACAAACCACTGCAGTCAACCTCACTGTCAGGCTACATTAGGGTTTCATTTCATGGTGTACTAATTCACACTGGACAAAAAGGCATCTTTAGCCACAAAAATAAATAGATAAATAAAAGAACACATTAAAGTAAAAACAATGCCAGTTGTTGTTCACTCTTCTGACAATTTTCTCCGCTTTCCTAGCCCTGTGAATGTCAGGAGGCAGCTGAACACAGAGACAGCGGAAACCAGAAGAGAAACAGTGCATCTGAATGGGGAATATTTCCACTGATCACCCTTCTAAATTAAAAAGCAGTTATGAATAATCCTCACTTGAGACTCCGCTTAAATTAATGCCTCAATTAGATTGGGAACATTAAAGGTAGTAATGATTCCACTCCTCTGTATTGTAATTTAAGGCCTGCTTGCTCTTTCCAAGGAAAGCAGCTCTTTGCAGTGAATATATTAGAGCAGATTAATGAAGGGAGGATATGGAGGTGGCTTGCACTGAAAGCCAGGCCACTCCACATCCTCTCTTTTCACAAAGTCTTAATAGCATGAACAGAAGAGATCAATCAATCATGTGGCCTTTGTCAGCCAGTGATTGTGGTACAAAACTCTTCAACGTAGCTTCGTGTATTAAAATATTACAATGTCATCTCCAACTGGAAAACAAAAAAACATAAAAATAGTGACCAAGTGGACAATTCAGTCATGGCCATCAAATTTCTGTGATGCTTTAAGTCATTCCATGGCTTCACCTGAACACTGGGGTGGGGTTGTAACGATTGTTGCATGTAAGTGATCTATCTCTAATCGATTCAGACTGTCAGCAAGGACCAGGCATTCACCTCTGCGTGTTATCTCTATCTGTAAGGAAGCCTGCATTAGCCACATCAGTGACCACAGCCTAACCTTGTTCGTCATAAACAGTCACAACCTGTCGCTAAGCAGATGGGTCACCTGTTATAATAATAATAATAATGGATTGGATTTATCTGCGCTTTTCAAGACACCCAAAGCGCTTACATTGTGTCCATTATTCATTCACTCCTCATTCATACTTGGTGATGGTAAGCTACGGTTGTAGCCACAGCTGCCCTGGGGCGGACTGACAGAGGCGTGGCTGCCATTTCGCGCCTACGGCCCCTCTGACCATCACCGGGATCATACATGCACATTCACACACCAGTGGAGCCACACTGGAGGCAAGGATGGTGAAGTGTCTTGCCCAAGGACACAACGACATTTTGGCTGGTGGGAGCGGGGATCGAACCGCCAACCCTTCGATCATTGGACGACCCGCTCAACCACCTGAGCCACTGTCGCCCCTGTTATGTCTGCCCCTATAATGTGAGTTTGGATCCAAATTCCCAAGTCAGTTTTAACTTTGGTCAAATTAACACAGGAGCGATGTCAGCTGGCTTATGTTGAATTAATAGGTTAAATCTATGGTGACCTTATTTTTGGTAAGACAGCTTGGTAATTGGAAGTCCTGCACAACACTGAGGATTACCATGTTTATCCTCCTATAATCCCCATAAACATTAAGACACAATGAGCTTCATGCTGATTAGCTGTGGGCAGGGACAATCAGTCAAAGTAAGATAAATATCCCGCTAGTTTTTCCATGAACATGAAAGGAGGCTGAGTAAACTGCTAATATATTTAGGCACTCAGAGGTTTCTGTACTGTACCCTTCAATACGAGTGAAATTGAAAGTGTGTTCACTCCCCTAGCCCCCTGGTTAACGTTTGGGACTGTCAAAGCATATCCCTAATAGTGCAACGTAAGATAATATTTATGAAGACGTTTCAAACTTTAAATGAAATTGGATTTATTTAATGAAAGTTGTTCAGATAAATAGGTAATTCTTTCTGTAACTGTCAGTTGAGAATCAACAGTGTAAACATTTATCACATGCCCCAGGCCTGGGAGAAGGATGGCGTCTTTGGCAGACAGAAGGCCACTTTGCCATGCTGCATATTTTTCTATTCATACTGGGAATGGGCAGAACCCCTCAAGCAGAACTTATTCACTGGGTGCGTTTTTGAGGACTTCATGTTTGCAAATGATTTGCAGGTGCACACATAAAACCCCCCTACCTGCTCTCGATAAAGAGACTTGTTGAAACCCAAACAAGCGTGGCTGCCCAGCGACTCTAACTAGATGCAGTCTGGGGGAGACAGGCTGTGTGGTGAGATGGAAGAAGGAGGGGGAGAGGGTGCAAACGCTCTTTCCTTGTCCATGCGACGCCACGATAAGGAGACACTAGAGCTTGTTTACATGCAGCAATAGGAAAACAAATTGAAAATCCCTGCCGGGACGCAGATGCATATCAAAACAGGATTATTTTAGAAATAATCACCCACGCCACAAACTGTCACTAGCTAATCTCTACTTTGTTAGAATTCAAATTACTTTCCATGTTTACATTGCTATTATTGCAAGGGCAGGGACCAGGGACTCCATATGGGCTTATTTGCACAAGAGTAGCAATAAAAAAGTATAAAAAAACTTGTCAAAATAAACTTTCATAAATATTCAAAATCAGAGAAAATGCTTCTGTCTTGTGGTGTATTAGGCATATCAAATAGCGCGAACATCTGGAAAGATTGACACAGAAAGTCAGAATTGTAAAATACTTAACGGCAGCCCGACTAAAACTGTTATGAAATGTCTGTCTTGTAAATTGAAGAGCCAGAAACAGTCACTAAAGGAAAAAAAAAAAAAGATTTGAATATATGTTCCAATAGTCTTTACTGATCTTCTTATGGTCAGGGTGTGTCAGGGCCAGTTAGAATGAGCCAAGCAAATCTGGATTTGGCTGAGAAGAACAGAAGTGCATTAAGTTTGAGCTCCGTCAAAGGCAGAGGCGTCTCTTGTCTCTGGATCTGGTTGCTGGTGTTTATCACTTCTAGCTGCGCTGGCACTGAGGGCAGACACACTATCCCTTATCCAGTGCTGTCACTCAGTGGGCTGAGCCATCTCTGTCATAGCAGCCTGAGCATGATCCTGCCTGAGCACTGGAGGGAGTCATGGAAAAACACACAAGACTTTCTGCCCCATATCCCAACCGATCAATGAGGCTTGTCCTTAAGTGAGAACGGAAGTGCAAGGCTGTGCGAAACAGTTCTCATGTATCAGGAGCCTCGCCAAGTCAGTACATTGTTAACTCTGAATATGCAGATTAGAAATACAACTTTACACCTCTCAGTAATTGATTTAGACAAAAAGAGAGCAAAGAGGAGGAGACTGGCTTCTGTGCACTCAAAACAAAACAGTTTGCCTTTAGAAAAAAAAAAAAAAAAAGAGATGAAAACATCTTTCTTGCTGTTAGACTGGGCTAGCCAGTGTGGAGCATTGCAATATAGAGTAGCAGAGAACGGTCTTATGGTTCCCTAAAGGATCTGGGATGTCTTGTGGTGAAAACCACGCTGTGTGACAGACATCGAGGAGACATGAGCAGTTCTCATATTTGTTCATTGCAGTAGTGGTCACATCAAAGACTATTAACTTGTTTTTCTTGGGTTCTCATTAAAATATTTGAAATTCTTTATGTGTAGATGAAACAAATGGACAGCATTAAAAGCCATTTCATGTAGTGGTGAGTGAACCCAGAAGCTGTTTGGTTCTCAAACATGCATTGTGAAATGCTGAGAAGGTGTGCAGATCCACTGTTCCGCCCTGACTTTGCTCAAATGTTCCCAGCCCTTGCCTGAGGCAGCAAACAGCTTTTTCTCACCAGGGAGGGAGGACAGGGGATGTGGATCAGGATAGGAGGGGTGAATGGAGAGGCAGAGGTTATATTAAGTTTGACAGGGTAATGTTTTTGAAAAGAAGCCTCTTAGATGATTTATTCCCAAACACCTATCCATAATGGTGTGGTGCGTGTTTCCAGTGAAGCTGATGGAGTCTGCTCCATGCCCACTTTCTTAGTGATCTGTCAAGTACTGTACCCCTCTTTATGTCTTCCTCCTCTTCATCTTTTTAGTTGTCCCTGAAGCACTCCCATAGAGATGCACTGATAAGGGTTCTTGCCAGTCTTCTCCGTCCTCCTTTCAATCTTTAAGAAAAGTTTCTCATCAAAGATTCCCAGCAGGTGTTTTGTCAGCTGCTTCAGCTTTGGATCATGAACAGCAGAGCAGGCATGCGACATCATAGTTGAAGAGTTGGAGCTTTGTTTCAGTTTACACTCTTAGTCCTCAGAGGAAGCAGGAGATTTTGATCGTGTTAGCTGAATGTTAAAACTCCTATAATAAAGCGGAAGGAGTTTCAATTATTAGATTATTTTTTATCAGTTGTCTCACTATTTGCCTGCTGGGCTGAAGACTGTCAAGACTTATGTAGAGAACAGCTGAATAGTTAGTTGAATAAAATAAATGTTCTTCTTCTCTAGCTTTTTGGACATATCAGATCACCTGTCTTGTTATCAGGTCAAACAACAAACAACTTTCTACATTTCTTTGTAGACACAAAAATACAAGTAACACATTAGGCAATGCTCAGATTCTGTACAGGTTTTGAATACGGCCAATTTGTCTGTTTTTTTTCTGTCTAACGTGTTCTTGTAGCATTTTTCTCACGATGGAGGACACATATCAAGAAAATTAAGCTCCACATCAACGATACCGTCCATAACCTACGTGGCAAATTAAAAATGAACTCTTGCTGCTCTGCAGAAACTGTCTTAGAAAAAGACACAGGTTTTGCACAAACATAATTAAATAGACCAAAAATGACCACTGGGTCATTTTTGGTCTATTTTACAATAGACCAAAAATGATTGGAATGGGACTTTAACAGGTGGATTCACAGACTCCAGGCCAAACTTTTGAGTGTGAGTGAAAAAACTCTTCTCTCTGTCTGCACTTTGGTAAATGTTGTTTGAACAGGTACTCCAGTTCTGTTACAACCAAGGTATCAATCTCTCTATCATTCTTATGGCTCAGGTTTGGTATGTTGCCACTCTAACTAAGTCACTGGTTACCATTCCGCCTAGTGGAGCAATGGCAACCTTTTTTTTGTTTTTTTCAGTGTTTGGCAACATTCAGCTTTGGACCTTTGTGGAAGGTAGAAAAGCATTCTACAAGTACATGGCATTTACTATTTACCATTGCTTTGATAGTTCAATTTAAACATTGTGACGTTTTCTTTTCTTTTTTTTTCAGTTTGCAGATGGATCAGCAATCACTTCAAAATAGCTGAAAAAATTATCGTAAAAAAAGGCAAATAGGTTTGATTGACTGTGAATGAGGTCATGTTGTGTCAGTTCCCCCTCACACACTATGCTCCTTACAAATTAACAAGTTATTGTGCCAGCTAGCTTTGGTCTTTGGCTTCCACTCTACAGTGAACCCAAGCAGAACTTTTCCAACTGGGAATTGTGGGTAAATCAAGGACGGGATCTTGGATGGTGTGTTCATCCTGAGTCTGAGGATGTGTGAATGTAGAAATTTGGAATTAAAGGCTGCTGTTACTTTGCAAATCCACATCAGAGTAGAAGTTTTCATCCAAAAATCCCCCTCCCTCCAACACACATTCACACACTTCATAGTGTGAAGGAGTCAATCCACTTCAGAAGTGGCTAGAACAAATCTGTCACATCAGTTTTGAATTAGACACATACTGTTGAGGATTGTGTCAGAGTGGAGAGATGTTGTACATTCTACTCTTATGAACTTCATCTGTGAACAGAGGCAGAAAATGTTTTTTTGGGAAACTGTGCTTCTGTGTGGGGCTCCGTTATTAACTTGATTGATGTTACAGACATTTCATTATGGGGACAGAGTCAAATAAATATGAATTAAAGTCAGGATGATGAATCCGTATTTATATTTTTTCATGGGTTACATGATAGAATTATTGGTTTTACATTAAAATAGGTTTATATAGTCTGAAAACACCATGTAGAATCTCAATTAGTAATTGAGGAAGCTCAACTTAAAATAAGAGGAGCCTTAAATGGCTCAGGGTGATTAACCTTTAGAAGAAGGAGGAGACACATAAATGTCTCTTTAAGGAAGTCCAGACAAACTCAACACTTTATTTTAGATGAAAAACCTCAAGAGCTGTCATTTCAAATCATGAGAAAATAATAAATAAACCAGGACTTAAAATTTCAGTTTTTGGGTTTATTCACAAGTGGGCCAGAACAACAGGAGTATTGTAAATATCTGATTTTTGTCCTGCTCTCTTAGGTTGTGCTTGTGTCAGAATCAAACCTGAATGGTTTAAATTTGCAGTCTGACTCAAGTTGCTTAATTATTCCCACCATTCCTGGTAACACTTTTTGCAATGCTAAATGCTGTTCATGTTTGAGACTGCCATGGATCTTCTCATGTGTGGCATAATTTGGCTACATCATATCCACCTTGTTTATATGTATTAAATCATTTTACAGCAACATCTTCTACACTTAAGTTCTAAAAAAGTAGTTTCCTCTCAACTTTCTAAGGAAATGAGCTTATCAGATGGTATAGAGTTATTGTTTTTTTTTCCACTTGTCCTATTCAGTACCTGATTAAACATTTTTAGAACTTAAAGATTACCCTAAACTGCAGATAAGAAACAAAAGATTCAGATTAAAAAAATGAAAGAATAACACTATAAATAAAAGTAAGAGGACAAAAATAGTTTTGTTTGTAAGTTCAAATGTTAAAATTTTTACAAACTGCTATTGAGCACAATTTTCTGACTAAACAAAGATGAGAATGATTGACGTTGGTCAAAGCTGAATTGTGACATCAGTCTGTGCGAACCCAGGCTGCATGGAAGAAGCATCGCCATGCATGGACAAACCAAACAGGAAGCTACATTTACACTGCAAGCCTAACAAAGATATCAGTTCAGAACTAGCATGTGGTTCTGGTAAGATATAGACTCCTGCTCTAAGCCACAGCAGGATGCAACAGTAATAGATATCATTCTTTCCGCAGTGCTGGGAAGGTGCACCTCATATCGGATAATCAGTGTGCAGAATAAAAGCATACCATACTGAAACGTACAGTAAGAAGCATAATATGTGATGACATATTCTGGCATTTTGAATGACTTATAGTTATGCTCAAAAAATGCTTCAACTCAAAAAGCAATGTAGTATTAAGTAATGGAAAACAAAATACCTCTGAAAATACCTCTGTCTTTGACCTCTTAGTTCATGTGAAGAGTGGTCCTTCTACATTATCTAAGGTGTAAAGAAACAAAAACTTTTACATTTTAACCTTTTATTAAAACTTTATTTTTTTGTCCATGCACATTTTCCAAAATTTGGTCATTTTTGGTAAAAATGTGGGAGCTAACCACGCCATACTCCATTGCAATAACTCCAGCTCAGTCACTGAGTGAGCCAGTTCATAAAACCAGCTTTTTTAGATTTAAACATGCCTCAGCTTAACATTTCAGTGGGCAAATCAGACATTCAGTTTTACTGTGTTCATATGCGGAGCTTGGTGTTTTATTTGCAGCAGTCCCTTCTTTCTGTGCCTTTTTGAAGTGAGAAATGATACACAGTGCAACAGAAACTTTGCCGGTGCCCTCCCATAGGTTGATCACATATATCAGACCAATCACTTAATGGACATCCTCCTCAGAAAGGCATGCTACTTTGTTCTTGGAAAGTAGAACAAATTTGACGCTGCAACCCTCTTTAGCAAAAACAAATTCAACCAAGGTTCATCTCTTATACGTTTTTCAGCATGCTAAGCTGTCTTTGCACATACTCGGAAAACAATGCTAAGGTATAGTCACATCCCGCATACGATGACTCTAAAGTTGTGGTTTTCAGCTTTTTTTTTTTTTTTGTCTTGGGTATTTCATGAACCTCATTTGTCATAACATGCATACCCTTTAAAAATGCAAGGTAATGGAAAAAATGACGAAAGAAAAAATTTGTGGAGCCAGTTGAACAAAAAACAACAGCTTTCTTTCCTTCAATCTTTAATTTCTCCTGGTTATTATTGTTTTTGTTATTATTTATTCATTCCTTTTCACCCAATGTTGTGCAGTCGATGGTGCTCCGGTGTCAAGTTACTTCCAGTTACTACTCTAAGGTATTAAATTACTTCTGCATTACTCTAAATTTACTTTGTAATCCATGCAGAGGTCGCTGATAAAATCGGAAGTGAAAAATGTTCTACAAGACAATTTTCTTTTGAATGATGCATTATTAATATGTATATAATGATTAACAATATAATTTTTTTGTAAATTAAAAGCACAAAAACAAAAGGCTTGAAAACTAATCCTCAGTTTTAGACAATTTAATTCATTAAAATATTAATAAAAAAAAATAATTTACTTTAAACAAAGATTAAACTAGAGAGCAAATATAAGACCTAAGTCTGGCATGCTTTAAAAAGGCTAAAACACTAATAAAAGCAGATTAAATCAACCACTGACAAGAAGAAAAAAAAAGGTATAAACTTGTTTGAATTCATGAAGCCTGACAGAAAATTAAAAAAACATAAAAATGCTTCAAGTGATTGACAACAAGCAGAAAAAAAGTAGCTTTTGTGGCATTTTTTTCGTCCTCAAATGCCACATCGTCTCTCTGCTTTGAAGAATTACATTTTGGTTGGTTAGTCCATTGTGATATATTGGTAATTTAACATGTAATGAGTGAACAATTACTCAGCTTTTCTTAGCGATGACTTTCACCACATCGTTACAGCAAAAACTAACATGTTACTGTGACTCAGTGCTTTTATAATGAGTTAGAGCACATGTGTCAAACTCAAGGCCCGCAGGCCAAATGTGGCCCTTCATGTCATTTTCTGTGGCCCGCCAGAGCATAAAAGTTTTTAATTTCTTAAAATGAAATAAAAAATTGGTGTGTTTTTATTCATATCTAGGGGGAATCGGACTTGAAATATCGGATTGGGCTACTATACATTAGGACTTATTCACTGTCAATAACCTGACAGAATCAAAGTTAAAAGGATTTATGCTAGAGTAACAAGCAAACGTGTTTTTTATGCAACTGTAATTGTCCCTTTAAAAAGTTATAATAAATAAATAATGAGTTATTTAACATTAAGGATTAGTTACGTTTGTCATTACATTAAGTTACATATAACAAGTTTTGTCTGGCCCTTGGCTGTAGACAGCCACTATGCTGATGTGGCCCTCAGTGAAAATGAGTTTGACACCCCTGAGTTAGAGTATCTCCAACACTGCTGCTGCATCGTGTGGTTTTATCTCTTTATTACTCTTCTCCTT
This sequence comes from Oryzias latipes, assembly GCF_053564925.1. NCBI lineage: Eukaryota > Metazoa > Chordata > Actinopteri > Beloniformes > Adrianichthyidae > Oryzias > Oryzias latipes. Next base: position 26,463,912 of record NC_136239.1, read on the forward strand.
TTTTACATATTACATATATATAAAATAAATATGACTTGAAACATGAATGCAAAAGTTTATTGTTTGGATGCTCTAACAGTGAAAAGCATTTTTTTCCTCTCTAAAATCTAACAAGGCATCCCTTCGACAGCCATGCATTTCAACATCAAGTTACATGTAAAAGTGACGCAGCTTGGCTGTAACTCTTCGAAATGACCAACTGCAGCATGCCACTCAAGCTGTGACTCAGATAGTTACTTCAGGAGACCATTTGGAAATGTCTACTGCAACTGAATGATTACAACTATTTCTATCAAGAGCTATTTTGCCTTCAATTGACGTCACTCAACATCATCTCCTCTTCAGAGCTCAATAGAGGAGGGGGATGATGAAAAAACAGCAGACGAGTCACGTCTTGAAGCATTTGTTTGCACTTTTGCAGCAGCACAAATAACAATTTGAGCAAGCTCTAGAGAAAACTCTGTGTGCAGATGAGTCGTTTCAGATTTCTATCGATGAAACAAGTATAAATAAATACATAAAGCAAAAAGACTGCCCCCTCACATTTCCTGTTACTTGTGTTTGTGACATTAACTTGTTCTCCAGAGAGCAGGACCTTGAGGACAACTCTATGAAAAAGTGCCACCTTCTGCCAAATGGCCCACCTCCAATTACAGCAAAGCACGCAAGACAAGGGCAACCCTACCACTGTAAATTTAATCACAGGCCACTGTACACCGTTACTTCATTACCGTATGACATCAGATATTGTTTTAGAACTTGGAGTTAACTTATGTAAATTGTTTTCGTTGACATTTTCTTGTTTTACGAGAACCAGTCCAAAGGGCTGATGGCAGAGTGTAGCTACTTATCTGTAAAAACACAGATGGAGTTCTTCCAGAACTTCCTTCTGTCATCTAAAAACCTGACTGATAAGACAAACACTTGCCCATGCATTAGTCAGTGACATTTTAGAAGCACATACAAATATTTTTCATTGTATTTTTTGTCACGTTATTGTATTTTGACATACTTAATTTGATTGTGTGTCCAGTATGAGCGAAATCAGATGGTGTCTTTAAGTGCCAATATTTTCACGTGCAATGTTCTTTATACAAATTGAAGCCTTAGAGCACTATGGACGAAGCTTTCTGTAACTTTTCCTGGTGTGAATGTGAAGACCTTTTCTTTGATAAGATTCAACTTTGGCCAAACAGACATCCTGTCCCTGTCCCCTATGCTTTCCTAACCCTAACCCCGGGAACTGTTGAGGATCTGGAGGCTGGTGTCTTTATGTTTCCACTTGGCTCATAAAGCATCTGAACCCAGGATGTAGCACACTCCACAAACCATGACACTCCTTAGTTTCTCCATATCAGTGGTCTGCTTATGTCACATGTGTTGTGGGATGTTTGATGGCAGACTTTTCCAGGCTGTGGGTGTTAAGATAACAGAAGCAGGTAGTTTCTTACCTCCTCACTCTGCTGCACCCTCTTGGAAGCCATTTACTATCACTCATTGAGTGACAGAATAGAAGGGAGGAATGAGAAGGGTTAGGAGGCAGGATGAACCAGATCATAAAAAGTTTTAAAGTACAGTGGACAGCAAGTTGGTTATGTCTTTTGTAAATGTCTTTTAGAGTGCACCAATGAACACCTTCCGCCTGCTAGATCTCCTTTTTGTTATTTGAAATATGGCCTTTCTTCTTCTCCATCTGGGAGTCTCTGGTAAAAAGTAGAGTTTGACCATAAAAAGGGCTCACAAGCTCCAGTGCTGAATTTCCAAGGGTAAAGAGCACAGTGGTCATATAACCTGGGTCACCATTTGTGGTTTTGCTGTTTCACAGAATTTTTTAGTGAAGTTCTGAATGTCTTATTTTTTTTTTTAAACAGCACATTGGCTGTAGACCATTGATAATCAATCTTCTCTGTGTCATGTCTCCCAAAATTCCATGGAACACGCACAGATCTTTGTTTTTTTTTTTCAATAAAACTAACTCATTTTTCTAGAGAGTTGAACTTAGTGTTTACAAAAGAGAAAGAAAATGAAAATGTTAAATTCTGTCTGATAAAAGTGTGTAGTAAGGGGTTTGATAGCTTTAAAAAATCTAGAATACTTGTAAAAAACATTTAGTGGAGTACTTGGCTGATTTGACCTATGATGCGTTATTTATTAAGCATAACTCCAATAATAAACAAGGAACCACTTAAATATCAGAAGTCTAAAAAAGACTTTCAGGAATCAATCAAGTTCCGAAGTTACAACACAGCTAAGGTTCATCCTTCCTGACACATATCCCACACACAGACATACACACATAGAGTGATGAATCACAGACAAGTCTAACCTCAGACTAAAAATTTGGGGTATGGTTTTAATGACTGCACTCAAGCTTAATCTGGAATGTTGTTGACCGAGCAACTGAGGAACCAATTGAAAGGGACCAGGATTGGGTTTCTCTTTAATTAGCTAACAGGAGGTAATTGTTCTGCCCAGGTACAATATCTCATCATTATCTTAGAAATACAACATTTTAAAAGTAGTTGTATGATCTGACCTTTTTCTCTGATTGGTAAAAATGTTTTTGTAAATCTATTATGTGCATAAATGGATAGTGTCATAACTCAAAATCGATGAACCACAGACTTACTACATCAATAATCTTTGTAAGACCAAAACCTGAAGGTTATGTCATCAGATATATGTTTGATAAGACTGTAAACTAGACTTTTTTTAAATTTATTTATCAGCATTTCACAGCTTAAATCTCGACGGCCCGATATAGAAAACATTTCTAAAATATTAGTATTTCTAATACAAACTAAAACAAGTAAAAAGAAAGAAAAAAGGAAGAAAAACCTGAAAGCCAAGTAACAGTACATTTAAAGTCAAGACTTCAAGCCAGAACCTTACAGCCTCTTTATTCATTTTCAATCGCACAAAAACTGTTTGTTATAAAATAGAAATTATAAATGACACCTAAAGACAAATTAAAAGTGCCCCAACTGTTGTGTACAAGTATAGAAACATTTGACGTGCACATTCTGCATTTTCACATTCAAATGCACCCAGCTGATTTCTGACTGGATGAGCAATTTCTATACATTACATAAAAAAGACAAGTGGATAAAATGTGTTTTTTTAATAGAAAAAAAAAGGGTTGTACAAGCGAAAAACACATGGGTATTTTTAAGACTGCTTGCACACACACACATACACGTATACACACATGTGAGGGGTTTAAAGCTGACCTAAGGCATTAGTTTTTCCTCACTAATGCAAACAAACATCTTTATTGCTTTGTTTTGTGGATGGTATGATTTATGAGAAAAACTTCAATTCAGCAGTATTTCATTTGCCATATGCCGAGGGGACAGTGAAAGGGCTGACTGTTGGAGGTGGCAAAAGAAGCAGACACTGCATCCAAGCGCACCAGGCAGAGATGCTGCATATGCTTCCTCTTGTGGTCAGATGAAGCATATTCTATTATAGAATTTGTTAAAGACGGTATTTTCTTCTTCTTAAAACTGTGTTTATTTTATTTTCATCTGACTGATGTATTTAAAGTTTGCATCATTTTTTTCTGAATTATTTATTTGGGCTCAGTTTACCTTTCATAACCCATTAAATCATCCCAGCTAAAGAGTCAAGAGGAGGAGATGCAGTGATTATAGTGACTTTTTATATTATAACTCCACTAAAGATTAAAGGGAGAAACAGGGGTGGATATATGAGGGAAGGCTAAAGTGCTGTGCTGGCGTTTTACACACACAAAGACTTTTTAATGCATATGCATCCCCCGATTCTTCTTCACAATTGGGTGCACCTTGAGCAAATTTATTCCAGGATATCTTTCCAACTAGGTTTGAAGATAAAACAAAAAATAAAAAAAGAAGAAACTAGGATTCCGGCTGACAACAATAGAGCATGAGCCCTTCCAGTTGAGGCGCTCGCTTTGCCAGAGTGCTTCCGGTGATGGTCGCTAACGTTAGCCGTGATCTGGCGGATATCACACAGACTGCCTAATGAGCATTAGCATTATAAGTAAGAAACACACAGGTAAAAACACAGAGAAAGGAACCTCCTGAGGATATGTCTAACTTTTTAAATCCCCTTTTTTCCCTCTTCTTTATTTCCCCCCTACGGACCATTAGCCAGTAGATCCCTCCCATCTCCCCTCTGTGCCTCCCTCCTCTTTTTCTTTCTTTCAGCACAGTGCAATTAGCGTACTCATTGAATATTGAAGGTATGAAGAAGAATGGGGCTTTTTAGTTGTTTCTCTTCCGCTAAGACCAGAGCTCCACTGAGGGATGGCTGAGGGCTTCGACTAAATCAGGATGCGGAGCTACAGCAGCACCACTTAGAGCCAAACAATCACTGATCATTTATTTAGTCAACCTTTTTTTTATTCATCCCTGTTTTCTCTAGCCCGGAGCTTTGATTATTTCACTTAGAATCCGTCTTGCGTGATATTTTTTTTAAATTCTACTTACAGCAAACAAGCCTTCTGAGAATTTCAATTTAACATGAGTCCTCAATGCTTAGATTTGCAATGTCAGGCAGTTTGAAAACTGAAAACTGATCTGACTGTTCTGAGACATCTTTCTGCAGCTCAAGGAAGCATTTTATTGGTCATGCACCTTTTTATCTCCTTAGCTTTTTGTCTGGATGAACATGATCTTGTTTTTTAATGTATGTCAACCCTTTGCAACAGAGTATTCGCTGGAATCATATCTCTGTGATTTGTGTGATTCAGAACAAAGTAGTCAAAGAAGTCTACAAAACTGATGTGTAGTCTTGTTGCCTGGACTTTTGCCTTAGAGCTGCGCAGCTTTAGCAGAGAAAGGCCCTTTTGATCAGTTAGATGTTGTAAGTCAAACTGTTAAAAACACAAACAAGCACATATTCAAAAATAATTCTGATTACCACAAACTGTTTGCAGCTACGTATAAACATGCGTTCATTGCCACACTTAAATAAATTGCTTCATGTTCTGAACTTAGCACACACGAATACTGGACTTTTATTCTCACGAGTGGCAAATTGTAACGTCTCATTTGGTCTGTTCCTAATTCCCAAATCTGTCTCACATTGCATGTTATAAATATATGAAGAGTCTTAGCTGGGATGAATATCAAGTCTGGTATGCTGCACTACTTGTTGCTTGAGGGGCAGATCTCACGGGACAAGACTCCGCTGGATGGGCATGTTGAATATGTTGTCGTTAGAAATCGTCACTGTGTTGCTCTGCAGGCCTTATGGGATTGAGAGCTGCTCAGCAAATTTAGCACTTACCTCATGTAAGCCCATTTCTACTACTTTTAGCTAGAAATCTTTTGTTATAGGCTGAAATGAAGTTACCTCCATGGTATATTTTGGAAATAAAAACAATAAAAAAACAGAGCTGGGATCTTATTCTGATGCCACACAGTAACACACTTATACACAAAACTAGGAAGGGAAGCACTGTCATCTCATGTCTTCTACCACTTCCTTTCATATAGCTGTGCTATGTGGTAAGAATCATAATGCATACCATAAATGCACCGCAACATAGGTGGTGATGCAAATACAGGAATCAAATACACACTCGCAGTGTCATTTCCAGGAAGGCATGTCTCACTGCTGTGCAAGTGGCCACAGGCAGCAGCAACAGCAGACTCTTATCACTCTCATTTCTAAAGATTTGATGTGTCTCCTTATAGTGAGCTCGCTTCCTGCAGGCAGCCCTGTGTGACCACATTCAAATAACCACAGCAGTAGCAGACAAATGTTATCAAATTGCATAAGAAGGGAGAGTAGTTGATAGGAGACAGGTTGCAACCAGAGAAGAGACTTCCTATAGGCAGAAGCCAGACCAAAGTTGTAGACAGGCTCCAGCCATCCCTTACAAGTACATCAATGTTTAATGTGGTGGAGCAGAGAAGGGGCCGAACTGTCATCCACAAAGGAGGTCATCTCTGGAGTAGGCTGGCTGTAGTGCGACCACAGCAATTTAAAGAGTTTGACAGGAGACATGAGTCTGTCACACAGTATTCCTGTGGGAGACACTACATTGGCGAGGTCATGGTCTTTTGTACAGCTTTGTCTAACAGCCCTATCTTACGACGGAGTATTAGGGCCACCAAAAAAAAAAAAATTAGAGCCACCAAAAAAAAAAAAAGTAAAATTACGAGATTTTATCTCGTAAATTTAGGAGATAAAAACTCGTAAATTTACGACTTTTTATCTCATAAATTTACGACTTAAAATCTCATAAATTTACGAGAAAAAAGTCGTAGATTAAGGAAAAAACACCGAAGTTGTCCGTTTATCGGAACCTAGCTTGAAGATGAAGTATGTGGAGCCTTTTGTGAAGCTTAATTTCCGGATTATTATAGGTTTAAAACAAAGAGATTCTGAACCTTTTGGCGACTCAAAATCAGATTAGTTTCCGTGTAGCAGTCTTTCCGGGGTTCAGTGTCAGTAAAGCGGAGTTTAATATGTAAAATAAGGAGCTCAGAGACACGTTTGGGTGTAGACAATCGCTGCAGCCTTTATTCTCCTTTTCATTCACATATCCTGAAGTTCATTTGTCTCATTACGTCATGAACCTGTCATCCCAACACCAATGCGGAAGTAAACAGTCTTACAAACGCCCCTTCCTGCAGATGAAATGTCCCGTTTCAGCATAAAACAATAAAGAGGAATGAAAATAGTGTTTTATATTGGCTTTGGAACGTTGAAAATGCCCAAAAAGTGCTCCTCCTTTTGTGTGACGGAAGCGTCACACAAACGTAGAGTCTTGTCTTTGGTGGAGGAAGAAAGAATTCAAGCGAACAGCTGCAGGGACACCGACGACGGATTCATCGGGCTGCAGAGATCCTGCAAACCAACCATCAATAAATAAAACTTTAATGAATCGGAAATCAAACAAATGACCTTCCAGACATTTAGAACGTTATCAATAAACATTCAGCTCACCTGTTCAACAAAGTTTAGTCGGTCTTCTCTGCGGCTGCACGGCGTTCACCTGCTGCTCTGCATGCTCACTTCCACTGTAATCTCCTAAAATTACGATTTTTTTTCTCCTAAATTTACGAGTTTTTATCTCCTAAATTTACGAGTTTTTATCTCCTAAATTTACGAGATAAAATCTCGTAATTTTACTTTTTTTTTTTTTTGGTGGCTATAATTTTTTTTTTTTTTGTGGCCCTAATACTCCGTCGTACCTATCTCAAAATTTTACGAGTATTTATTTTTATACTTTTTTGTCTAGCATTCTAACTTAATGTTAATCCATACTGAAACATTGAATTTAGTATGCACCTGCAATATATATATAAATATATATATATATATATATATATATATTCTCCTTTTTTAAGAATCTGTGTAAACACTTTTAAAACCTCCAACAGGTATCACAGTGTGTGTGAAATCAAATCCCATCAACCTTACCTTTAAGTTACTGTAACAAAGAGACACATGGTATCTTTCCTGTGAAGGATAAACCCTCGTGAGAGCAGGTTTGAAAAGTTTGAAGCTATTTGTGAAAGGACATCCTGCGATGATAAACATACAGCTAAGCGACAGACACTTTGATCAGAGTGAGAAGAGGCCTCTGTCTTCAAATCCACTCTGACTCAGTGGGAACCCCTTCATAGCTGTCTCCTTCTGTGTGAAAGGCCGCACACACTCACACAGGAAGTGCCTGTTCTTGTTGCAAGCCCAAATACCTGCAAGCTGTGATTACCTGGACTAGATTCTAGCTTTTTTATTATTCAGGACATCAGTTGAAAAAGGCTGGTGTGCACTTGGAGGGGAGGGGAAAACCTACCCAGAGTTACATGTGACCTTCATCTGCTGTGCCCCTGGAAAGGTCTTTTAGTTGATACAGACACAAAGGACAGAGACAGCAGAGATTGCAAGCATGAATGAGTAAATTAACACTAATGATTCTCCATTTTCCCCAACTCAGGATATATCAAAGTGTTGTTTTTTTGTCTAATAAAGCATAACAATTCTGCAGGTGTTTACATGTATGTGTCAAAACTAAATTTGCTCTTCAGTGCACAAAAATCAAGCAGTGTACATATTAGTTTAGGCATGTGTCCTGAAGGGCTGTCAAACCTGGGGCATCTGGGGCTGGCTAGTAAGAAGGTATAGAGAAAAAAGAGAGGAAAGAGGGAGGTAAAGTGCTGACTCCGACACCGTCTCTGTGTGTCGTGAACACAGGAACCAATTAGCCCAAAGTCAGCTTCCGTTGCCTGCACCGTTATAGGACCTCCTCCCGAATCCCCTGGGCTGACTGAGGCTTCAGGGCTACGGTGGCATACATGGTGTATACAGAAGAAAAAACACTCAAAAGGCGGTCTTTTAAATGGACAAGGACTGAGAGCAGGGAGGGTCAAAGAAGGAACAGCGGCCAGGGTTGAGCTTTAGTGTAAACAGGCTATGGTCAAGTCCTTACTGAAATGTTTTCTCACCTCTAAAAACACCTCAACTCACAAATACCACATCGTCCTCAGCACATTTCCTCTGAAGAAGAAAACATATTTCACAATATCCTCACATCTAAAGGGGACTTATAAAGTCAACCACTTCTTCTCACGCCACACATCAACTTATCTGCTCACAGACTCAAGTAAAATACTTATGGAAACTTGTACACTCACTCAAAAAAAGTCTGTGAGAGTTTACACATTTTTGCACAAAAGAAAAAAAAAATGCACACACAAACTATACACCCCCCATACTAACCTACACACTGTTCCAGGAGGGCAATGGGTGACAGTCTTTTTATGACAATTATTGATCCTCTGAAGCTCAGTAAAAACTATCCTCAGACAGACAACAAAAATAACTGTAACCATATAACAGCTTCCTGACTGAGGAACAGATCCCACAGAGCGACCACGTGACCACACTATTCCTGGAGCATACCGTGGACCCCTAACAGACCTAGAGGACTGTCCAGGAATGTACAGTAAAGAAAATAGCAGATTAAAAAGAAGAGTACTTTCAGACTTTGACAAACCAAAGTTTAAAAAATGGCAGTTTTGTATATGTATTTTTTGTACACTTACAGCCTTTCACTTTGATTGTTTATGTGAAGCTCGTCTCCCTCACCATATGGTGTGCCTCACTTTTAATTATGATAATATCAAAGTCTTTGTCTTGCACAGTCCATTTATGTAATAACATTTTCTCATTGCAGTGTTCGCAGTATGCAACGCCCTTCATACCCACACACGCACATTTCCTCTGGCAGATACAGAACTTATCAAATCTACACTCAATGGAAACCTTATGAGCATGTCTTCTAAATACCACAGAGAAAAACACGAAAAGAGAGGAAGCATAGAGGTTGTTCACAGCGTAAAAGTATGTTTTCTTAGTTTTTGTAATACATTTGTAGCCTGCAATGAGTCAGTTGTTCACTCTCAGACCTACACTATTGTAAATTAAAAAGGGATCAAAATTCCAAAAGCAGGCTTTGAACATTACCTTGCACCTTGACAAAGTCAAACCGTCAGTGACTGTCTGAAATAAATATGACAGATTTGTGAATCTGACAGATGAGTTTTAGGATTTATATAAGTGGAGTTTGAAATAATTCAGTGATGTTTGCATGACACAATCTTTACATATCTTCAGTAAATTGGACATAAACATGATAAAAAAATACATAGAAAACAAATAATGCAAGAGGATAAAAAACATAGCAGCAGTAATGATCTGCATTTAACTCAGTCTGAAGCTAGTTTGATGCAGCTTTTACGCAATAAAGGTTCAACCAAGATCCATCTCTGATCTGTTTCCACTCCCTGGTTGCTTATTCATTCAAACTCCCCTGTGGCAGAGAAACCCTGCCCTTGTTTGCCAGCACCTACAGGTCTGTGCAATTGCTAAACCAAAAGGGGTTTTTGTCACTACTCTTCATCAAAACAGGAGACGTGTACAATGTGAGATGGAAAAACATTTCTCCATTTGTGGCAATGATCACTAACAACAATTTTCAGCACTTTAGTACTTTTTACTGCAGACACACAAAGCTGTTGTCATTTACACTTCAATGATCAAACTTTTTTTTAAATAAACGATGAGCAGCTATCTCTACTTGGATTTGCTCCTAAGGAGAAAGCAAGGATGGGATGACAGCAAAGTTGACAAATGGGCAAACCCGAGCATCGAGGACGTGACACCAGAGTCACGCTTACTTCTTGTCCAGAAGTTGGTTGTGCCGTGGGAAAACTTCCATTGATTCTTTTTGGTGTCATCTCTTTGATAGCCCACGTCTGATCATACAGCATACTGGACACAAGCCCGTGGACTTGGAAACGTGCACAAAATTATCTAATCGTTATTCAAGTGGTATTTATGAGTAGTGTTAACTTTGAAATTAAGATAAATGCTGGATAAAGAAGATTGTCTGTGTTTGCCCCATTCATGTTTTTCTTTTTAAAATACACTTGTGTAGCAGGGTAGAAGGATAAGGTAAAGAGCTGTTTGTAACATACATCAAAAGAAATATATCATAACTGAACATCATTGCAACATTTGTCTTTGGAGCATCACTCAGCTGTCATGTCTTTCTACCGTTCAAGCACCACCTGTTCCATTTCCGTTTGGGCTCTGTGACTACTCTCAGAGATGGGAAAAAGACGCAATACAGATGTATGCTATGGCAGATCAGGTCATTTTAAGGCACAGCAAAGATGCCTCAGAGGTGCAATGGAATGGCTGCATACATGGGGCTACACAATGAAGCACGCTGGTTGTCAGACTAAATGTAATTCAGTCATGTCAAACGCCAACACTCCTCAGTCCAAACATGAGTCTGGCACTCATCCAGCCTAGTGACAGAAGCTTCTTATCATTGTCATTCTTCATCTTTCCTCAAAAGTCCATTGTGTGCCTTGTTAGGACTGCTTCTGCTCAAGTCTTTTTTTCAAACCAAGAGACAACATGCTCTCTAAAGTACAGCAATACTGGTCTGCATTGAAACCCTTCACTCCCAAATGTTTTGAGATGGAAACCTTAAAAAGAGAAAATCAATAGATCTTATTTCATCTTTCCAATAACACATCACGTCTTAGCACCTTGATAGCACTTGGCTGTGGTGGTATCTTCTCTAGAAAACACTCACTGGTGCTTTGCAGCCCCCTTATCCCTCTGCTAGGGGAGGCCTCTTTGATCTCAAACTTATCTGCTTCATTTCTGTCCTCTTATGTGGTACTCGACAGCCATCACTTTGATTTGTGGTCAGGCTCAAGTCAAATGCATTAACCGCATGGTGTGCATCATCTTGTGTAAACAAACACACAAATATACACCTCATCAAAAAAAAAAAAAAAAAAAGGGTCGTTTTGTAAACCTCAAACATACGAAATGAGTGTTCTTGTTTTGCCAGGTGTTTGATAGCATTTCTAAAAGAGTGTGTTTAACTTTTGTCACATAAGAAAGAAGACACCAAAGAGCTCTGCTGTCAGTGCTGTGGCGTGTATTTCATCAGGTCCAAACCAAGTTTTCTTTTGGTGTTTTTAAATGCAGCCAGAATAACTCACTGGCTCAGAATTCACATAGATAATTTGTCAAGTTCTCCCTTTTTTTCAACCTGATAACAAGTCTCATAGTTATTCTGAACTAGAATGAATACATTCCTTTAAAAAATGTGAATACAATAAGACGTTAAACACATTTCAGAAAAACTTTAGTCTGCCTAAACAGCAAATAAAAGTTATCCTTTTAACACATCACTGGACAAAATGGTGTAGTTTCTGACTTTCCATAATATTGTGTATGAAAAGAAGACATCTGTAGCACAAACACAGTCACGTTTGTGAAACACACCATAAAACAAACTGCTTCTGTCCGACTTATGGTGCACTACAAACAAACAAACAGAGTAAGTAAATGAATATTAAAGCTAGAGTGCCGCTGCTGTCACACTCCTGACTTTGTGAGCCATGCAGAGAACACATTTCTAGGAGTGGTAACCTCAGTCGCAGCCACATACTTATGAAGCAGTTGATGTTCTGCACCAGGCAGGAAGGAAGCAGTGGGTCTTATTTTCAAAGTATTAGGTAGGAGATTGGTGTCATGGTTATAAAACCAATCCCACAGGATCCCATTTTCAAGGCAGATGCTCTACCATTAAGTCCCTGTGATGAAATACTTCCTATTGTCTCATTTGCAACATTATTAACACCACTCAGACAGGGGAAAGTTGTCGATTTTATTGCACTCCATTTGTGGCTGTTGTTTGTTTCTTTTGTTTACCCTTGGGCTTGTTTCCAAGTCCTGTTAGGAGGGTTTGTGTCTTACTGAGGTAACTTTAGATTTAACCGTTGGTCTCCAATCTCAGGACAACAAGGTCTTTTCCTTACATTATTTTGACAAAAAACTATCACATTATTTTGTAATATTGTCTCTGATTTGTCAGCATGTACTGGAGCCTGGTGTGAATACGCCCCTAATATTTGGACATTATTGATTAGATTCTAGGAAGTTCCTTTTAACTGAACAATGCAAAATCCTCTGGTTGGTTTTAAGTGAAGGGATTAGTTGTGAAAGCTGGTCAATAACACAGACTCATTGGGCCACTTGCACTTTTTCCTTTTGCAACTTAGTGTTAAAAAAATTAATTCCCTATGTCACAGCTATTCGTATTATTGTATTCCCTTCAAACATTGGACAACCTTTCATTTGGGATCCAACACAATTTTTTTTTTTTTTTTAAATTTCATTTAAAATGTGTAAACAGTAACCCCACATAATTTTCCTTCTTCATCTATGTTGCGCCAAAATTATGCAAATGCACAACTTGTAGAGATAATGTTTAAATAGACATTTATGTAGGTGCGACGGATGCTGCTGCAATAGTACCTGTTGCAAATAAAAAAGACGAGTTTTCCCAGGAATAAATAGTCTGTAAAAATAATCTTTTAAAAAAATTACATCATTCTTTCCTGTTGACTCTTTCTAAGGTTTTGCAGAAGAGGTCCAGCTTTCTTTGTGCCACACATTTTAAAAACATAATGGGTCTATATGAGTAATGCATTATAAAGAGTTTGTGGCATTTTCTGTCTGTGAGACAAGGCTGTTCTTCTTCCATTAATTAGCATTGACTTAGGAAAATAATTAATGCAGAGTAGTCCAAAAAGTCAAGGCAATTGTTATTTTTATGATAATTTTCTTATGTTATATCCTCACCAAGCATCTGTTGCATGTCCAGGAACATGCTGGTTTTATGACCATGCGTTCAGCTCCGGATGTTCACGACAGACAAGGACTGGACAGGCAGGGAGTGGCAGGGAGGGGCTTCTTCTTTGTTTTTCTACTGTTTTTCAAGTGCATATTAGCCATATACAGTTGGAAGAGGCTTGGTGTGAAATGTTGAAGTGCAATTCTTGTGAATCTTGCTCCAGGCAGTTCTGTTATGATATATGTAAGACTTGGGATCATAATTCCGGCTAGGCATAAAACCCGCAATTAATAATGTCTCCTCCATGATCATGTTTACAATGGTTGGCACTCCTGTGCTTTGATGGGGACACTACCCAAACGGCACTACCGAATCTGAGTCCAGGATTGGTCAAAGTTCAGCTGTTTGACATTCAAGCAGTATAGAAAGTTCAGCTAATTAAACTTTCAGCATGCATTTTGAACACAGAAGCCTGTAACATGGGTTTAGGAGTGCTTACTTAGACTTTTCATTGAAAGTGGTCGCTTGAGTGCTAGTTGCCGTGGCCTACACAAAAACATAAGGGAAAAAAAGTTTGTCTTTGAGCCTTTGAAAAAAAAAGAATAAACAAAGCTGCTGCAGCACTTATCTAAACATATACCCAAGCAAAAAAAGAATAAATAAAGCTGATACATATATTGGGAACCATGGAGCACTTCAAAATGTGACAAATTAAAGGCTTTTATTTCCCATGCAGCTGTACTTTCTGTATGCAAGCCCTGTGCAGCTACATGTGAAATAGATCCCTTCGCCATCCAGAGTCCTTCACGCTGTTTGGTAGCGACATTCCTAAAAAAAAAAAAAAAAAAAGAAAGAAGTGTGCACACAGTTTAGATGGAGCATGGAAGATCCAACTCTGGAAACAGTGTCTCTGTTTTAGTGGAAAGAATTAAATTCTACTGGAGAAAGAGCATCACTGGAGGGAAGGTTTATCTGCAGTGTCTGCAGTTGGTGTGTTAATTTCTGGAGGTGTCTCCTCATGATGGGGGATGTTGTTGGAGACCATAAGGTAATAAGGAAAGCTAGGTAAAAGGCAAGTTTAAGGGATGCTGAAGGCTTCTAGTAGCATGTTATCTATTTAAATAAAGCCTAGAAGATCTGTGTGATCGCAGAAAAAAAAAAGAAAAAAACACGAGGGGAAAAAAGAGCAACCATGTGGACTCATTTTCATGAACAAGAAAAAAAATCTCAGTAGTTTTCAAGCTAAATACCTTATTACCCCACCCTTTAAGGTTGTTGTGTTTGTGTGTTGTGTGTAAAACATGTTTTATGGAGAGCTGAAGAACAGTGGAAGACAGAGTTTATGTAGGAGCAGCCGTGGGAAAGAGTCTTGTTAGAGCAATAAATTGAGCGCCATCAATGAAACAAAGTTGCAGCATTCAAATCAGTCGTTTCATGAGCCACAGAAACAATCAAAGCAATAAAAGCTTTCTCTGCTTGTTTGCCTCCTAAGTGTGTTAGTCATTTTGAAATAAATGAGTTTGTGCTTGCTTATTGTCCACTTATCTTGGTGTCTGCAAGAAAGACAGGAAGAAAAAGACAGATAGGGAGAGGCAAGAAGGAGAGACGCAGACATACTTGCAGAGCGTGTGAGAGAAAGCGTTAGAGATAAGGAGTGGAGATTTCAGATATAGCCTTTAGCAGTTCAGCCGTGATGGCGGTTGAACACAGCTGTCAGACCCAGATGGCGAGGTGTTAATAACATTCAGAGTTTTGCAGCGCACCGTTTATTTTCTAATAATAAAACTGTTAGCGCTCACTAATAGCCTAGCCACTGCCTGCCAAGCACACGTTTCAGCGCACCTCTTACTGCCATTTATGTTTCGTACTCCAGAGTAGAATGAATCTATAGTTACCAATCCACAGACTGAACACTGCCCAGAAACATGTCCTTAACTGTGTGTCAAAAAAAGACATTCAAGATGAAAAAAAGTATTCATTTTGTATGTAAACTCTGGTGAAATGATTTTAAAATTAAGTGAATTGGCCTGTAACTGATGCTATTAAGGGGCTCAGTTATACCCAGCCTAACCTGATGCAACATATTAAGCGAGTATCAGACTAAAAAAGCTATTTTGGATTTATGATATTGGATTTTAGCCAACATGCTTGTGATATCCGACTCATCCTGCTCTGTGCAAATACCAACATGCATGCACAGTTTTTTTTCCTTCCTCCTGGTTTCAGAAAGCAAACTAATCTTTCTTTTGATCAAGATAATTACTTTTTTGTGTCTTTTGCTGTGAAGGCCCCATTTGCATACGCAGAGGGGTGCATTCAAATGCTTGAACGTATACCGTATAGCCTATACATAAAAAAGAGTTGTTATTTTCAAGAAGAAAAAAATATATATATTTCACATACCGGAGTGCATTAGCAATAAATCAAGTATGTGTGCATGCTTGTATGTGTGTGTGGACCTTGTTGTCTTCAGCTTCACCATGAGATTCACACAACATTTTATAAATTTGACCTTTAAAGTAACTGTTTGCTGGAAGTATAATGGCACTAACCCAGATCAAACAAATATTTTATTTGTCTGTTTGTCCATCCAACACTCTATCTGAATAGATATACTGAATTGGACTCACGACTGGACTTTGTCTGTGTTCTTGTTCTGGACAGAGTACCCAGACTCTGAGACTAAAACAAAAGGTGCTATTCTGCTAAAGTGCAGACTCATCAGACTGTGCTCCACAATAGAGAGTTGATGTGGTGTGACACAGTATGTCACTGACCCTAAGAGACTGCGGCTTCCTTTTATAGACGCTTCCTTTTTTGGGTTTATTTATTTTATAATAAAATATCTAATTCAAATATAGATGAGTGCAAAAAAATGTCTGGTGATGAAAATACTTTTTCTTTTAAACAAAAACAAAAACAAATGTATACAATTACTGTATATATACAGTAAATTTTTTATGTATTTAGATGGATAAAGAGAGAGAGAGGTTTTAAAATACCTTTAATGACCAATCATCATTGTATAAAGCAAATATTCACATCATGGTAATGTTTTTGCAAATATTTTGGCCTTGAATATGCTGAAATTAAATAGGCCTCTCTCTGAGAGATAATTTCCAACTGTTAGGCAGGCTGTAAAGACACAGCAATGCACTCATAATTACCCAGGAAAGCAGGAGCAGCCTCCAGAATTTATCAACCACCTCCAAACAAGAACGGCCATAGCTAGGAAGAGGTGTTTATGTCGATGTACTTACATTTTCTAAGTAACCAGCACTGTCATAAAACTATAATGCATCTCCATTTGAGTTTAAATTCAGAAAAAAAAATGACCTGGTATAGAAATGATATTACACCAACCTAGCAGAGAAGAAATGCAAAAGTTAACTGAGAAAAGCAAAAACAAAGATGGCACAGCAATTAACTTTATATGAACCCAGTAAGTCATCCTGTGCAACTCAGAACATAAATAGGTGTCTTATCTGGCTGTCCTTTGTCAACATTATTTTTCTGCAGTATAAGTTAACCCAAGCATTCAGCATGAGTCTTATGTTCACTGTGCTACCAGAATTGGGCAATTTAAAGGCACAATTGTAGGTTTTGTTAAAATCTTTCCAATTCAAAGTTTAAAAAAAGAATAAACTTAACAAGGAATTGAAATTATTTTTGATTGTCTGTAAGGAGGATCAGTCCGATTGGAGGTTCACGTTGGCTTTTAACACAACATTTAAAAAACAAATTAGTCGTTGTGGCTGCATGTGAGTTTGAGACTGTGTAGAGTTGCATAGGTATATGTGTGTGCGACAGAAGGTTCTTGGGCTGCTGTGTGCAGTACCAGCTGGGAGGGTGGCTGTCAGAATGGCCCTGTTTCCTGTGTCAGCTCGAAAATAGGTCCAAACACAGCAGAGATGCACGACACACTCTGGCTATTTACAGCACACACAGTGTGTGCGCAGGATGATGCCAAGTGCATGGAAGTAGACGTACTGTATATGCTCCCAAACTAAAAAAGAGTGTCCTGTAAATAGCACACAAAATCACAGTGCAAAGAAATATTGCAGAAAAAAAGGCATCTCTTAATGAAAAACATATATAATTATAGTTTGCTTACATGAAATGTTTAGGCGTAAAATAAAACCAGTGTGCTTGGGAACAGTGTATGCCCTTGACCCTTCCATATGTAGGCGTTGTGAGAGTGTAGAGTATGGTAGACGCACTGCGCCCTGCTTATGTCACTGCACCCACCTTCTGCTTGTTTTAAGGTTGTACTCTGTATGACAACCAGCAAATCTCCCAAAAGATTTATGTCATACGTGCACCTTCGCTGACTTACTTTTGGTATGTTTTTTTTTCATGTGTGCAAACTTTTACTGATTTCTCTTCACAAATTAGAGCATACATAATTCTGTTTTTTAAATTTTTCTTTCCACACTATATAATCATCTTGTATCAATTCTCAGAGCAAAACACAAAACAGAGATGTATTAGTTGCTATTTTATTGCAGATGGCAAAACTATCCAGAAGGAGGCCAGTTTTGAGTTTTGCTCTTTAGCAATTACTCACAGACTGCATTGTGATGTTCAAATGTCTGATTTCCAGCATATTGTGGTTGCAGAACTAGAGAAGTCACAGTGTTCCACCATGCCGGTTAGAGTTCTGACACACCACCACCATGCATTGTAACAAATCCATCCCCACACCTAACAGAAAAAGTAGCAAAGCCCAGTATTGTTCTGCACTAAATCAGCAGTGAGAGAGCGTTTGAGTTCCAGCAGCATTGTAATACTGAAATCCAACATTACTGGTTTCCCAAAGACATGCCTTGGTAGGGGAGGCACCTGTTCAACCACAAGACTGACTCAATTTAGGTTGACATCTTGTCAAATTAAATTGTAATTACACACATTTAGAACACCCTGCCTTGTTGCTTCTTGTGTTTTGAACACATCCACCCCCACTGTTCCCAAGCAGCACAAAACCACTTGATGCAGTCACATCAAAACTGTTTGAATATTTGCTAGATGCCGCTCCTGTCATCTTTTTGAGATCGGTGGGGCTTCTTCAATGTTTTTTTAATGTTCACCCACGCAAGTATTCATTGTTTTATTTAATTCTTTTTTTTAATTTTGAAAGAAACTCCCATAACCAGATGTAACGTTTAGTTTTAGGCTGTTTAGTTTCACTTTGTTGTAGTCTGCCCACATTTTCTCTGATTGTATGATCTTGTATGTGTGTTTATTTTTATGACAGTTTCCATCTTTGGTTTCAATTAGAACACCAAAGGTGGCTGAGATGGGTAAACATAGTGACACACAAAGTGGAAGAAGGGACCACAAAACCCATTTTCTCTTTGGTTTTGCCAAACAATACAACATAAAATGAACAAACAGGTGGTTCCTAAATTATCCTAATATATTTGAAAGAAAATAAAGCGCTTTGTGTTTTTGACTGAAATGAAAGGCGCTATATAAATAAATAAAGTTTGAGTTTGAGTTTTAAAAAGACAGGTCTCCTCCACAGCTGGGCTTAGCTTTAAAGATGACTACTGACCTGTTGGTCAAACCACGTCTTTATTTATGCATTTTGTGTTTGTGCAGCGTAACGAGCTGAAACTGAACTGAACCAGGAGTGGAGGAAACAACCATACGGTGGCATATATCTGCAAACACTGTCAGTTTTTAATCATCAGTACTTCCCATCCACTTGATTGAGGAGGTAAAGGGGGAGGAGGAGAAGGAGGAGGTGACTTATAAGGGAACCCATAAAGCAGCTCAGGCTTTCTTCAGATTGTACAGAAATCATTTTAATTGCCACTGAGAGCAGCAGAGCTTTGAATTTTATCCCCCTGCTTCTGTTTGTCAGCATCAGTTTCTTTGTCTCTGTCGATCCCACCCCATATGGGCCGAGCCTGCTCCTTCCTTATTGTCTAACATATTTCTCCAAAAATATTTTTTTTCCGTACATGCAACCGGCAGCCTCCACCTGCAACTGCCGAGAAGGGAGAGTTATGCACACAGGTCATGTCAGCCTTTAACATCTAGGCACCATGTAACTGAGCTTAAAGCAGAAAAGCGAAACAACAAATCCTGTCATTTGTGTGTACAGTGTAGGTGTGTGTGTATGCTTGTGTGTGCACTCATGCTCAGTGAACCATAAAGCTCAGGTCAAATTCTTCTAGTGTTGGGCTTAAAGCTACTTTGAATGAGCCAACCTGTGCTCATCTTCTATCTAATCTTCCTGCTCTTGTGAATGTAGGAAGGAGGAGAAAAAAAATCCATATTCTTTTCATCCTCCTGTGACCACTGTGCCTGTGAGACAGCAGCTGTGGGAATGGAGACGGATAAAGGCGGCTCTGCCTCTGACCTCCCTCTACTTCAACACAAGGGTGGAGATAAACAGGGCCACAAGGATCACTAACGTCTTTCTTTCTCAAGAGCCCACAGACTTGACGGCACACGCACACACACACACACACACACACACACACACACACAACGGCAAAGGCATCTCATTAAAGCAACAGTAGGTGAATGTTGCAACAGCAGTGTGCCACTGGGAGAGGGGTCTATTAGGGATGCTATCAAGAGATGAAGTTGGGAAATTAGTCAGTGTGCTGCTCCTGTGTGCTTCTAAATTCAGGTGTGACATTTGTGTTTGACGAATGTTTACTTCTGACCCGAGGGATCCTTCAAGGAAGTCGCTATCTCTGCTTATTGAATGAATCATTATAATATTCTAGTGACTTGAAGTAATATAAGATTTAATAAGATAAATATTATGTTCACATGAGAGTCTTTGTCCAAAAAGACAGCAGAGGCAGCAGGCAGTTCACCCTGAATTAGTCTTCCCTTTTCTGATTTTTTTTTCTTTTTCTTATTGGGGATTTTTGGGAGATATACTTCCTTTCTGTTCCCCTGCTCCCTCAGCTGTCGCAACCCGTCACTACAAGTATTGCGCAGCAGCCGGAGGGACACAAGGAAAGCTTTGTCCCTCTCCATCATCCTACTTTCACATCATTCTCACTAATGGCTATTGCAGAATGTTGGGTTGTATTTTATGTAGCTTTAATCTTTCTATGTGTGTGTGTGGTTATTTGTCTCTTTCTTTTCTTCCCCCGCTTAATGTCAATGTGGTCATAGATGCAAAAGGAACATCATGATATTTTATATTTTTGTAATACACAAGTATGTATGTATATATAATTAATATCATAATGAAAATCAAACACAGTCGTTGCCTATGGCTTGAATCCATAGATATACATGGGTCTAATTTTGGTTCGTCAGGGGTCATTAGTGTAATCCAAGTAGACAGTAGTTTATACTAGATATATGGCATAGTATTCCCTTTCTATTTCAGTGTGTGTTTTCTTTCCTTAGCATCTATATGCAGCCACTTCCGATAATGTCATCCTATACCGTTCCCCGCTCTTCGCAACCAGACACTATCAGCTGTGAACTCATCACTCTCCTTTAAAGACCAGGTCACAGAGAGGAAGAAGGGGAAAAAAAGCTAACAGCATAGCAGGATGCAAAGATGCTGGACGCTATCAATGCAGGTGCTACTACGTGGAAGAAAACATGCCTTTCTGAAAATAAAATTCAACAAACAAAATCTGTTGGACTGTGGCTGGAAAACTTCATACTAAAAAGGAAGAACATAAACGCAAATGGACATTCCACAAGGAAATTAAGAAAACAACATCAGTTTAACAACTCAAGTGCTGCAAAGTCATAAAATGCAGCTGCAATGAAAAGGCCATCAAAAATCACTGTTGTGTGTAAATCTTTGAAATAAATAAAAGGAATACATGAGAGAGACTGACTACAGCGAAGTCAAACAAGAGTGTTAAGACACCGCCAAATCCTTTGCAACCAATAATGACATTTTTAAACATATGAAATAAAGTTAAGATGAATTTAAGCAATTATTCAAGAACATATTTATAATAGATTTATTTTTCCAGAAGTTTTCTTTTTTCCTAAAAGTGCTCTGCGCTTTCTTTATGGAGGGCAACGCCTCTTGACACTGGTAATATATTATAAAGTACGTATGTGTTGGAGTGAGAACTTGAAAATAATTTCCTGACAAAGTGGTGGGCAGTTCCTGAATTCATAATTGGTCTTTGAAACAGAGATGTTTTTATTTGTATTTTTTTCTATTTAGGCATTGTATGTAAAAAGTGGGAACACCTGTAACTCAAATCACTTCAATATGGATTTAGGGTTTTCTTTCTTGGTAATCTATTTCACAGTTTAAAAGTGTAAATGTCAAGGTTTTGCCTCATTTGAGAGTAGAAGTAAATATGAGTTTGCATCGCCGTTTGTTCTCTTCAATCTTAGCATGGGACCGCACTGTTATGAGCTTTTCTCTAGGAGCTTTTGCCATACAGTGGATATCTTTTGCATTTTCTACTGAATATGTTTCTCCCGAATATTGATTTTTAAGAGATTTCTTCATGCTGATATGGATCCAGTGTGGCCTGAGTGATTTTTGCAAGTGCATGTGGTACTTTTTGACATCTGTTGTGATTAGTAACTATGACAGCTAAAATATATTCCCTTCAGAAATGAGCTAATTAAGCTTTCAAAAGTCAAACTAATGTCTTGACTTTAACAACAAATCCACAGAAAGTTAAAGAGTACAAGCTGAGGGATGCAGAGCGGCAGCAAAGGCAAATAAAACATTTGTTTAAAAGCATTTCACCATTGGGAATTACAAATTCATATGATGAGCTTGAAATACTGCTGAAAGAAACACAATCTAATGTGAATGAAATTATGTGTTTTACACAGGAAGCTGAACCATGCAGGAGGGGTTTTGAGGTCACATGAAGGTATATACAAATGGCATTGAAATACTTTACAGCAATTAGCCTTGTGTCACCAATCAACCAAGGAACTTTTAATCAAGCAAGGCCTTTAAAAGGAGAGGTGTGGAATTATTTACAGAACTTAAATGAATACTAAAAGAGCAAAAGAGGCTTTATCAGGTCTCTGAGGCCATGTACTCTCCGAGGGTGACTCCACCAATATCTCTGTAATTATGAAGAGAAAAAGAGCATTCCTCAGCCTGGTTAACCAGAACTATGAGGGAGAGAAACAACCCTTCTCCCCCATCTCCAACATGCACATACACCCACAAACACACAGGCACACACAAACCCAGCCCCGTCGTTCAGTTTCTCCTACTTTAGCGACCCCCCCCCCCCCCCCCCCCTCAATAATTTAACAGTTACAGCAACTCAGGCTTGTAAACACAACAGTTATGTCTGCGCCCACAGAGCCATGACGCAGACATACAGGCTCCACTACCCCTGCAGCTCACAAGTACAGTAATGCTCCCTTCTGCTCTCCCCTCTTCTCTCTTCACCTATATTACTTTCAGCACCAGAACTCCATGCAGCCACTTCTGTAATAGTCACTGTCTTTAGTCTTACCTTTTTATTGTTTATTTAGCATATTTTGTGACAGAGCGTGCCATAAAATTGACTGTCAATTGTTAAACAATGACTTTCAACACCCTCATGGTTTTCAAAATTAGTTTTAGGCACTTTTATGTTCCATACCGCAACATGTGTGGATTGTTGAATTGTTATTTGATTAAAATATTGTTGGTACAAATAATTTGGGGGTTTTATTGATTTTTGATCAAATTAAAGAATTTCCAGATTTAAATTTACACTGTTATTTTTTTTGTTGTTGTTGTTGAGTTTTTAATGTACTTATCATGTAAAGATAGCATCTGGAATCAGAATTACTTTTCATCTTGGTGAACTGCCTCTGTTTCCTTACATATTTTCAGTAATATTTGGGAATAAAATAAAGTTCATTTGAGATGGTCAGTCCTACAACTGACCAATGTTAGTACGATAAATAAAAACTTTACATATATCAAAATATTTTGGAAACTAATAAGTGCATTTTATAAATGACAGCCAAACAGCTACAGCCTTGATAGAGGCCATAAACTTTATGATAAGTATTTGATATTCCTTTATAGTTTTAGCTTCTGGTTTTTAAAATATTAATAACATCCTATTATTATATATTTGGTGAGAATTTAGTTTTGGTCACTTTTAAGAACTAAGACACCAAATCAACAAACACTCAAAGAGAGAACAAATGGTGTGAATTTGAATTAAACTTAACCATGGACTATGTACTGCTTTCATTTTATCACTATAAATAAAGCACAGGGAACATAACAGTGAATTATTGAGATAACCATGTTATAATATGATACCAAATTTTAATTGGCAGGGGAAACACAAGCCTTTTACCAGCAGTGCACATTCTACAAAACCGCTGCTTCTGTGTGCAACACTTTGTGAACAATGTGCTAAAATCTCAGGCTTTCATTTCTCTGTTAGTGCACACATTATAGTGTTTCTAATTCAATTAAGCATGATGGTACTTTTGCCCAGAGTACTAAATAAAATAAAGACTAACAACTTTTTTCCAATTGTTACTGTCCGACATTAGGAAAAAGCAAGAATTGTATTGTTATTAAAGGCCATTTGTGTTTAGTGTTAAAAGGAAAGCACAAAGCATTAGGATTGGAATGTAAGTAATGTGCACTTAAACTTACAGCCCTGTTCCCATTGCATAGACAGCATCGTTTAGCGGGCGGCAATAACTCTGGTAGAATGCTGCTTCAAATGTTCTCTCTGCTTGTTTTTCCTATTGTCACTCTCAGCTATGCTTCTCTTAAATGGTGCACAAGTGTAAAAGATGAAAGATGGGACACATTTGCTCCTCAGAGTTACTTGCTTTGTAAAATTCACTGTGGTCACACTTATGTGAACATAAAGACTAAAAGGAAGAGACAAATAAAACGTGATATGATGCAATGCTACTGCAGGGCTTTCATTTTTGCCTTTAAAAAACCGAAACGTGTTTGCTATAGAGAGTGGAGCTGAACTCCATCAGTGTAAATGCAAACTTGGCCTCCAATGAGTCCAAGCACCCAGGGTGAAAGACTGTGAGAGGTGCTGTATGGCAGGATGAAGTGTGTTCATTTCCTTATTTATTGACTCACTTGCTTTTCGCAGAGTGTTTGAAATTAATAACAGCCAGCAGAAATCAGACAGAAGGATGAAAATCAGCACTTTCCCTGCAGTAAAGCCATTTATCAAGCTAACGAGGGGGAGAATAGAAGCAGTGGTGGACGGGGGGGGGGGGCAAGTGACGTTTGGAGGGGGAGCATAGAGCGGCAGGGAAGCAGGTGCAGCATGAGGCAGAGGGAAGGAGGAGAAAATGAACAGAAGTAAGGCAAAAAAAGGGAAATTTGTTCTGGAGAAGAGACTTTTAGAGGGTATCATGTCAGGGGGTGTGTTAGATAAAAGAAAAAGTTAGAAAGAATCATGAGACACATGTCAATGCATTTATGTATGTGAGCTCAACAAAGGACCTCTTTGAGCGCATTTTTCACATCTCAATCTCAGTAGTTTCATAAGGTAGGATCTTGCCAGTCTTTTTTTTTTCATTTAAATTAGTCGGAAACAGAAATGCATCCTCATTCTGTCAAGATATCCAAACCACTTAAATAACTGAGAGAATAATAACTATTCTGACCCTCCACCTCATTACAGAACATCTGACCTTCCAATCAACCTGCTTATATTTGAATCTTGTTCTTACCACACTTGTCTGTGATCATGACAATGGGTGAGGGTTGAAACGTACATCTATCAGAAAGTTAACAGCTTTGTCATCTTTATCCTAGTATCTTGACAGCATGCAGCAGTTACATCAGTCTGGATACAGTCAATAAGTGGCTGTAGGAATACAACAGTAACTTTACCTTAGGCATATCGAGACATCACAGATTGAGAAAATGAAAAGGATTCTAATTACTGTGCACAAGAATATTATACTATATTTCCTCCTATGATGTGTGGTGATGGGACTGCCCTCATCTTAAAAATGTCACTTTGTGATGCTACTCTGGCTCCCCAACAGTCCAAGCAGTATTTCACATCCGGAGTGGGGCTGACTAAGCACTTACCACCGAGCCCCTTCTCTCCCAATGAGAACAGAGCACCATGCTGACAACTCTTCTGCAAAAAATAATTAGCAAAGTGAAACAGCCCAAACATATTGGACCAAATCTAGGAACGTTTTACAGTCAATTGGAACCATAAATCTTAGTTTTCTATTGGTTTACTTATGTGTTATTTGAAATTAGAAAGATAGTTATTATTTTTTTGATACACATAATGGAATTTAGCTTTATTCTAAGTGTGTTTCATTTATGATTAGATGTAATTATTTAACAAAAATGGAGGAAAGAAATTGTAATCAGCGAGAGAAAGCTTAAAAAGAGGGAAGCTGGTTTAAGGAATAAACTTTCGCGTATAAACCTGACTGTAAGGATGCAATCCGCGCAGTCTCACTGCACGCTGTTTCTGTAATTTTTACTTTAAAGTTAAACCAGAGTGTGTTTGGTCACTGGAGCTAAATATAGTTTGTTCCTGCTGAGCAGTCTCCAGTTTCTTAGTCCTTTCCGAGAAGCAGGTGGAGCAGAAAATAGTAAAGGAGGGATAACACCCTCTCTTGAAAAGATCAGCCCTAGACTTCTGACCCATATGGAGCAGAACGTTGTTTTTATAATTCTGCCCTGCCCCTTTTCACTCCAAAGCCCCTCCTCTGTCTCATTCATTTTCTCCTCCACATGAAAGTTCAGTCTGGATTGATTTCATCTGCCCTCAATGACTGAGAACATCCTGGCACACAGAAATAGAGCACTTTGCAACAAAAGAGCCTCCGAGCACCCATTACTGTTAGCATTCAGCTGTGAATGAGATGTCTGACAACAATCCAAAGATTTAATTTGCATTGATGAACTCCACTGACATAAAGTAACAAAAACATCTATGGAATTTTTAAGTATATTTTTTCCCCACAATTTATTTCCAATGTGTCTGAACTTGCACTTGACATTTAACCTTTTTAACTTTGGCGTCCTTTTGTGTGCTAAGTCTCTAAAGTGTGTCTGCACCGTTATATCATAACTTATAGCAACAAATTCTACTTTTCTCTAGTTTTACAAATTGGAATTGTGCATATTAAATGCATTTGCCTTTGGAGAAACCTTTTATCCTCCTGCTCCGGTGGGGTATGGGTGCAGTGACACAGTGTCCTGGTGGTGTCTCAGCAGTCCATGCCGGAGTCAGAACACTCTTTCCCCAGGCAAGGACACTGAAGAACTAGCTCTCCATCTCCATCACTCAGTTTGTCCTGCTGGAGTTACGTGGCCAGACTGCTCAGCCCCCACCCCTTTCCACCTAATATGCATGATTTGCATAAAACAAAGACATGCCTCTGCCTTAAAAGTCTTTCATAGTGAAAATGGCTTCTGGATGTACAAAACCACACAAAGTTCAGCTGGGAGCTGTTTAGAATGCAACATAGAATAGCACACTGGCTTGGCAGGAAAAGTAAGATTTACAAGACAGACTAAGATAGACACCCTTATGGTTTTCCACTTTCATTTGCTTAACATCCGTTCCTTTGGCATTGTTTATATTCAACACCTCTTAGCAGTGAGCAGAGGGCATCTAATTTACAGTCATGGTGTGGGAGGAGAATCTAGGCCCCCTAAAACACTTCATCTAAAGATGATTTGTCCTTGTCTTCTTTGATGGCTTTTGTCCTACTTCCTCTCCTGAAGCTAAGTGGATCTGGAGACGGGCCAGCTGCCAATCCCTCGCCCCGCCCAGACATATAGAGTAAATAACAATACAGATATATGAACACACAGTCGCTGAAGATAGCGTATGCACATGTAATAATGCACAACTTCTGCTTTACCTTGGTGGACTGTAAAAAACATTTAAAGCTTAAAATGTTTTATTGTCCACCAAAAATAGAGATAAGATGAAGGTTGAAAAGCTTTTGGATTTTTGATGTCAAAATCTATGGAACATAGTAAACGATAACAAAAATTGATGAATTTTTACGACCAGACAAGAATACTGTACTGTAAATCTGAATAATTCTCCATTCAAATACTTAAAGACTTTTTAAATCTAGAGAATGCATTTTTTTATAAGTCATTCAGTTCATTACTACAGCAGCCTGTTATCTCAATGTGAAAAAAGCTATATCTTCAGTTCAAGTTCAGATCCCCCAAAGCAGGGGTGTCAAACTCAAATTCACAGTGGGCCAAAATTAAGCAGTGAAGTTACGTCACAGGCCAAACTCAATATTTATTGAAAAAATTAACTGAAACTGATTTGTAATGTTTCACATATGGAAACAAACTTTAGTTGGTTTTTTTTTAAACACAAAATCTGGAACAACCAAAGCTTGATTTTACAAACACATGAGAAATTAAATTTGAAATAAAAGACACGTCAGTGGTATTCTTTTCTTATTTAAATAAATGAATTTTGTCTCTTCCCAAATCCTTTCAAGTTCCTTTTTAAAGTCAATCTTTTTCAAAGCCAACAACAAAAGAGCCAAAAATAATTTCATTCAATAATAATCCAACATTTCAACTATTAACAGACCATGCCTTGCAGTAGAAAAAGTGTGTAAGAAACATATATATTCAAGCTCAGTTTGCTCTTGTCTGATTTACTCTGCACATTGGTCTAAGTCAGATATCTTTTCTTAGATGCAAGTTCATCAATGTCTGGGATCAGGCTCTGAGCTGACGAAAACATAGTAGTTTAGCAGGCCTGTCTGGAAACCCTCTGTTTTCCATCTTTATTTAGACATTTTTGTGGAGGGTGAAAATAATTTGGTTGTCGATGACTGTCAACAAAAAAAAAAGCGCTTGCCGGTTTCGACTGAGCGCCAAAATACTAACCGAGCATTGTGGGATTTGTAGTATTAGCAGTACAGTGTATACAGCAGGCTAGCTCTAATGCACATTTGATATGATCTCGCAGGCCAATTACAATTACATTGCGGGCCAAATTCGGCCCCCAGGCCTGAGTTTGACACATGTGCCATGAAGTGTTTTAATGTCCCACTCAGATCATCTTTTGATGTATTGTAAAAACATTCCCAGTTGTCTTTTAATTATGATTGTGCCGTTTCTAGTCAAAATAAAAACTGCAATTTTCTAGGACAAAATTTCTGCAGAGCAGCAGGAGTTCATTAGAAATTTGGGGGTGGGATTGTTGGTCAGAGTAAGCTAGCCCCTGCTTCCCGAACCAGATGCCAGCTTTGCTGAGAAAAAACAAAGACTTACTTGGATCAAGTCATTTACAAATGGATGCATAGGAATGGAGCGGAGCAGGGAGCTGAGTGGCCCACAGATTGTAGCACCTGTGGCACTGCTACAAGCTTTTTCCAGTAGCATTTCTTCATCTGTTACTGATTCACAATGATTTGAATAAAGAAATACTCAGAAATGCAATTTTAAGCTTAATTTTCTTTAAATATGTCCTCTATCGTGAGAAACATGTTGAAACACCAAAAACGTAATTTACTTTAGAGTGAGCAATTTTGAATATTTGCTATTCAGCTGGTAAAAGCTTTTACCACGGAATTTCCAGTGCTTGAACTGGAATGACATTGCATGGTAAAGTTTTCATTAGCTGTGTTCCCATTTCACATATACACAAAACTATTGAAATTCTAGAAATGTTAAAAAAATAAAATAATTTCCTATCACACTGTTTTCATTCAATCGTAATCATCGTGATAAGTCATTCAAATTCAATTGCCGACGGATGTGAAGAATACTTTGATTTTGATACAGTAAAATTTCTGCCATGTCACTAACATTCATTAACATCTATCAAAGGACATGTCGGCGTCTTATTCAGGCCATGGAGGGGCCAGCTCCTCACATGTGGGAGTGGCTACGGATGAAACCATTTTGGGGAAATATTGGTTGGTTATTTTAACCTTTGTGCTATCTTAGATGACCCCACCCTTACATTGACGTGTTCTCCCTACCATGACAAAGGTGGATAAAGGTGGAAAAAATTCATGTAATCCATGGACACCAGTGAGGTTCACAAATCATTGAAGAAAAAAAGGTTCAGCGCACTGTCTAGTGGGTCTAGATGACCCAACTCCCAATGTCAAAGTGCCTAGGATAGCCCAAGGGTTAAAGAGGAGCTGTGGATCCTACAATTCCGCACAACACGCTCAACATTTGATGAGCTAAGTGATGCCGTGGGACCTTTTGTGGCGCCTGCTGTGCAGTGCAGGATTGTTGGTCACCTGACTCGTTTAATTAAGAAAAAGTGTTTCCATTGCAGTTTTGCAAAATTTGTCAATTTCAATATGTTTCAAAAACCACCTCCTCCAAGCGCATTTTCGAAATTGTCATGTTTCAACTAGGCAGATTTATTATCACAAATCCAATTTGCACAGTTTCAAACTCAATGGAAACGCAGCTAGCAATGAACTGCAAGCAAAAGGAAGTCTGCTTTTGCCTCTTCTGATCATCTGTTTTATTTAATTTCCAAAAGAAATCTTGATGCGAGATCCACCAAAAAAAAAAAGAATAAAGGACAGAAAAAAAGCTTTGCTTCTAACAAACTTTTCTACAAACTGACTTCTGGGAAAAGCCACTGGTCAAAAATTAGAAGCACAAGCACTCCTTGAAGTTGTACAATCGTTACCCCCCAAGTGAAAAGATGCACATAGAAGCTCGACATTCCCTCCTTCTGGGCTTTAACCAAGTAAAATCATTGCAGGAACAATTGGGTTTGTGATATACGCCTGCCCAGGTTCCTCTCTGTCACTTAGCATTGATTTCAGCCATAGAAGCCCATTCTTCACTCCCCCTCACTCTCCTTGTCCGAGACAAAAGAAAAAAGTACAGAACATTTAATTTACATTTGAATGAGTGACTGTAATCTGCTGGTTGTGCGGGTGTTCCCAGTATGACTGAGAACGTGTGCTATTTTTCTCTTTGTGGAAGCAAATAAAAGAAGGGCGTGTATAACTGTACTCAACTTTTGTTATGAGAGATGGAGAGAGACTATAAAGAAAAACACATAATCACAGCCATGTTTTGGCATATGAGTAATATTTAAAAAATAGGGTACATTGTGTATTCATTAGTTTAAAAAAAAGAGTGCCTTTTTTGATTCACACTCCTGTTTAATTCCCTTTGTTTTATATATTTAACTTTGCTAATGCAAAAAAAGTCAAGGAAAAAATGTAAACTTTGTCATGTAAATCAATTAAGACAAAGTCCTTACAGTTGAAATAAAAGTAAAAATTAAAGGAAGAGGAGAAGTTGAACTGCTTTACCTCAGGGATCCAAAGGCTCAGAGTTTCAGGGAAATCACAGGTGGAGAAATTTTCTTGAGGACCTAAAGAACCAAAAGAAATTGGACACAATGCATGAACATAAAAAACAATGCCATGCAGCATCACCTTGACAACTTTCTTCTGTGTGAAACTTTGGCATCCCTTTCACACATACGGAGCCACACCAGCAGACGGAAAACAACAAGCAAACCTGAGTAAGATTTGTCTGTTTTATGACACAGACGGCATGGATCATAGGGAACAGCTGACGCAAAGGGAATGGTGAAAATTTGCATGCAAATAGATTCTAACGGCATGCATCAAAACACTGTTAGCGCACTAGAAATGTGGTATATGCTGTTCTATCAGTAAAAAGGATAAAGTGGCCTTTTATTATTATTTTTTTATATAAAATACTAAATGATTTAATTTAAAAAAGAAAAAAATGCAAAATCCAAGTCAAGAGCTAAATGGTCTGCCTTTGTTTTAAAACAAAGACTAAAAGTTGTAGTTATTACCATTGAGGCCAGATTTTTTATTTTTATTTTGTGTTCAAGTTATCATGTTTTGTAAATGTTTCTGCAGTAAGAGAAGTAGTGCAGCTCTATGCTCCTTCTGCATTGATGCCCAGTGAGGTTCTTTAAACGCTGTGGCGAACAGCGTTTTTTAAAAAAAAAAAAAAAACAATCTTTGCCAATATACTGCAGTGAAGGATATTTTAAATCATTGAAGTTTTAAATAAATGCCACATAACTCATGTCTCCAAAGCATACTGAACCTGCAGGAAAGCAGCAGTAATGCATCAAGATAATATTAGTACTGCAGCAGAAAACACGTCATTGCATCTAAATCATAAATTGTAGTGCTTAACGGCATCGTTTGAGTAAAAAGTGCGCCGTGTTGAGCATTTTAGTGTCAAAAGAGCAAACGTTTTGGTATATATAAGATTTTTCGCCATAATTTGTAGAAATGGACCAACTTTACACGACTTACCATTTTAAGCATTTATATTTAACTTCTTTGCCATTTTTTTCCCTCCATCATTCATTCAGTTAAAAGCATGGTGGGGTTCGGCCTTTATCCCCTGCAGATTCTTTTAAAAGGCATTGGTTTTAAACATCCAGGGCTTAACCGACACCAAAATGCTCGATGTTTGACCCAAAGGTATGACGGTGCAACTATTTAATATAAGTTACACTCTCAAACTTAGGATCTATTTACAGACGTATGGAGTTACCTATCAGGTTTCTACAGGCTCATTAGCATCATAACCCCCCACCAGTCCTTGAAGTGTCCCTAATGCATCCTCCAAACAGATGAAGCAAACTTTCCGGATGAAAGATAAAATAGGTCGACACAAATTACCAAATTGTTTTTGTTTGCTTGTTTTAAGCTGCTTTCTAGTTCCATAAGAATGGACCCAAAACAGGAAAAAAAAAAAAAAAGTGCAACTGAAGCAATTTGTCACAAAAAAAAACCTGTTAGATTTTTATCTTTATTCAATCAATTCACATTTGCTGGCATGACCTCAATTCCTTCTCTTTTTTTAAAAAAACAAAATGAGATTTTTTTTCCCTTTTTTTTCTGATTATATCTGAATTCCGACACACAAGTCACAGCTCTGTTCACTCTGTGAAGGTCGCTCCAAACTTTGAACTTTCCCTAAGCAGAACCGACAGCTTTGTTATGTTTGCGACACCATAGCTGAATGATGTGGGTGTAAGACAAAGCTGAACTCATCATGGATGCCACTAAGTTGCCCCCATTTTTATGGTTTGCTAAAACCGGTACAGCGGATGCTTTATTTTCTGTCATCCATCGTTGTGGGTGACAGTGACTAAATATGTCTTGTTTCCATTTATCTGCATCGTTTAACTTGAAATAAATGTAAACATGTTTTTGATGTTATTTTCACTACATGAAACTAACTGACGATCTTAACCTGAGTGCCACCTCTCGTCTGCTGACTTCCGTTCTAGAAAAGTTGGTGTATTTTGACAGATATAATTTACATGGGGGGAAAAAAATCATGTAACTCTGTAGCTATAATATTTTTGTTCTGAACAAATAATTTTCCAAAGATTGCTTTGTTTGAACTGCTATTTTCGGATAAGTTTTTCTGTAAAAACAACTAAAAAAGGTTGTAAAAAAGTGGTGGAATTTATGAAATTGACTTTAAAACATTTTCATTGAGTACTTTATGATTCACTGCACCATGTCGGATATGAGAAAACATTCCACTAAATGGGATTCAGGCAGAGGAAATGAGCATGAACTCTCGAGGGCTGGGATTACTCTGATGACTTAGTTATATGTAACTTCTGACCCCCCGCTCGCTCTTCCCTCCAAAGTAACGCACTTAAATGCATGTTCTGCTGCACACTTGCACTTCTTATCTGCAAAGGTATTCAGACCGTCTTGCAGAGGCCAGCATAAGTTCGAAACCACAAACAGCCCTTTCTCCAGCGCCATCTAAAGCCTGTGAGAAGTCGGACGTCAAACCAACTTCCATGTCTCATGCAGTCGTTTTGCACATGGGTGCACGGCTGCAAGACTGATTATTTTTCACTAATGTATTCATTGCACTTTGGCGTTAAAACTATAAAACAACCCCTATGTTTTCATTTAGATCTATCTTCACATAAATTTCATCAGATGCAGAACAAAGAAATATTTCTTGCCAAAATAGCAAAAACCTAAATGTGAAACAAGGAAATTTTACATAATAGCAGCTAGGCATTAGTATTTCTGTGTTTTCAGCAGACGTTTGACATCAAGGTCTAACTAATTTTTTTCTGACAAGAAACTATCAAAATAAATCAACTCAACTGTTTTTCATATTCTGCAATTTATAACACAACAAACACACCTCTTCGCAATTAAACTGCCTTTTGTGGGGTAAAGACCAACTTATGAGCATAAAGGAATTAATCTCTTTCAAATTTTAATACAGAAACATGTTCTTTTAAGAGCAGAGAAACACTGTTGTGGTAATTCTCTGGTGGCTAAAATGAAATATCAAAATACAGCTGCAGTACCGCTTAGATCAAATAAATGTAATTAGGTAAGTTGATGAAGAAAGGGAATGGCTTTGCTGTAAATTGGATGGTGTGCGCATGCAAAGACCCAACACTGGCACAGCTGCCGGGAGCTGCGCTCACGATTTATCATCTCTGCGTTGTAGGAGCTGGTGGCCCACACCACTATTAATCATCAGCAAAATCATTTAATTCAGCCCAAGCCCGACTATTGTCTCAGTCTATCTGTTCACTCCGAGCAATCAGCCACCATAGCAGCAGCACACACACCTCAGACAAGATGCAAGTGTTATTTCATAAGAAAACTTTTTTCTCTCCTGCTTTCCCCTCCTCTTTCTCACAGACAGCTTTAAAACATGGTCGGTTACAGATGCTGCTGAAGTTGTTTTCTTTGCTGCAAAGTTAGCATTAAAATTGAAAGCACTCCCGAAAAAACAGTTAAATGTTTAGTACTTTGTTAAAACAATGAAAGTGTGCTTACTTTGTGTGAAAACTGTTCTTTGTCGATGCCCTCTCCTCCTAGACATGGACGACCAACAAATTCAGACTGAATCTATCCTCAAAAACCAAAATATTCAAAAAACATTTAGGAAACTGGTCTTTCAGAACACACAATGAGCTCATTGTGTTTGAGAAATATCCCCTCTTTCATTTGACATATACTAAAATAGTTACACTAGATTCTTAAACGGTAGCGGAAATTCAAATTGTGGTGCAGCAGCATAAAACTTGTGCTGCCCACCACAGCAGCTCCAGCGACCCCTCACGCTTGATGTGGCTGTGCTCTCATAGCAACACCCCCCCCCCCCCCCCCCCCCGGCCAGCATTGAAGCAAACAGGGTAAATCTCTGTGAAATTAGTAAACTGTGACACACTTGTAACAGTGAGCACACACTGTCCAAAGGCAAGTAGGCACAAAAACACGCTGAAAATGGACCAACTTGACGTGAAAATATGGAACACACAAAACCACAAGAAACTCAATTTTAGAGATCTAATCAGCACATACTGCCATTCAGGGAAACACAACTTTTCAAATTTACGCCAGTTTAAACTCATAAACACACTTGTACACCTACACACATGTAGACTTCAAATCACGCACATGTGAAAGTTGTGAGAAAAACACTCACATAAAATACCAGATCAGAAGCGGTAAAACACGCTGACACTATGAAGTAAAACCATGCAGTGCCTCAACGGATGCTGATGGGGATGCTGCTAAGGGAATACAAGCTTTTAAATGGAAAGCTTTGAATAATATTTTATTGTAAATAATTATATGGGAAACCAAATAAAATCAGTAAAAAAGATTTCCGTAGGACATATGCTGATAGGATGTTTTTGTTTTTTTTCCCTAACAGAATTAACAGGGTTCTGTTTTTTTGTTAAACAGAAGAAATTAAAAAGATTCCTCAAATAAAATTTCAAAACCAGAAGTTAGCATATTCTAATGTTGCCGGTTTTATGGTGTTTTCTCAAGCAGACAACCTGAACGCTTCTACAGTCAGATTGCATGTGAGAAAATGCTGAAACTAATTTTTTGCAGCAATCTTTGTTCCGTCCATTTCATTAATTGTTTGGACCTCTGCTGGGAAAAAAAGGATCTTCCTGCTTAAATTGACGTGGTTTATTATTAGTGAGTATAAATGTATTTTTTATTCTGTTGCATGAGTGAACCAGCCGATGCTACAGTGTCTGTTTGATTGTAATTTTAAGGCACACTTTGTCCCAAAAGCATAAAAAACAAATTCTTCTCCGGAGAGAAGAGGATAAAAATAAATTAAAAAAATTTCAAAGACAGTTGAATGTATTTATTGCATATCATTTATTCGTATAAAATGAAGAACACAAGCACAAATGAACATCACATATGGTTAGTGAATGATATGATTTTGCACAGCAAAACACACACACCCACACACACACACACGCTCACACATATATATATATATATATATGCGACGATGAATGTATTTTTTTTCTTTAGCTTGTACATGCAGAGTGACAAATCATTGAAAATCTAACAATGTCCAGACATTATTATTGGTTTTATTACTTATTGCTCTGACAATATTGTTTAAGACAAAAACTGATCATCATGTATCAATCATGTAGCCTCCTGAGCTGCTTTTCTCAACATACACATGACAACAGGTGATATTAGTTTTAGTGCATTTCGATTCATATGTCAGTTTTTAAACACACTTTCAAAGAGTTTGGCTATTGATTTTGCCTTTAATATTAACATTTTGTAAAACTTTTTTTCCTTTTTTTTGTAAATTTTATTTTATTAATAATTAAATCTGTGGCACAGACCACAGCTCAGACACTTGGATCTTAAAGCACATGCTGAAAAGAAGCTCTGTTTATGCACTGCACAATACTGTTCTCTGTATAAATTGGAGCCAGGCCAATTTCGCTAAATCAATGTTACACAATATCTCTGTGCATCAATCTACTTACATCAATAATCTAGGCTGTAGCACACATCTTGCAATTCAAGATTATAAAACTTTGTACTTAAATTATGTTTAAAAAATATGTTGAAAAAAGCACAGTGGAAAAAAATCTTTAAATAACACTATAGGCTTAAAGCAACAGACTAAACTTCCAGGAAATTAATTGGAGGTTTCCTTAGCAGTGAAGTCTTTTCTTTTCCCCCACGCACCAGGGTCCCCGCCATGGGGAATGCAACTGCGCATTCTCTGCAGCCTAATGACAGTGGAGCACTTCAACGCAGCTGAAATGCACTTTTACATGTTGAAAGAAAGTCCTGTGACTTCTTTTGTTCCAAAAAAAAAGTGAGGAGTCTTAGATGAAGTTTTGAATGCAATGCAGAAGCCATCCGGGGAAAAAAAAAAGAAAATAGCTGCGCACAAAAAGAAAAGCACAAGAAAAAAACCATACATGTCCAGCATGCAGGTCAGTCCAATAACACATCTCTTTAAGAAAACAAAAGTTTGTAATGAGTCTTTCAAGCAAACGCATGAGATGAGGTGGCAGCTTGCAATACTCCAAGTTTTGCAGGGAAAAAACAAAAAAAATAAAAAAAAGGACAAAAATAGTTTGATTGGATGCAGTTTTCTTTTTACAGCGATCTGTACACTAAAATGAAAGTGAGATGGCGTCAAAGGGCACGTTGATGAACTTCAAAGGAGTACACTTCGTGCCTGCATGCACACTCCGTGTACTGCGGCGTGAAGTTGAATCAACTGTCAAAAATGAAAGGTGATTCAAAAATAATAATCAAAATAAAAAGAAGTCTCGACAGTTTATGGAAAACAGAGTCTGCGGTCATGGAAAGAAGTTGATGAACGTTTTCTGAAAGAAAAAAAAAAGATGGATGTCAAAAAGCCCTTGCACAGTTGCGAAGGGGGTTGTTTTTCAAAGTTGCATTTTTTTAAATTGTACAAATTAGTTCTTCGTCTAGCAGTCCAAAATAATATTAATTAAAAAAAAAAGTTTTTTAAAGAAATCTTAAGGCGGAGTAAGAAACTTTTTTGTTGCGCGAAAATGTCGAGACTCACATGAAAAACTCTGGAGATGAAGGGTTGTTGTCACTGCTGGATCCATTTTCTCTGAAGCCGTTGCTGATGAGCTTCTCGTACTTTTCTTTGTATGCGTCCCTCTCCCGGACCAGCCTGGAGATCTCCTGCTTTAGGTGCTCGACCTGCTGCAGGAGTTGCGTCTTCTCGCCCTCCAGGACGTGCCGCTGCTGGACGCGCTTGAACCGGCAGGACTGAGCGTAGCCTCTGTTCTTTAGGGTCCTCCTCTTCTGTTTCAGTCTGATCACTTCTTCCTTGCTGACCCCTCGTAGTTGTCGGTTGAGCTCCCGCACGGACATGGTCACCAGCTGCTCGTCTGAAAACCGCTCATCCAGGCGCATGTGTGGGTGATTTGTCCCTGAGGTGCCGTTGGACTGGGCGCTGGGCGCTTGGTGGTGGCTGCTGTGGTGGTGATGATGGTGGTGGTGGTGCTGCGCTCCGTTCTGAGCGGCTGCTGCAGCGATGACTGCTGACACCACCGCCGCGGCGGAGCCCATCTCCTCGCCGGCCATGGTGCCCCCTGCTCCGGCCGCGCCTGCAAACTGCTGGCCCCGGGCGTAGCCATCGAAGGACTGGAGCTGGTGACTGCTGCTGATCAGCGCCTCGACTGCGTCTTCGGGGCTGAAGCCCAGCGCCTCTGGATTCAGCTGCTGTTGGTAACCGGACATCCAGTAGAAATCCTCAATGTGTGTCTTCTGCTCGCTCCCAGAGCCCGGACTGGGCGCCGAGAAGCTTGGAGAAGGGGGCACCGAGCTGCAAGGCGTGCTCATCGGGGTGGAAGATAAGGATCCCCCGGCGATAAGGCGACTGCACTGGCTGATGTTGCGATCGGGCTCCACCGGCTCCTTTTTCACTTCAAACTTCATCAGATCGAAGTCATTAACATATTCCATGGCCAGGGGACTGGTGGGCAGGTCGGAGTTGCTCATTGCCAGCTCTGATGCCATCCTCTTGCTGCCGACAGTCCTCCAAATGGGGTGAAGAGCAGCTGTCAAACTGGGCTGATTGGGAAGAACGTGAGCCAGTTTGATTTTTGAGCGTCTTGTCTCAAAAGTGAAAATAAAAAAATAAAAAACAACTACAAAAAAAAAAAAAAAAAAAAGCCCTCGAGCTTTTCAGCGTCGCTCCTGCAGCCACGGACTTGCAGACGCTAGAGAGTTTTTCTTTGCAGAGTCTATCGCACAGACACAGCAGTGCTGCGCACGCGAGCAGCGGAGTCCTTTT
Organism: Oryzias latipes; assembly: GCF_053564925.1. Taxonomy (NCBI): domain Eukaryota; kingdom Metazoa; phylum Chordata; class Actinopteri; order Beloniformes; family Adrianichthyidae; genus Oryzias; species Oryzias latipes. The sequence goes on from NC_136239.1 coordinate 26,502,122, forward strand.
ACAGCATGTGAAACACGGCGGGTTTGGATTTCAAACATTTAGCGCTTTACGGCTTCTTCGGGAATACATTACGCAAGCGGAGAGGGGCGCGCTTCGAGGTTCGGGGACTGGAGTGCAAACCGCGCGCCGCTGCACAGGCTGCGAGCTGCTGGGACCAGTTTTTTGAGGGATCACAGAGCAGATGAGTTTAAGAGCGCTGAAGCCGCCTGACGTCAGGCTGGAAATGGAAAATTGACTAGGACCAAGAGCCAATAGGGTCGCACACTTCGAGAGCTAATTACCATATCAGTGCCCTGAAGAAACAAAACTTTCCTCAACTGTCAGAAGCCACCAGCTGGCTGTCAGCTGGGACGCAGCCTCTGCTGGCGCAGACAACGCAGTGCTGAGCTTTTTCTTTGAATATTTCCTCATCCAATGGGTACAAATCATAGATAGATATAGATAGATAGATAGATAGATAGATAGATAGATAGATAGATAGATAGATAGATAGATAGATAGATAGATAGATAGATAGATAGATAGATAGATAGATAGATAGATAGATAGATAGATAGATAGATAGATAGATAGATAGATAGATAGATAGATAGATAGATAGATAGATAGATAGATAAAACTTATGTTTTTATGTAATTCTTACTTTACAGTTTATTGCTGTTAAAAATGTTTTTATGTAATTCTTACTTTACAGTTTATTGCTGTTAAAAAAGTACAAATTTTTCTGACATGACTTTTGTTGCTCATATTTTTCAGGCTCGATTTTGAGAAAAAGAAAAAAGAAAAGAAAAAAAGAATGCAAAGGAACAGTGTAAATCAAGTTGCTGCACAAAATAAGTGACCAAAATCTAAAAAGTGGGTCTTAGTGATTGTGCTTAGCTCCGCTCTATAGAGTAAAACTCAATACTGCCACCTTTTGGTCACAAAAAAAAAAAAAACTCTGATTAAGAGTCCACGAGTTTAATGGACACATCTGTAAAGCGTGTGGCAATCTTTTATTTTCTTAGGGATGCACGCACAGTCAGAGTTGTTTGTATATCTCAAAAACAAGTTACCCTGTGGGCTTCAATCACATTGTGCGGAAAAGTTATACCCCTTTACTGTGGAAGATGTTATGTCAGAGGAAGTGCACTCCAGTGAACCCAGAGGTTAGCAGAGTTATTATGTACAAGAGTCATAAAATTCACTTTATCTAAGCTGTAGCCCAGGCATTGCTTTAGGAGCCATATAACCCTCTCTAGTACATTGCACTTTATCTCAGTTCAGAGGTCTTCTACTATTAATTGACTTGTGTATGACAGTATCACGAGGCTGTCTGGATTTTGCTGCTTCTCATATCACTGTGTGTTCTGTCCTCCTGTTTGGTTTCAATGTGAACCCACTAACATTTTTTTTACACATTTAAAAGTTTCTTTTCTTAGTAACAAAGTAACAACCAGAGCTTGTGATTGAAAATCGATCTTTAAATATTTTCAGGCAGCAAAATCAAAGTGACATTTTTTTCCCCCAACCATCCTACAACTAAAATATAATTTGTGTAACTACTGTTTAAAGCTACTGAGCCCTCCAGGTGCTAGTGGTTAAAAAAATAAAAAATCTCATAAACCGTGCGCACAGATTTATCAATTGTGCTTGTACTTTTGCGCTATTGTGCGAGTCCACACATTGCATGTGCATGTCACTGAGCAGAGCAGCTGGACTTATAGCTTTGTGTTTGCAGGCAGGGGAGGGTGCTTTGTTACATATGCGCAACGGAGGAGGTTTCGGACCGCAGTCTGAAGTTTAGTTTGTCCATCCATCTGTCCGTCCGTTGGTCCTCCATCCATCCATTTATCCATTCATTTGTTTTCTTCTGCTCATCCGGGACCAGGTCATGGGGGATGCTGTCTAAGCAAAGATACCCAGTCTTCCCTCACCCCGGGCACCTCTGGGAGGACATAGGCTTTCCCAGGCCAACTGAGAGACGTAGTCTCTCCAGTGTGTCCTGGGTCTTCCCCGGGGCCTCCACCCAGTGGGACATGCCCGGGGCACCTCTCTAGGAAGGTGTACAGAAGTCATCTGAATATGAAGCAACTCATTTTTATAATTTCAGAGTACTAGCAAACTAAAGGCTCTGGACTTGGGCCCTTCTTGAATTAAACAGGGGCGCTGCCATATTGAATAACTAGTGCAACCATCTATGGGATAAAGCAAAACCCATGCAAGAGAGGCCCAAGTCCAGGAATTTTGCATTTAATGCATTTTAAATGTCAAGCATAGTCAATACATTACAACTGACCTGGGACTTTTTTGCACATAATCAGATAGCTTTTCCCCTGAAGACCATAGAACATATAATATCTCTATTTTGAAAAATTATGGACTTGGGCCCCTTTTGAACTAACCGATTCAATTGTAATATGTTATTGAATCACTCTGATGTAACAAGCACTTTTTAAAATGTAAATCTCAAACAGGACTGAAAGACAGTGGGTATACCTACAAACTGTCAGAAACCTAGGACCTGTTTAGTTAAAAAACGTTTAAAAAAGGTTAATTTGTTTAAAAACTGCATATGTCTTAATTCATGTCTCATTTCATGATGTGGGACTTTATTCTTACATGCGTAAGACCACCCTAAAAAAACAATAATTCAATAAAGATGCAACTAAAATTAGTTTTCCAGTTATGTTCAGAAGCACATTTTCATATGCTTTTGGGGAGTAGCCTACTTTCCAGGACATGCTTTTTTGCAATTAACTGTAACACAATAGTCACTGTGGACCACAAAGGAGATTTGCAGAGTAAAAGTTAGGATTGAAACTCACTTGAAACTTATTGTTAAGTTTGACGTAGTTTTTTAAACCTAAAGGAACACCTTGCACTATATAAAGACAATACTGTAGTGCCCTAACTAAAATGTTCCAAAGTTACAGTGGAAGTGAGGGTTTGGTGGAAGGAAATGTGAAACAAGCACTACATTAGAACAGACAGATGACATCTATCAGACATGGAAATTCTTTCACTTTAAATAGGCCCCCAAATATTATAAAATGCAGAAACCAGAACTCTAATGTATGCTGTGGTATTCGTATATATTGTTTGCTTTGTGTTTTTTTCTGGCATCATGACAACGGGGGCTAACACAGAAGGGCTGGAATGTTTGCGCTATATTTGAAAGGATTTACTTTTTTTTCTATCAATACTAAAGACAAGACATACATTTTTGAGAAGGCAAATAATCAGAGGACACACTACATGAAAGAGCCTTCTCAATAGGGCAAAACTTTGTAAAAAGAGGAGCTGCACAGAGAATCTGTCCAAAATGTAATGGATCTTTTAGTATAAAATTTAACTAATCACCAAAATTGAAATATAACATATTATTGCTGTCGTCAAATTGAGTCCTTCTTTCTCAATCATTCTCTGCTGAAGGTCAAAACTGATGTATTCTGCTTAAACGGATTTACTGCAACTGAAAAAGAGAAAATGATGTTTGAGAGGATGAGAAAATTTGAAGCAGTTCCAGTTAAAACAAATGCAATCTTTCATTTTCTGTTTAATTTCCCCCCACAAAACGTCTCTCTATAACAATTACAGTATAGTACTTATTTTCTGTGCTATCATGGGTTTGTTGTTAAATCCTGAACTTGCACTTAAGTTATATCTTAACAGTAATGCCCAGCACATCGATGTTCAGCTGAGACAGACTTTGTGTGAAATGCCTGCAGGCAAGCTGAGTACCATTTACTCGCACAAGTGAGCTAAAAACAGAAACTAATTGTGGAGGAATAGTGGAAAAAGCTAAATTTTTCAGAGAAATTACTCCTCTGAGGACCTCACCTTCACTGATGGAACTGCTTTTCTGGTGACAGCAGGGGGTTATAACAAAAATTGACCAAGATATAAACATTTGATTGCAATTCAAATCAATTAAAAGCCATTCAGAGAAAAACAGACTTGAGACATTGGACTTGAATAAGCTTTTTTTTATCTTGGTCACAAACAGGTGAACAAATATTTTTGAGGAACACAGAGAAAGAGTAGATGAGCACTTTATGTAAAGCTAATTGATTTGAAAAACGAAACCTAGTTACAGAAGAATGGAAATCCTGTGTTAAATAATTCCAAGGAAATTTGGATGAACATCATGGAAGAAAATGTATTCAAGGTCATTTCTCAAGCCTTTTAGAGCTGAACATCTTACAAAACTCAAAAATTGTTGAAGGTAGGATCTTAGGCCACTGAATTAAAATATTTATATAAAAGGTAAAGAAAAAATATTGGCAGCCATGGGTGTCAGAAAATCATCCTGCTAATCAAACAAAAACAACTCTTGAAAAGTCAGAAAGAGAGACTTTTTTTTAATTTGATGTGCATTGAAATCTAAAACTAACATGGACGGCTGCTCCGAAATTGGTAAGTTTTTCTTGTTTTAGGATAAATGTTCACATTATGCAATAATCCAAGTAGAAACGCACAAGCTATAAAATGGTCCCACCCACTTCTCCACAGAAGCTGTTGTAAAAACCTGTAAAACAGGTGCTAAAATAGCTGCTCACTGCAGATTGAGAATTTGATGGAATTTCAGTCATCCGATTAAGCTTAATGAGGTGGAGGTTCATTGCTGTATGTTCTACATTTGATTTAATAAAGAGTTGATTAAGGGACAATCTAATCTCAAACACATATAACCCCTTTTTGACTCAAAAGTTTTGTCGAGTTAGGGATTTTTTTCTGTCTGACATTTCATTTCTTCAGTGTATTTAGCATTAGCAGATCAACTGAAACAGTTTACCCTTTCCATAATAAAGACTTTCTTCGAGGAAAAGACTGACGTAAACTGGCCAGCCAGTTTTGATTTCATTTGTGGCTTTCTTTGCTATGGTGCTGACAAATACTCATTTTTTTTCCTGTCAAAAGCCTATAATCACAGTCTGTCTCTCTTCCTCTGTCTCTAAGTCCATGATCTCATATGTGTGCATGTATTTAGATTTTGTGGGCAAACCATTTGATGATAGGTTAAATCAGACATGTCCATCCCACCAAAGGAAATAGAAGATGACCCTGATGGTAAATCAGCTATTCTTCTGTAAAAGTACACCTTATCTCACATTTGTGCAGCATTCAATATTTGCTTTTCTGTCTGTATTTCACTGTGAGTGTCCAATTAGTTGCATACGGTAATTTTATGTCAGCAGCTACTTAGTTTCATCATTAAACTGCAATTCTGTAGCATATCATTTTAAATGTTCTAATTTATACATTTTGAAAGATTAAATATTTGTTTTAAAAATACATCAAGTTAGCAGACATGTGGTCTTTGTTTCCACTTTACTGAATCCTGCACTAAAGTGGTAAATTCATACATGTGGTTGCATAATTAATGTAACTCATTGCATGTGGAAAAACTCTAACAAAACCCTATTGTTTCTATTTCTATTCTGTTGCTTTGTCATCTGTTTAGGTTTACCTGTTTAAGGAAGGCACAGCAGTGGCCCGTTCCCTGGGGTATGACTGCAACAGAGCCAGACTAATACACAAACCAAGGGTGAGTTCATTAGTCATGACAGAAGAAAAAGGCGGACCTAATTTAGCTGCTTTTGTGCCTTTGAAATTATTGATGATGCAGAGCTCAGAGATCTACATGGAGAGAGACCGGGCAGCTGTGAAGATATGGTGATACCGGAAGGAAAAGCAGTTCAGCATTACTTATAAAGATTCAAAGCGTCAATATTTCATTTAGAAGGTCAGTGCAGAGTTTGAGACTTTCTTTAGGACATTTGCGACCAGTGGCAGTGCATAGGCAGACAGTGGAGGTGCAATGTCACTCATTTGTTTGTTTGAGCATAGCTGTTTAAACATCATTCCCATCATAGACGAATGATGTCTTTGAGCCACAAGTTTTCCTGAAGTGGGCAAATAGGAGGGACAAACTGAACTGACAATAGAAGTCGCTTTGTGAGGGTATATTAGAGCTGAAGATGATCAAATGTCAATTAAAAGGCCGTAGAACTTTCACTCCCCTGAGAAAAGTTTTCACACATAATATAAATACTAGTAAAGGACAAGAAAGAGTTTGGAACCAAGCTGTAAGTATGTTGAGCTTCTGTTGTGAATGTGTCTATTTTAACCTTGAACTAGTAGATACTATTCTGCAAATGTAACAAGTCCTTCAGCGGGTAAATTAATCTTGTCTCAGTTTATTTCTTTCTGTCTTAAAACATCTTGGCAGAAAGACACTGCAATGTCCTTGTTTGAGCGACAGAAATATTTTTGAATCCATGAAAACCATGTCAACTTGAAACATAAATTTTTCAGAATGCTAACTCTGTTGGACATAGCTTTACAGCACTTATCACAGTACATTTTAGGGGATATGGGGCTCATCTAAACTTTGATGGGGACTGGGCCTCCTGAAAATGTGTGTCTAATGCTACATTCACTCCGGGCTAGCCAATGCGTGTTCAAGCAACCACTTCTAAAGAAAAGTCCTTGTAAATGCAGGTCTATATGGATTTTGGGCTTCTGTGTTCAAAACTCTTGCATTTGTGCATTGCTACAGAAATTTTCAAGTGTTTTTTTCTGGCTCTACGTACACATCCAGCGGCTATTGAACGCGCGTTGAAAGTTAAACCAGATGACCAATATCGAATTTGGTAGTGCCCGGAATCATATAACGCCAAATCTTTTATGTATTTGAATAGAGCTGTTAAAAAAAAAAAGCCCGGAGCAAGCGTTGCGAGATTTGCACTGCTTTGGTGTTTCGCACCGAGTTTTTTTTTTCCAATTGTTGGTGTGCTAGTATCAGACAGCGACAGTACAAAGTGTGAACACCGTATGCTTTTAAGAATGCCTGTTAAGCACTTTCTTGGACGTGCATCACATGTTCGGTGTGAAAGCAGCATTACTTTGCTTTGAAGTGTATCTTGATACTGTTTACAAATAGTCTAAATGTAGACAACCTTTCAAATCAAAGAGTGGAAAAATATTTAAAGCACTGAAGAAAGATACCATAGCATCATGCATTTCTAGAAGAACTGAAAGAAACACAAAAAAAAACATAGCCCACGGTAGAAAGATCAAAAGAAAGATGGAAGCTGTCTTGTGAGCAGAAATGGAGTAGTGAGAAGGTTGAAATACCACGGTCAGTTAAGGCTTTGGATAAGGCTTTATTCTAAATGGCCAATATTTTTGGTAGAACTACCCCCAAATGATTAGGGTTGTAACTGTGTGACATTTTCAGGTGAATGGTCAGCTCTGTATAGTGAAATGTAACATAAAAAAATACTGTCCTGCAGGCTAACTTCATCAAAATAGTTTTATATGACTCCTGTTATTCATGTGAAACCATTGGCCTCATTTTAAGATCAGTGGAGGTTTTATAATGTCTTGACGTGTTAGAACTGATGGTGTGCTTTCTTTCTCACATGACTGTTGTTTTATAAAGGCAGGAAGGTGATTTTGCGCAGTAATGTTTCAGCAGAATATTGCATAATTATATGTTATTTGTCAGGATGAGAGCTTCACAGTGGCAGGTCTAGGGTTCTTTTTAAGCAGCAAACTTTGCAGACACATGATGGTATTAGTTTGAAAATACCTTTTTCTGCACCTGAATCCAGACCACAGTCCAAAAAAACATGCCGTCTAAGGTTGGTGGAAAACAATGAAACCCAAAGCCTGTGCTTGTTCTGACAAATCATTAAACACCTCAAATGAGCAATAAACTGTATCAGTAAACATGATTATCTTTTAGAGGATTGTAATATTTTTGGATTGGATGAAACAGCCTTGCATTGGAGAGCAGACAACCGAGTGAAGAGATCAGAGGTCAGTGGGTTTTTCTTTTTGTTTTTTTCTTGTTCTTCTTTGAGTCTTCTAGGAGATATTGGTGAGCGTGGTGTTTGTATTGGCCACTTTGTCCCAGACAAGACTTGATAAGCCTTTTTAATCAGTGTCTTTGCATTCCCCCCCCTTTTTTTTCTTTTTTTTTTCTTTTTTTTTGAGGTACCATTTGCTGTTTACACACTGACAATCTGAAATATTTGACACCTATAAACATCATTTTATTCTATGGGGGAATGCAAGTTTGGACTATTGCAGTTAACTCCCAAAATAAAAAAGACAGGAACACAACCTTTACTTTTCAGCTATCCTAATGTGAAGGGATAATGCTACCCTGGGGCAGCGCAACTTCATCAGCATCCCTGTAAGAATAGCAAAGCAAGAATATCAATTTTCACCCTACCAACAGAATGTGGGCGCAGCCATGAAATAATTACCTTAATCCATTAGTCAAAAGACGTGTGGGGCTAAGGAGGGTGCAAGCGGGGACGCAGAAGACAAAACAAGGTCAGACACAGAGCACATCTGTAGTCTGATGTGCAATTTGGATGGTCTCTCTGACACTGCTGGAAAATATTTAGTAGCTTACAGCCAGCAGGCTTCATGCGAGCTCCGGCATATGACCCCGAGCTAGTATAAGTCTTCTGCCTGATGGCAAAGAACCAACAGTAAACCAGTGAATGTATTACTGTGTTGTGAACAGCAGGGTCACACGTTTTCTAGACAGTCCCGGCGTCAGAAGGGCAGTCGTTTTTAGAGTTCATGTCACGCTCCACACCAAACCACTGTTTCTCCATGTAATGTTGGTGCTGTGTGGTCTGCTAATGGACGCTTTTATTGTTCACCCCACACAGAGTAATCGAAGAAGACTAGTCAATATTCCACAAGACTTGGCAGACTAGTTTGCATATTAGCCATAATTACATTCACATGAATATAATTTATTGGTTAACTGTCATGTGTAAGGTTAGTGTGTATTGCAAGTAACTGATATAATAACTGCTGGATGACTTTTCATGTTATCTCCAGCGTGGTTTCACACAACGTAAACTGTCATGTTTAATTGTGTGTGTGTATGATTTTTTTTCCTTATCTGTGTTTAAGTTATAACATGGCTGACTGTGAAAACGAGTGGCAAAACAATCATGATGAAGTTTTTTTGTCATGGATTTTTTTCTAAGGATATCGCTTTTATATGTCAGAACTGCTGCAGGCTTACTGTAAAATATTTATTTTGAGTTTAAACTTGTGAACACATGGAACACAGAGACCGTCTCTGTGTTTACTGGGTTAGTCACCTCCTCCACAACTTTCCTCAGAGTTGCTTTCCCCTTGAGCTACTGTAGTCTGGAACTAACTGTTACAATAAAGTACAGTTTTCAGAATAACAGAGTGTGAGAAAACTAAAGCTGATGGAGACAACCGGTGGCTATTAATGACGTCATCAAGCGATAGTAACGTCCAGATTTGGAGACACTATTTTTTTCAATATCTCACTACTTGTTTTGTTTTTTAATCTGTTAATTTGAGTCTCTCTCTTTGCATCAAATGCTTTACCACTTAATGTTTCTTTCCTATTTCTTGGGCGAGAACAACTTCTTTTTTTCTACACTATGAGTCAAATGAATAAGAACCCCAAGAAAGCAACGATCTAAAAGGAATTACCTCTAAAAACTATCAGCATTGTCGCCTTGCTTTCTGGTTGAAACAGACTTTGCTCGGTCCAAGGCTGAAACTTTGGTCCCATTGGGAGCTCTTCACAGGAGGACTTTTGAGCAATATCTGTTAGAAGGGTAACCAGGGCGGAGAGAAAAAATACAGAACATTTTGAAACAATGAATGTTTCCATTTAAAATCACATTGGAAGCCTTTATTAGTGTAATCTTGCTCTACTTAGTGTGAAGTGATGCGTGTGTAGTAATTTTTTAAAATAAGAGTCATGCATGCATGCTTATTATGCTGAGTGACAATTTCCTGCCAGTTCAACCACTTCAGACTTATACACTGGTGTTTAAAGTACCTTGTTTAGCAGAGTTAAACACATCAGTAACCACAAGTTACTGATATGAATTTAATTGTTAAAACATAGCATTACAACCCTAATAGCGATAGATTGAAGTGTTTGATACATTTATGTAAAAAAAAACAAAGAAATATATGCAATTTTACAACATTATTTACTTTGAAAAATGTGTGCTTTTTGAATTGTTAAATAAAGTAAAAAGAGTTGAATGGAATAGGTGACAATTTTGGATCACTGACTGCATACGAGAACTGGGCCGTTTCAGTGTGAGGTCATTCATTTAATGGCTTACTTCCAGCTCCAACCAAATGAAGTAAATTCAGTCGACAATTTTTTTGTGATATGGACTTTACCATTTTGAGTCAAACGACATCAGTGGTCTGAGTCAACATGTCTATGGCAACAACTAACACCAATCAGGAGTGAGCTTGTTGGAAGTCCACACATCTTCCCCTGAAAGCAAGCTTAGGACAATCTGTCAATCAAACATTTTGAAAGTTGGACGTAGAAGGCTGGCAGGCACCACATGCTTTTATTGAGGCATATTTAGTCCCTTTATAACTTGAACAACTTGCAATAAAGATAATATAAATATATCTTGAAAAAAGGGTTGGCAAGGACAGGTCAATAATAGGTAATAGACCAAAAATGATTATTCTGACAAAAATATTGACCTAGAAATACCTGTTTATTTCTCAATAGAAGTCTATGGGATTTTGGCTTCTTGGAGCCAGCAGGTGAACTACTTCCTGTTTGGAAAGTGAGGGGGGAGCAACCCTAAGATTTTTCTTTCAACCTGGGTTCACTTACAAACAATAATCAGGATTTTATAATATAACTTTTTTGCTTTCATTATGTTATATAAAAACAATAATGTATGTATCCAGTTACTTTTTTTTCACACAGATTACCACAAAAAAAGGATTTATAAGGTTGGGGGAAGTCTGGTTGCTGTTCATCCTTAATTTTTTCTCTTATTTTCACCGTCATTATGAAAAGTGTATAGAAATCCACAAGCAAAAATAATGACTCTCTCCTCCTGAGGCCCTGGGGCATGCGTGGTCACACACATGCACACAGGGATACATGTCTGCTCAAGCCCATAGCTTAATGGGAGATATTTTGACCTTTCTGTATTCACCCCCAGAGAATATTGATGATCCTCTTTTAAAAATAACTTCAGATTGTACGATCATTAAATGATTTACAGTAATTTCACCAATGCAAAATTATTGCATTTATTACGTTAGACTGTAGGACTTGGCTATCCCAGTAATACGGTGGTCTTTTCAGAACACGATGAGACAATAAAATGTCTTTGTTCACAATTGATTAAATTAATTAAATTTCCAAAGTGGACTTGTAGCTTTTATAAGGAATTGTCCAACTACGGCAGAAAGTCACAAAGAAGAGAAGAGAAAAATCTTTTTTGAACTTTTATTCTTTTCACAACTCTGAGCTTGAATTTCAGCTGTCTTTAATCAAAGGATTTCCGTTGACATTTCAACATTTTATCACATGCGATTTAAAACCTTTATAATAAAAATTAATATCCCAATGAAACGTGTGTGGATGAATTTTGTCTTCTCTCAGAATGTTTCTGTCACCCATGTCCAATTAGTAATAATCCAACACACTGAATCAACTAATCACAGGTTCTATCAAAATCGTTCTGATAACAGAAACACTAAGACTGCAAGGTAATAGAACAAGTTGAATCATCTGATCATTTTTCACATGTAGTTTTGCATGATCTGCTTCACTGTTTTCAATAATATTAGTTCCTTTGTCTGAAGGCTGCAGTCTGGATTCCTTCCTAATTTCAATATCTACTCAATTGTTCTGCTGCTAAGCAGGTTAAAATGTCATCTGACTGACTCTGAGCACGGCCCTTCAAACGCTCCCAGCGGGTGAAGTGCTTTATGTTCATTTGAGCTCTGCGTCAAACAGACGACATTAAAACCCACCAGAAGCCCAAATTAAAATGATTGAAATGAGCTCATTTGAGAAACATTTAATTGCCAATAGAGCATAATTGAATGTTTCTCTGAAGTGCTGAGTGATTCCTGATGAAATGAGAAAGAGTGAGAAAATACTGACTAGGCTGAGCACTGAGGCCAATAATCAGACCAATTCAGGGACTCCATAACTAATAATAAATAACCAAAAAAATTAGAGACACCTGATAGATAAAGGAATGGGTACAACTACTAGAACTGCATTTTACCCAAATGGGTAACATATTTCTGTTTTTTTTTCCCTGCAGAGATTTAAACATAACACTGTTGGTAACAAGAAAGTAACAGGAAAAGAAGAATACAAGTGTTGTACATGCAAAACTGCTTTTCATTACCTTTAGAAATCTTGAAACTGTAACACTTTCACCCACACTGCACAGTTAAGGAATTCAATTTATCATTGACTATCAAATTCATGTTTCTTTAAATGATTTTAAAGAAATCAGAAGTAAGTGCTTGAACATCTGTCTGGACATTAGTACAGCTACTAAGTAGCTTTTTTAACATAAGACCAACAATTTCATGGTAAAAGTCATTTTTTAGCTTTTGCTGAGATGAAGTAAAGAAAAAGAAATATTAATTTAGCCTTTTTGTGTCTAATCCACTGGCTGTGAACTTTCTTTCCTCTTATTATTTGTCCAAATCTGCTAAAATCCCTTTGGGGTACAAGAAGCAGTATATATATATATATATATATATATATATATATATATATATATATATATATATATATATATATATATATATATATATATATATATATATATATATATATATATATATATATATATATATATATATATATATATATATATATATATATATATATATATATATATATATATATATATATATATATAGTATATTTGTTGAATATATAAAGTACACCTGCAAGATTTTACAATTGCAAAGAAAATCTGTCCCATTTGTTTTCTGGGGGATAAAATACAAAACAACTTTTGTGTCAGATTTTGAACTTTTGAAAGCATTTAAACCATGGGTCTCCTTTGGTGGAGCTCTGTTTATATGATCAAATGATATTTTCACATTATTGTTTGATGGTTAAGACAGTAATCAAGGTGGATAATTTTTAATTGTCAGCATTTTTCTAAGCAACTTCGAGATAAAGAAATATGCGCAGCAAATCATTTTGCTAGTAAGATAAAATTAAGACATTGTTTTTGATTACTTAGTATAGAAGTGAAGATGGATTTATTTTTGTTTAAAACATCCTGAAAGTCAGCACTGCTGCCACAGGAGCTGGAGTCTGGCCAGCTATTGATCCACGTAGCTTGTCCTACTCCATCCAGAGCAAAAGATGAAATAGGGGACTTAAGAGTGTGTCACACTCAGCTGCAGCGTATTAGCTGCAGTTTGATTCATCTTAGTAAATATAATGCTGTGGCCACCAACAACTCAATAAGTGACCATAACAAGGATGTTGAGCTTTGAAGCTAGACACTGATTAATGCCTCGGAGGGTTCAAAGGCAAACACCTTACTGGAATTATTTATGAGTGTAAAAGGCAAGCAGCTATGTGGTCACTGTAAAAAGGGGATTTCTTGGTTGTATTTATATTTAAGTGCCTAATACATAAACTACAGGAAGTATTCAAATGGGAGGATGTGAGTGCATGGATCCAGTCTTACCGTAAACACAACCCAAATTGTGCACCATTATTCCATACGTATATACAACAAAACTGAGCTTGATTCTCAAGATGTCTGTCACATGTTTGCAAATTTGAACCACTCAGACGAGTCGGCTTAATGTCTCACTGTGTTCTGGATTTGCTTCCCATGAACATTATAGGAGCTAAATTGGCTAATAAAAGCTCATAAAGTAAATTGGAGTTTGTGACTCCGGAGCTCGGGCATTGGAGTGCACACAGACAATGACGCCCAGTACTTCGAGCACATCCTCTAACCTAGGCAGACATTCCAGTCAGCAAGCATGGCACCGGGTCCACCAATCCAGACCAAAACACCTACTTGCAAAGACAATGGCACCAGTGTTTAAATACAACAGCAACTGTCATCCCTCTGTCTCTCATTTCCCCTCTGCTTCCAGTCCAGTCTTCTTATCAATCCTAACTCTCTCATTAGGAGACTCCACAGACATTACATGTTCTCACATTAGTATTTCTGTAGCAGCAAATTGAGCTGAAAAATCACAGATATGACCGTTGTTGGCATCTTCTATGTTTCTACATCTCTATTTTTGTGACTTTTTTGATTGCTTTGAGGTTTATATAAAATACAAAACACATATTTTGATTAACAACTGCTCTTCATGCAAATCTTGGGATTTTCTACGGTAATGCATAAAAAGATTTCAGGAAAACCATGAAACAATGCTGCAAGTCATTATTTGAATGAATAGACTTTTCTGCTTATACAAGCACACCCACCTTTCCATTCAGACACATTCTCGTTATTTTACCAGTTTCTTCAGGCACATATAGCAATAAATAAATAAATAAGTCCATGCATTTCACATGCGCAGCCATTATACACACCGCATAATTATGTGATAATGGCCCACACTGCAATTTTGTGTGCAAAATCTGGTTTGTAATTTAGTTCGAGAGCTAATATCCCCAGATGCAATGGAAATAGCACGTGTCCTACTGAAGAGTTGAGAGGAAAAAAAACCACACAACTGATTTTAAGGGATTATGCTTTATTTAACCCTAACACACACAACAAGTCAATTACACAACTGAGTTAGGGGCAATGATGTTGAAATATTGAGCCTGGTCTGCTCCCTTTTCAGCCGGCTGTGTCTAAGCTTCTCCAATCCATACTGGTCGATGTGTAAAACGGTTTGGTAGGAACTCGGCATCAAACGCAGGTCAAAAATGCAATAAAGCAAACATAGATCCCACTCTTTAGTTGCATTGCATCACAAACAAATGGAAGAAATCATGTTCGCCGCAAGAGTACTTGTCGGTGGCTGATTTTCAAACCATCTGCAGCAAAGGAAGCTTACTGCTGGGTCGTGGATGAACCCGGTCTTGTGCAACGCTGCTTCAAAAAGAACATTTGTTCACCATCTGTGAATGCTGCTCCCACTCCATGTAAAGCTGAAGTGAGGACGTGGTGCGGCTCGATCCTTTTTTTAAACAATCCTGCAGTGCAGAGCGAACTGCGGATTTGCTTTGCACATTGGTTT
This sequence comes from Oryzias latipes, assembly GCF_053564925.1. Taxonomy (NCBI): domain Eukaryota; kingdom Metazoa; phylum Chordata; class Actinopteri; order Beloniformes; family Adrianichthyidae; genus Oryzias; species Oryzias latipes. The sequence continues at coordinate 26,517,161 of NC_136239.1, forward strand.
GGGATTGCCAACTTTCTATAGTAAAAATAAAGTCACTGGATACATTAACCTCTCTCTCTTACCCTCTCTGTCTTTCTGGCTGGAAGGTTGTGTTTTCATAACAACTATGTGTTTCCTGTTGCAGCCCATTCTGCTGACTGCTGCTGGCTGTTTAAGACATTAGTGTAGGCTGAAAATATTGTAGCAGTCCTTCAAGATGCATGTTCATGAAGAGGTTCATCAACAAACATCAACTACATAAAATAAATATGTAGATCATTCAGTTATGTCTTATATGCATATAAATAAATGTAGTAATGTTTTAAAGGAAAATATTAATGTAAAAATATTAATGAGCATATTTTATTTAAACCCAAATAAAAAAGAACTACATATTTGTTTATTTATTTATTTTTAGAATATGACTTTTTTTAAAAAAATATACAAAATAAAATTGTAAAGCCAACAGGGACGTTTTCATCGTCTAATGTACACATTTTGGCCTGACTGAGATCAACTAAGACTATAGAAAGAAATAATGCAAAAAAGCTTTATTTATGCTTAATATTGCCATGGGATTCACAGCTTTAATTCTGTAAAATTGCTTATCTCTCTTCTGTTTCTTCATTTTTTTTGCTGAAGCAGGTATAGGACCTGAGGTTTACCTTGGTTTTGAGAAATCTGACACTGTTAAGCTACATAATGACAGCTTACTGAAAACCAAGAAAAAGCTTTGCCTAAAACAACCTAAAACAGTTTTTTCTGATCTTCATGTTTGCAAAGGATGGTGTCATCCCCATCCAGAAATTCCACTGTCAGCACTATTGGAGCATGGATTGAATGACACATGTTTTTGAAGTTTTGTCTACTGGATTGTACACATCTGACAACAATTGTATTTGCTGATATGGGTTAACAGTGTAAACAACTAAAGTTCCTTCAAGCTTATATGTAAGTGATTGATGTATTATTCAATTTTTCGAAAAATGCGTGTGTCTTTAAGAAATATTTAAAATTCTTAGACTGTAAAATTTGCAATTTCAAGATGATTCATTGATAAAAACAACTCTTCTGTTGACGTTTCTTAAAAAACTACCCCGATAAAAATGTTTTTTTTAGGTGTTTTTAACATCTATATAAAAAATGTTAAGATCATGAGTACATTTCTGAGTTTTTATTTATTCTTTTTTTTAAATAAAACTTACTGTGAATCAAGAGCAGACAAAAAAAATTCAATTGGAAAAAGCTTGTAGGTGTGATGTAGAACCTACAACAGCAAGACACATGCTTCTTTCTCCATTCTGATGCATCCAGTTGTAAACAACTAAATCCATGTATGTCTTTTGTTTTCCTCGTCTGAGCTGGTATGTGGGTGAAAATTGTATGGCTGGATAGCTCTAATATTGTTTGTCACTTTTGTTGCACCAGTAATGTTTGGTTGAGAGTGTAAATGCCTGTAAGCTAGCAGGAGAAGGAGTAAACAGATGGATGACGGGATGTAGGGGGAAGGCTTACTCCGCACTCCGCAAATTTCTAATTAACTACTGCCTCTCTATAGAAAATATGTCTTAAAAAATGACAGGCTTTTGATTTAAGGTAAACATGACATAATCATGATAAAAGATAACAGGGAACGCTTTTACAATAGATTAAAGTATAGCTGGAGTGGGCCTTGAAGGGATATATTAGCAGTTGTAGTGTGCTTTTCTTTAAGTCTAAGTCTTTACCGTCCAGCAAATCTTTTCGGGGGGCTTTTATGACCCTACAGACCTTAACACAAGAGACACAGTGTTCCAAAGGAGTTAAAAAGTCCTTGCAGGGATTGGAAGTGGTAGAAGAATCACAGTGTGTGGTGAAGCTTCAGTGTCTCTGTGTGTAAGAAGAATAGATTTATTTGCTTCTGTGAGGATTACCAAAAGGGTAATGAGGTTTCATGGTTTGATGCTCACCACATGCCCCAAGTCAATGGACTGCTGGACTTGCTTGGCATCACTCCTTTTTTTCACAGTACTACATTTAACCAAGAGTAGGAGCAGATGCCGTCATATTCAGAGTCCCAAAAAGACCTTGGTAAAAAAAAAAAAATGTTTCCTATCTAGCACAACTTGTACCTTTTTCATTTATATTTACAGTTATTTGGTACCACATGTGCTTGGTGCTAAGCCCATATTGGAGAGGCTGCCATCCTGAAGGATAATCAACTAGGTCTCCAGTCTAAGTTGATGTTTTTTTTTTTTTTTCAGAGATGAGAAGGCAGAAGTAGCAGGGCAGTTTACAAAACTGTTTGGTTTATTTTTTCCACGAGTCTCTATGTTTTATTTTTTTTTTTGCTTTTTTGTCTTAAAGCTTTAAAAGACGGACATGATCAGAAAGGTCCTGTTCTTGAAACCCATAATATGCACTAGCCCTTATATAATGGAAAGTGTAAAAATGTATTCTGTGATAATTGTTATGTGAACAGTTTCTGCTTTTACCTGCTTACGTTTGTTTAAACAAAAAAAACAAAATTTAGTGTTATTGGAAACATTTGTCAAAAAAAGAATAAAAATGAGAAAAAAAGAAGTCTCCTTGATAAGATAAATGAAATATTACCCACAGACACCAACGGGATTAATGCGATTTAATGAAATTAATTAATTAACCCTGGATTAATTGATGAAATGATCTGAAGAGCTGTGATAATAGATAGTGGCCTGCCTTTAGTGGCTATTTTGTCTACAAGTAGTTCATAAAAATTAAACTCAGTTGGAAACTAATTTATGGCATATTTTTAACATAGGCCTTGGGTATTTTCTTGAAAAGTGTGTTTGAGAGACCAAAGCTGCATTTTATAAATGGATCAAGTAAAAACATTAGCAATTATCATGGATTTATAATGATGAAGTATAAAAAATAGAAACTTAAAAAAAAATCCATGTAGCTAACCATTTATTCCCTCAATTAATGATTATGCAATGAAGCTCAGAAAACCTTTTGTCTGTTTTAGGACACTTAAGGTTATCTAATAAGGTTGTGCTCCAACTTAATATAAACATAAGTTTTTACTATCTGTTGTGTTAAACGTACTCCAACTCACTGTTGACTAGTTCTTTCAATCCTGCAGCTTTGGAAACACATTATAAGTCGCTCTCAAGGGCAGCTTTAGGTTTTGCACTTTATCACCTCTAAAAGTGAATCTGACTGAATGATGTCACTGACACTGAGCACAATTACAGGACCTAAACTGAACTCATTTGACACAACATACTTAACATCTCAAGCTTTTGGGGATTTAACTTCTGAACTATCAGACAACTCAAACTCATTCACTTTCCATTTAGCTTAACATTTTCTCATGAAACAGCATTTTTCTGTCTTAGTTTTAGAATGCAGACTGGCCTTTGAGCAGTGGGAGTGTAGGAAGTTCTCAGAGGTCAGGTTAAATTAGTTAAGATCTTCATTCTTCCATAGGTAATTTCCTCTGACCTAGCACCAACTCATTCACAAACCAAAGAGACGCTCACCCCTAAAATTACAGGTGGTTTAAATACTAATCAAGCATACCATCTCCTCCTTCCTGGAGAGAGGTTTACTTTTCCTGCAATCTACAATTGATATAAAAAGGCTAAATTCTTCATTCTAAATTCCTTAATGAATTCTAAAATCAAATTCATCTTTATTACTCTAATTTAAAATATCAAGTAGAAACATTAAAACAACAAATACAATGACTTCCCCCTTCAAGTCACACCTTAATCTAATTATAATGAACACTACCATTCCTTTCTCCCAGGTAGCTACTAATTCATCTACAAACCACACATGGAAAATAAAATCATGCAAACCCCAATAAACCCTTTTTCAAACCTATAAAAAATGCCATTTATTCCTGTTTTAAATGTTACTTTTTAAATTGTTGTGTGCCCATGTACCACACCTATAACTTTAATAAGTAATGACGGAGCTCTTTGTTACACAGACACACCAGAAAAGTCTGTTGCTATGCTTGGAGTCATTCGAATTCAGACAATTTTTTTTTTACATTTTGTTTGCTTTGTGTTCTCAATAAACTTGTTTGCACTAAAATTTGTAAATGGAAACATGTGTGGCAATCACTTCACCCTCTGGCCAGAAATCAAAAGTGGGACAATACAGCGGCAAAAAAAAAAAAAAAGGTACCGCGATAGATTCAGGATGGAATTTCTGTGTTACAGTTACAATTTTCTTAAAATCCATTTGCACATGTAGAGCTACTGTTTGGAAGTCAGACTCAATTTGCTTTGCTTTGGTTGCTTCTATGCATTGTAACATGAGATAATGAAGCCTCATTCATTGGGCTTCAGGCCCTGTTATTTCCATGGAATAAACGCTTAGTCTTACTTCAACCATCTTATCAAGTTCATCAAAGCATGGGCATTAATTACCGTAAATTCCGGACTACAAAGCGCACCCGATTACAAGCCGCACCCACCCATATTCACGTGTTTGACTGCTTTTATACATACACAAGCCATCCCAGAGTGAGTGCAAATTATTAGCACATTGTGGGTGGTGTCAGTTTTGCCTATGGGTCACGTACTTGAGTGTATCGACATCTGTCAAACAGCATGGACCTATATTCTGTTCACAAGTCCCTCAGTTATGGTGTTTTTATTTCATTTTTTTTTTTACTTGTTGACAATCTAGGTATCTAACATAAAATTACAAACAGTAACCATATAATCAACATTACATCCCTCAGTTATAATGAGGAAATTTACATCCGCGATTCCACATTTCCCATGAGTCTTAGGGGCTAAAGGCGGGGCCAACGCCCGGCTCGCCATTCTGTTGTACGTGTTTAAGAATTAGCAAGTAGCAGCAGTGCATGGAGGGGTGAACGGGAAAAGCTCTCCTTCCGCTTGTGTCGCAGCAGCGTTATGGGAGTAACAGGACTGGTTAGAAAACACAACGGTAAAATAAAGCAGCGGCGACTGAAAAGCGTGCGCCTCAGCGCGATACGCGCGCCTCAGTGCGGCGCGTGCGTCAGAATTCAGAAGCCTCTGCACTCCGCGGACGCCTCTGCGCTCCGCTCCCGCCCCGCGCGCTCCTTGTCTCCCCTTCCTATCTACTCCGACACCTCTGGCCAGGGCAGCTTCAAGGAGGAGCACTTCGTCCCCATTGCGCCGGTGGATGGAGCAAATCGTTTCTGTGCAAAGCAATCGGACTTAATACTGTATGTTTTGTGTATGAGGGGCGGATGCGTTGTTACGTGTGGGAGCCATCAGACTGCCATCGGCCCCGCAGCTCAATCAGCAGGAGAAGATGTCTCCAGCTCACACGGAGGCTGTGAGTTTTTCAAAGCAAAATTCCGCTTTTACGGTTTCCTTAGAAACCGTAAATGGAGTGTACATTCACTCCATGCGCTGTTCTCTCCGTCACGCAGCAAACCGGCTTTTCCAAACCCGTTGGTGACGGTGGACTTTTTTACGCTGCTTTTAACGATTGCTTTTAACTTGAAAGCTTCATCATAATGTAGCGGCGATCACGTGCACGTTGGGTCTAATTGCCCCAAAGGATTCTGGGATGCGGCCGGGCATGCATGTTTCGTTTTGTTGAACCATGACTGAAGTGTCTAAGACCTGAAGTCAAGTCCATGCTGTTTGGCTGCTTAGAGGTGTGTTGAATAAAAGTGCCTCGTGCTTTGTGTTAGATAGAGAATTCAAACCATTCACTGAGTTCGAAAGTACGTACATGGCGGCCGCCAATCAAATCCATAAATTAGCTGCGTCACTGAATAAGCCGCAAGGCTGTAAGCGCAGGAAAAAAGTAGCGGCTTGTAGTCCGGAAATTACGGTAGTCTTTTTCTTTGCTAGAATTTCCACTCTTGATTTATCAATTTAGTATATTTTGTAGGTTTGAGGAGTTTTTTTGTACTTTTACACAACACAATTACTAATCTTCTTTATATTTCTACTAGCTAATATGGAAAATACCACCCATTATTTGTTTTTTTTTTCTCTAGCAGCTGCTTTGCACTTTCACTTGCTCCATGCTGCAGGATCATTGCCCCTAGCTTTCTGTCTGACTTCCTCAGCTTTGTATTGCCCTTTATACCCAACTGTGGCCACTTTATGGTTTTAAAGGGCTGATAACATTTAAAGTTGGGCTGTATCAGGTCTATTTCAAAAATGAATCGCACTGGGTTCAGTTAAAAAAGGCCATCTCTTTAGAATGTGAGTGGATTCATGGTGGCACACTTGGTCCAGACTAAAGGGAAACTGAACTCTTGTCCATTTTAACCAAGCCAAATGACACGGGTATGGATATTTTGGTGGTATTATTATTATTAACTTCATCACCTTATCTGAAAAGTGGCTGACACATTTGGGTTATATTGAGCTATGAACTCTTGCAGGAGGTTACTGTTGTGCCTGAAGTGTTGAGCAGAGGAGCTATCAAAGTAGGAAGGAAAATAGGAGGTAGTTTAATGAGAGGTCAAAGGTCATTCTGGGTCAAGAAGCTTATTTGCTAAATACACTCAGAGACATCGTACTCGCTGACAGGATCAACCGTACGATCTAACAGAACGGGGGAGGGAGGAGCACTCATTTTTCTGAGGAGGAAAGTAAACAAAAACAATTTTGTGATGTTGCTGTTATTGTTTAGAAATATGCTGATTTTCTTGAATCAATGTCTCTTCCCCAGTTAATGCAACCGTCTTCAATACCAACAAGAATTTACTGTCTGGAGTGTAATTTGGAGAGGCTCCGTGAGGAAACAGCCTCCTCAGGGGGAATGACAATTAGTCCTTCAACAAACACTTCTGACCAGTCGCTTTAATTAAACTCCCTCCCCCATCACTCCCTTGTCCTTCTTCTCTCTGTCCTTTCATCTTGATTTTTTTTCTCTTTTCTTATATGGAAAAGAACTTGGATTTTAATCCAAGGCCATATGACACTCTAAAAATGTGTTGTGTATCTTAGTGAGCTCCTAACCAGCGGATTAGATGGATATTGGTTGGAGGGGTAGTTTGTGGAGTTAGCGCTAACAGGATTTACCATCTACTGAGTATATCAAAGTCAGAGTCCTTTGCTAAGCACTAAGCACTTAACAAATTAAAAACCAACCCACAGGTGGCCATTCTGCACTGTTGTGCCGATAGGCCATGATGCTAATTGCTTTGTAATTTTGTTACGATTGCCATAAAATTACACCCGTCAGTTAGAGTGAAGAAGGTCTAAAGCCCCATCTGACCAATTACTGTTGTGTGTTTTCTTCCGTCAGTTCTGCGCTTTCTGAATCGACTCGTGCAAAATTCATCTTTGTTTCTTTTCTGGATCAGCCTTTTCCGCCCCCCCCTTTTTAACACAGGAATATCTGTATTTAAAAATGATATTTCACTTATACACAGTACAACAAGCATGGAGATCAACTGTGAACTAACAAAAAAGTCTGTGTTACAAAATGTTCTGGTTTGTTCAGAAGATGGATAAGGAGACCTTGGTGCAAAAACACACCAAATAGAAAAGCCTAGAAAGTTTGGTGAGGCCCAGTAGCTCAAAAAACGTAACTGAAACCCCACAGGAAACAACTCAACTCATACTTGATGTGGGATCTCTTAAGTCTAGATGCAGTCTGTTTTGTGTGTACAAATGTGTATTTTTTCTTTAAAGTCTTGTGGTGAAACAGTGAGAGGAAGACAGGATGTGAGCCTGCATGCTCACACATTACATCCTGTGATGTTGGGGATCCCCACTCTTGTCTCTTACCTAAAGTGAACATCAGTTAAAAAATCTTCAATTTCCTGTGTATTTCGATGAGAGAAAGTAATTCTTGAGCAATAGTTGGTTTGCAAGAGCTTTTATTCCTGTAAGGTGCCTTTGAGCAACACACTGGGGTCAGATGAAGGGCTGCTATAGTAGAGCTTGCTTTGCATTTCCAAAGAACAAGTATAGGGACAAAACGCATGTTTTCTTTTCCTCAAAACTGAAAGATTTCACAATTAACTAGTTGTTTTTTATGGTTTGGTTTAGCATTTTCTTTTAACTTTGCTTGCAATGCTTTTTAATTTGTTTGGTTAACCTACTTGGAAAGCCATACCATCAGATTGATGGGCCAATGGAGGAGGGGAATGAGACATTTGAACTTGATGCTTTACTGGCACTTCAAGGTGTATCCTTCCTGGAAGAGACAAAATAATGGGGATAGAGAACAAAGAGATACTTCTAGATGAGACGGCACACCTGTAGCCGCAGATGAGCGAGTCGATTGGCATGGTCCGTGTAATAACTCCTTCTAAATTTCCCCGTGGGGCACAAACCAAGTCCAACAGCTTTTGCTAAAGAGGAGCAACTCATGAGCCATACAGATAAACAGACATACCACAGCTGGTATCAACAATTTCACAGATAGTGAGAAAAAATACAATTAATTGAGAAACTGCTTTGAAAACCAGTGTTCTCAGTTTCATCTTAGCAAGCACAATCCATCCACAAAGCAAAAGTTTCTCTATCACTTTTAAGAGTTGAGATTTTCATTTACTTCACTGTTTCAGGGCACAAGACCTCTGTGTGGCATAGAGTGCATGTCTGAATAGCAAGCCTTAAATAAACAAAAAGACCTCTGTGAAAAACCGTGCGTCTTCAGAAGGGAGGGACAGGAACAAAAAAAGACAAAATAATAAATGCATTTTTTTTAGTTCATACTGGTGTCACATCAAGGTCATTTGTCCAATTGTTGGAAAAAAAAGTGTTTTTATAAACGGTACACTTTGCAGTAAGACAAAAATAAAGAATACGATTAAAACTCTAAAACCCTTTATGAAGTCATATTTTTCAACAAGAAACATTATGATACATTGAATGAAGGTACCAAAAACTCTGTCAAGTAAGTAAAAAAAGATCTCACTGATAAGCTATAGTCACTGCAGTGGTAAAATGGCCTGCAGACAAAACCGTGTTGTGTTCGTTTGTTTGTTTTTTTCTTCCAAATTAGTGTAGTGTTCTCACTCCTGCTTTACTTGACAGTTTTCAGTATGATGAGCTGAGTGTTGTTTTCCATCAGAGCTGATTTAAATGAGTCACTATGCTCTTATCTTGCAAAACCATCAGATCAAAGACAGGTTAAGTCAAATGAAGATTAGTGAAGAGGTTTTTGTGATCAATCTTTTGTAAAATGCATGTTGTAATTCATGCATGTGCTAAGAGTGCTGCTACACAGATGTTCTGCAGTCTACATCTCTACATGCAGAGGCGTGCCCAAGGCTAAGACAACTGCCAGGACAGGAAATCTCTTTGTTAACCCTTTTTTTAGGGACATAGTGATAATAAACAATACCCAACAGTTTCCTAAAAGAAATACGCAGAGTAAATATAAACTAGATCTACAACGTGGAAGAAGTCACTTAACTTTACTCTCTATCCAAATACTTTAACGGAGCTGGGATTTAGTTTCAAACAAATATTGATGATGACAATTCAGGAAAATCCAAATGCTTCTTTGTTTTGCCTGTTGAAACTTTTTTCCAAACTATAAATGCATGACTATGATGCAAAACTGACATGCAAACAGAAGAGTGTTTGTTTCCTGAGTCTTGTGTAAAAGTTGGTATCGGTTGCAGAATTACCTCAAAAAATGGTTTTGAACCTTGAGGCTAAAAAGTTTTACAGTCATGTGACTTAACCACAAAAAAAGTGTCACATTTTTGGGGAGGTGGATGGTTTGCATGAAAGCAGAGGAAGAGGGTTGCATACCTTTCTTAACAAGTAAGTTTTGAGACTCATTTTGATTAAATGCTTATGAAAGATATTTAGGCTTATAAATCACTGGTAGATTTTGTTTTCACTATCAATTCTGATAACAGAGGGAAACCCAGCTCACTGGCCAAATGACAGACTATCCACTCTGAGATGGGGAGTTTGGGTCCACAATCAGGTCTGAAAATGGGACTTAGGGTTGCACTAGGGGGGTTAAACCACCAAAGAGTTTCCTGGTGCGTCTGGCAGAAAATCACCACTTCCTCAGGAATTAGGTCAAATGTGAAGAAAAAAAAAGCATTTTACTATTTGTTTAATTCTCCATCTGTGTTCCTTGTGTAAAAAAGGAACATTCTGTATTTCTGTTTTTTTTTTTCTTTTCTCAGATGAGTCGTGTATGTTTTTGTGTGCAATTTAGTTAAATTCTAACCAGTGTTGGCAGTAACTGATTACAAAAGTAAGATTTTAAAATGATAAATTACTTTTTGCTGTAGATAAATAGTGTAAAGCATTGCTAATCTTTTTTAGTAATATTTTACTTGTTTACTCTGCATCCTCCTCACTCACAATGACAGTAAATGGTACATTAAATGCATTTTGCAGCATCTTACCAGGGATAAAAATGATCACTTCCAGCTACTATTGTAGATCTTTAAGAATCGCTTCAAAATATTTTCTATTTTGTCATTTATGAGTTTAGGAGCAGTAAAACTTCCTGGTGAGTGACCAGGTTGAAAATACCATATCCTGAATCAATCATGTGTGGCAGTTTAGTTTTGGTGACGCAGGAGCTTTCTGGGCTTTGAGAAAACCCTGTAGGATTTTTTCTTCTTCGTTTCTGTCCAGCAGGACAGGTCGTCCAGGAGACATTTTTTCAGCTTTTTATTAACATCTCAAATAAATTCATAAAAGATGAAAAACAAAGTGGAAAAGTCAGTGGCAGAGTTTGTACTGCACTGGTGTGTTTATGCAGCTGTAGTCTTTTTTTGGCAGATGGACGATAGAATTCATTTGCACCTTTGCTGCAAGAAAAACACAGCCAAGGAAATGAAAACATTTGACAGAGGGAGTGGATGTAAGCTGGACTAAAGACAAGAGAAAGTTTTGATTTACAAGGATATGCATAGACTTTGCAACCAGCTGTGCTACACACCACAGAGACACATTCATCTCACACTAATGCCTGCTGCAAGGAAGAAACAGAATAGAAAGTTACAGGAAAGGAAATTTAAACTGATGGTGGATAAGTCAGTCATTGTGAAACTGCATACATTACTAAAGAAACTTATCAAGTTTGAAATAAAGTTGTTCTAATTTTATTGAATGCAATTTAATTTTAAAACTCAGCAAAGATATGAGACAATTTCTCTCAATAACCCTTCTTCATGTAAAATCTATTAGATAAATAGATAAGTAACACATTTTAATTTTTTGTGTCAATCAAATACCAAACCGATTTAATAAATTACAAAAAGCAAAAAATAAAAAAAAAAAACATGTGAGCATAAGAAAACCATTCGAAGTCATGTTATATATGTCTTTATCACTCCAACTCATGACATAAAAACTGAGTCTTCTTGGCTGCAAGGATTAAAACACAAATTTTAGACATCTTGTACTTGTTTTAAGGAAAATAAAACAACTTTGCTCTCATGCTGCACACATATAACTGTGTTTAATTGAAGAAGACACAGTGTTTGTCCTCGCGATTTGGTTCACTGCCAAATGTTAAGCATCAGGGGGTGTGTTCCTTGAGGGCATCAGGGCTCTAAGATTACCTCCTCCTGTTATCTTACATCTTGACTGGATGTGATGCCCTGCCCCCCTAATTCCACTCTTTTCTTTCTCCCTGCATGAGCCCAACTTGTTGTGGCAGGCATGCATCTCGAGGTCCAGATCTTGTTACAAAAATGTAGGTTTTGCTGGCAGATTTTGAACCTGTCCCCGACTGGATAAACAACTTGGTGTAGAGAGTACTTAAATTATTTTTCTATCAGACACTGGTTTGTTTTTGTTAAACGTACCGACATGTTTCGGTGGAATACCTTCCGCCTTCGTCAGACCCTGAAGGCGGAAGGTATTCGACTGAAACATGTCGGTACGTTTAACAAAAACAAACCAGTGTCTGATAGAAAAATAGTTTAAGTACTCAGTATAATTTATAGACACAATGAACTTTTTTGAATCAACTTGGTGTAGAACTCTGTGGAGTCACACTGCAGATATGATACGGGCTGTTATGTTCGTTGACACAAAGCAGAGGGGCTCCATGTGTTATCCAGGCATAAGCCAAAGACAGTAGAGTTTTTGTGAGTAAGTTAGCACAAATATTAAATATAAAACACGTAGTTATTGGATATTGTCGTTCTTATTGCTCTTCCATCTTCTTTGGAATAGCCTTTTAGTGCTCTTTTTCCACACAGTCAAGCTTGCCCCACAGCAACCACAGAACAAGGATTAGCTAAGAGAATACTCATCCTTTCCTGGATAAAATCCTGCTGCAATCTCCAATGCAGGAAGCAGAGAGGATAGGTTTTGTGCTCAAGAGGAAGAGAAGCTGCCCTGGTTTACACAGCACTGTTTTTATCTCCCCTATTGTTGTTTTTTGGATTGGTTGGTTGATGAGGTTGAGTTGGGGTTGAAATGTCGAACAGGGATGTCCGGCACCGATAACCATCTGTAGGCAGTATATTGTGAGGCTGATGATGGCGCTGAGACCATTGCAGATGAGATAACATGTCTTTCATGGTTCAGTAGAAAGCAAATTGCTTGTGTAAGCTACACTTTTGTGTGGGACTGTATTCTTAAAGTACAAAGCCCTGCCACTGCATAATGAAACTCCTATAAAAAACAAAAAGTTTGAGATGAACCATGTAGAAATTAATTTGATTGGTACTTCATTTTAATTGGTCCAAAAAACTTCATTGAAATTAAACATCACTACATTTAAATATGAAGAAAATAAAACAAAAACAAAAAAGAAAGAAAAACAAAGCAGAAATGTAGCTTTCAATCATGTCTTAGATCATATTTCCCTTGCTGACATAAAAAGAAAATAAAGAAAGATGGCAATCCACAGGCCCCATCTTTAGGAAGTATCACCAGGAAATCCCACATGAACATCTGCTTGCAGGCTGACTTTCCATCAGATGTGTGGAGTTAGTTTAGCATGTGCAGAACATGAGTAGATAATATTGGATCTTTCCTCATAGTAGCACATTGCAGATTCATGCTAGTATTGGGGCCATCTTAGGGTATGTTTTCCAGAGGAATTGATTCACCCCACCCCCATACATCAAAATTAATACATTTGTTATTCATCGCAATACCTTTTCTGCAATGTCAATAGTTTGTGTATTGTTAGTTTGGTCTCGACTTTATTCCATTTGAGAGCACAGCCAGTCAGTTCCTACAGTGCAGTGAGGTCCATGGCTGAGAAGAGAGGGCCGAGAGAGCCCTTTTGAAAGCAAACAGCTCAGAATTGAAGAAACAAAGACGAAGGAGGCATCTGAAACACGTGGGCATATTGAGAATGCCAGATTGGATAGACAAAGGCTAACTGTGATGTGTGAAAAGTATGGAATTGTCTCTCCCTGTTTGGAAAAGATTTCAAAATTATGACCCAAGTCATTTTCCCACAGACCTTAGGTAGAGCATTATGGGGTCATTTCCCAAACAGTCGTTTCAGTGTTCAAGTAGAGTCGGAATGCATGTCAATAAACTGACTTTCCATTGTTGATTGGCAGTTTTAACAGTGATCACTTTGGTGACAAAAACCTTGTGGTTGGGCTTTTTTATTTTGTATCAAATACCGTGACAGAGCTGGAGACTCTAACACTTACAAAGGTCATGTAAGCTGTTTTTGAAACTGTAGGACTGCACAATGAAAACGTGACAGATCAGTGCCATTACCATCATTGTCAACAAGCCTCTATGGTGCTCGTACAGCAGCGGAAAAGTAGAGCTTTTAAAGGGAACTTTATTTCTATGACAGTCTCCTGAACATCTCATTTTCCATTAACAGGAGACCTGGGGCAGAGTGTGTCACACAAAGACATAAATCTCATTTTTTCCTCCCCCTTCTCTGGCCCCACACAGTTTGGAGGAAGAGAATGCAGTTCATCTAGAGCAGCTCCCAGCTTAACCCTGTGTTGGGCCAATGATGAGAAAAGCAACAGATGCTTAAACTGAGGGCTCTAGTCTATAAATACTCCGTTACAAAACCATCAACATGACGTCCACCACTTTAATCTTAAAAATTAATGATATTATTTAAAAATTGCGACAATGCATGTGGCTTAACCAGAGAACCCACTGTCTACATTAACCCCTGAGATGAACCAGAATCAACCAGAAAACAACTGCATATAATGGATTGGACAGCTCTTTCAGAGTATAGGTTTCTCTAGACATTTTAATGGGTGTGTGGTGTGAAGCTTTCATGAGGACATTAGGTCCTCATAACTTTGGCTAAAGGTTCACTTCAACGCTGTTTTGAATAGATATAGAGATCTTTTTCATTGTTTTTATTAACTGCACAAAATTTTTTTCTGCATGTCTGTGTATCTTGCAGATTTTCATTCTCCATATCTTGGAAAACATTAGAAAAATTCTTCTTTTTTTTCAATTAAAGGACCCACTTAGATGAAAATAGTGTTTTTGGTGTTCTTACCATGTTTTTGTAGCATTTTTCTCATGATGGAGGAAATATATAAAATGCAACAGAGTGGCGACCTGTCCAGGATGTTCCCTGCCTTTGCCCACAAGTGGCCAGGATAGGCTCTGGCAGCCCCGTGACCCTGAAAGGGACAAAATGGATTTTGAAGATGAAATAATTAATTTGAGATTAAAACTGTGTTTCTGATTATTTCTTATTCAAATCAGAGGAGATAAAAACGAGCAGTTTGGAAAAGCTCAAATTTGTGACTCAGCAAGTGAAATGAGCGGGCCAAAGTCTCTTTGCTCTGCCCTATTCTGATCATGCACTTGCAGACAAATAGATCCATTAACGTCTTCCTTTTCCTCATCTGAACTGCCATCTGGCTCAAAACTGTAAGGCTGGATAGCTCCAATATAGCTCGCCATTTTGGCCAACGACCCTGGGCTTCAGTGTGCAGACCCAGGCGTGGCTCAACGTTAGCGGGGTTAAACACGTTGCGCTCTGCCCACTGTATGTGATTCTCCTCGCTCCGCAATTGCCTTATTTTCTTTGCATTTTACACGTTTCCACATGCAATATTGCTACCTACTGGATTTGGGAGTGTATCCTGAGATTATTAAATTAAGGCTCACCATGTACATTTTTTTGTGGATGAACACAAATCCAGTTAGTCCAGCAAGTGAATGAGCAGGATATCGTTCATGTTCAAACGTGTTAATTGACAAGTATAAACTCCGCTCAGAAGTTCATTGCAGTTCTCGCAGACAGTCACAGGCAAATACAAACAACATTAGTATCAACTTAACGTACAATCGTGGGCATAACTGATGCAATGACCGAATGCTTGGCTCTTTAAAGCGATCGACAAGAGCTGGCGTCTTCCTAGGAACTGTTTTTTTTAAAGTCCTTCACTCTTTCTTACTTCTTTTTCTCTTCAACCCGCTCATAATTGGTCAATACAGGTTTTTTATTTTTTTGAATTTTCATTTGCAGAATACAATTTAAAATAAAAACATTTGTAACATTAGATTACAAGACTAAAAAACAATTCTGAATACAAGTCAATATTGTTTTAAACTTTTGAATTTCTTAACTTTTGAGAACAAAATATAAGTAATATAAATATTTATACAAACCGATGATAAAGTGTTTGCTTTAAGTAGCGCGTGACTGAGATAGAGCGCCAGGTACAACAAGAAGACTAGAAGAGACAATATCAACACAAGAACGGACAGAACCACTTCAATTTGATTTAATAACTCTGAAAGAGAATTTAGAGTCTGCAAGAAAACAGTTCCATCTAGAACTGGCTCCACCACCAACTTGCACCTGAGAGCTGAGAGAAACTTCTACAAAACAGAACAGATCATTACTGACTGAAGAAACCAGATCAGCTTGTTAAAGCTGAGACACTCAGTGTTTTTGAATGCCAACCTATAACATTAGGCCAAGCTTTGTTCTGATGCGATTTCACACTTTCACAACCCGGTCATGACTCATGAAAATATTTATGATTTGAGGCGCAAGTGTCTCATTATATTTGAGCAGTAAATTAATTTATCCTGTCATCTACCATTGTCCTGTTTTTATTACCTCCTCTACTTTCTTTGACTGACAAAGTGGCGATTAAGTTTTCTACACTTAAGTTTTCTACAGTAAATTTCAAATTGTCTTAAACAATTTCCTGTGTGGGAGAACTGAGCTGTTAAGACATCAGTTCATGTGTAATTCTATAAAATACTTTTTTTCCTTATTTTTATTTTTGGTATTTCAGTCTATTTTAGGCCTTATATAACCAAGCCCTAACACACTAACTTACAGTCACACAAACACCTATACACACATTGTTTAGTCATTAACCATACTCTCATTACTGGTGAATGGGCGCTGATTAGGAGAAAGTTCATGCGATCCATCTGATGGGTATCCACTGGGACTGGGGGAGGGTGGAGAGAAGTGCTGGAGAACCAGCCAGTCAATTAGATTGCTTTTAGTGTAGGATGGTTCTGCTGAGGGCGTCACATTTGGACACATCTGCCTCTCATCGCAGATTTCATCCTGCCCACAGGCACACAGATCTTCACCCTGTGTATCTAAGGCAGAAAACACAGAGGCAAAGAAGTCAGGAGTCTTCAGCAGCCTTTGACACTTGTTCCTTCCTCCAAGCTTTACTTGAACTGATACAATCATAAATTCATAAACTGTTGAGATCAACAGCAAGGAAATAATATAATAACATAATAAAGATATGTTTTAAATAAAGTCTGACAATTTACAGACTTTATGTAAAGCTAACTTGCAAAATCTTGTTGAAACTACTTATTTTATCACTAAAGGAAACTTGAGAGTGATCAGACTCTCTTAGCAATAAAACTTATGGAAATATTCTGTAAGAATGCTTCATTAGTTTCTTACGTTTTTGATCAGACAGAAGCAAGTTCCTGATTAAGAAATTTTTAATTAAAAGAATATAAGTAAATAGTAAATAGTTTATTCCAAAGCTACATAATAGTCAAGGGCAGTTGTGTTTGTCTGGACAGGAAGTGATACTTGGGGTGTGGCCAGTTCTAAATAGTCACTGCTGCCGCTGGGCATGAAGCTCATGGTTCTGTCCTAAACTCAAAGCCGTGCTGACAACCGTAGACAACCATTTTGGTGTTTATCTATCAAACAGAGAGTCATAAAAAAGAATCAGCAACAAGTAAAAGAGCCACCTGGAGTCCATATGTCTTTAAAAAACAGGACAGGTGCACTATATGGCCAACCACTTCCTGTATTCTATTAGTTTTTTCTATGAATTAAGAATTTGTTATTCACCATGCAGTTTTACTAAAATTTGATCTGTACTTTGTCATAAAAAAGACATTCATATCAGTACAAGGATAGGAAAAATACAGGACTTTGCATTGGTAGTCAAAATAAAATGAAGACAAAGTGAGTGAGTGAGCTGAAAAAAATAGACACAGCTACCACATGGAGCGACAGGGTGCTTGCTCTGCCATGTGCCACAAAAAAAAAAAAAAAGACTTAAAACCTCAAACCAGTACTTCTCCAGAGAAAAAAAATGTTTTCACCATGCTCCGAGGGACCATTAACTGTCTCTTCTCATTCATTCTGTGCTCCACACTGTACAGTGGCTCAGTATGAGCTGTGGTTAAAGAAACCCACAGTATTCAAGGAAGGCCAAGAAGAGCTGGGAGAAGGAGAAACGTAAAGAGGGGCAGGCTCCATAGAATTCACAGAATAAAGTTGTTGTTTTGTTTTTTTTAAACAATGTACATGATTGATGAACAAGGCAGATTAGTTACTCAAGGTTATATTGACACTGTCTGTGTCAGGAATAGGTTTAATCCCTGTTTGTTTACTTTTCCATAGTTTAATCTATCTTTAAATCAGGTTCTGGTCTGAAAAAGATAAAGGAGTAAAGCCAGCGATGTTGTCTTGGATGTCGGAGTCAGAGTTACATATATAAAAGTTATGAGCTTATTTGCTGTTTTGCCATTTCCATCATAGTCTTGAACATCTTAGGATCAGAGCGGTTGCATCCCAATTAGGGCCTGATAACTAATCAATACCTGCATATTCTGCAAGCAGGAAGTAAACGATTGGGCTCTTGGGAAAAGCTATTTAAATTACACTGTTGTCAGTGTTAGGCATAGGACAGAAAAGGGTGGAGAAGTGAACCTCAGGAGCTAGATAGGTACACAAAAACAACAACAGAAAAGCAACAACAAACATGACTAAGTGATAAAGCCTGAAATCTCACTGAAAAATGAGTCAGTTGTTTTACATTTAAGTACGATGAAATAAACTACAGAAAAGGCAGGATGTTTTACACTTTCTGTTCTCAATTTTGTTACCAAGAAACACAAAACCTTTCAGACTCACTTTCAACAAGTACAAAATTGAAAGCAAATAGAGCTGTGGAAGAAATGAGCAAAGTCATGTGATGGGTTTGATGTAAGGAGTGATCTATACCACCCAGGCTGAATTATAGGGATCACAGAGTAAGCAGCTGTTAGAAGGACTGTATCCCTTGGCAGTCTGAGCAAGCAGAGGCAGACCACTGACACGGACACCACAAGTGGAAAGTGGAAGAACCACGGCGAATTCTCCAAACCAATGCCCTTATTTTAGCATTTACTGTAGCACACTCAGCCTCAAATATGAAGGAAACAATGCAGAAATGCGCCACGGTATAGTGCTTTTTCTGTTTCCCCATTAGTTTTTCTCTTTCTATACTTTAGATACTTTCATAATATCAGCATCTATGTTTGTAGAATAATTTAAAGGCATTGTGCCAAAAAACAATTCCAGCTTATTTAAAGAGGAAAAAAAAGGAATGAACTAAAGATGGTGATCATGAGACGTGTACAATGAAAACCCCATGGGGGTCCTTCATCCACAAACCTCTCCTTTAAGGTATTACAAATACTAATCCTTCTATTTGATCTTTTTCTCCCTTTTTCTTAATTCTTCAACTGTCAAATGTCACCAAGACAATCAATAAGTGAGTGAATCATTCAAGTCCATTCGTTATCAAAGAGTAGAGCTTAAGAGCATGGCAAAGGCCATTTTCTGAGTGTAGATAGATTAGGCCTGTCTGCTTCCACACCAATCAAGCTGCACAGGCAGCTGCCACTCCACTGTCGCAGTATCACTATGGAAAACCCATGTCAAAACGGTTTTGAAAGTCAAAAAAGTATGGAAAAAAGTACTAGGTTTGAACATTTATCTAAAAAAGAATCACATTTTACTCAACAGTTGTGTAATTTTATCCAATCTTGAGAACTAAAGTGTTCCTCTGCTCATAAATCCTATTATAGGCACAGTTACAGTTTTGTTGTCCTGAGAGATGGAAAAATACATAAAAAATACAATAAGGTAATTGGAAAATGTGTGTTATCCAACCAAATTTTAAAAAGAACATATAGCCATTCAGAAGTTTACTTTTAGTGAGAAAAAAAGAATTATAAAAAAGGGGGGAAAAATCAATACATAAGGTTCCTTTTTTTTTTCCTTTGATGCATCTTAATCCGTGTCTTACCCTCTCAGATGTGAGAGTGTTGAGTAAAGCATCTGCATATTGAATTGTTTTACACTGCTTTTGGGTACTCTTAATTAATTCTATGCATCTCTTTTGCCATCTGAATAAATGAAGTGATAGCTGGACAGGCTTAGGTATACTGTATGTATGTGCATGCTTTTGCAACCCTTATAAACTCCTTGCCCAATCTTGTGGTGGGTTTGTGTGACGCCTGCATAGGAACTCAGTGAAAGAAGGCATTGTACTGTGGAAGTGTTCTCCTGGTGAGTAAACCTTGTAAGCCGCTGTACTCCACATGGGGCCTGCAGCCCAGGCTCTGAGCTGTGGTCTAGATGGCACCAGGGACTGCTTCCCAAGAGACAAAGCCAGTAATAACTGTTCTTGTTGCTCAGAGGGAAGAAGAAGCACATAGAAAGTATGTGATACCAATTTGATCCCCTGGAAAAAATAAAAAAATAAAAACGTAAAGAGACTTTTGGATATTTTCTTCTTTTAAAGTGCAACAGAATGTTTCTGATGGCCGCAGCTACCTTTTTAAAACAGTTTCAGGTAACAAAAGATTATTTATTACTCTATTACTTTAAAATGAAATATGGTCATGACTGATAATTCTTCTGTGGTTCAGCAATCACAGAGAACATGTGTGGGCATGTACATGTTTTTATATTAATTTAATTTTTTATCCCAAACTACATTTGTTTTTAGTTTCTTATCTTTAGTGTTAAAGGAGTGTTTGAGTCAGTAGATTCACAGAATCTGGCACATTTTCTTTAAAATGTTGTCCTAGGCTCCATTTGATTTTCTTTCATGTGATGTTTCTGAACTGTTGTTTAAACTAAAAGTTAAGGGGAAAAATGACTTTCCTAGCTAAATTTGTTGTGTTTTAATAATATCGTTCCTGTGACTGTTGATAGTTTGGGTGCTGAGCAGTCTATATAGAATGACCTCATACCTTCAGACCAACAACGAGGCACTGCTTTAATGTTAAGTGTAGTTTCACTTGTTCTCAATCATAACTGATTTTCATGAGGATAAAGAAATACTATGGTGGGACAGTGATTAGTTCTCTTGCCTCACAATGAGATGGCCCTGGTATGATTCCTGGCTGGGACCTTTCTGCGTGCAATTTGCATGTTCTCCCTGTGCATTCCTTTGGCGCTCTGGATTCCAAAAACATGCTTCATAGGATAGGTTAATTGATGTCTCTAAATTGCCCCTAGGTTTGCATGTGTGGCCGTGCAACAGACTGCCGACCTGTTTAGGTTTTACCCTGCCTTTATACTACAGTAGCAGGGTTGGCTCCAGCAACTCAATGATACCGAAAGGGATTCAGCGGGTTCAGAAAATGGATGGATGGATAAAGAACTACTTGTGCTTGATCTTTGGTCCTTCTGTTAAAACAGTTGCAATTTCACAAAGGACAAATATTGAGCACAGGTAGTATTTTTTTCCTCCCTTCTCCCTCTGATTTCATGTTGTCTGCCCTCCTTATTTTTATTTTTCTATATTACTTTTAAATTTGTGGCAGGCTTAACTTGTCATTACTCCTGGATGTTTTGTTCTACATCTCTATGAAAATCGAGACCCCTTGAAAACCTTGCCAACAATTTCACTGAACCAATCACAGCCTATGTGATGCACAGCAGCAACTTTAAAATTAACATGCGTTGACTGACAGTTTTAGCTCCTTTGTAAGTTGTTTCTGTCGAAAACATCTGCTAAATGACTAAATATAAACACAAATTTCAAAAGTTGGGGCGCATTTTTAGAAAGCTTCTTTAACATTAATGCTTTTAGCTATTTTGACACATATTTTCATTTCCTTATCATGTAAGCGGCTTTACATTTTTAACTCCTACAATTGCAGGTCCTAACTAGAATTGTTATCAATGATGAATTCCATTTGACAAAAGTTCTGTCTACCAATATGATTGTATACCCTTTCTCATGTTTGCGGCCTTTATGATGATAAATTCAGTGGAGGTGTCACTCTGGCTATGTTAGGTGAGGATTGATGGCCCACAGAGACTGGCGATCCATCACCATTGCATTCAGATTTTGTAGAATCTGTTCCTGATCACACCCCACGGCTGGGGCCATGTGGTAACGACCCCTCTCAGTGCGATACCACAGGAAATCGATACCAGGCACTCAAGGTCAATGTACTGTTGGAAAACTACTTAAGCCTTGACAGATGGTAGGCGTACTTGCAAATGAGACAAGCTACTGACAGCTTCTCCTCCTCCCATACTCTAACATATACACACACGCAGACATAAACAAATGTACATGTCTTTTGAGGGTAGACAATTTTCTTCATTGTCTGTCCCCCAGTTTGTACCTATATCAAAGTGACATCTTGGTAGTGCAACAGGATTGGACCAGTGTATTTTTTGCTTATTTGTGGATTTTAAGTCACTTTTTGGTGTGTTTTTTTTCATTCCTAAAAAAAGCCAGAAGAAAATACAGTCCAATGTCAGAAATGGCAGGACAAAGCCAAAGTACTGGTACCAAGAAATTCCATGAAGGCAAAAAGAGAACAAAAACATCACACTGAAAGGCCTTTGCCAGGCATTGTGCATGATACTCAGTTTTTGTATGTTAACCACTGTACCAGCATGCCAACCTCAGAAAATAATTACTTTTGTTTTTGATCAGAAAAATATGTGAGAAAAAAGTACAAGTTTTGTTTTTCAGAGGATTAAAAAAGCCTTATCATACATTTTAAATGTTTATAATGATTTCATAGAAGATACTGTAATGTAAACCAACATTTTTCTCAATATTCTTCTACTTCTACTTTGAACCACTCCTGCAAATAGATTGCAGAAGTGCAGAAACCACTGCTTTCAAATCATTTTTATTGTAAAAAGAGTTTAAACTATTTGGTTTTATAAACTCAAAAAGAATGACACCAGAATAATTATAGAACATTTCACTTCAAGCTCCTAACAAGCTGAAGGCTGTGCTCAGCAAGTGTTAAACACATAAGACAACTCTATTGTTCCTTTATTAATTTGTCTCATGCTGAGCAACTACACATTTTTTTTTCCGCAACTCAATGAATCACAATCCTCTTTGACATCCCCCTAAAATACTTTATCATTAAGAAGCTATTAAGAAGCATTTAGGGAAACTGAAGCCGGTTTTTTGCAAAATAGTGGAGGGTAAAAGTAGGCTAAAAGTAGGAAATATCTGCTTTTATACAGAAGGTGTTTTTTTTCCCAATTTTTTATATTTTAGACATATTCAGCAAATTAACATTTTTCGAATTACTAGGTTTGTTGAAGCTTCAAATAAAAAAATAAAAAAACGGTGTTGCTTGAACTGGCGATTTAGAGTGCTCAGTGTAAAAGTAACCTGTGGGAGAAACAGTGGCCTCTTAAGGAGATTGTCTTTTGCATGATGATCAATGCAATGACAATTATTTCATCCAAATATGTTTAAGGAACAGAAATTAACTGCTTACCAAATTCTATATTCAAAACTGTTCAAGGTTGACAAAACGTAATGGTGCCCAACTGGAAGCCTCAGACTCCAAACAGAATTCCACATGTGAAAGTTTTTCATTTGGCTGCAAAAAGATTTTTAGCCCTTTAGCGCTTAAGATGTTGTCGGTGACACCCGATTAACACACGCTCTTTGAAATACTGTAAACCCTTCACCGTTTGCACAATTAACTTGAATCAGCTGATTCTGATGCGGTGACAAGCGGCTTTTCATTTTGGCTTTGCAACAATATAAGTGTGCAAAGCTGCTTTTCTCTAAGACAGAATCGGCTGATTTACATTCATTGCATAAACACTTCTTTACTGCAAAGTGTTGCATATCAGCGCACAGCTGCTTTTTTCTGTTTTGCTGGAATTACATTCATTGAGTAAATGGTTAAAGAGTTACGGTAGTCGGAAGAATTTAAATACTGCGCTAAAGTTTAGGTGTTAAACCAAATCCATCTCACTTCAAACTATGTGATATAACATAATATCAGGGATGGGTAACTTTTTTTTTCTTGTTTTAATTCTTTCAGTTATACTTCACCTATTCCACATGGCCATGTGGTACTTTTATTGAAGCTGCCAGTAAGTTCTACATAAAGATAACAAACTAGTTTCAATATCACTGATGGAGCACATCTTTATTGTAAGACCTCAAGAAAAAGTCCAGGTTCATAAGGAAATTTCGAAGTGGTCTGCATTCCTTACTCAGGAAAGCCACATGCAGACATTTCAAGTAAGAGATAAAAGGCTTTCAGAGCGGTAACCTCGTCCTTTGTTCTGTGAGGGTTCAGGATACAGGTTGCAAAAGCCACAGTGGTGTCACACTTACAGTTGAGTGTCATGGCTCTTAAGATTACGTTCAGTTTGCAGATTTTCGTTTTATCTGAAACACCATCTCAAATGAGGTTTTCTGGAAAGAAGCAAACCATTCATGACTTGTAGTACTGATGAGACGTGTCTTTTGGGAAACTCCTGGAACTCGATAGTTAGACATTTTCAACATGTGTCTTTTGTTGAGTTAAGTGCTTGTGGTGTAAATCTACAGGAAGTCAGTGCAAATTCTTCAAAAGTAGAAAACATAACTGAAATTTCAGTATGCAATAATTTATGCAAACATCTTAAAAACCATGCAAAACGTGACCAGTCATGATCATTAAACTAGAAGTTTGGTTTTGAGGCAACAAGGCCAACTTATTATACATTTGTTACTTACTATATTTCCTTCTAATATAATTCACCTCATTTCAGCCTCAAATGTGGTCCATGAAAGAAGACAGATACAACATACACAATTAAAAAAAATAAACAAATACAAATAAAACCACAGTTTACAACCGTTTAAAAAGAGTAAAATCACTGATGTCCAGTGTTTCCTTAAGGCGGAGGTGTGGCGGAATGAGCTTCTTTTGGGATCAGCCAAAGACATGATAATTGCATTTTTAGACTTGTCCAGGCGCTCTGTGAGGCTGTACGTAAGCTTACGTAAAAGTGCTTCACAGGTGGGAATGTGATCATCCACAAACAGCTGACTGGCTCTGTACCACCTGGGCACCTGCAGAAGCCAAAAGGCATCGTTATAGGCCACTATTAATCTACGGAATGCCCCATGTCCATAATTCCACCACACAGGAGCCGTATACAGAGGAGTGCAGTAATCTCTGAATAACAAACACTTATTTTGAAGAGAACACATACTGAATTTTCTCATCAGCATATTTGCCTGAAAATAAAGTTTAATAATACCTTCTCTGTGTTTTTATACTTTTTTTTTTCATTATTTTGTAGTTGAATGTATACAAATGAACAGAAAAATAGCAAATGAAACTGTAGCAGCATACTGAGAATGTACTTTCATGCAGTGGATACTCTTCATCTATTTAATGGATTATGTGGGTCATTATAGAAAGTCTATTTTTCTCATTGCAGCTCATCTGTGCACCTTATTCTTTTTATATCTGCAATAATTAGTGTATCCAGACAACACATTGCACTGTGCTGGTCTCTTCCCACTAACCTATTTAAAGTCTGAAGCCACTAACACAGACTGTGGCCAACTCAAAGCTCAACAAACAATCTGGATGCAATGCCTTCCAAAACTATACTTTCCATTATTGGAACACTATGGAAATGCAAATGTTAATGATGCATTTTGGATGTTTATCTTTCTGTCTATGGTATGAATGATGAGGGTTGAATTAGCTTACTTACTCAGTTCAACAGCAATGTCACCAGACTGCAAATGTGGATACACTACTGTTTCATTGCTTAACTTTTCTGATTAGGTTTCAAGGCCTTTTTGAACAGTTATGAAATATAACTATTCTTCCATCAGTAAGTCCCATGTAACACCATTTAATTTTCACCTCATTTTTCTTGTTACAACATTTAAGTATCACAAATTAAGTATTTACAACACTTGCATAAACCAACAAAGAAAAAATAAAACCTAACTTTGTTTTCTGTTTGTTATGTAAAAGAGAACGTTTTTTTTTTACTTTTTGGAAAAAGTGTGCAATGCAATTAACTTATTTATTTCTTTATTTATTTATTTATTACATTGCTTCTTTTATTTGCTAACAAGCCTTGTGAGTTCTTTTGGTGTGTAAAAGAGATCCAAGACTCAGGTTGCAGTGTTTTATGACTCCTGGAGGGCAATTGCAAACCCTGCATTAGTACTAGTCTGAGCATGGGAGTCAGCCGCCTGTTAGAACATGAAAAATTAGCCAGGCCCTCAGACAGTGGTCATTATGTGGTCGCCACTCGCCTTTTCCAACATAGCTGGACCGAGTGGGATGTGGTGCAGAGCCAAAGACACAACCTCCAAGGTTACCTATTCATGGTAAATCTCACTGAGGAATGGTAATGGCTCTAAAACCCTTCAATTAATACGCAGAAAACACTGAGGTGAGGGGCGTTTGAGAAGACGGGTTAATAGAAAAAAGTAGAGGAGAAGATGAATATTATGAAAGAGAGACAGATGGTCAGAAGATATACAGAAAGAGAACTAAAGGAAAATGGGACAGAAGCTGGAAAGATGGGGTGAATGTTGTCTGCAAGCCAGCGCAGTGTCTGGTATGAAGGCCAGACTACTACCTCACTATGGGATATTCTGGCAAAGGGCGAGGAGATGCCATAAAAATGCCAACCAAAATTACCTTTAAGCTGCCTGGCTATATGTAATAAATAACCAGAGTCTCAAATTAGAATAAAACCTATTTTGTCCCATCACATACTGTCATCTATGAATAATGTTTGCCCTCTTTTTAATGTGATAGTCAAAAAATACAATTTAATGTGAGATTAAAAAAGGAAAATAATCACAAAACAGAGGATATGAAGTTTGTGGTGGATTAAGAAAAAAAAAATCCCCTTTTGATCAGTTTAACTTAATTACTTTTTTTTCTATATATGTGTTTTTAAAGCACACAGAAAACAATGAAATGAAGTTTGCTTTTGAAGCAATTACAGGAAATAAATAAATAAATATATGTTATTAGCTTTTAAAGGGCCAATACTGTGAAAAATCAATTTTTTTGAGCATTTAGTGTATCACAATGCTCATTCCTCAGGAAAAGAAACCTCAAAGCGGTATTTTGATCTGCATTTATGCATTTCTGAGCACTCTCAGCACCAGCTCCTCCCAATCCACAAAAACGAGTGGGTTTCTCACAAGCTGACGTAGACAAGTGAGAACAGCCCCTTCCAGGAAGACTGCACCTCCCCAGACTTACACAAACCACTTTACCACTTTATCCGCTGAGCTAGCAGTGTTTGGTAAAAATGCTTTCCTTTTATATGCAAAATATGCATATCCATGTTTTTTAAAAGTTTGGTTGTTGTTTGTGTTCTTGGGCGAAACATAGACACGCTGCCGAGGCCGGCTTTAGGTTGATGTCATGAAATGGGTGGCACCCACACGGAGAGAAAGGGGGATTCTTTTCTCATTTTCTAAGGAAGGTGGGGTGATCAGGTAAAATTTATTGAATAGAAATAACTTAATTCTTGTCAACATCTTTTTGCCACTAAAACAACAGGATTCTTGGAAGAAACATCCAAAACCAAAGCTATTTTTTTTTCATCTCCACAGATGATCCAGTGAAACGATTATCTCTCCTGTGCCAGGGAATCCTTATGGAGGGAAAACTTGAACCAAAACTATAAGATCAGTTAAGCAGGTTACTGCAAGTTAGGTTCTATTCACTTCATTGTAAGATGCTCAAACTTCACAAAATACATTATTAGACAAAAATAAACTTAAAGCCTTAGTCCCATGCATCCATAAGGGAATTGACCCGTACGGGTGCTGTGAGTTTTTAGGTCAGAGCCCATAGGGGGTTGTTGAGACAAGGGGCTTTATCTTAGAAGAGTATAGGTATGCCTTGCAGTCCCCTTGAGGCTCGTGTCACCTCAAGGGACATCATAAAAGTTGAAAATACGTATGCAGTGCGTGTGATAAGTGTATTGTGAAGTATTTGTTAGAATAGTGGAAGTTACACGCACTTATGTCGTACAGGTGATGCTGGTGCATGGTGCCCTTTCGCTCAGTACTTCAGTCGTTAGTAAGGTATGCACACCAGCTCCTTGTTGACCACGTAGATGCTGGACCCACAGAATGTGCACGTGATATGTAAGTGCCCAGAGGATGAAGACACAAACT
This sequence comes from Oryzias latipes, assembly GCF_053564925.1. Classification (NCBI taxonomy): domain Eukaryota; kingdom Metazoa; phylum Chordata; class Actinopteri; order Beloniformes; family Adrianichthyidae; genus Oryzias; species Oryzias latipes. Next base: position 26,544,717 of record NC_136239.1, read on the forward strand.
ACACTCTGATTGTCTAAGTTTCTCATTTTTAACAGTCACGCTGCTAGCAAAGAAAGGGGAAGGAGTGCGCTCTTATCAATTGAACAGCACTAATGGGGTCCCTGTGCAGGATACAGGCTTCAGGTGGATTAAAAAAAGTAGAAAATCCATATGACACCGCTGAGTCTCAGCTACCTCACCCTTACTTACCTTTACATACTTCTTAAACGTTCACTCCAACCTGACGCTTGCAGCATACCCATATTAAGGGCAAGGGCAGTTATGTAAGGGCAGTTGTTACCAAAGACATAAACTGGGGTTTGAAAAAGTGGTACTTTTTTTAAAGCTTATTGTATTTAAAATATACCTCATATTGAAAGCACTCTCAAATGCAGTGAATTTTAATGTGAACAATGTTAATTGAATTGTCAGTGCTAGCACAGCTAACAGGCAGGTGTGCATGTCTTCCTCCACTTTTCAGAAATAAAGAGGGTTTAACTTAAGAACACATTTGGTCAAAATGTGACAATGTTGTTGTTCATCTTTGGCATATTTCGACAGAGGTTGCCACAGTGAAACAGCTTTTACTGATTTGCAGTAATTTGGCAGAGGTTTTTACGCCGGAGGCCCTTCCTGACACATGCCTGTATTTTATTCGGGCCGGAGAAAGGCACAGGTGGACGATAAAGTTGAATAACATTTCTTCCTTCAACCATACAAACCAATAGATGAGATAACACTTCCTCAATGCATCCCATACAGTCCTACTGTGCTATATTATCACCCACATGTTGCTCCTGTTTGCCAAAGTCACTGGCTAAACCAGAATCTCTGCACAATTTATGTAAAAAATGTAATCACTGAAAGTGTTCAATTGCACTAATCCACATTTGAATGATAAATTGAACTTAGATGAGATGCATCAACATGTCCAATATATTAAAAGGCCAAACAGTTAACTTTTCAAAAGACATCTCTTTGGTAAGTTGTGAAATTAAAAAGACCTGCTTCTGCTTACAGTGTTGTAAAATAGTGGGGAAAAAACTAAATGTCATGGAAAAGTTTTTTCTAGGGTTTTATGTATCATTATGTATGAGATCATGAGTTATCCAAAAGAAGAACAACCTTCAGAAAAAGGAACAAAGATAATAATACCAATTTAAATACAATGTGTTTGAAAAAACTATTTTGACAACTGTAATCACAGTGATACAAAAATCAAAAACATATGGCGTAGTGCCCATGAGGGCCAGGCTTTATCGTAAACATGAGGAAATATCCAAACCAAGCTCATAAAAGCAGAGGTCATTAATCATTCTCAGAAAAGCTTGAGTTACTAATAAGTGACTAAAACAGCTTAGTGTGGTTTTCTTTAAAACAAGTAGTTGTGTATTGTGTGCATTTCGGATGTGTGTTACATAATTATGTTCACCTTTTAGCCTACAGACACACACTTACATCCACATATGCACAGAGGAACATGAAATAAAATAATATTGAGATTTTTTTGATTTATCTGAAGAGGCTGACCTGGTAAAGAAACATGCTGGTCTTTCTGGGTTAAGTTTCTGGATTAAATAAAGATTTCCCATCTTTAACACCTTCCCACAAGTTTTTTCTTTGTTTTTTCTACAATCATTTTCAGAATAGCCAGGGCTTCTGCAGTTCAAAAAGGAAGAAAATGAGAAAAAAGTGAGACAATATAGCATTAGTAAAAGAAACGTATTGTATAATGTGAGAAACTGTGAAGGAGAATAGGGGGGTAGAGACTGAGGGGGCATTGTTTGTGGTTTATTCTTGTTACCGCAATGCTAAATCTCTCATCATTGTGGTTTTCTCGTCAAGACTGCGGTCAAAAAACATGGAATAACACCCCAGAAAACAAGAACTCTGAGTCAAAAACATAAAGAAATACATTTTCAAGACATTGACTTAATTTCACAAAAAGCCGATGACACCGATGACACTTTTGTGCAAAGCAGCACCTTATAAAAAGAGATTTTTTGGAAGAACGTCAGGCAACTGTAAATTCTGTCATTTTTTTTAAAGATGACAACACTGTCATTATATTATGAATAATTTTAAACTTAATATGTCCTATATTTAAATTACCATCCAGGCAGCTTGAATCCACTTGAAAACTGAGTAAGTCTTCTGTACATCTGTTACAAAGTAAGTCTTTCACCGTTGCCATCAAAGGTATACATTAGTGAGTATAGTTTTCTTTTTCTCTTTTTTATTACTGAAATCAGGATTTGTTTTTAGGATCCTCTTTAAATCTTCAGCAGTGTAAAAATAATTTTTGGGCACTTGTATCTGGAGTAAAGCTTTGACAACTGTCTGGACTCATAATGCAGAATCAACTCCAACATGCTCTAAAAAAACATGATTACATTGATTCTGAGAGAAATGTGTATAAATGACACTTCCTTCCCTAGAATGTTTGAATTGTTGATGTTTGGCCCATTTCTATGTCACCTAAATAATTGTTATGCTTAAAACCAGTCCTGGATCAGAAAAAAAAAAAACCTTCATATAATTTTGCAAAATTACTTTTTTATGTCTAAAACCGTGCTGGCCTGAGAGATGAGATAAATTCAAGAAACATCTCTAAATCATCACTCGTTTTCCTTTCACATTCATCTGCCTGACAACACTATCATGCTGAGTCTCACAGCCTTGAGGCATTGTGTACCTCTTCATGGTACTCTTCATGGCATGGCAGGCAACCACAGCATATTTGCTGGCTTTTTGCCTAAAGGCACACAAAACACGGGTCACCTGTCACAAGTACTGTAATGAAGAGTCAAAAGTGCAGTCAGCATGCACAATATTGTCATTAGCTGAATGCAATACTTTTAATGTCAAAAAAGAAAACGTTACAATTAAAATTACAGTTCCATAACTTGGGAGAACAGTTGTGATCGTGACACCATAATGTGCTGCACTTTTTCAAAGTGAAGCAGTCTTGAATTGTGAATAGAAAAGATAAAACGGCCATGTTTACTGTCTTTGTAAATTCCGGGGAGATCTCTCATTTATCTCTCTCCTTAAACACACTGGTTCACCCTGCTGCTAAAAGCCCACCTCAGCAGTTTCTCTCCTTCTCCTTACCCTTTAATATTGATGATTCTCACAGGATAAAATAAGTTAAGTGGAGATATGGTAATCCCTCTTCTGCTTGCTGAACTCATTTGTTTACTCTGGGGTGACTCCAGTGATGAAGCCATGCCTTTCCAGTCGCATATAATTTCACGTTTAGCAAGGGATCCTCTCTTTAATGTGCACACTATCAAGGTCATGAATAGCTAAAATTTTGTCAGCCTTTTGAATTAATTACTCTCAGATAGAAAGAGTTTTCTGCCCTAAACATGTTGAGTATGCTACTAAGCTAAAGTGTCAAGTTGGATTGTCTTCTCATTAGTCTCCTCTCTTTTGTGTAGGTGTCATTTTATCTATGCCAGGCGTGGTCTTTAAGTTTCACGAGATCATTCATATGAACAAAATGTCAGTTTTATTTTACTCAGGAAATGATGGCACATGTGACTATGATGATTCTGAACCTACCTAAAATATTTTAGGGAGTAATGGTGATGAAGTCCCACTCCAATCATCTTTTGATCTTTGGTCAAAAACTTCCATCCAGCTGTACAGTTTTAAGGCAGGTGTCAGCTCAGATAAGGAAAAGATATACGTACCGGTACATGGATCTATTGGTCTATAAGTGGATGCATCAGAATTAAGTGAGCAGCAAGAATACTGCAATTCAATCCAGACAACAACCTTCAGCGTAAAGCAGCAAAGTCTGTGAGTGACCAGGATGCTCACTTTGTGGCAGGTAGTTTGTTTTTCGCATTGTAGCTTTTCAACTTTTAATTGCAGCTCATCTTATATTTTTCATGACCAGATGTTTGTAGTTCTTTGTTTTTGCAGTTCGAAAAAATATTTAAACAAAAAACATGAAAAAAACACAAAACTATTGAACGAAATACACTTCCATACTTTAAAAAGTTACTCAAAAAAATAATTATCGTAAGCTAGTCTAATATTATGATTAGTTTACGGAAAAAAACAAAAACGAAGAAAAAAAACCCCACAAACTCTTATGAAAGATAAACCATTACTTAAAAATGAAATTAGCTTAGACCAGATTTTTTCTTGGAAAAAGGGCCAATTACTGTTGATGAGACAGTTGTAGTTTTCTCAAGGTTACATCACTAACAGGTTAGGTCACCCCTGCAGACTCAATGTCCCCAACATTGCAAAGGGAATCAATTCACCTAGATTAAGAACTAACTTCATTTTATATTCGGTTTTAAAGGATTATTGGGTAAATCCATTACTTCATATGGGGCCCCATGTTTGAATTTCCCCCCACATTATGGAGCCAGTATTCTTCTGTCTCTAAAGTATCTCCTGTTTTACCATCCAGATGCAAATAAACTGTATACATTAGCTTTCATAAACTGCTGATATAAGCACTTCCCTTGCAAACACCGACTAAAAAGGCTATTTAGTACCCACAGATATTCACAAAATGTGTAATTCAGAATTTAAAATATTTTAGGTTATTTATCATCAGCATAAAAAAGAATATAGATAAAAAATAAAACAAAAAAGACAGTGCCATGCTGGATGTTCTTTCTTTGGGATGAACATGAAGTACTCACAAAGGGCAGGCTTCTAAATAACAACGTTTTTGTGGTTTTTATGGTGACTTGACTTAAATAAATTACTTTTTGATTAATTGAAACAAGCTAATTATCTCAAGCATATGGCAAGTAGCACAACAGCACATAAAAATAATAATAGCAATTCAGAAAACTACATTTCAAGCCATAAAAAAGAAAAGGCTTTACTAAGAAACTTTATCAGGCAAGTATCATGTTAAAAATATGCTTTGAAGGGGGCAAAATAACTTTGATATATCCTATATTTGCATTCACAAACACAAATAAAGTAAAAGCAGAAAAGGCTTGCATGGATAAACAGCGCTCAGCATGATTTCTGCAAAGACAGACCACACAATCTGAGTAATCTATTTCAACCACTGCCTACATTTGCAATTAAGCTTCATCTTCCTAGCTATGTTGTCACATTCCCATCCTCCGGCTTCTCTTTGAATGAATCACCTGTACACTTTAATTACTGAATCTCTTTCACCCGAGCCCACCCACCGCCATCAGCCTACGTCTTGCAAGCTTCATTATCAAATCAGCGCAATTTCCCTTCCAGCAACCCCATCTCCACTGCATGGCTGCTTTAAACAAGACTGATGATGACCAATAAAAGTGTTAGACTTGAGCTGTTTAAACGATTTGGGCAATCTAGGTGTTCTGAAAGTAAAACAAAAGGCAAGGATGGGAGCTGAAGCCAGTAACAGTACATCTCCTAAAAACTGTATTTCTGCGTTGAAGCTCTGAAGAGTGATTCAATAAACTTGAGTATTGGACCCTGAATATCATAAAATTTTGTTTTTAGGGGACTTTGTTTTAGCTACAAGTTTTTTGGAAATGCATTTTGAAATTTTAGAACAGCTCCACGTTGATCTTAGTGTGTTTTTTCAGCTGCACCGCACTAATCCAAGTTTTTTATAGGTGGCTGGAGCTCAAAAAGAGAGACAACCAATCTAATATCGGTGGAGTAATGAATCAGTAATTAACCCTTGTGCTAACTTAGATGACCCCACCCTTATATTGACGTGTTCTCCCTACCATAAAAAAGGTGGAAAGATTTCATGTAATCCATGGACACCAGTGAGGTTCACAAATCATTAAAGAAAAAAGGTTCAGAGCACTGTCTAGTGGGTCTAGATGACCCAACTCCCAATGTTAAAGTGCCTAGGACAGCACAAGGGTTAATATGTCTAACAGCTTTTAAGCATTGCACAACTTTACATCGTCTTAGATGTATTTATAGGTTTTGCATTGTAAAGCAATTTGGGAAGTGCTATTTACTAATTGCGTTTTAGAATAAATGAACAAAATCATTGACGGATCATGATGAACCACCTCTTTCCTTATTTTTGTTTCTTTTTCCAGATAACATGAAGAGGAAACGAGTAGTTAAGCGAACAGAGTGCTCTTGTGTTGGACAGATGTTACTGTTACAATTGAGGGTTGAGCTTTGGACACATTAGGTGTGTATTTATATAAACCCCTTTTGTATTTAAGGATAAACATTATTTTTATGCTTTTTGGATTTTGCTTTATCATGATCACTTTTGCATGTAGAACTGTCACACATCACAGATCCACAAACACATAATATAGTTACAGGTCATTCCTTTATGCATACAAATATCTGGTTTGTGCAAAATGAGTAGACACCTTTGCTAAGGTGAGTTAGTGTCTATTTACTGTGGTAGACATTGATGTGACAGAATATATTAAAACAAAATTAAGGCAAGTCCCCAAACCAACTCCTATTTTATTGAATTTGCTAAACTTAATTACTACATTATTTCAATATTTTCAATGATTATTCAACAAACATGTAAAGCAAATTAGACATGATCAAAGAAAAGTACATCAGCTAAAATGTTTCAAAAGGAGTTATTGATCACCTGATAGAAAAGTAACTATAGAAGCATTTAGTTCACTGGTGGAAGAAAGAAAATCACAAATGTGAATTTAAAAGAAAACATATGTGAATGAGTGAATTGTTAATCTGTATGCAACATGTTTTTGTTTGAGCTACAACTTAAGATGCAAAACTTTTTTTTCTTTTAAATCTTCCAATGCGTCTTAATTTAAACAATGAAGCAACCTAGTGTACTACAAAAGTCTTTTCAAAGTTGTATTAGTATTTATTTTCTGTTTTATCTCTTATTATTTTGTTTTACTCTCCAATGTGTAACTGACACTGCTTCTCAAAGGAAGCCACTGCTTAAAGCTGACAGATACTGTTCATCCTGTATTAAACAGTAAATGAAAGGTTTGAAAAAATCTCTCCTAGATTAATAAACGACTACATGCTGCAGTTAAACTATAAATCTAACCTGTGAAAATGAATAATTCCTAAATCGAGCAGAAGACCAACTGGAAAAATGAAAAGCGAGAAGTGTTTAGCATTGTAAGGAACTTTTTGAGAACTAAGAATGGCACAGAGGGGATAATTCAGACTTTTTTTTTTTTCAATTTGCAAGCTATCATATTTAAAGAACATGGCGTCATCTAAGTGAAGCGTGTAAAAGAGATTCTATGGCAAGCCAGAAATCCTAATCATAAAACAGAGTCTGATTAACAGAGCGTAGCATGAAAAAGGATCTAAAGTCTTGGATGGAATTACTTGGTTAGTTAATCATATTAAAACAAATAATAAACAGATTTTGACATGTGAGGAGGGTTAAGGTCATCCTAGAGTTCACACAAAACACTGTAAGATGAACAAACAAGGGTTTTACTCATGTAATTTCTTCAACATGCTTAAAAAAATTCCAGTTTTCATTATTAGATTAAGTCTCTTGTATTAACTTGTTAATGCATCTGAAATGGGATGAAGTTATAAAGTTAAAATTCTGGTTGAAAAGGTGTGTCACTTATTAGAATATCTCAGTCGTTAAGCTTCACATTGACCCAAACCAAGCCTTTGGGAAGTCTTTTTTAACAAGCCACTACAAGAACAGCACAAATGCAAGCTCAAAGAGACTGTAGTGGTGTCTTTTTTGCATACAAAGAAAACGTTGTCTCTGTTGTATGCAATAATGGTCCTTTTGCATATTTGTTTCTCACTCATGCATTCGGAGGTTGAATCTCCAGAGAGTAGCTTTGAGTCACTTCTGAGTTTAGCACATTGCTGAGGTTCGCTGAAGAACCACAGTCTAACCTAGCCAACATTGTGAGGAGACGGTCCGTCTGCAGCCCGGAGCCATGACCAACCAGTGGCTTTACTGTAGGGCTACACACCAGAGAAACTATCTCTTTCATTTTATTGTTGTATTATCCAAACCCTTTTGCTTCTTATTTATGGAGTTTTTTTTTATTTTTATTTTTTTTAGCTGATTAAGTTCTCTTCTGCCACATACAAAGCAACAGACTTGAAAAGCGGATCTGTACAGCTTTAATGAAGACGTGTCAGAGTTTCACTTGCACATGGGAAGAAAGATAAATGTGTTTGTGAGCATTTAACTTGAGAGCTGTGCAATACTTGAAAAGATAATCCATTTTCAAGAAGACTGGAGTGGGTTTGAGTTTCTGGTTCGAACAGCCATAGAATCTCTCCATATCTCCTGTTCGCCTCGGTAAACTTTCTCTTGCTGATGTGTGTGTGATAACATGGAGTAAACATATGGAGGTTGGATGTTTAACTGCAAATGCGCACACCGTCACTCCTGCTCCATTCAAATGATTCTCTGGTGCCACCACAGCTACTTTACAAATAATTGCCCCCATATGTGTGTCAGGCCTGCAGGGCTTTGTGAGGCAGGGGGACTGGGCTCTGTGCCCAGTATGAAATCCTGTCAAGATCACGGTAAATTTCTCCTTATTTCCAGCAGCTTTAATTTAAGGGCCAGATGTGCAGGAGAGAACCAGGGCCACATAAACATCTTGTTATATATGTCTTTACCACGCAGGCACAGCTTTACATGGATTTGTTGACCGCAGTAAATTTGTTTTGGTCAAAGCGATTTTTCCCTTATGAAACATGATGCCGATCATCCATATACATTTCAGTCCACCACATATTGCCATACATACAAAACCCTACATTGCATACCTTTTCACCAAATGGTCAGAGTTGTTTTGAGTAGAAAGATTCGCTGTGACATCTGGAGAGACACTGCCAGTGTAAACAGTGGGTGATGCTTGGAAAAATGATTTTAAACCCTGAAAATCCACTCTAATTGGAAATATAATGGAGGATGAAGGGACACTGCTGCACTAGGTGGGAGGTCTGATAAATGTGGGTTGACTGAATATGTTGAGGATTCTTATGACTTTTGGCGAGGAACAACAGCTTACTGCTCAGGCGTTGCATTTGGGGGTTACCCTTTTTACGTTGAATTGCTGGGGTCAGGCCACAGTGCTGCAGATCATAACAGACAATTGATGTGGGCAACAGAAACAATTCATTTAAAAGTCCTAAGCTGACAGTTATGCTAAAATAGAAACCTAAATATCCATACATTTATGCTGGCAACAGATAACCAGTTCCCACTCAAACAAGTCTGCCATTTATTTTTTGATCTAAAGCCGATCTATTATAATCCATGTCCAACAGAGACTTCCCTGTGTGCCTCTGCAGTGTATTCCTAATCACATCTTTGTCTGTGTGTATTGAGGTGTGACCTACACGCTTCTGTCCACCTCCTCCCTTTATTTCATTTCATCCTGTGGTTCAGCTCACAGCATCCATATACACACAATATTAACACAACTTAATTAAAAATACAAAGGGAGGAAAAAAAGGAAGGAGGTGCACATGTCAGCACTATATATTTGTAATGGTCCCATCACTTTTGATAAGATTAAGTCATTTTAAACTTGAATCAGAGATTCAGCTTTGAAATCTTTCTAGTTATTTGAAGAGGAACATTGCTAAAAAGGCTGGAATAAAAAAACAATTTATAATTAGCATGAAGAATAGACAAATTAACCATCAATATGATTACACCATAAATATTGATTATTTTGCTGGTCTAAAGAAAATTCCATAGAACACCACTGTTCTACCACTAAAATAAAACCTAGGAGCTAGCAAAATGAGTAAAAAACAAACGTCTTTGGAAAGTTTCTTTGCCAAGGGGAAAACGCCCAGCCAGGAGACAGAAAAGGTGCCTTCAACTTCCAAAAAAAGAAAGCTACATTTAATAGACACTTCTTTTTTGCACCATAAGTGTGGGAAGGGGAGAGGATGATCAGACCTGATAAGACCGGTCTGTGAAAACTTTGTGAGACATAATACCGGTCCGTGGGGTTAAAAAGGTTGGGGACCACTGAAGACACGCTAGCCATGACCATGAAGTCACTTCCAAAAGACGTGCCTTTGAAAGTGTTCATAAACACTCAGGCATAGACTGACAGGCACATTTATGAGAGACGATTTCAAAGGAATGCGAGGAATTCCTCATTAAATATGTCAACTAGTTGATGCGCTGTACAATAGTGTGGTGGTCTGGGTATAAAATATGTCTTTTTTTTTTATTATTTGGATAAAATAATAAACACATAACTTCAGATGCCAGATTCTCTCTTGTCAGGTATAACATTTTAAAGACTATTAGTTAGTTTTAAATGCAGGCAAAGTGATTGGTTTTCTGAATTTTCAAACTTTAAAAAATGTCAAGTTGATTAGAATATTAAAGCTGTCTTTTCCTTATTTTTCTTTTTAACCTACTAACTTACAGTCATACAATCAAATTTTCCACAAGATGCTGACAATATCTTTTTCTGACTTTGTAATAAAAAGCTGCATCATTTAGAAAAGTTACATATTGGTGTTTTCACCAATACCCTTTGTCTTTATAGAACCATTGCACTTTATCAAGATAGAATCAATGTTCAAATATAATTTTTTTTTTTTTTTTTTTGGCAACATATCTGACTTTACCACAGACATTTTAAAAGGTACGTGAAGACATTTGGCTGTTATGGCACTTGAATAATGTCTTGTGACTGGCACATGATGGCCAGATGAGTGGTGCATGTATGCTCTCAATTTCCCACCAGCATAATGGGCATTTTAAGACCAAGGTCATCTGACAGATAGGATATTTCTGTCAACTTCCCAGGTGGGTCTTGATGAAAATGGGCAGTGTTCAGGTAAATAAGTGGTTTGTTGCTTAGATGAGGGTGTAAAAATAACTGAGTCACCTAGCACCATAAAGACAGACTGTGGTCAAAGTCAAATCATCATAGCTATCTGTCTATCTACATGGGTACACCCATGACTGTTGGGATGCGCACATGTCTGCACAGTTTTTTTTCTCTGTGCTTGTGAAACTCTGGACATGCAGAGCAGAGGGGACATTTTGTTAAAGGATAAAGTTAAGCTAATTATTTATTAGCATCAAACCACTTCTTTTATTTTTTTTGTTGCAATTTTTCTGCTTTTTTTTTTTTTTTTTTTTTTTTTTTTTAACAGATCTTGACTTTTTTGTTGACAAATATGTCCGGTCTAAAGTTTATAGCACGTATTGTAACCAAATTAGTAATATTTATAATGCAATTAAATCAATCATGACAAGCTGTGTGTGCCAAAAGCAAACAAATGTGAAAAAAATGATTCATTTATAAAAGACTGAAAACATAAAGGGTGAAATTATGGATCTGTTGACTGCTGACATTGAGTTGCTTGTGCAAATTCACCTCACATAAAGCTTAACAAACTAACTATGATTAAAAAAAATGTGAGTGAATGTGTAAACGTGTAAAAAAAAACAGAAAAACTCCACTGTAATTCAACATTTCCAGATTTTAGTCTTATCCATCACCTTTGTTTGATATCCTTGCACAGTCAACTTACGTAGAGAAAAATGTAAGTCTGTTTTCTTCAGTTTTGGGATAACTGTAGTCACGTTAAAAGTCTATGTGTGTGAAATTCTTGTAAAAAATGTAATTGCATTTGGCCACGGTCAGACTGTCTGTGACCACACAGAGTGAAGCAGTAGGAGGTCAACACCTCCCTGGCTTAAAGCAGTCTGAGGAGGGAGGGGTGTTATTTTTTTCCTGTTGCTTTTTTCACTCAATTTTTCTTCATACGTAATATTAGATCGTTCAGAAGTGCTGTTCAATAGAAAATGCTTTATGCTTGTTAAAATAATTGCTCTCAGTTTTCCAACTCATAAGACTGGCTTTGTAATTTGGTGGTGAACATATCTTCTGAGACTATTCCTTTCATGCTGGAGAGATGGCAACAGCTTAATTAGTAACTTAGGTTTTCCACTGAAACAAATCTAAGGTGCTGCACAGAGCTGTACTTGTTGAAGTAAGAGATTTATTAATTATGCTCCACTTGTTAAGGACAAAATATAGCCACCCATCCCAAAATAACACACACAACCACATCATTTGATTTGCCTTTAATGAAATTAAAATTTATGGAAAACACTAATAATAGTGATTTGTATTTTATATACTACATTCGTTGTGTTAGGTTTGTTGAGAAACATGCCATAGGAAGCCTACAGAGACCTGCTGTGCTTCTTACAAGCCACGGCTCACGTAGTCCGCCAAAAGAATTCCACCTAAAATTCTTCTGTGCCACAGGGATCCAAACACTACATGGGTTCCTGCAGAGGCCTTTCACAAGCATAGACCCTGATAATGTAATCCCATAATCCTGCTGCACATGGTCTCAGAACTGTGGTGGAAAGTGGTGGAGGATTTAATTAAGAGCTGAAAAGAGCAATAACATTTATGAAAATTAAAAAAAGTAATGTTCAAAATTTTATTTTTATTTTTAAATGTCATTTTCTGTGACAAAATACCTAAACACATAATATTATTGTACCTGTTGATGAAATACAGACGCTCAATTTTTAATCACTAGTTGTTATTGTTGAGGGCATAAAATCATGCTGACACAGGACATTTAGTTTATTGGAGGGGGTTGTGAAAAAAGTCTTACTTCAAAATGAAATGTTGAGAGCCAACGCTCAAAAGATCTGTGCCTAATGAAAAGCTTACTCTTCAATACAAATCATCTTATTTACTTCTTCCTCTTGTTTTGTGGCCGATTTAATTTTGTTTGGTTAGTTTGCATTATTGCCTCTTCTCCTGAGCCATTGATTTTTTGTAAATATGGGATTTTTTGTAAATATTGTTATTGCAATATTAAAATCTCTTAGTCTCTATTCATTTGTAGTCCAAAAAAAAAAAGAACAACAACAACCGTGCCTTCAATTTAAATAAACTCAGAGGGAAAAAATTTGTGTCTGTGTTTACAGTCAATACCACTTACAACATAATTGGAGTGTTATTCATCTAGCTATAGTTCTGTCTATCATTCCTGGATATTAGGTTCCACTAATCCTGATGTGTTCTTACTGTTTAAATCATTATTGAGATGTAAGTTAAATGCTTCTGCATCATTTCTTTTTTTATCTTTATATCCTGAAAATAATTTGGTACACATTGTCACAAGCAGCAATAGCAATTCCAACTCATGCATTGCAGAGTCACTGTGGTTGTTTGAAGTCAACCCAGTTCCTTCAGGGTGAAGGTGGGGTTAAAATGTCCACAACTCGATAGAAGTACTCACACCTGAGAGACAACATCAGGTCAACAATCTACGTGAAAAAAGCAGGAGTGTCTGGAAATACCCACATATGCAAAAACTGAAACATCCAAACTCTTAGCAAGTACTCCTGGGATTCGAACCACAGCCTTCTTGCTTTGAGACTGCATGTAGTGCTTACCACCACAGAAACACATTCCAGCCTTTTAAGTAACACTGTAGCAAAAAGGTACAAACCAGGTTTTTTTTCTATTTCTTTTTTCTGAAGTCACACCTTTTTAGGAGAAACTGTAACCCAGTCAGAAAACAACAAGTTTAAACCAAGTCTCCTGCATTGTTGGTCTGATTATCACTGGATCACTGCCATTGATTTTTAGTCAGTTTCTTTGAGGTAAAGGCTATTTTGAAAATCTTGGTTCTGGACTGATCTTCATTATATGCTCCATATTCTGAAGTATTCTGTGCTTTTTTATGTAATTTCAGTCAGACAACTCTTGCAGAAGAACATTTATTTCACAACATCTTTAGGATGACATTCACAATTTGATTCACAACTTCGTTTTGGCATAAGGCTCCGTTCAATTCCTTGAGACAATTATTTTTCCATACACTTTCGGGTAACAACCCCCGTAACGGAGCCCACAGGTGGAAGCCGGGGAGGAGGGAGGGGCAAAGAATGAGCGCTGAAGGTAAGAGAGAATGAACAATTGTACACCTGACTTAAATAGGACGCTAAGCAGGTGGGTTAATTAACAGACCCGCCCTAGGGGAGTAAACTGCAATTCTGCCGAGTGTCTGCCCGAAATGCGACGAGTCGCTTATTAAATGAGACATCTTTGAGGTAATCAGGCAAAAAGCAAACAGAACAGCATACATCTTCTCATTTGTGTTCGTTTCTCATGTGCTGAGGATATTTCATGGTTTAGAACTGTTTAGTTTGCAGCTTTAAAGAAATGAACCATGTCGACATTGTGGACATGCATCTTGAAGTAGCACTCTATTGGTATTAGTCTGCCATTGATTGATTTCACATTATTTTAAAACTTAAATTATTTCAAGTCGGAAGTGATTTTTTTGCCTTATGTAGATTTTACGGAAAAACATGTCTGTAAATCCAACACTGCTGCTTAAATTGATCAGCCATTTGTGCTCCTGACTTTTATGTTGACAAATGTGTCCGGTCTAAAGTTTAAAACACATATTGGAAACATATTGGGCTGCCATTTGGACTTTGAGGGAGACTCCCAATGACCAAAAACCTAAATAACATAGTTATAAGGTTGAGAAGAGGGTTGAATAAACTGGATTTATTTTCATAGGTTAAATACAATTATAATTAATTAAATTATAATTAATTAGCATATTGTGAACAAAAAAGAAAAAAGTAACAACCACACTGGAAAACATGCCACTTTGACCTCTTTGTTACGAAAACTCAACTTCATATGACAAAACAATAATACATTTTACAATACCACATATTTTTTTCCTTACTTTACCTTGCTCATATTGTTTTTTTTTAGTTTTCTACATATTTCTACAACAAACAAGAAAAAGTATAGTTTGAATATGAACCACAAATCTTAGGAATTGTTGTTACTTAATTTTTTTTCAGTTCTTTTTGTAATTCTGGGCCCTTCTTTTTTAATTTTAGATATGGCAAACCATTCTAGTTATCCGTGCAAAAAAAAGGCACTGTATTTTGAATGGCTTTCTCAATGAATATAGCTATATTTTTTGTCTGTTTAAAATCTCACTGTTTTATATGTATTTGTTCAATTTTTGTAAAGCATATGAGATTTCTCACTTTGACTGCTTTCATTTGCTTTAAGTTGCTTTAAAGACCATTTTTTATGAAAATCATGCTTTTGGTGTTTTTAACATGTTCTTGTAGCATTTTTTAATGAACGAGGACATCAATTAAGAAAATTAAGCTCAAAATTGCCTTTCTGAGTATGTCTTTATTCAAATTGTGAATCTGGAGCCATCTGAAAAAGCTTGTAAGTTTGATGTAGGACCTACAACTGCAGGCCACAAGCTTCCTGCTCTGCTCCATTTTGGTGCATCCGCCTGTAGACAGATATGGATCCATGCACGTCTTTGTTTCCTCCATCTGAACTGGCATCTGGCTCCGAACTGTACAGCTGGATTGCTCCAATATTGCTCGCCATTATTGTTGCACTAATGTTAGGTTGGGGTTGAGGTAAAAATATGATGGGGAAGGGGGTTAACCAGCCAACAGCCCTACCCACAACTCGAAGGCAAATTTCTGATGAACTCCTGCCACTCTGAAGAAATTTTGCTCTAGAAATCGACAGCCGTTTTTTTATTTATTTATTTAGGCTTTGAATACAAATAATAAAAATGTTACATATTTTATAGAACACTGGGAACGCTTTCAAAATAGATCAAAGATCGTAGTGGGACTTTAACATTTGTAACATTAACACATATCCTGTTTAGGATAATTGTCAAGAAATATCAACATACATCCCAGTTGACCAAGAAGTAACTGCTGGAACACAGCAAGACAAATGAAATGTTTCTTTTTGTTTTCATATGTTAAGTATAAGGGGCTCCAAGGTGGTGTTGCGGTTAGAACTTTCACCTCACAATGAGAAGGCATTAATTCAAATGGAATCCAGGCTGGGTCCTTTCTGTGTGGAGTTTGCATGTTCTCCTCGTGCATTCTCCGGGCACTCTGCCTTCCTCTCCCAGTCCAAAAACATTCTTCATAGGGTAACCGATGATTCCAAAATTTTCCTTGGTTGTGTATGTGTGATTTTGTGGCTCTGCAAAAGACTAGTGACCAGTCCAGGGTGAACCTTGCCTTCCCCGACAGTAGCTTGGACGAACTCCATCAGCTCTGTGACCACAAAAGGGATTCAGCGAGCTCAGAAAATGGACAAATGGATGTTAAGTAGAAAATACTTTTTGTGATCTTAATGTGATACTGTATGGATAATAATAGATAATTTAAAGAGGCTGTAATGGTGAAACAGTCACAAAAAGCCAAAGGTCACATGTTCATTCATCTTAAACTGCTTCTTATCAGAGAACAGGGTTGTGTCTTGGTGATACAGTTGACCTGGACACAATTTCTTTCATTGACTGATAAAATGTAATTACATTTCAAAGGTTTGTAAAGCAGGGCCAGCAGGAAGAAAACCCCTGTTACAGTCATTATCAGGCAAATGAGTTGGTGTCTTTTTAAAGATGAGATGTAGATATCTGAGCTGCACTGTGCAACTGCACAGTATATAAAGAGAATGGGAATGAATCTAATGCATATATTGTAGTAATGTAATTTCTTTGTTTTTTTTCTGTATAATACGGAGTTAGTTCTTATGCCAACTAAATCCTTTTCTTTTT
Source organism: Oryzias latipes (assembly GCF_053564925.1). NCBI lineage: Eukaryota > Metazoa > Chordata > Actinopteri > Beloniformes > Adrianichthyidae > Oryzias > Oryzias latipes. The sequence continues at coordinate 26,561,247 of NC_136239.1, forward strand.
TTTGGTGCAGAAGCAAACTGGCTGAAAAAAGTGCTTGTAAAAAAGTCTTTGAGCTCTGCCAGGAACCCTTGTAATTAGCTGTACTGCTGGATCGGCCTGTTGTAAGACAAAACTACAAGAGTACTTCTAAAGTCTTGCAAACCTACAACTAAATGGATAACAGCTCAACCTTAAAGAAAACATAGCTGAGCCACAGAATAAAAGATATTAAGTCCAATTGCTCTGACGAATACGGAATCTAAATGAAATAGGTGTTAATTAAGAGATTGCTTAATTACTTCAACTGTGAGCACGAACTACTAGATAAGAGCAAGTTGAAGATTGGCTAATTCCCAAATGATCGGGCAGGATTACCTCTATAATCTCCTCCGTCACATACACTGATGCCCCAAATCTCCCTTTGCTCTGAAGAGTATTCAACCCGTCAGCTGAAATAAAAAAAAGGCTTTAACAGACGCCTCTCCCACTCATGGACACTTCTATGAACTGTTTAACATGGACCTTGCAGATCCCACCGATTCCGTGTTTTGCACAAAAAACAGGAGATTAAAGTGTAGGGTGGGTCTAATATTACTTTAAAGAAAAGAATAAAGTTGTGCTTCTTCCTTTTGTGCTCATCTGTGTGCATTGGTGTGTGCGTGAGAGAGCAAAATCGAGTGCACTCATTACGCTGAGTTGGTTTCTTAAATGCATGCACTGGCTACGTTATTCTTTTGAAATGCAGAATGATTCAAATCATTTTAAACAAAGAAAGAGTTTACCTGAGATTTTAAAATTAAAATGTTTACTGGAAACTGAAGCACTGTACAGTAGTGAAACCAGCAATATGTTATTGTCCAGTCAACGAAGCGAAGAGACCGATTGTAGAAGCCCTGTTTTTCTTTTGCATTATCATAAATCATAGTAGGCCTATTTAGTCATTCAATACCACACTGTCCCCCAGGACCATAATCTGTTTACAGGAGCACTGCAGCTTTGCATAGTATTTCCAAATCCATACCAAATGCATTTTTAATTGGTAAATAAATGCAAAATGTATGCTAACAGGCCATCCTAGTAGTGCTCTTGAATGCCTAAATATGATTCTAAGCATGATGTTCACATTATAGATTTTGCATCACTGTATGCTATACCAAGGTGATTCATAATCAGCCAAGCATATCGTGTGTTGTAGCATAACAACGGCATCAGAATGTCACTTCATCACATTTGAACATGAATATTTAAAGTTTTGAGAACATCTCCAATAAACTGTGTTTTATGACATGGATGATTTTTTTTTATAAAAAAATATGTATCTTCTTTATATTTTTAAAGATCAGGTTTGAAGTGAATTGTCAGCCTTATTTGGGCAGCACTATGTAGCAAACCTACCTCTAAACTGCTTTAAAATTCGAAGCACAATTGTTTGTATTTGTTTTGCATATTTGGAGGTTACATTATTATCTGCGTGATTAGGGAAATAGTAAATTAAATTCTTTTACACATAAGTAAATTCTTGTCGGTGTTTATTTTATTTTAATTTTGAGTGACAAGAGTTTAAAAATAATTTAAAGTAATCTGTTTTATGTGGGATCTTCCAGGACAAGAATGTCTTTGGGCACTTAACACTGTCAATGATTACATTCCTTTGTCTTTTTCTGTAGTGACTTAGTTAATTATTTTTAGCAAGAGCACGCTTTAGAAATGTGACTCCTGTTCTATACCAACACAGAGATCAAAGGCCAAGGAACAGCCCCATGTGCTGGATCACATGATGCCGTCACAGGTGAATGGGGGCATGGCATAAACATCTCAATGATTGCACAATTTCTTCTCAGATACTCTTTTGGAAGTAAAATTAAGAGCCCTACTTCATTTCATTCACATTTTTATTAGTGCATAAAACTAGAATTTTCGTCTTTGGGATCAAAACCACTTAGAAGTTATAGATGATATAAACTGTAACTTTTCGTGATATGAGCCTATTTTATGGATCAAAAGTAACAAGTGTGGACTCATTCAGCAGTATTTATAAAGCCAGTTTTAAATGGTAGTTTCATTTAGGTTTAGCTTAAAGCAATCAGTTTCCATGATGGTATTATGGCACTATAATGCAGTCCTGTCAACAACTCTGGCAGCACTTCAAGAGGATGCAGTTAATGTGAATTAGGTCCAAAGTTGAGCCATTACCGTTTATTATCAAAATTACAGGGAATGACACTGGACATTTACGGCATCCCAGGAGAGGATAGTATGTTGTAAAGCAAATTTGGATGAAACTTTGCAAAATAATTGATTTAAAGTTTACTTTTGCCAAAAAACAAAATGGAAAAGTCGAGGTTTATCAGAAATTTAGTTCTGCATGATGCCTAAAATGGTTTGAAATCTTATAAGATAAACAGTTTGGATTAAAATGCCATACATACAGAGATATTTTTTTCTTTTGAGATATTTTATGAACAGAATTTACTTTTTGTCATTGTCTTTCATGGTAATTTCTGCATTTAATCTAAAATGTTTGGTCTACAATTTCAGAAAGTGGAGGATGGACACAATACATGTCCTGCATACCACATTGGCCTCCAGGTTGTATGGAGGTGATGTACACGTCCATTCTTGTGTACTGCTTTCGCTGAACCTCGATACTTGGTTAAGATGAGAGCAGCTGATTTAGGTGACAAAGATACTAACTTTTAAATAGCTGCTGGGAAGACCCACTGGTGCCAGCAGCGGTTGTGCAGTTTAATTATTCATACAACAACAAGGAGAATGTTCAACTTCCACAAAGGGTGTTGATTGTTCGATTGTCATGGCTGGTCCTGTATCACTGCTGTGCTGTAAAATAAATCACATTATAACAACTTTAAGAGAAAAGATACAATGCTTCACAACCAAAAGCCAGGGTTTGTTTCAGCTTCCTTTTAATGATTGATTCTGTGCAGATTTGTTCCTAAAGTTTCTTGGTTTTAGCACAAACACATCTTTTAAGTCTTTCCCTTCTCCCTTCACAGTTTTTTGTAGTAAAAACATTATTGTTCTCCATGGCTGTGCCATTCCCCAGCTTCTCAATGCACAAATAAAACCAGTGAAGAAGAATCTATTTCTACGGTCATTTATAGTATGGTAATGCATCTTTGCAATCAGGTAAAAACTTTTTGATTATCTAGTAAGTCATTGAGAAAGGAAGGAAATTATGGTATGGCAGTTGCAGAAACACCTACAATAAATCAATTCATGTACAGATAAGAGATAAAATCCTTATCATGTTTTCCATCACTCCCTTATCAAAATATGAGCTCCTACAGCCACGAAGGTGAGCAGTGAACATTTCTCCAGCTACTGAAACAAAAACAAGGGCGTCCTGTGCTCTGTCCGCTGTTATCTTAACAAGCTATCACATGGTTATCAGCCACTTCACTGAAGACCTCAAGCATTTTCTTTGAATTTGACTTGCCTCTGTCTGTAGTTAATTAATCTTCACATAGTAATGTTTAAAAAAGGATAAGAAAATGAGGAAGAGGAGATGAATGTAACAGGAAGGAAATATTGTTTTTAATAAATGCAAGTCTGAAATAAAGTCCTTAAAAAACACACTCAGAAAAAAGCAAAAAGATAAAAGGAAACGCTATCATGACTATTCTACGAAAAAGCTGTAGTGTTTTATCTAAATGTGTTTAAAGTTTGTGTTTGTCACAAGTGACTCATAAATGAAACACTCAACCACATGTTTAACTTTTTAAGAATTAAAGGGGAAAAAACTAATATTTTTTGTTCCTGCTTTTGATCAGTCTTACTGTTTGACATTTTCCTTTTATTTTTACTTTAAAATAAACTTTGTAAGTGTATTTACAGTAGTAAATTACAAAATTCATTGAATAACAGTAATTGTTTCTGAGCGAAAATGCTTTTTTTGTTAAAGAAAAAAGTCATTTTAAAAATTGTCTTTTTGACTGAATATAAAATAATTCAAACAAAATCCTGTCACAGCTTTTCAGTGTTGGATTTTTATGTTCTCACCACATGAGATGCCTCTGCTCAGTTGAAAAAAAAACAAGCAAGCCAGGTTATTTTGTGATTTTGTGCACATAAAAAAAATCAATGTTAAAAAAAATACTATGTTGAAGGAAAAAAAATCATGATGGTGTTCCTAGAAAATCAAGAATTGACACACCAGCTTACTGGCAGCAGGCTAGTGTTTGCAGTTGAAAGGGTGGCAGACACTTTACACAGACTCAACAGCACATCACCTCATCTGTCAGTCAAGCTGCAGGGGAGGTGAAGGGTAGGGAGGAGACATGCACACTGGCTAATCATTTTGTAATCAGGAGTCAAAACAAAAGAAAAAAATGTTTATCTAAACAGTACAGGCTGCTGTCACAAATGACACTAATGTTTTTTTTCTCCACTGTCATTATGTCAGGGCTAATGGACAGTAGTAAGAAAGGGAGTTAATTACTTCTGACGACAGTTCTAGCTAACCTGTCATTAATATGACATCCTTTTTTTTTTGCTCTGGCATTGCTTAAGCCGCCTGTATTGTGTGTTTGGCAAAGTGGTTTCTGATGCCGTGCATTCCACTTAAGTTTTAAAACCACCTACAAACCATGATGCATAATGAAGTATTAACTAAGATCTGCCAACGTATTCCTACATCTTGGCATTTGTCTTAAAGAAAAGAAAAGAAAAACTTTCCAGATGATCTTATTCAGACGTTAGGAGTTATTTTTGTAATTCATGTTTTTTTTTTTTTTTCCAAACTCTGCTTTCATCCTTTCCAAGGAAAATAATATATCAGAGTCATGATAAAGACATGTCAAAATTATGCTAAAAGGCTGGTCTCTCTTTACTTTTAAGAATAACAGTACAAGATAAACCAACAAATTTAATTTATTAGCGCAGGAAGTACTAAAAACATAAAAAATAAAAAAATAATACACCTGAATTCGGTTTTATTTCACTTCACATTTCTGTTCTGACAGAAAAATACAACATTTTTTTTCTGCAGGAGCTTAAATCAGTTGTTTGTTTGGGGGCAGTGAGAAACAAGTTGCAGCAAGAAATAAAAAGATAACGACTGGCATCTTCCTGTATTTGCATTACTTTTTGTGGATTGTGCCTTTGTGACACCCATGTTTAGCCTCTACTCATATCACACATCACTGCTGATGTCAGCTTGGGTTATAGTGGATCGTCTTTTTAATATTTCTATAAGAGGCACTCCTCAGTCTTGCTCATTTGGACCTGTTTGTCATGGCCTTGCTCAGGGCATTGGCACCAGACAGCATGGCCCCTTGGTTCACTAAAAATCTCAAAGCCCCTCACCACGACAAGGTGCTAGTTCAGTCTTCCTCAATGTATTCCCTCGCAGTACACGGTAGGCACAACAATACATGTTGGACATTGGTTCTCATGGGTTATCTTAATAATTTTTATGCATATTTCTAGGTGCAGCCAGGGGCTGAGTCTGTTTTGGGGACAACAGAAAACATTTTGTTTTTGGTGATGATACTGGGCTGATGACTCAATCAAACGAAAATTTTCAGTGTTCACTGGGATGAATTGCAGTCTAGCGTAAAAGCAACTAGAATGGAAATTAGAACCTCTAAGATCAAGGCCATAATCCAGAAAAAGGTGGTTTGCCCTCTCTTGGTAGGTGGTGAGCTTCTGCCCAAAATGTAAGTATCTTAGTCACAAGTGGGGAAGGATGAAGTGTACAACTGACAAGCAGATAAGTCTTGTGGTTGCAATAATCAAGTTGTTGTATCTTTCGGTTGGGCTCAAGAAAGTGGATAGAAGGTCTTGGTATCCCTGCTTAGAATGCTGCACTTATGACCAGCCTCTGGATAAGAGAAAGATAGGATAGATGGACCCATCTATCCTATTAGGGGCGGCCATAGTGCACCGGTAGGGTGGTCGACCCCTGATCGTAAGATTGCAGATTTGATTCCCACCTTGCACGCCCATGTGTCGAAGTGTCCTTGGGCAAGACACTGAACCCCACCTTGCCTCTGGTGGAAGGTTGGCGCCAGTGTTTGGCAGCAAAGCCACCACCATTGTGTGAATGTGTGTGTGTGAATAGGTGAATAGGTTTGTGACTGTAAAGCACTTTGGGCCTTCGAGGAAGGTAGAAAGAGCTATACAAGTATACGCCATTTACTATCTGAGGTTTTTGTGTTACAAAAAATGTGCACAAAAAAAGTCCATAACCTTTGGTGGCTAGTCTCTGGACTACTGATGTATTGCAATCTTGGGATGAACCTGACCCATTTATGAATAACCCTAGAGCAGGGGTGGCGAACACACGGCTCTCAAGCTGCATGCGCCTCTCGGCCAATCAGCATGCGGCTCTTTGCGTCTCATCATATTTTCTATATTTTCTCATTTCATAGTTTTTTTCCGCTTAAACCAGACTCAAATCCATCAGGGTTTTTTAAAAATAAATGATAGTAAAAGTAATTTGGCAGTCTGTGTGTTTTGATGCTGCTCCAGACACACAAGTGACCGCCAATCATTTGCGCGGGTTACACCCAATGCCAGAAAATATACGTAAACATTTCAGACTGTTACCCTCATGGTCATAATTGTGAAATTCAGAATATAAAGATAAACACAGGACTTTTCTGGAAGGATGGGAAGATTCTTACTTTTTTACTGAACGGAATGGCGAGTCACTATCTTTCTTATTATGAGCTTTTGGAAGCAGTAAAATTGTTCATGGCAGAAAAGAACAAAACGTATCCCGGGGAAAATTAAAAACTCTTCCTGATCTGACACAAATTGTCTCCTTTATGAACAAGTTGAAGCTTTTCAAAGTGCACATTCAAAACAGCAATCATCCCACTTTCTTTCTTTGCGGAGCTCACAGCAGAAGGCTGCAATCCAAATGAATAAAGCACAGAATGTGACGCTGCTTGCGCAACTGGACAGAAACTTTACTTTGCGGATTGAGGACCTGCAGCAGAAACGACCGCAGATCACTTTTCTCATCGATCCTTGTGCTATCATATGACCCCACCTTTACATTGACGCATTCTCCCTACCATGACAAAGGTGGATAAAGGGGGAGAGGATTTCATGTAATCCATGAACACCAGTGAAGATCACAAATAATTGAAGAGAAAAGGTTCAGTGCACTGTCTTGTGGGGTCTAGATGACCCAACTCCGAATGATAAAGTGCCTAGGATAGCACAAGGGTTACTGCAGAGACTGACTGCCTGAGATCTCCGCTTGTCACTGATGAGGCAGCGAGCGAACTGGAGATGATTGAGCTGTAATCTCTTTTGAAAAAGGGGCCCTGTTACGTTTTGGAGAACGGAGAAATACCCGTGTGTAAAAGAGCTGCTCTCAAGCTGCTGTCGATGTTCTCCTCAATATATGTCTGCCAGCCCCTGTGTTTAAAGGTAATCCTTAAAACACGTGAAATCAAGGCATTGGCCCGTTCTTACTGACACTCACGTAAAGGAACTGATCAGAGAGGCTACAAGGGGTGTTTTTCTTTCTTTTACTCATTGATTCATTTACTTTTGTTGCAGTTGTTGCTGTTTTTACAATTTTTACTATTTACAATTTAAAAAAATAAATAAATAAATATTTGACAACGGCGGGTTGCATAAGGAATCGAGCATTTGCAGTTGACCACATATTTTTTGTATATATTTTATTTTATTATTGTGATTATTATTATTATTATTATTATTATTATTATTATTATTGTTATTATTATTAGTAGTAGCATTTTATATTTATTTTTTATTTATTATAATTCTCATTTTCGATAATAATTTCAATAATAATTGTAATTATAATTTTTAATAATTTAATATTCTTAATAATTTAATATGAATGTCATTTTCTATGTGCTTTTTTGAAGTTATATAGATTATTTCTGAATGTCGTTTTTTGCTGCCACATAGATGAAATTTCCCCATTGTGGGATTAATAAAGACATCATCTATCTATCTATCTAAAACTGGCCTTGGGGTTAGACCCACCTTCACCCCTCAAGACTCATGGGAAGTGGGGAATCTTGGGTGTAAAACCATGAGTCAGGGGGCTGTGAGCAGAAGTGAGGTCCATGCTGTTTGGCTGTTTGTGTTCAGCAAGATGAGATCTGAATCTGGCCAGGAGAGGCATGACAAGTAGCCAGTTAATCAGGATCTTAGCACTTGTGTGCCTGCCACATTTATGTATCAATGTGGCAAGAAGTCAATCATTAAATTTTAAATTAAAAAAATGATATTAAATTCAAAATTTTGAGATGAATACCCAGCATACCTGTAGGGGGAAAAGCTTCCTTGTTAAAATTGTGCCACAGCTTCACTTCTGTTATTGTGGGTGAAATTACTATGTTGCCGACTACTGTAAATCATCCTAATTATCACATGCTTTAGCAAATGCAGGAATAAAGCTTGGACAAAAGGAGTTAGAACTCAGTATTTTGTCTAACTATTATAAAAGAAATAGATCTAATACTGGAAGAGAATTGTCTCATATTGGCATTGACCACTTGCTTTTAACCACATCTTCAACATGGCTTCTTATAGTTGGCCTAGAGTTCAAAGACACCCCCCCCCCAGAACCTTTTACATTATTATATGTTATCATAATGGTAGTCTGTACATTTAATATCAGAATCAGGCATGATAAACGATGCCCCTTTTGGCTCATCTATGTTGAAAGGCGAAAGCAAAGAAGCCTATTTTACTCTAGATCATCAATCTGATCAGAACCCGTGAATACTGTGGAGATGGTAATTAATTTTAATGGAAACCCAGTTGAAAACCAGGAGCCCCAGTACTGATGATTGGTGCTTAGCCTATGAGTGAGATAGTGAAAATGTCAGTGCTTTATGGGGTTCTTAATTTAGTAAAGCAGTCGCTGCAAAGGAGACCATCCTGGTATAAGAAATGGACATTAGGCTTTTTTGAGGCTCACCTGCAAAGGTAATTATTTTCTGTGCATAAGTTCCCAAAAATGATGGAAAAACACTATAAACACACTATTCACTATAACAAATTCCTAACTAGAAAAGTTTGAGAAGTGTTGAGATATTAATCTTTGAACATCAACCTTACGGGTCATAGATGAAAACAATGTTGCACAGACAATCATGTCCCCAGTGTCTCCTCACAGTCAACATAGTATTTAATAATCAATCTTTCCCTTACACTTTTTGTGGAAAACTAACTGGGCTGTGTTGTTTTTTTCAAACAGTAAATCTATAAGGTGGTTCATTCTTTAAGGAATGGCTTTTACAAATCATGTGACTGATGAGCATTTACGCATGACACCAATCAATCAGAAAGACAAATCCCGCATGTCACTCTGTACCTCGTGCTATTCTATGGGAGACAGGTAATCTCCCTGCATGCAAACAATGTCCCCGATTTGTCAGAGACACAAAAGCACCTCTGGCAGACCTCATTTGCATCCCTGTGTGAACAACAAATGCAATTGATCACAATATTGATTAATTTATTTTTGAGAAAACAGATGTCTCCTGAGAGTATTTGAAATGGTTAAAAAGTCAATTCAGAAATGTATCTTCTTTGACCTTTCTGAAAATGTTCAGAAAATATAGATCACACAAACACAACTTGCTACTTTTAATAGAATAAGGTGGGAAAAGTGCTTTATTGCACCATGTTCTCATATAAAACTGTTATTAAAAGTAAAAAATGTAACAGCATCAGCTACTGGTGGGTTTTAGCCAACAATTCTTACAAAGATGACCAAAATGTTTTCTAATAAGGGCACATTCTAAATAGGGTGGTAACTTGGATCAATTAATTATTGGTAGTTAAAAGAAAAAGAAAAAAAATTACTGAATTAAAATTACATAAGATAAAAAAACATCTATATCAAGCATTTTTCACAAAATAAAACAGACAAAAATAGACTAAAGCCATTTTGATATCCAAGACAACTTGCGACGTATTGATGTTTGTTTTTTTTTTTTTTTCATTTAAATCAAAATGTCCTCAAACCATGTTGTTTGTTTTATTAACAGATGAAGCCCCAAATCCTTGTGTTTAAAAGGCCTACTGTTTGTATTCTGATAGTGTGATGGCTAAATATAACCCATTTTCTGAGAACAAAACAAAGGAATGGACGGTGAACAGCAGTTGCTGCTGGGCTACCTTTTTGCCCTTCACCTTCCCATTCAACTCTCAGGACAGTAAGCAAGTGAGTAAGCAAGTATTTGGTCCAATTTTCTTTCAGGATGCTTTAGGATACCCATGCTTGTGAACTGGTATCTGGTAAATGAACTGAGCAAACCTGAATCTGTAAAATTGTAAACTAATGGAACCTTCAAATTAACTAATGTGATTGCAGTCTTCCTCAGAGGGTATTTACAGTACATCCATTGAGTTCTGCTAACATTTCCTTCCCAGTCCTCAATTCTGTAACCAACCATCAGACAAATGGTGGCAGTCACACCACTTGTTTGAGTCGGCCAGCAATCGGGTTTACTCACTAATTGAAGATGTACATCACACTGCAACAGCTGCATATTATTAACACAGAGAACAAGGGACAATTGATCATTAGTGCATCAATATGTAGTTTGCATAAAATTATTTCCTTTAAATAGTCTGCGTTTGAGGTGATGCAGGGTTGGCTCATCAATAATGTAAATGAGCCATTAGGGCATTAAGAGGCTGTCTGTGGGAATGACAGACCACTAGGCATCAGTGAGTTAATATCCAATACGGAGCTTCATGCTGTACAAGCCAATCGCAAGACTGATTTTGTGCACAAAAAATATTTACCAGTAGCCTCGTTTTTATTATTTCTAATTATAAATAAGCTAATTTTGACACCTTTAGTCTTAAAATAATTTTGTCAGATGCCTTTTTTTTATATTGTCAATATCAGTTTACCAAGTGCTAAATGTATAACAAGCTGGTATCTGTGATGCAATTTCAATTAAGAAGTGATTTGAGATTATTACAAATGCAATACACTCCTGAAGAGAATTGCCAATGACTGTGGACCACTCATCTCACACTATGCCCTTTGCCTCAATCAATTTTGTGCTCCTGACTGCCAGCTGCAACCTTGAGACTCCTTTTCCCTGACCCCATCCAGACTTCTCCATGTCTGTCAATAACAAGAGGCCAGATGAACTAACAGGATAAGGAAACTATGAAAATTAGTTGTGGCATCTTTAGACCACATGATGCTAACCGGGGTGGCTATTGCAGTAATCCATCACAAGATTGACCAAAAGACAAATAAAACAAATTTGATGATCAAACGTTAAACTGCCAGTGCCATATACAGATACAATTTATCTTTAAAGTAGCAAAATGGGATATTTTGTATTAGTTCAAACTCTTCATTTTTTTGGTTTTAGTTTCATAATCTTAGAACAGAATAGATTATATTGCCATTTATATAGCTTTAACCCTTGTGCTATCTTAGATGACCCCACCCTTACATTGACGTGTTCTCCCTACCATGACAAAGGTGGATAAAGGTGGAAAGATTTCATGTAATCCATGGACACCAGTGAAGATCACAAATCATTGAAGAAAAAAGGTTCAGCGCACTGTCTAGTGGGTCTAGATGACCCAACTCCCAATGTTAAAGTGCTTAGGATAGCACAAGGGTTACAACAATGACATTCCGATAATGTCCACAGGTTACAAAACTCAACATCTCATAGTCATATCCCAAGACAGGAAAAAAGCAGTACTAAAAGCTTGGGTCTTTACATGACCATGCCATGTCTTCACCCGCTACTTAGTCTGCCATCATCCTGGAATGCTGGCACACAAGGGGGAGCCATCGACTTACTTTTAAAAATACAACAAGCACACTACAACAGTCGAATTATCCACAAAAGCAAAATGTATTTTTAAAGGGAAAAGAACTGCAGAGTGATTAATAGTGAACACTTAAGGAGAAGAGCGAGGTAACGCTAGTTGATGGGACAAATATGTATCTGACTGCCACCACTACAGATTGTTCTTCCCTACTGACAACTGTAATTAATTTGAGATGCTATTAACATGCATAATTATGCTAATCAAGCGGTAATTAAGTGCCAATTCAACAGAGACCATTTTTTGAGACTGTAATTTAATCAAGCACGGCTGTTGGGTTATTTTTTTTCTTACATATCTTTTTCTTCTACGTTCCCCAAATTAGGTTTTACATTTGATTTAATTGTCCCACTGTTGTATTTTTTAAGTAAACCAAATACGACACATAACGTTTCACATTTCATTTTAATACGTTTATTGCATTTCTCAAATTGTACATTGGTTTGCAAAAGTAAAGATGTTGCAGAAGGTAATTTCTAATCATTTACCATTAACAAATAAATCATAGGAAATGTTCATGTCTCTCTGGTCAGCATTATTATCCATATCTATGAAAACAATTTGTGGTTTAAAATAAAACTAAAAAAAATAAAGAACTAGTGATAAAATCCTGGACAGCTCAAACACACAAAAAACCATCCAATCTCACCAGATTTGCCACTGTTTTAGTTCCCTAAACAGCGACATAAAGTATCTTTTTGTATACACAAAATAACTGTTGTCCTACCCTATAGAGTATGCAATGCTTTTGTTTCCAAAGTCACAAAACATTGAGCATATTTATAAAAATGTTAGGGTTTATCGTGTCATCCGAGGACAGCCACAGACATGGCAGACTTCAAAAGGAAGCAAAAGTTTCCATTCTTTTTTATAAAGCTGCTCATTTCATTTTGATTAACACACATGACTTTTATTTTTTGAGATAATCAGGGCTTTATATTTTCATTTTTATAAAGGTAATTATAAATGGAAATGTCTTGTGATATATATTAAAAATTAAGCCACTGTCAGAAATAAGTGTGTGGAGAAGACTTCTTTTTTGTCTTTGCGGAATGTTTTTTTTTGGATGAATGGGTTGCTAATATTGAATTTGTTGTTTTAAGAATCTAAGTTCAGATCTAGTAAGAAAGAATGTTTACTATTGTTTAGTGCATATAAAGTCTTGGGCAGCATGGCACAAATGAAATGTTATTAATGATGGCACTCCACTGTTCTGCTACACTGTGAGGGTCAGACAGGTGCTCTCATCAGATACGTAAGTCTTTGATGATGTGTGTCAGTTTTGATCTCTCCTGATGATGGTCTAGGAAGCAGAGCCATCCAGTTCCCTGACAGGAGAACTGTCTGGACTTGCACTTTTTTGATGGTTTTGGCAGTCAAAACACTCCCCACATAGATTGTACTGGATTTTATTAATTATTCTTCTATATTTTTCCTTTCAAAATGACAGTATAGTTATGTTCTAAAAAATGGCTTCAGTTGTTCTGTCAGTGTGTCACATATCCACAGAAAAGGTCTATGCTTCATGGACAAGCAGTTGACCATAAACAATTATCTCAGTGTTAGTCACGTCATTGTCTCAGTCCTTCCAATATAGTGGTGCTATACTAAGTGTATAGGAGGTACCTAACTGAGACAACTGTGAATACAGTTTTATATATGGAGTTTAAAAAAAAGTATTTTCTAAAATGTCTAATTAATTAAATACACAGAAAATCAGTAAAAGAAATGCAATGTATTTGTGAAAATACACAGACAAGTTTAAAATGACCAAAAACTGCACATCTCTTTGATACCTGTTGCATTTACATAAATGTGATAAACCTGAAAGGGCTGACTGTTGCTGTTAGAGGAGGTTCTGTCATCTTAAAAGGAGGAAGTCCAAATCCACAGACGTGCTTTGTTTTTGTGACATTGGTAGGTTTTCTTTGGGTTCCACTGTATGCAACTACAAGTTGTAAGGATTTGTGTGATGTTAGCATGTGACATGTCATATCAACGACACCTGCTATAGGCTCCTGGACTTCTGTGACTCTGAGAAGAGTGATGCTGGTGACGTGAACTTACCTCAGCATGGACCAGATGTTCTTTAACAGGATAAAAAAAAAAGACTAAAAATAAAAAAACAGGCTGAACAAACACAACTATAAGAAATACAGTAGACACAAAGATTCACAGGCAGTTTGGAAAAAGCCAAAGAGCAGCAGTGCATGCTCCTAGTTAATGCAAGCTAGCTTCACAAGATAATTTGAGCACTAATGTTTGATAGGGCAGAAGAAGGCTGATGAAGATGGCTGGATGCTCCTTTGGACAGCACATCAGGGTTTACTCACGTGCAGCTCTGCCACATCTGGGTGATGCAGTCATCATTGTGGCAGGCCTGTCAGAACAAACTGGTGTTCTGGAGACCGACAGCTTAACCGGCTGGATGAACAGAATAGAAAACATACCCTAACTCTGAATATGTTTCCCAAACCAGCAAGCTGGTGGTGCTTTACTGACAGAAACAATCACCAACATCAAACTTCAATGTGATGTGTGTCGCTTAAGACACCCAAGATCGGTGCAATCACAATGAAAAAATCAGTTTGTACAGAAAATATAGTCATATCCAGATTCATTTGTTCTGAGCGCATTAATCATAATGTGTTATAATTAGCAGGGGGTGTGTACATGTTCTATAAAATGATCCATCTTGCATAAACCATAATGGGTCCCTTTCACTTCTTCCCTAATGCTACCTTTAACAAGTAACTTAGAAACCAATAACTGTCACAAACACTTCACTTAATTAAACCACTAGATATCATTTTGCAAGGAAAGATTCCAGTCAAAGCACAGCTTCCTGCACATACTGTAGCAATTTACTGCTAAGGCATTATAGGAGGGGGAAAACACAAATAATAGTAATTAAACTGTCAGCTATTGCAGGCTGGATCACATTACTGAAATTAGCCTAAGATGCACTATTATAAACAAGAAAACAGAAATGCCATTCTCTCTATACATATGCATTTATTTGGCAAAGTGGAAAGAAAGAAATTCAATCTGTAGTAAAACAAAGAAAAAATAGGCTTTTGCTGATTTCTGTCCTTTTAAAGCTACAGGGCTTTTATTTTTATTTATTTTTATTTTTTTGTCTGTCGGTATATATGAGAGTCCAAATGAAAATGCTCAAACTACAGAACTCCACCTGAAAGCAAGTCCAACATTGAATCACTGAAACATATACAAAAATAATCATTAATCCAATACTTCCAAAGACAAATAAAAAAATAAAAAAAAACTAAGTTTACTTATCAAACAATTTATTTGTATGTTCAAAAAGCCCATATAGCAATTACATCGCTAATGTTGGTTCTCCTTTTTACAAAAACAACACTGACACCTGCTGGTTCAAAACAAGATCTTTGCAGAAAACTCACTCTTTGTGTCATGCTCCTGTGGGAATTCTGTGTTTTATTGAGCATTCAATACCTAAGTGATATGAAAACACCAAATGATGCTGGTCTTGATTTACTTTGTGAATCAGACTTTTATTTACAGACCTTTGATCCCCACTTCCCCTCCTTGAAAGCCACTAATTTCCGGCATGCATATCAGTTAAGTAGTGTTACACATTAATCAGTACAACTAATTTATTTGTGAGCCCATCATTTGCAATTATTGATCAAGATGTTTCATGCTGTAAAACTAATGATATGCAAAGGTAAGAGACTCCCTAATTATTGTGTTTAATCTAATTGAGGATGTGTGCTTGTACATGCACTCAATGTGAAGCTAGTTAGACCAAAAGAAGCAAACTGACTGTCATGGATTTTGCTAAAGTGCCACTGACTCTTGTAGAAGTTTAATATAATTTAGATTGATGAAAAAACATGAACATTAAATAGCTAATTCAGACACAGATAAACCGTAGGCAGAAAATCTTTGTAAACCTGGGAATTTTATTATTTTTTGACCTAATGTTACATATGGTATTGAACTAGTGAGAACTAGATGCATTTACTTCGGAAAATACTATCATTATTTTGGGGTTGTTTGGCTGAATTTGCCAAAATAACCCATTTCTTGTGTTGTCTATTCTTGTCTATAATCACTTATGTGTCTAAAGAATGTGATGGAAGCAAATTATATAACAGAAATCCACACGTTTTTTTGTTTGAAAAACCTTTCTTACTCTGTTTTATTTATTTTTTCTTTTTAACGTACACTTACGTTACTTTTAAAGTTTTAAAGTCTGGGCCAAAAAAGTATACCATACAATGACAGTATCCTGGCAGGTATACTGTGTTTATCATCAGTTGCAAAAAGTTTCTTTCGTTTGCTTTCAATCCTTTGTTTATTGCATCTCTGTCTATCATTAGAACCTTTAATGTATATTTTTCTTTTTTCTTTGAGAATTTCTTTATTTTGCAAGCTCTATTTTTCTCACCTGTTATGTGTAACTCTGCCCCTCACGACAGAATTTTAAGCCAGTTTACAAAAATCTACGTATATGTATTTTCGTGGCCATAAAACTGTCGTAGCCCCTTATCTTGGCATTGCTTTAAATAATTATTCACACCTGGCTTCTAGCATTTCCCTCACCTGCTACTTGTTTTCTCCATAACCTAGTTTTTAGTTGCTGCTTCCCTTGTTTTGTGTCATGCCACGACACATGCTTCATTCTCTACACAAAATTTGATATCCTTGTATTTTCTGCCAATGCTTATTCCATCCATCCATTGTCTAAATCTGCTGTATCCCTTAGGGGTTAAGGGGTTGCCTACAGTTGTGCTTGTTTGAGAACCTCTTGAATGGGAAACCACTGGTATCCAAAGAGTGGCACTGTTAGAAAGTAGGTATCTACTGCCCATCTATAGGACTTATGGCATGCAAGCTAAGCAGAATGCATGATAACTTGGCAAGGAAGGAAAAAGGAGCTCCTAAATTCTAACAAATGAGTTTTGACCCTGATTCTGAATTTCTGAGAAGCCTTCATATTTTTTGACACTGTTAATGATGCTAGGCCTCATTACCTACTATTGAGAGTGTGTAAAGGAAAAGCTAAGAAACTGTTCACAGTTGTTATCTTGTTTGCTTATTTCAGTCACCTTTTAATGTTTATTTTTCTGTTAAATAAGTGAAGAACTCTGCTAGATTCTGGTTTAAAAGTCTTATTTGTTTCATTCATTAAATCCACTTTTAAACCAGGTCAAACTAGAAAGCCACCCCGATTGTTATACTATTAATTATTATACCTTTAACTTACTATTACTATATATACTATATATACTATATAATTACTATAACTTTAACCCTTGTGCTATCCTAGGCACTTTAACGTTGGGAGTTGGGTCATCTAGACCCACTAGACAGTGCTTTGAACCTTTTTTCTTCAATGATTTGTGATCTTCACTGGTGTCCATGGATTACATGAAATCTTTCCACCTTTATCCACCTTTGCCATGGTAGGGAGAACACGTCAATGTGAGGGTGGGGTCATCTAAGATAGCACAAGGGTTAAGATGAGTCTTGAAAAGCTTAATGGTGTATTTTAATTCACTGTTACGGACTAGCTCCATGTCAATGGTAAATAGTGTACTACCTTCTTATAAGGCCCAAAGCATTTTACAGTCACCCCATTTATATAGGGGTGTGAAAGGTGTGCTCTAACTTTTGTCTGTTGATGGGTTCCATGAAACCCCTGACCTTGAATCAGAAACAAGTATAGAAAACAGGTAGACATGAGAACACACTATGGGTTGTTTTTTTTATTTTAACTAACAATAACATATCTGAAATTCCTACAATATTTATAAATTATGTTATATTAACCAGTTTCCTAACTTATTATAAGCGTTGGGACAGTTTCTGGTTAGTTAAAATCTCTGCAATTTAAAATATATGTATGAATAACTGTTAAAAATTTGAATATGGTATGTTTTATTTAATAGTTGATTACATTAATTTTGGCATTAAATGTACAACTTGTACAGAAACACAAAAACAGACACTGGGCAGCTGTAACCTGGAAGCTTAGCACCTAAAACCAGCTTTAAACATAGTTTCAGTTTTTCTAAATATATATATATATTTTTCTAAATATATATATATATATATATATATATTGTTTTATATATATATATATATATATATATATATATATATATATATATATATATATATATATATATATATATATATATATATATATATATATATATATATATATATTCTTCTTTTTGGCACACATATTTCAGATTAAATGAACCCCCAAGAGTTCCACTTATTGATTAGAGACAATATTAGAACATATTGTGTGAGATAAGATAGAGATACCTTGAGATTGATTAGTTAAGTTAAGATATCCTGTCTTAGATATGATAAAGTCTGCTAAGCATAATTTATTTTTGTACTGGTAAATTAACAGGTTTTTGTTTCGGTTAGTTCAGGATGAATTGAAATGACCTCAAAATTCCTGTAAAGATATGCAAACATTTTTTTGTCCAGAAGATGGTGCTATTGTCAAGCATCCATGAAAACATTACCATAGACCCCATTTGTTTTATTGATTTCTTATTTTATTTTTTGTACAATTAGTGAAGCCCGTTGAGAGAACTTTGTTCTAATATTGGACCATATAAATGAATTGAATTGAATTGAACTGAACTGAATTGAAAGACAAACCTCTGCCTAAAGGTGGACTTCAACCAATCAACCGACCCTCGTTGAGATTGCTTTCCTCACAACCACCGTTTTTAATCCATTAAAGATCTTTGCTGATGTGGATGCCTCATTACTTTAGGCCGTACACCAACTCTACCTCCTCTGTACCTCATTTTGGCTGCTGGACTTAATGTCTAAATTAAGTACTGGTAGGTATTTAAATGCCACACAGCCAGTCTCCTTACGTCATTTCTTCGTAGGTGGTCTCTCTGCTGTGAACTGAGTCCACCCACTATATACAGTCATGCAGGTAAAGGGAGTAAAACAAAGAAACTCAGTATACATCCCATCTGGTGCCCATCGGTTAAAGTCACAGTTGAGAAAAGGGCAGGAGAATTTCCAATCTAGCTAGGAAGCTAATAGTTTTCTAAAATGTTCTTTTGAAACACAAGCAGTATTCTGTTCCAGAAACTTAACTTAAACAGGATCTTTAATTTTAAAGTGCAGAACCCTATTTCGCTATGAGTAGTCGACGTACTTAATACGTATACTCATGCTTAGAGAAACTGATATAAAATATTATGTACAAGCAATCAACAGTTAAGCCTGACATTGTCTTCATAACCCTTGGAAAAATCTGAGCATGTTCATTGTCTTTCAACATTTTTGGAGATACCTACATGATTTCTCACCAGGAAAAAAACTTGATGGTTGAATTACTTTAAGTCCAAATTTGCCAGGGAAATGAACCATTTCAGGCTTGACTCTAGATGTAAAAAAATCTGCGGAATATTGGCTACAAAAAGATCCATAAAATGCAGTTTCAATAGCAAAGGTAAAGCTGAAGGACCTATTTGTACAAGGAATGCAGAGGGCCACATTTATGGCAGTAATCTTACAATTACAACAATAACTGATTAAATAACAGGTAAAAGCATCTGCACAATGTGAATACAGCATATTTGTATTCCTTGCAGCAAATCACCCAATCCTTGCATCCTGATTGGATTTCAGTATCAGATTTTCTTCCAACTTTACAAGGTATTGACTGATTGGCAGACATGGAGAAATTTTCTTTTCAATGTTTGTGATGAAGTGTTTTTGGGACATCAGCTTGAGCTGTTACCCTGCCCAGCTCACTTCTCAACCTGTCTGTCCAAAGAAGGGCTGAGGCCTCGATGTGCTGTGGAAGACAAGCGAGAAACTCCATTGACTGTCAATCCTCCGCTGTCTATTTGGCAGATATAGTCTGCATCATCAGGTCTTCTCTTTCTGAGATGACTGAATTGAGTGAATCCTAGCTTCTTAGGCTGAAAAAGGAATAAAAAAGCATTTCAAAAAATAAGTTGTTAAGTAATTGTGTTCTATTTCATGTAGAAAAGCTATTATGACACAAAAAAGTGCTTACTTTAACTTTAGCAGTTGTAGTGAGGGGAACGTGGCCTGTGGCATTGCCATACTCTCGTTTTTCCTGCATAGCTTGGGGTCCCACAAGAGCAGCAAAGGCTGTGGCGAGATGACGGCGAAGCAGGGTCTTCTGTGGAGGAATATTTAAGAGCAGGGCCAAAGTTTCTGAGCTAAAACGAGGCTCCAGGATCTGTGGGAGGGCACAACAGCATGATTAATTTAGGAATCATTAAAAAACAAGATATGAAACAACAAAAGAGGATATAGGTGCTGCCTTCATAAGTATAAGTATATACATATATATATATATATATATATATATATATATATATATATATATATATATATATATATATATATATATATATATATATATATATATATATATATATACACATACACATGTGTTACCGAATAATACTGATAGTCATTTTGCCACATCATCTGTTTGAACATAGTGAGGTAACAAGTCAGGTTGCAGGTATGGCGATAAAGAAAATAAAAATCAAGACAACCTAAGAAAAAAAGATAGTTTTGCTGAAGCTACATGTTACTGGGGATCGACAGACATATGCTGATGCTTGCAGCTGCACACAGGGGCTTTTCCAGGTCAAAGCTGGAACCTCACAACCACCAAACATGTATAAATAGAGACTCCCTCTTCTCAGTACTTACAATAAGTCCACCATGGACGCCACTTCCCCGTAAATTAGGAGCATACTCAGCCAGATCCACTGCTCTGAGCCACTCCATTACTCGATGGTTTGACCACTGGACCACCTCTGATGGGGAGGGCTGCTTCTAAAGAAAAAGAACAGTTTGAATCTGTGTGGTCACATGAAAAAACTAAAATGTGTGATAATATTTGTCAGGTTTCTGTCGGCACGGCTTCACATTTGGAGATGGGGAGGGAGATAGCACTCCACTGATGGGTGCAGTATGCAAATTACATGGGGACATCAAATAAAGCATTAATTAAATTTCACTATTGTTTACTGACCTCTTCACCCGGCCTGCGTCGAAGACAGTTTGGATTGAACTTGTTGACATGAAGGACATGAATGGCACATTTGATGCTGAGATGATGAAGCTGGCTGGTTACCTTTAGAGTCAAGAGGTCATTCTGGGTGGTAAGAAGATGAATGACAGGGATTGTTGTGAAGACTTTGCAATTACATCAATTCATATCTGAAATTGGTGGATAAGGAAGCCTTACCACAGTGAGATATTGTAACATCCGACCATCTACTCGAGCTTCATGGAACTGGTCTTTATATTGAGGTAAACCAATATCATCCAACCAGCCTTTATAGAAGAAATTTCCACATAAATAAAGTTCATGTAGTGAAATAAAAAAGCAACTGTGCTACTAAGATAAATTTTCATGTTCTAAAATTACATCAAAACGGCATGCAGTCACTGCGTTTTACTACAGACAGAAAGTATCTTACGGGTGACCCAGATGTGGTCTAATTCAGAAGACTTCTCCGTAATTTTAGTGGTGAATGCCCTCAGAGCGAGCTGCAGCTTCTTCCTGTGGAGTGGATGTTTCATGCCCATCTCCTAAAGTCATAAAAAGTAGTCAATAGCCACACACAAAATAAAAATAATGATATTAATATATACTGTTTATCTTTTTATATATATATATATATATATATATATATATATAAATCATTTTATTGTGAATGTACACAAGTGCACCATTCAAAAAAATTCTATTTATTCCATTTCATCTGTGGGATGAGCTGAGCATGTGGGGTCATGGAAAATGTGCCATATCTTCCCTGTCAATGGCAGTCATCAAATATTGTTGTTGGGTTGGATGATTCAGATTTAAAAGAAAAAAAAACAGTAATGTGTTAGCAGTATAATAATGTTTTCATTTAATAAACAGTAGCATGTGGCTACGATAGCCTGTTGATAGCTATTAGATCCTAATGTTTGGGGAAGCATTTCAGCCTTCAACACCCATTTTCCCTGATTCACCCAACATGATAGTGTTGATCACTCTGGCAGGAACATGCCTGAGCTCGGTGAGGTTCATGTCAGGACTCCTGGCAGGCAATTCCATCTTCTCCAAAATGTTGTTCTCAGTGTTCTTCAATATATTCAGATTCTCGTGCATTTGTTGCAGACATCTGACAGTGTAATAGACTCACGGCAAACCTCATGTTCCCCTCAAAGAGGCCGCATAGGTACTCATTGGAGGATAATTTTGCTTGTAATGTGTTGTATTTAGGAAGTAAATATACAGACTTCATAACAATTTATACTTTATTACCACAATATCAATAACTGCTTAACCCTTGTGCTATCTTAGATGACCCCACCCTTACATTGACGTGTTCTCCCTACCATGACAAAGGTGGATAAAGGTGGAAAGATTTCATGTAATCCATGGACACCAGTGAGGTTCACAAATCGTTAAAGAAAAAAGGTTCAGCGCACTGTCTAGTGGGTCTAGATGACCCAACTCACAACATTAAAGTGCCTAGGATAGCACAAGGGTTAAAATCTCTAACCTTCTCAAAGTCCTGTGGTGCTGCAGATAAAAGGGTCTGGCCATGTTCAATCCACTGTCTTGTTAGACTGACATATTGGCCCAGTCCATAGTCCTCCAACCATCCACACACTTGCTCTTTGGTCCACTGGCTGAAGGGAATATTCATATCCCTGAAACCAATTATAACAACCAGTTAATGTCAACTGTAGCGCTGTAAATATTTGAAAACAAAAACCATATTTTTGTAAAATATCACAAAGGAGCCAGTTGACTTTTACCGTGCAGAGTCATGCTCAGGGGACCTTGTGAGCCGGGGCCCCGCTGTTGCACGCAGACCTCCTCTTCTGAACTGACTGGTGTCTGGATCCGCTGCTTGGAAACCTCCTGACTGGGTTCTTCGAAGTCTTTATGGATTATAATAAAACACAGAATAGAAACATAAACAGTAGAAAAAACAACAACACATTTTTGCTTTTTTCAAGCATATTTGGTGAAACATGTCCCACTCAATATCTATGTCATATGTTTTGATGTTGTGTAAAAAAATAAAACAAAGGAATACTGTGTTGCCACCTGGAATAATAGTTTAGTGGTACAATGCTAGCTTTCAAATGCAGTGATCTGGCCAAAAACAAAATGAAAAAATGGTAACTTTCCAAAAAACTTGGCCCTGTTTGCTTTTGAAATGATGTGATCTGTCCTTGGCTCGCTCATTGATCCTTTTTCTTCTTGTACTTCATTGTGGGTGCTTTCATGTGCATCCGTGTACTCACTTCCCCCAGAGCCTCTTGAAGCTCCGGTTGTTCTTCATGTACTCTGAGGAGCCCACAGCTCGGTGGCCAGGCTGCGTGCTCGTACCACTGTGCGCAGGGGAATTATCGCTGGATGTGCTGTCATCAGTTCTCTCCAGCGTGCCTTCAAGAGGTTCCAAGACCCACAGTCAGGTACAGAGAACAAATATGAATCAAACTGTTAGACTGTACTCTGGAGGGCCAATTATATTATCAAATATTTCTTTAAATGTGTTTGTGTTGTCTAAAATAGAAGCTCGCACCATATTACACCAGCAAATACAGCCCTGCCATTATTGCGCCAGAGAAAATACTTGATTAATGATAACAATAAAAAAGCTAGACTGTTTCCTGTAGCTGAAGCAGTAATGAAGACAAAATCTTGATGACGATAACGAGGGAGACGTTTTTGTTTTTTCCATGTTCCTGTTTTGTAGAACTGTTACAGTATGGCCGTGTCTAAGCTTCACCCTGGCTTTCAACATTGATACATTCTTATAAAAAAATGCACTATTAGAACCAAAGTTATTCAATAATAAGTCTCATTTCTCCATAAGGAAGAAAAACTTTAAACCTGGTGAAATCTCCAGAAGAGGTTTACAATCAAAGCATCTGCAGCAAAGAGAAATCAGGGTGGGGCTTCAGTTAAAATTGGTCAGTCACATCGAGGAAGGGTGGAGCTGAGGTGGATGTGGTCAGACGGGGCAAAGAGGGAGCCTGCGTTGTGTTTGAAAACCTATCCCATAATCCATCTGCTCTGTCAAGAGCCTCTGCAATTTACTGTGATCAAACTTAGAGAAGGACTTTATTTCTGCATATACGATCCCTGCCTGGGAATTATTTTATTACTGACTGGTTCTGTAGCACACCAAGACTACATGCAACAAACCAAAAGTTTAAATTTACTTTGGCTGGAGTCCTCATCTTCACTCCCATCTGGAGACCTCTGGATTTCTGTGCTGGTTCCCCCTGTGCCAGTTTGCTCAGACAAAGAGGCTTTCACAGGCAAAGTCTGACTTTTACTGTCACCCAGACCACCCTGGAGAAAGCACACATGATTTAGAAAGTAATACTTAGCAAAACCAAAACAAGTCAGAGTAAATTTACTTTTATTTAGCAGAAACAGCAAGGCAGCTTTCAGATTTAGAAACATTAGGAATATTAATTTGAAAAGAAATGCATTATGGTATGTAACGTTTGTACCTTTGGTGGGTGTTCATCTGTCAGGTCGTTCATGCTGTCTGATGAATTCTGTGGTTCCGTTCTGCAAAGATAAAACAGAGTGTTCAATTAAATGCCAATGATTTGTAATCCTACAAGAGAAAGTTGTATCATACCTAGAATCGATGTCCTTCAAAACTAATAAAAGAGATGCTTGTTGGGAGGAATTACTGTTTGTTGAAACCTGTGATGGGTTAAATGAAACAGAGTGATATCGAAATTACATTTTTGAAAAATGTTTGAAGAAAATGATATCAGGTGAGCTATTTTGTCCCCACTTCAGATTTCAGATCATCAGATTTGGCACTAGAAGAGTCAGCATTCTTGGTTAACCCTTGCTCCCCTTCTTCACTGCTTACTGAAGGACTTCGACCGTTAGACAAAGAACGGACAGCAGAGGGGGCTACCGAGCAAAAAAAAAAGGGGGGTTGCTTTTTCCTCATGGAAGAAATGTGATAAGTTGCATTACTGTGAAACTGCATTGTTAAAGTAACACGACTCCTGCGAAGCAACAATAAAGTGTGATTACCTTGCCTCAAGTTGTGAGGAGCTTCCCTGAACTGTCTGCACTGATTTAATAGCAGAGTGAGCTCCTCAATGCGCCGGTCCTGCACAAAGCAGAGGTAAGAGGATCATGAACCAAACTGTTAACCGTTTTAAGTCTAGTGAACACACAGAGACCCTTTGATGGAGGCCATTTCTCAAGACCATATGTTCCCTCTTCCCCCATATGGCCTTTACATCAAAGAGGTGTAGGGAGGGGACTGACACAGGCCTGTCTGGAAATGTTAAGTTGTGGTAACCAGCTGCAGGGAGGGTGTTTTTTTTTTTTTTTGGTTTTTTTTAAAGTGGTGCCTGCTTTTGCCATGGTTGTCTTACAGCAGCTTGCTCCAAAATTAAGCTTGGCACAGTGAGGTCTGCTTAGCTGTGGCTTTGCCTGAAATGGCTCGCCTCGGGGTGTGCGTTCATGTGTGGCCAGTGTGCTGCTTCGATAGGCCTGCTTTTGCAAGTACTTGTTGGGCCAAAAAGCTGCAGAGGGGTTAATACAAAAGTCTCTAAACGGAGGGTGGAGTTTCTGATTAATGACTGTATCCAAAAATACCTACTTTCTAATTTTCCAAAGTAAATTTATAATAATGACCGCACACATGCTGACTTTACTTTTACATGCACAGGTGCACGAAAGAATTATGCATGACTGGTAACTTACCTTTTCATCATTGGCAGCTAGTAGTGATTTCATTCCACTCTTAAGTCTCTGCAGTTCCTGATCTGTGAAAAGAAACCCACACTGATGATTAATGTATGTACACAGCTGCATATGTTACGTCAAATAGCATTTTGAATACACACTTTAAGGTATATGACAGGGCTGAAACAAAGAAATAAAAAAAAAGATCACAAATTTCCATGAAAAAAATAATTTGTATCTTTTATTTTCTAATCTTAGTTTCTTAAGGTATAATGTCTCTCTTACTAGGTTTTACACTATTTAACTCTTGGAGAGCATTTGCTTTCCTTTATAGGAATGGCCTACATACAAAAGGCATTTGCAATATTTGGCAATGTTAGACCAAAAATAAGAACCCCAGTGAGCTAAATATGACAAACATATTTTTGCATACAGATTCTATTAATCTACACGAACAGCAAAGAGAGCAAAGCTGATGTTTGTCTAACACCCTTAGAGGGAAAGAAAATGATAAAGGAAGGAAATGAAAGGTAGCAAATTGAGGATAACGAAGTTGTCATGTCTACAGAAGAACTAAAATAAATCAATTTGAGCACAGACAGCATTTGTAAAAAAAAAAAGATTTTCTGGAGTGAATGTACAGTTTGGTTTCATTAAGGATTGAAGCATAACTTCCCCCCCATTTTTACTTAGTGCAACAACAACAAAACTTTTGAGTCATCACATTGCAAAAAACGGAATTGGCAGATTTTCTTTTTTGCCTTGCTTCTTTAAACATTTCTTTTCAAATTTTAAGAATTCTTGACTTCTTTCAAGGGGGCGGGGGGCTGTTTTTGCAGTGCATACAACTAAATATACTAACTCACAGAGAGGGGCTAGATGACAAATTGCTGTAATATGTGTGGGATGTGTGCTTACCTCTGTCTGAGCTGTCAGAGTTAAGTGAAGGTCTGGCTATCAGCTGAGTGTGGAGGCTCTCAATTTCAGCATTTTTACTGAGCAAAAGCTTCTGAAGGTTGTTGATCTCAACCTGCAAGCAGAACACAGAAGGCTTATGCATGTTGAAGAAGGAGCCTGTCAAGCAGTTTTGCAAACTATAGAATGCAAGAAGTTAGTGAGGTTTTTCAGATCTTTTTTCTACAGTTTTTTTCACTTATATAAACTAGACATATATAAAACTAGGCATTGGACTGTTTTTGGAGTTGCCTGCAGCTAACAGTATGTTGTCTTTTGATGCATATCCAGTTATCTTTCAACAGGATTGTAGCTTATGGCTGTTTGGCTTAAATGAAGCTGAGAGAGAAACTGTGGGCTCATTTAGTCAAATGTGTCTGACTGTTGAGCAAAGGAAAGGCAAAACAGAAGATACAACCTGTGCCCTAAGTACTTTGTGGTGCCATAAATGTCATTTGGATGCTATTTGCCACTACCAGCATCAACAGTTAATAACAAATACATTATTTTGGTAAATGTGGCTTTAAGTTTAAAAATCTGTATTAAACATTGAATGCTAAAGTACAGAAAAGTTCATAGTGCATGATTCCTTACAAAAACCATTGTAATATTTTTGATATTATCACGTTTTGACACTTCAAAATGTGTCATTATATATATATATTAAATACCTCCTTATTAAAGCACATGCTCTAAAGCTTAAAAAAAGTTCATTAAAATTGCTTTAGGCTATTATTAAATACCATCACTATCTTACTGTGAAAAAAAATTGGGTCAGAATCCATTCTAAGACTTAAAATAAAATAATGAGCCCCATTCACTTCACTATTTGAATCATCAGATTGGACAGCATGGAGGAAAATGCTCAGTCAATTATCCATGAATTTGGAAAGAGACTGCACACAACAAATATTTTTTTTTTTTTTTTTTACCTTTGTTACTTTGAGTTTTTTCTCATACTGCAGCTTCTGGTCCTCCAGATTTTGAACTTTGTCCTTGAGAAGCCTGAGTTCCTTTAGTAAGATCTAACACAAGAAGTTAAAGAACATTAGTTAACACAAAGGTTCCAACAATATTACTAATGTATGTAGATTTTATAGAAAGAGTGCTTTTCTATGCTCATATATTTTGTTTTGGGCTCTTTTTGGCCCAAAACATGCATGGATGCATGTAAAGCGCTTTCTCCTACAGTGACATGGACGGCAGCTTTTCTGTTGTTTTATCATCACATGTTGATGGGGAATAAGCACTAAAGCGAGACAACCCATGCTGCGCACAACATTACAAAGCCATGCAGTTGAGCTATGCCTACACTTTTTCCTCGGCAGTGGCACCGCTGCTCTGCATCTGTGCTACCCTCTGTCGCGCTGTGTGAGTTCCCATCAGGCCCATCTGAAGCATCTTCTAGTTTGTTCATTCCCCCTGAGGTTCTGTCATAGGACACCTCAAGGTGTGAGCCATCAGCTGATTCACTGTGGCACACCACTGGACACCTGCTGTCAGCTGGGATCTCCAAGGCTTTTTTCTCCTGGATCTTGCTATTGATCTCCTTTTGAAACTGACACATCTGCTCCTGCAGCTCACTAATGAAATTCACTACAGTCTGGCAGATACAGGAAAAAAAAATGAGAAAAGCATTTTAGAAAGAGATTAATTGAGTGTCAAAGTCATCATTAAAGGCACCGGGGAATACCCTAAATCATATTATAAAAGAAGAGTGTCATGTATGAAGGCAGTAGAAATGGTTTTAAACATTAAACCATTGATTGGTCCTGATGAACTCAGACATGGTGCTTCCCAATATTTCATTTTTTCTGAATAAAAAAGTAACATGTTTATATAGTAAGTCATTTGGACTGCAGCTGAGTTCACCTTTCAAAATGATCAGTGCCAATGTTCTCTTGGGGAGTTCATAAACAACAGTGGAGAAATGCTTGGACTGTGGACAGAGAAAGTTTCAGTCGGGGTCCAGTGCAGCGGATATGACAGATGATATGGAGTGCCTTCATAGCTAAATTTAAATGCAAGATTTCTGGCTCCAAAGCCCTCCACAGGCTGTACATGTGTGCATGTGAGCACGTCTGACAGCAAGAGGGAGAAGGATAAAATAGTAAAAGCACAACCTTATCTTCACTTTTGTTAAGTTGAAGCAGCTGTTATAGGAAAAGGATTTCTTTTTTTGTAAAGCGTGTGACCTCTCTCTCTCTCTTGAACCATGACTCTCCATGAAGTTCACTTTTCTGCAAGATTATTCTGGTAGCGCCCAGATAAAATTGGGTGTTTTATTTTCATTTTTATGTGACCTAATTAGCCAGCCAAAACAAAATTATTTGGGCTGGCGCCTGCTCACACACATTTGGTCTGTCATCCATCATGCCACTTTAAATGGGTCTGAACTATTTTAACCTAAGAACACAAAGACTCTTTGACCAGCAGTGTTTTGGCATTGACTATATACATTACAGTCTTCTGTCATCTACAGCCTTCGCTTCCTAGAATTTACATGGTCACTAAATCTTGAGGAAATTTGCTGGTAACCTGACACATCAGTCTCAAGAAAATGTGTGATTTAATTTACAAAAAAAGAAAAAACTCAAAGCCCTTGGATACTTTCTTTTTCCTGTAGACTACCCAGGAACAACAAAGCCAGTGTCTGCATGAACGTTCCCCTCCGGTCATTCATAAAGTGTTTATTGTCTGACATTAATTCAGCAGCTGACTGCAAGGTTAAATCCACAGATTTGTGTATAGTCTGCACTCATGATTCCTAGCAGAGCTACACTCAAATTTCCAAGGAATGGGTTAAAACAAGGCTTCTCTGCAGTCCTAGAAGAAAATGTGCCCCAAGCTCGTAAAAAACGTTAAAAATGAAAAATTTGGTTTTGAAAAGCTTAGAATTTTTTTGTAAATGATTTGCTTGGATGATTGTTAAGAAGCTCACTTGTAGGTTAGAATGTTAAAAAGCTTAAAAGACTGTATTTGTTCAATTCAAGCATTGTTAACCTAAGGTTGTACTTGTTATACTTGAAGCTCTTACACCTAAAACACTTCCTGCACTAAATTTGATCTCCTTAGCGGTGTGTTTTCAAAAAATAAAGAGATTATATTTAAACTTCTGTTTATATATTTTTGTGTCTAACAAGTCTTTTTTTCTTTCCCAAAGCAGATAAATGTTTTTGTTTACATAATAGTTACAATCTATCTTATAGTATCAGAGCCATGAATTGACCATTGGCACCTTTTTAAAAAGCTTATTAAAACACAATAGAATAAGAATAAGTATTTGAAATGCTTTTGAAAACTTGGGAGAGTTTATTTTTATTACAGAAAGGTTTCCAGACTGATTCAAATCATTTTTGCTTTGTTGGATGTGCGTGAACAAAAATCTGTCATATCACTGAAGGTATAATTGGTAAATGTGATATTTGGCACACAGGATGGTGTAATACTGCCTGTTTAGAATTCAAAACCATTCTTATGCCAAAAGCTTTGTTTGACTAAAAAAAAAAAAAAAGAAAAGAAAAAGAAAGAAAAAAGTGAGGCATGTTTACATCCAAGCTGAGTTTCCTGGGAAGAGCTGTTGTTCTTTTATCTTATCAAATATGCACTGGATGACTGTATTAGAGGAACTTGATCTAGCTATTGTGAAGTTTAGCAAAGGATCTGGACTTTTCTCCATGAAACTTTTTGCCACTCAGTTAAGTGGCTTCATCAGTATGGATCCAATCAGTTTTATCAAAAGAGAATGAAAAATATATGTGTAACCCTTGTAAAACTAAGGAATAAATTAGCTTCCCATGAAACATTTAACCTTTGTGCTTTCCTAGGCACTTTAACGTTGGGAGTTGGGTCATCTAGACCCACTAGACAGTGCACTAAACCTTTTTTCTTCAATGATTTGTGATCTTCACTGGTGTCCATGGATTACAAGAAATCTTTCCACCTTTATCCACCTTTGTTATGGTAGGGATGACATGTCAAAGTAAGGGTGGGGTCATCCAAGATAGCACAAGGTTTAAATGTATTTTCCCAAAGTGTAAGCACCAGAAAGCATGTGCCTTTCGTTTGGTCTATGCCAATATACGTTATTCTTTTTTTTTGTTTTTTTAAAGTACCCTCCAAATACCAATAAGTGCACATATATGCTGTACATATATGCGGGACAAAAAGAAAAAATGTATATAGTTTTGTACTTGCTAGTGGTAAAGCAGTATAGTTCATGATTCTATAAGTGAAATCAGCTTTTGTATTTATACGTGTTTTTTTCTAGTGATTTCTTGTAGTCTGAAAGATGCATCTTCTGGCTTCTAAAGCTTCAGAGTTCCTAATCTGATCATTTAAATCACATCTGAACCAGACGTGGAGCATATCTCTACCTTTGTGATGCCCGACACTTACCTATAAGCACAGAACAGCGTTTGGAATGATATAGGAAGATTCATGTAGTGATTATATACCCCTTGACAGGTGTAAGACAGCTTTTTGTGTATAGTGGCGTCCAGAACACAATTATTTATAATGCCAAAAGCAGTGTCAAAACAACTTGAGAAAAAAAAATATTGTTTGCAGCAGTGCAAACATTAAAAACACCAAAATGAAAATAAGGAAATTTAAAGTAATATTTGAAAATGAATAAATTGACCGTAGCACTGGACCATCTACTTTAAAACATTTTTTTCATATTTAATACATTTAGTTTTTGTTGCTTTAAATATTCTGAAATAAACAAAAGAAAAAAAAGAGGTTTTGACTTTATTGTGAACAGTCAATTCTCCAGATAAAATAAATCATAATTAATTATTACTTATCGTTAGGGTTCTCAAAGTGAGACAGTTTGCTGACTATGACACATTTATGACATTTACATCACTTGGATTGAAAAAAAAAGTACACATGATTCACAGTACAAATGTTTGTCGAATGACAAACTTTAAAAAAAGGTTTAATAATTAGCCTTTTTTTTTTCTTTCTAAATTTTAAGTACCCCTCCGGGGTGCCACTAAATACCCCAAAGGAGAACAACAGCATTGCACATCATGTACAAATGAATAGCATTTGCCGTGGTCCTACCTCAGCTTTATGCTGCCTCTCAGACCCGTGGTCTGGCTTTCCCTCCATGTCTGACAGCTTCAGTTTCAGGAAGGAAACCTCCCCCATAAGATTGAGCTTCTGGTTCTCCAGTGACGTTCTACGCAGGAGCTCCTGTCATCAACAATGCACAGCAAGAGCATGAAGCCATACGCATAAACCCACAAATCCAGTACCCCTTCTATTATATACGAGGCACCGTTTATCCTCTACAAACGGGGCATTAAGAGTGAGTTACAGCAAGCTACCAGCTAAGTAATGACAGAGTGATAAAAACTGCACAGGTTTCAGAAGCTGTTTGGGCGGCTAAATATACACAACCCATGACCACTATTTATAATGTCTGTTTCACAGCTCCCTCAAAGTACATAGCAGAGGAGATAGAAGGGAGGGTGAGACAGAAAAACAAGCATGCAGAACATTTCCAGATTGAACATCAAAATAACTTTGACAGGTGCATTTTCCAATCCTGTGTAGATGAGTGGCTGTCAATCAAACATGGGGGAGATTATTGCCTGAATGTTGTGTGATGTCTGCCTTGAAAAGCTGCCATCCTTTAGAATGGAAACTTGTAGATCTATAGCCAATTCAACAGAAGACAAGCAGGTCCTGAATCACTTGACATCTAAAAAGGAATGTCAATCTATGCACACGCTTTAAGGCATTCAAATTTACATTTAAAAGGTTTAAAAAAAAAAAATCCCAGGTGCTTACAGATTTGCACGTACAACAAATTTCAGCTTTCTCACCTATGAGAGATTTACAGCTAAGCTCTAAGGCCTCTTAATGACCTAGTCTTCAAGAAACCACTCCTAACTGCTCTTTGATAATATACAGGTGCATGAAAACAAACATTACAAATCATTACAAAGGTTGCTGCTCACCAGAAGACAAAGCCACTAACAGTCAAACTGAGAGTTAGAACAGAATTTAAAAAGCGGAATACCTGAATGACACCTGGCTGATCCAGTGTCTGCCTGCTGCAGACCCTTATGAATAAAATGGTAGAACTGAGTGCAGTCTCAGGAAGTTTTGCTTTTGACAACTGAGAGAAAAAAATGCTTGTTTGGCCCTCACCAGCACCACCCCATTCCTCCACCCCTCCATCTCCCCACCTCCTGCTGCTCTACTCCTTTTCATTTGTTCTTTTCTTCCTTTTTACGCCATCGTCTCCTATTTCTGTCCTCAAATGCCTGCATGTGAGCACTAATGGAGGTTGCAGGTTGGGGGCGTTGCTAATTGTGAAGTAATTTCCCACCCAGACAGACTAGTTTTGCCCTGTGTGAACTACAAACACACACTCTTATGAGCCCTGCATTGAGTCTGATCATCTTGAAATTGTTGGTTGACATGGTAATCTGCAGGGAAGCTATCTGGAATCTTAGCAAGGAATTTCCCTTCAGGAAGCACGAACTCCTCCTGTGTTGCATTCTGCAGCTTATGAGAAAACCTCGCTGAAGACATCATATTTTTAAGATAAATGGACACTGTCACATTTTTAAAGGAACAATAATATTGATATAGCAGCCCTGTATGTCAGCTGGAAAAGTCAGACTTCCCTGGCTCTGGTGCAATAATAATCAAAACGTTCAATGCTGTGAAGCAGCAGCATTCAAACAATTTAGTTCGATTTGAGGTCAGTTAATCAGAGTACCTGCTGTAGCATCTCCTCTGTGCAGTTTAGCTTCTGCTGATATTCCGCTAAGGCACTTTCTAAATCGTTGATCTTCAACCCCTGAGCCTCCACCTGATCAGTCAGCACACCCACCTTTAAAGAATGAAAAAAATATTAACAAACAACAGAATATTTTTTCTCTAATCATATGTTTTTAACTAAGACAACCTTCTCAGACAAAATTCATTCAAAGACCCCCTCCCATCATATTTTGATTAGTTTTCAAAGCGTTCACAGTGGTCTTTAAGTTATGTTTATTCCGTTTTTAGCCCAAATCGAAAAACCTGTGTTGTTTTCTAGAAAATAGTTTCTACAGACCGGCAGGAGCTCATTCGAAATTTGCCACTGAGTTATGGGTGGAGCCATTGGTGAGGAGCAACCCCGCCCCTATTCCACCACCCGTAGCTAAGGGCTGTTAGCAGGGAGCCTCTGGCCCACTCAGCATGTTTTATACATTACAGGTTTTTCAAACTGCATTTTTTCTTCTGCTTTTGATTTACTACGATTTGTATAAAGAAATACTCAGAAATTGAATTTTAAGCTTAGTTTTCCGAATAATGTATATGTCCTTCAAAGAAATCTCTTAAGAACATGTTAAAAACACCAAAACTACAATTTTCTTTGGAGTGGGTCTTTAAATTGCATACAACACAGTTGCTCAAAATACACAAATCCCCAAAGATTAGTCATTAACACCAAAGAAATTTTGATGTGATCACCTTGATGCATCAGGTGTCATGATTAAGTAACGGATCACTTACAATGCGATACTAAATGGAAACAATGAATGCTCAGAATGGTTAATCAATGCTAAAAAGACAGACCAGACGGTTGGAAAGGATTTTCCTCTTGAAGTGTGGAAGAAAAAAAACAAGGCACCTGTTCTTTCTACAGTTCACACAGACAAACACACCTTTATCACAACAATGAATGATGCTAGTCTCAACCTGTCTCTAATATTCTTTTTTTAGCAACCCTGACTTCTTCACACACCAACACCTGGAAGGCATGGACAAACACATCAGTCTAAACAAATCTCTGGTGTTTTAACAACCTGACCCACCTTATAACTGTTGCTTCACCTATCTGGAACAGAAACACATATTGCGTAACATTTACAAAGAAACACTGGGATATGCCTTTGTCCTCTTACCTGTTACCTAATACAGTGCATATTATAACCAGTGTTTAGAATCCAACACAGGCTGCTATGTTGCTTTTAGTAGAAGGTTTTTTATGTAACAGCCTACCTGTAGAATTAGTGCCTCTTTGTCTCCTTCTAGACGCGATAACCTCTCTTGGTAGGATTCACTATTAGAGCTTGAGCGTGGATTTTCCTGTGGGACAAAGGTCATCTCTTAAGTTCAATGTACAAACTGTCGATGCAGAGCATTTCCCAACAGATCGGATATTGTTTGCAGCCCCAGGCGTCTACAGGAACTGAAGTAGAGACACAAAAATGCTCAACTTCTTGTTGCCCCGCTTCTAAGCATGTGAAGTCTGTAATAGGTTTACAAACCCTAATCCAGTATTAAAAGTTGTGTCGAACAATTCATAAAAGATTATTGGTGACACGGAAAAAAAGGGGTCAGAAATTTAAACCTTAATTTTTAAAAGAAAATTTATGAACACTATGTGCATTAGAATGCAGAATTTGAAACATACAAAAAAAACACATTTTAATTAATTTTCCATGGGTTTTCATGGATATACTGTATCTAGATTCCTTGACATCCATAATTATTTCAACAATGCTTATTTTTCCAGTCAGACATTTGGAATAGTCTTTTGCATCTTTTGATGTGTGCTTTCAACAGGTATACATATTAATACACAGAAAAACATTAACCCTTCCACGCCACATGTTGCTAGTGGTGCAACACACCGTTAAACACAGGACTCCGCTTCATTTAGCATCACTTTTTAAAGGAAAAGAAACGCAAGATTTTTTTTTTTTTTAAATAAAGGCAGACATGAAGATATTAAAAAATAACATTTCTTTAGGTTTTACATCAACTAAATAAATGGTAAATAGAAGATCCCGACAACTCATCATATGAGTTTAACCTGTTTTATTTATTTTGCTGGTTAGAGTATTTTGATAATTTTAGTTCAAATCAAATCAATCCTTTTTTATGTAGCACCTTTTATACCTGGTAACGTAAAGTGTTTTACTGTACACTAGTTGGTTCACTATTAAACTATGTTCAATTCACAACTGACAACAAAAGTAATAAAACAAGCTATTTTTCTGATTTCATAAACTTTTCTACTTAAGTCCTGTGACAGAAAGAGTATTACATCCTAGTTGCGCATCAAGTCATTTCAAAGTTGTCTTCACAGGAAATATGCGTTCATCTATACTGAAGTGACCATAATCTTTTTTACAATAGTGACGATATTCATTGACCCATCCTCTTTTTGTAGAACATATTAGTCCAAATACAAGATTGTGAGTAAACAAATTGGATTTCGGTGTCATACATTGAGATCTGTGAATTTTAAAGAATATGTGCCAAACCTTATTCTGAGTTATTCTGCCAGAGATAGACACAAACATTTTCCCATCCACTGATACCTGTATAAAATGTACAGCAGAGTATAAAGATAAAAACTTAGTGTTGACCTAAGAAATCCTTAACATTAACTCCATAATTTCAATAGGTTTTTTGGAAGAATTTAGTCACTTTTTTTTTTTTTTTACAAAAGTTCCAGAAAGAATCGTTCATGAACATACAGTAGTTTGGCTTATCTCCTTTAAGTTAAACATCTTAAATACAAGAACTAAATATTCCATTCGATCATGCTGAAAGAAATGTGTAAGAAAAATAAATAAATTTGGCAAAAATACAACAGAAAAAAAATGTATACACCATCATGACCAATATGATGGTGTAAACATCATTAAAATAAATGTTGATAATTTTACCGAACCTTCTAATATCATTGTTATTCTTGGCAGCACTGAATATTATCACTTCTTACATTGGTCTTGAAGTTATTTTGCTTCATCTTAAATATTGTATGCACCATATGGATTTCATTTATTTTAAAACAAGACCAGACGCATGCATGGGGTCTGCTTTCTGTGGATCTTGATACAAAAGATTAATAACTAACTATTACAATAATGATCTTTATTTTTGAAGGTCACTGGTTTTGATCAACAGCCATGTATAGTCAAACCCAATGTGGCTTATTCTAACGCTTTGCTTCTTATTTATATATAGGTTTTGTTTTTGGTTTTGAAAATTTTATTAATGTAATCTAGGATCAAACTATTGTACATTTTTCCATTAAAAAAATGTGAAAAACAATCTGGTATAAAGCAAAAAACAAACAAAAACATATTCTTGTAATCTTGAAAAGCTCTCATTTTCCAAAACAAGCATGCATGTATAAGATGCCAAGCAGTATCTCTCCAAGCACCAAACAGCATGTTTTCCTCTTTAAATGTTATTTTGAGCTATCTGTAATTACTGTAGAAAAAACATTAAAAAAACATAACAAACCATGGTTTTTCTTGCAGAGTAATCATACAAGTGCAAGATGTCTTACCTTTCTGAGCCAGGCAAAATGCTTATAGAAATCATTATGATACTCCATACTGCAGGCCCATTATAGGCAGGGTCTGGATTTTACTGTCTAAATAGAGTTTAGTCAGTGCTATAAAGCCCCATGGAGGAGCAACACACACATCCAGAGCAAAAGGAAACAAATGCTCTTGACTATACTGCACACCATCTGCTTCTCTCACAGGCAATGATGTTGTTGAGCCTGCTGCAAAGATTGAGGTCCATGTGGTTTGGAGTCTGGGCTGCCTGTGACTTTCAGAGCTGAAAAAGTCAAACTATGCCAGTTGGCTATACTCCCTTACTTAAACCCCTCCTTTTTTTTTACGTCTCAACTGCCTTTTTTCCCTTCATCTGTCTGTCTTTCCTTTATTGTTTGGCATATCTGTGCAAGTTTCAGATAGCGTACAGCATTTCATTTGTTTTCTCTCCTAAACCTTTCCTCTGTCCTCTCTTCTCTCTCAAGGTGTCTGCCTGGTGCTCTGTCTCGCAACACCTATCAGTCAAGCTAATTTCGCACGGCTTCCCTGAAGGGGCACAGGGGAGAGGAAACTTTCACAGCACATGCTTCTCATGAGTGGTGCTGAGCAAGAATTCAGTAAAGACGACACAGATGAGGACAAAGCAGTGGGGGAAGGTTTCCGGGAAAAGTAAAAGTAGCAATATTTACTCTAGGAAGTAAACATTGTCTGAGTTGACTGAAATAAATACTGTTTTTTTTTTCAGCGAGACTCTGGAAACTGGGGAGATTAGAAGAGGAAAAATGGAGAGCAACTGCTTTTGCTTTAAACAGGAGTTCTGGATCTCATTACCTTTGGTGTTTACTATATCCAGCTCTTTTCTTAGCAGTGAAGAAAACAGCCTCCAGATGTTTATGACCATGATCAAACAGCAACTAATAAAACCCATGGACTCTGTTGTGTTATAACTAGACTGAACCTTTTCTACAGTTCTACGATATTCTTTATATTCATACTGAAATGTGTGTTGTTGCTTTTTTTATTTCAGTTGCACAGTATTGTGTAATTCTGCTGCAGAAAGCTTTCAGATATGAAAGACTCACTTCAGTTCTTTGTAGCCATTTGAGTATAACACTGGCTGTATCAAGAGAGACTTGCTTTCTAAGGGCCTCCTGTTCTTCCTTGCACGTCTGGCCCTCCAGCAGGGCCCGGAGTGCCTCAGTAAGCCGAAGAGCCTCCAGAGAAGGGTCTAAATAAGGGGGGAGGGGCAGCTTTTGAACACATCCTGGAGACTGGTAGCCTTGTCTATCTATCTGCAGCGGA
Organism: Oryzias latipes; assembly: GCF_053564925.1. Lineage (NCBI taxonomy): Eukaryota > Metazoa > Chordata > Actinopteri > Beloniformes > Adrianichthyidae > Oryzias > Oryzias latipes. The sequence goes on from NC_136239.1 coordinate 26,599,401, forward strand.
GCATCAAGCAGACCTTCACCCGTTTTTCCTAGGGGAAGGAAAAAAGGAAATGAACAGTTCGCAGCAGATGATTAAGTCCGAAAAAAAATCAGTCTTCTGTGTCCCCCCTGGGATTTTAGTCAGAAGAATTGGCAGGGAAAGTAGAAGCAGTCGCAATAATGTCCTCCTGAGGGCACTGTTACACCCTATTACATCTGCCTGGATGTCAAAGAATAACATATTTGTAATCCTCAAATAAGAGGTTTACATGTTGGTTGTAGTTAACATAGTTGCCATGTCTTTGTGGTTAAAAAACTTTTTTTGCGGCTATAATCTTTAATGAAATCTTAAATGCAAATATTTACTGTAATTTAAAAAAAAAATCCTTTGTGTTCTGTTTGTTATCTCTGAATTGTCAATGACAGTGTGTGAGTTTGACTGCTATTGCTGGAAAAGTGTCTCAGTGAAGAACGCCAATGACCAAGCTTGCCTGTGTTGAGATATTTGTCTTGTGACCTTATAACAATGCTGTGGCTCTGACATGGAAAACAACAAAAATGCATCACCTCTGCTAGAAATCTCAGACTGATTAGAGTTTTCTTTATTCTCTGTGTTCTACAAAATAAAAGCACTAATAAATAAGATTAGAAAAGAAAAGAAATGTTTTTCCGCAGGTTCCTATACTTTTTTACTAAAAACGCTCTCTGTAGTGGTAAAAATACCACTAAGAAATGTATATAGCATAGCATGAGTATGTCCAGCAGTGAAATCATGTGGTTTATGTTGGTATTAAGAAAAGCTATAATTACAAAGTGGGCTGTCTCTGGAGTTTTTGATAATGAAATAGAAACTCTTACCAGCAATAATGTTATCCATCTGCTCCAAAGCAGCCTCCAACATATGACTGACATGTGATGCCATGGTGTCCACGTTCCTGTACAGCAGCACACGCGATCTTACTCACTGTTATTGGTATGAAAGAGTGAAAAGTGAAAATGTTCAGCTGAAGGACCAGAGGCATCTCTGTGCAGCTCACATTTGGATTCCTTTACAGCAAAGCTTTAACTGCTACATTGACATCTGAGGGACTCTCAGCTAAATAACCTCCTGAGTGTGGCTTCTGGGTTTAAACTCTCCTCTCATTTTGTGACCAAAGCTTTATCCATTGTCAGACGTGTTTTGCACATGAAACCAAAGTTCATATTTAGAACGTTTGGTTTCTCTGTTGTTGATGTTTTCTTCTCTGTGAGTGTGTTTCCTGTTTAAAAAAGCTTCAAATGAAATATGACCTGAAAGTACAAAAGGAAAATGCTAGGAGTTTGTCCCTGAACCTTTAAAAATGAATGATTATAGAGGACCTGATAGATAATGCAAAAAAACAACAAAAATCTAAAATTACAGTAAATAATTTTGTGGAATTATTTTTTCAAATTCCCCACGTTGATCATGCAATTAAGCATTTAACAAAAAGCTAAGATGTAAAAAAATATTTTGTCAGACGAATATTCAGAACAGTTAAAAATTAGTTTGATTAGTATTGTGCTTCTATCACCTCAAGCAATGCAGAGCATTCTAAGAATTATCAATACAATTTGCTCTTGGACCTTCACATGTAACAGATTTTTTTTTTTTTTCCCAAAATGCACCGGGTGTGCTCTGGTCATTTTTTTTATTGTGAAAGTGAACAAACATTCGTCTTTCCTCGAACATTCTTATCTTTTAGCACATCTTCATGCAGGAGTCTGTTCTCTATTCCTTGAGGTGATTCACTGTCAATAATTTTTTTTGGAAAGTTTTCCCCTTTCAGCTCGTCATAATGCTCAGGAGTGAGTTTTGGAATTGTGATGAGTAGTGATGAAATCAGAAATCAGTCAAGTGACATGATTTTCATGCACATCAGCTGCAATAGCACAGTGGCTGCTTGAAAAGTCAATTTAGATTAGTTCACATTTCACTTCCTTAAAAAAAAAGACTTTAAAGTAGTTGATGACTGCATGATTTTATTAAGTGACGCAACTTGATTTTTGCAGCCATACTAGCACATGTTAAAAATGAGTTATGATGGATTTTCATAACCAAATCTATTTAATTGTTATTTACCTGTAGCCTTAAGTTTTTTCACTTTTGCATAAGGATACTTTCTTTTTTTACTATCTAAATTTTTTACAATACAGCTAATGTTCTGGTGATGTTTCATCTTTAAACCATTGCCCATGTAAATCAATTGCCAGAAAGGACAATCCTTCTGTGTGATTATCCAGGAGTGGAACACTTCATTTTCTTGTTATCAACCTCGCAAGATCTTTGTAGTGTAGTGCACCAGAAATGTCAAGCACAGTGCCCACTAACAAGACCTTAGCAAGCAGCCCACTCACCTTCTGCAATGACAAGGGATGCCCACGTTCGGTCTTACATGACACTTCAACATGACTCACTCGAAGCTGAGATTTATTCAGGGGCAGAGTAAGATGACAGAGCCACATTTTTCTCCCAAAACGTGCTAGCTGAGGGTTATCATCTATGGAAGCACAAGCAGATCCTTGACCCTCCTGCATTATTCAGCTGGATCCCTGCAGCATCAGTCAAACCATCAAGCGAGGCATTCAGGGGAAATGTGGTGTAATACTTAAATATGGCATATTTCAGTGTTCAGACTGACATTTAGATTTCTGACCGATGGCCTGTGCAGTATTCATGAGTGTTATGTCATACACACGTTGTCTAAAAAAATAAATGTATGCAAGAAGCATGTAAATAAATGTAATATTATATTTCCAAAAAAAAAAAACCTTATGAATCTAGATTAAATGCTTTGTTGTAAATGCTTGACTCATATTTTTAACCTGTAAAAACACTAGAGTTAATAACACATATCTGTTTTCCTAACAATATACAGTGCAGCCAGTTTCTACATTTACTGATGAAGCCTGGGTTTCCGGTTAAAAACATTTGTGATTTCTCTTAAATCATCACCATCTGACTCTTTCCAAGTTCCAACACACACAAGACAAGCAACAGAAGCAGTTAACTTGTGAAAAGTTCTGGCAGGAATCCGTTTAAGTAAACAAATCAGGAAGGAAGAACAGATTGGAGACTGAAAATTAAATTCTAGGTAACCATGTGAGTCAGAGAGTTTCCTGGATTCATTTTACCACAGTATTTCTAGCCAGCAAGTTACCAAATTGGAATCAACACTTTTGAGCATGTCATAATGAGTGCATATTTAAAAATTCCAACTGCAAGATGAACAAATGTCAAGTCTTTGAATTCTTGCTGAACTACTTTGTAATAATTACTGTTTTAACGATGTTTCATACAGTCAAGGTTTTAAGCATATTACATATAATCAATGCAGGGTTGCACTGTGGAATAGCGGTTAGTGCTTTCACATCACAGGCCCTGGTTCAAATCCTGGCTGGATGAAGTTTGCATGTTTTACCTGCATGTGTGGGTTTTTCTTCAGGCACTCCGGCTTCTTCCTACAGTCCGAAAAACATGCTTCGTAGGTTAAATGACCCAAATTGCCCCTAGATGTGCATGAGAGTGAGTGTGTGTGGCTGTATGGTCCTGCGAGTGACTGGCAACCTGCTCAGGCTGCCCCACCTTTAACTAATAGGAGCCGAGTTGGCTCCTGCAGCCCTGTGACCCCAAAAGGATTTCAGTGGGTTCTAAAGACGGATGGAGGGATAATTAATGCAAAGGGGTTGATCATTTACTCACATGGCAGCAGAAATGTGGGTTTTATTTTACATCTTACTGTTGAAACAGTCTTAGAAATCTGGAACTGGTGTAAACGTTTACTGTCACATGGTTAATGTGATCTGATCTGAGTGTTTTTCAAGAATGTTTTTCTTGTGATTTTTTTTTACACATTTGTCCCTGGGATTTGCACAGTAAAGATGTTTTTAAGTTGGCTGAATAATAGTACCTTGTGCTGCCCCATCAGGTCATAGAACAACATCAAGATCTGCTGAAGATGACAGAAAACCCATGCTAACATATTCAGTCACTTATTACAACTAAAGTACATTGAAGCTGATTTTGTTTTAAGCCCATGGCTCTAAACCTTGAGGCCTATGTGATTTAGTACAATGCTGTTATTTTATAATCCAAATGAGCTCAATAAAGCTGTAAAGCTGTATGGTAGAAGATTGAGAAAAATCTTTCCTGCTCTTGACTTTTGTTGTCACATTTAAATTTTTATGTAAACATTGGGTATGTATAACAAAGAAGTGGGTCATTCCCATTTTATAACAGCTTTAAGCATTAATGTAATTAGATTTTGGAAACTCTTTTTAGGCCAGATGTTTATTTCTTTTTGTTTAAATGTTGTAAAACCTCCCATCTAGCTAAAAATTGGCATCAAAACTAGTACTTGAATGGACGCATTTATGTCCACAAGCAAGTCAGCAGTCAGTATCAATACAGACCTTTGTCAAATAGATGTGTTGTGTGCTTGGTTTTAAATAAAAAATGTTTGTATGTAATGTGTTGGACGTTTATCATTATTGAAGTACAATATGACCCAATTAGACATAATCCGACATAAGTCATAAACTGATACTTTAACATTTTAAAACCTTTTAGAATACAGTATATTCGCTATGTAATGCTATGAATTTACAGTTTTAGTTTTTACCTTCCAGCATTATAAACTTGGGTTCATACATTTATTTATTTCTTCTGCTGTCTGAATTGATTCCCAAAAGCCAAAAATGTTTAATCTTTAAAAAAAAAAAAGTGACTTTTTCTTTTTATTGAGCACAACTTATTTCCAACATTTAACATTACCTTACTTACAGATCTTTTGTCTAAAAACAAACTTGCACTGCACACCATCTGACAGAACATTGCATCGTGTTACAAAAAATAGCAACAGTAACAAACGTACCAGAACAAACCCCACTAAATCATGACCTCATGCATCAAGTCACCACCGAATTTGAGAAAACAAACAAACAAGATGGCAGTTCCACTTTAGTACACTCAAAATACAGACCCACTTCGTTAAAAAATAAATAAACAAGACTTTGTTTAAAGACAAACACTTAAATAAAAAAAGTAAGGACTGTACTAACCCAGGAATGGGAGACTTGCGTCTGCATACACCTGTGGTTTATGCAACAGAACACAAGAAAAAAGGAAAACATCCATCTTTGCATTCTTGCAACATGCAACTGATCCAGCTGAGTTGTAGCCAGTGCAGCTTGTGTCGCTTTTCCATCACTATCAACACTCTGCATCACTCAGCAGAGGCTTTAGGTTTATCAGTGCTCTCAAGGAAGTAGTTTCTCCAAGCTATGGAGAAGGAGCGGTCTTCAGGGAATTACAGGATCCTCCTTGGCTACCTGTGGTCCCTTGGTACTGAAAAGGAAGAGAAGGGAGGGAGCATGGCTAACACCGACACACATGACATAATAACTAATAAATGAAAATGAAAAAAAAAAATACTTTAGAAAGATGTACCATACAGTCTTGACAAGTTTAAACAAAAATAATGTTTTACATTTAGGTTTTTTGTCTGAGAACCATCACATGAACAAAATGCTAATTTGGGCCAGTTTGTTTAGACTAAAAGGGTGTTTATTTGATGTTATCCTATTTTATTTTTATTTAGTGGCTCTATTTTAGTTGTTTGGTTTGCTATTTAAAATATATTCTGTAAAAGCCTTTCCACAGATAGATTCTCTTTTCTCCCAAGACTTTTAACAAGCCAAATAAGGTTCACACACCTCAAACAAGGTTTTAGGTGTGCAAATGTAAAAACATAGAGGCTGTAAAATGAGTTCTAAGTAAGATATGTTCCTGAAGTAACAATTGTATTCCATTTTTTTGGTTTAAAAAAACTCTCACATCCATTAAAATATGTAATCCCATATGCTAAATCATGGCATTTCGGGACACATTTAGCACCTAATATAAACTCTAAACAGATAGACAGACTTGTACGACCACATTGCATTTTTGAAAACAATACTAAGCAAAAACAAAAAAAAAAGTTTTGTTTTGTAATTTTTCTTTGGGGTAACTGTAAATGACTTGATCTGATACCAAACAGGTTGTCTCCTAACCATTACAGCCAACCATGAAGTTTATAAACACATTAATTTTACTGAGGATGATCACTTATTGGATTTTTTTCTTTTATTCCATTTTTTTGTTTGTTGTCTTATTTGCACTCTGTTATCATTTGTTTATGCCATAAATTACAATACTCTTTTCTGTATTGGTATGATGTATTGTTTATTGTACCATTGTTTGTTACAGTAAATGCAGAAACATATATTTTTTTTTACAAACAGACTCGTAAAAACCCACAGGTTAATCTAAAACAGCAGTACTGATAAAATGTACTACTTCAGACAAACTGGCAATATGAGTAACAAATTCAATGTTTATAAGAAATAAGTGCTGTCTCGTTTTAATTACAACACTTCAATGCATATTTTCTATTTTCAAATATAGTAAAACATTTTGTGATGTTTTTTTTTTCTTTGACTTTACTTTTAACAGGTCCAAACTGTGAAAGTGTCAAGATTTTAGAGTTAGTTGTGTTGACTGTCTGAACAACAGTAAAGTTTAGCAGCAAAATATTTTATGTTCCAAACCTGCTCAGTCCTCCATGCATGGAAACACATGTCAGATTCATTATATAAAAGTCAACTCACCTCAACAAGAGGATGCCAGTGGGCGACAGGTTTTCTGGGATATGTGAGCATTTCATTCCAGTGTTCTCGGCCAAGGCTGTCTGCATCATTTCCGACCCGGCACACTCCGATGACCTCATTATGGCCTACACTATGGGTGCAAAAAGGAGGAGAAAAAAATGTGATCACGACCTCTCCTGCTTTCTAAAAATAATGATGTTTTACACATTGAATGTGTGTCTGGCAAGAAAATAAAGCCAACCTATCTCATAGACGAATCACATTTAATTCAGATTAAAAATAGTGTAAATTGTGAGCAAAAATTATAGAGATTTTAAGAAGCTGCTAACCGATCATAATCCATCACTGCTATCAAAAGGCTGATTTGTTCTATGTTTTCTGGTGGGACATCAAATACTATGGCCTCATTATAGATTGGATTCAAAGTATTCCTTTTTGTTGACGTCTTCCTTTTCTTCAGCCTGCGGCCCTCACACATGAGTGAAACCTTCACATATGGATCTGAAGAAAAGAGACAAGCAAGAAGGTCAAGTTTTCATTTACACTCAGAAAACATGGGACTTTGGTTGCTAAAGACAGCATTAGATCGCCATTACCAGATGCACCCGTTATATCCATGGCCTTCAGATTACGGGCCTTTATCATAGTGATGGTTAGTCTTCCCGCAGTAGGCAAATAACAGAGGGAGAACATCAGATCCCCAAGGTCAACGTTATCCTAAAACACATCACAGGCAGGTTAACTCTCTCATCAGCTCTGTTTATTTGTTTTCACGTGAATCCATCAAAGCTTCCAGTATTTCAGCCAGCATAGGCATTTCAGTTCACCTGCAGCTCATTTGTCTCACATGGAAAAAAGAAAAGTACAGCAAGTGATTTAAACAACAATCCCTGTTGCACCTTTTGGCTACTTCATCACTATTGTGAATCTGGTATCCCTTCGTAGCCATTACATTATATGATGTTTCTTAACTTAAAGTAGGAAAACAGAAAATGGATTTTTCTTTTACTTTGCTTCAGTGGTATGTAGATGTTTTGTGAGTATATAAAACCCAAAACAGTTTTAATTTGATCTTTTTAGACCTCACAGGTGGATGTCAAGGCTCATTTATAGTGTTTTCTGTCGCCTAAAAGCAAAAGAGTCTGGTTCAGTTTTAATGTTGAATTTTCACTTTTACTCTTTATCACTGAGTTTCATGTTTCTGAACTGAGCAGTATCTCACAATCTAAAAGCACACATTCATTTAATTTACAAATGCAAATTAGAACTGAATGGCTGCCTGTGTTGGTCTTGTGATGACCTTCTGACGTGTCTTCTGTGACAAACAGGCGAAAGAATCATTTTCTGAGATGCAATGAAATGATACATGATGGATAAAAAATAAGAGAGTCTGGTCCTTATAATAGTGATTAAAGCAGTAAGCTGTAAAACAAAGCCACTGATACAAATGACAAATGGAAAAACTAGAAAACCCTTCTGCACTTAATGAATTTCATTCTGCCTAAATTAGAAAATGAATGCAGCACTTGACCGACTCTCAGTCCTGAGTGGAAAATTGAAATGTGGTCAACACTTCTTTAGAGGGAGGACAGTAACCTTTCTATTTCACTGCACTAAAAAAAAACATGTATTTTATCTCTATAATACTCAGAGAAAGAGAAAAAATGCTCATGTAGATTACACATTTAAAGCATCCAGTATTTCATTGTGTGCACCTGCATACACCTGTAGATGTGGCGGTGAATTCTAATTGTTAGGGGTTTTTTTTAATTATAAATTTCTGTAAATAAAAATAACTTACATGATTGGTTTGTTGCAATGCAATGTTGAAAATATTTTACATTGGTTACAAACTTCAGTGCAAAAACAAAGGGCAGAATACAGGGAAAATAAGTAAATAAGTAAATAAAATGTGATAGGTTTTTAAATAGAAGCCTAAATTAAACTCAAACTCAAACCTACATGAATTCAAAATCAGAATATGGACTTCAACCCCCGTACATAAGTCTTTATTATGTTTATAGTGGATTATACCATGTTGGGAATTCTCAATTCTGACTGGCTGCTGGGTGTGGGTTAAAAAGTGATCATCCACAGTGATAATGCACACCTAGAAAAGAAGTTCCTGTCATATACCTTAAATGTTCTTTTTCACTGCACTGGCATCTTTAAAATAAACTTTAGCTTCATCATCTGGATAAAAACAAGCAGTAAGATGTGAACTTTGTCTCTGAACTGATACTTTATAACCCATTGTGACTTTTAGCATATATATCGCTTTCCTTTGCCGCTGCAGTCGAGGTTGGTCATGTTACCATGACAGCAACGCCGTATTACATAACCACTAGTCCAGTTTTTGTAAAAACAAAAGCGATCTACACTGAAAAATAACAAGAATGAAGTAGTAAAATGGCTCAAATATTCATTTATTTTGCAAAACCATGCTATAAGCAGGATAATGGGTTACGATAATGCGCACTTCGAAGCCCATTAACCCTTACATAATAGATAGTGGTAATGTAAGAGAAGTTCTGGTCACATAGCCCAAATGTTTTCTATATCACTGCGTTGGCTTTTTTTAAACAAACTTCGGCATCATCTGGACAAAAACAAGCGGTAAGAGGGGAACTCACTCTCTGAAATGATACTTTATTTAACCTATTGTGAGGATCAGTATATATATCGCTTTCCTTTGCCGCTGCAGTTAAGGTCGGTGCCTCACCATAACAACATGTCGCACCATGTATCAAATAGTTCTCTTTTTATGGAAAAGCGTTTTGAACCAAAACAATAACAAGAATAAAGTACAAAAAATTGATTGAATATTTTTTTTTTTTGTAAGTGACCATGGTTTGAGCGGGATAATGACCTTCAAAATGTCTTTGATGTTTTGTAATGGCCATTATCAGAAATTAACGGGCAACCTGGAAGCAACCATGCTTCGGCTTCCACGTCATCCATTAATTTCTGTTATACCATGGTCCGGGTGAATACTAGATTCTGATTGGCTGCTGGGTGTGCATTAAAAAGGGATATACCACAGGATAACTGCACGGTGAAAAAAGAAGTTCCGGTCACTTAGTTTCAATGTTTTGTTTCACTGCGCCGGCTTCTTTAAAACAACCTTTTGCTTCATCATTTGGACAAAAACAAGTGGTGAGAGATTAATTTTCTCTCTGAACTGATGCTTTATTCAACCCATCGGAAAGATCAGCATTTTGGTTTATATCGCAGAGTCTTGACTGCAGCGGTGGTGCGGCGCAACGCAGACTATTTGTTTTTTTGTTTTTTGTTTTTTTTTTAACTTGTCCTGTCCAACAGCTGGGCAGACAGATGAGAGCTGAGGGCCTCTTGTGTTGGACATATTTTGCTTTAACAAGAGGGGTTATTAATCTTCAGACAAACCAAAGGTATGTCTGAATAAACCCCTTTTGTAATTGAGGCCAAACTTTATTAATTTCAATCATGTCGGAAAATCTTTGGTGTTGGACCGGACGGAAAAGGAAAGAGGGGAAGAAGAGAGAGGGACGCTAGAGAGGGGGGGGGGGGTAGGGGGGTGATAATAGGAGGGGGAAGGGGGATAAGACCATGAAACAGCATACAGCAACAAGTTTACTGGTTGTTAATCATTATGGTAAGGTTCAAATGCAGTACAAAAAGGGCGGGGCCCGTCCACACACACACTCAAATGTTATAAACACACCTGCTAGCTGCAAAAATGTCCACCTGTCGACATGTACACAAAACAGATAGTGTTCACACACATACCTATGCCTTAAAACCAACTAGTGTGAAATATTTCAGTCATTCAGTCATGCAAACTGTTAGTGCAAAGGTGAGCTAACACCAGTGCTCAGGTGAGTGTTTATGTTCTTCTAAAATGGATGGTGGAACGTGAAAAGGAGGGAGAGTGCCCAGCCATCCCCACCCCAAGACCCCCACCGCAGCAGCAGCGGCAGCCGGAATCCCCCCAACGCCACACGGGAACCGGCAGGGAACAACCGTCGCCCGGGCGACCAAGCCCGCCACCCAGGCCAGGGCCAGCAGGGCCGCCGCAAGGCCCCCAGAGCCAGAGGCCAGGGAGGCACGGAGGGAAAGAGAGCGCCGCCCCAGCCCAACCAGGAGAGCAGCCCCCCCGCCGCGCCGGGAGAACGCAACGCAGGGCCCCACCGGAGAAGGACGCCCACAGCCCCAAACGAGCACCCCACCACCACCCAAGAGTTCCGGGCATCCCCCCGCCCCAACCCCAGGTACGAGCCAGGACCCCCCAAGGGAGACCCGCTCCGCACTCCAGGCAGCCATCCGCCCGGCCCACGGTTGGTCCAGGAAGGAGCGAGGCAGGGGGCCCGCCGCCCCCGCCCAGGAGGGGGGAACCCCGGGGAAAAAAAGAGGGCCCACAAGGGGTGTTGTAAATATGGCCCGACCAGGCTCGGCCACAGTTGGAAATTTGGCGGGGCCCAGCACTCAGGAGCAAGGACGAGAACCCACCCCCCAGGGACCAGACACCCCCGGCTCAGATGTAATGTGAACCCCCCCACCGCGCGGAGAGAGCACCGCCGGGCCCAGGAAGCCGGCACCCCGGGGACTCGGCCGCAGACTATTTGTTCCGTGGCCGCACCACTTACCAAATAGTCCTCTTTTTGTGAGAAAAGTGATCCAAATCAGAAAAAAAACAATAACTAAGGACTAAAAACTGGTTGATTTTCATTGCTTTTTTAAGTGACCATGGTATAAGCGGGTTAATGGCCTTCGAAGTGTGCCTTATCACTTTTTAACGCACTTCGCAGAAGCAATCGTCCTACCGTTTGCATGGGACGGTTCAGGCTTCCACGGTGTGCGTTAAAAAATGCATACTTCGTCGGCCATTAACCCTTGCATACTGGACACTTCGCCAGCAATTGTCCCTTCCATAACTGACTAGCCCATGAGATACAACAATGTTGTCGTTGCATACTTTATGCTTTGCAGTTTTGGTGTAATCAGGATAAAGATTCAAGGAGAAAGATTCAAACCTGTTCTCCAAATTCTTGTTCAAGTTCATATATTGGTTTGTCATTTTCGTATTGACAGCAACAATAAAAGCAAGTGCTATTTAAACATTTGATTATCCAAGTACTAATATTTTAAAAGGGGTTTTAAAGTAATTTCGGACAATACTTTACTTTCAAATATCATCAGTGAAAACGAGTTTAAGTCATCAACTCATCGCAGGCCAAAGCAGAAAAATACAATAAGGAAGGGATTTACACAGTTATGTTTGCATAGAAACGTGATGCTTAGAATTAGAAAAAATCATGTTTCTCTTTTAAAATACAATCTGCTTTTGCTTCACAGATAAACAACGCAAATCTGATGACGAGACCAACAATATGTTCAGTCCTTCTGGTAATCAAGGCTTAATGAAAACATTTGTTTTTTGTCAAATCATTTCTGCTGCAATGTTTACTGAAAGCTTCACCTTTATTCTGCATTCCAAAGATAATTAGCTTGTTTTGTAAGGGCATCAGTGGAAGTGTGTTTGATAAGCATTTATGCATGTGTTCAGCTTCTGTGTTTGAGCAACAAAGCATCAACCACCTGTGTTACAACTTCACAGTAAATCATGAAGAGCATGGCAGCAGCACTTATCCTTAAGATAAGGATTTACCTCAAACCATTTTGCCATAGTTCCCTTGTTTAGCACTAGGCACAGTGCACTTACTGGTTAAAAAAAATGTGCTTGAATTTAACCTGATATCTGCCTTATTTCATCTTTTTATTTTAGTTTTAATAGCAGGAATGTTTTTTTTTAATTAAAAAAAAGTCATTGATAATGTTTAAAGCACCTTAATACTTTTTTTGAAGATCTCCTAGATGTCATGTTTGACACATCCCATAGGAAAAATCTGTTGCTCATATGTTGCTTGATCTCGTCTCTTGAGATCAGTTTGAGCGTCTCATATTCGTATCATTCTGTGATCATTTGCTTCTTAACTCTTGCTCCTAAGGGTCCCTTAGGAGCAAGAGTTAAGCTATAATGAGAAAAGACATCACTGAGACAAATGAGGTTGAGTTGAGACAACTGTTAGAGCAATAATTGAGAAGTGGGAGAGACGAACCTAAGACGTTCATGAGACAAATCTGAGAAGAATGAGTCCTAAAAGAGATCTCATCATTGTCTGTCTGATGTCTGTTTCATGTCTTAATCATTTCTCTTAAATGTCTTACCAAAGCCGTTAATGAGAATGATATTTGAGATGTATTTGAGAAAGAAAAGAGAAGTTATTTTTATAGCAGTGGTAGCCAATCCTGGTCCTCAAGGGCCACCATCCAGTAGGGTTTAGATGTTTCTTTGCTCCCCAGATGTGAATCAACAGGTGATTAACCACCTCCTGCAGAACTTGAGGAGGCAATTCAACCACTGCAGCAGATCTGTTGGAGCAGGAAAACAGCTAAAACATCCAGAACAGTGACCTTCAAGGACCAGGATGGGAGACCACTGATATACAGTAACAGTAAAAACAATACTAGAAATGTAAATGCTTTACACTTTATTTGGGCAGCACCATCATCAGTACAGCATTTGAATTGTGGTAGCAGTATTAAACACTTTTTAAAATATTAAATGCATTAAGTACATGAACTGTGGCGTACTAAATGTGGCTGACATGATGGTAAAGAAAACTTCCATATTTTAAACAACAAACACACTGACATCACTGCTGAGGTACAAGGAAAAAAACAAGATTATGTAACCACATAAAAAAGTACCTGATAAAAACATTCTCCTAAACTTGCAGCCTACCAAATCCATGGACCAATTTGAGAACCAAATTAAGATAAAAAATAAGAAAAAAGATGGAAGAGAAACCAGTCCGCATACTGTAGATCATAGCAGTGGCCTTAGAACCTGCTCTGCCCTACATTTGTTGACAACGGCTTTCTTGAGCTTGGCCTCTTCAATTTGTTCCCAACCAGGTAGAGTGGCACATCACAGGACATAAGCTGTAAGACAAGAACATTAAAATCTGGCATGAGTAAATTGATAATAGACCGCACATAACAAACAAAGATAACACTTCAAGCTAGAAGCAAACTGTAGTTTTATAAAAGCAGCTGCATAATGCTACCATAAGATTACGTTTCTGTCATCCCTAAAAGCAGCCACACGTCGCTTGAGAGGACATCTGTTTCAGTTAAAAGAATTGAAATGCAGCATACTATGGGCATTAAATATTTAACAAATAAGGTTCAAATCTGTTTCATTTCATTTTTCATGATACAGTCCAGATCAAACATTTAAGAAATGATCAAGTCACATTTTGCATGGTTGGCTCTTAACAAGGGAAAAATAATAACCATGTCTTAATTGGGACGCTGAGGGCTGATCGTGTCAGACGGCAAACTGTGGAATAAGATATTTCAACGAATATATATTATGGTATCATTAAGAATTTTGTGGTCAATATTTTTTGGATTGTTCAGAATATTTCCATTAGTTTTTTAAATTAGAGCACTTTGGCTTAGGTCTTTGTTCTGTTTGAGACTGAAGAATTATCCCTTAGTGGTACAAAAGTAAAGATTGGAAAAAAGTCTGTTATACTTAGAAAACTTCATAAAGCCACCCTTTAAATTGTATTTTATTTCTTTTAATGTGACACAATCTTACTATTTAAATCAAATTACCCCAAAATAAGGATTTTCAAAGCTAAATTTTAGGTTAGCCAGGGCTGCTCATTCCTGGTCCTTGGGATCCATCACCCTGACTGTTTTCCAGATCCCCAAGCCCTGCTAGCTGTTGATCAGCTCAACCAGATGTCTCCACATACTGATTGAATGAACACACCTGGTCCAGGTAATCAGCTGGAAATCAGGCAGGCTGGTAGATCTCAAGGACCAGGGATGAGCAGCCCCGAGTTAGATTAATACAAGATTAATAAGAATAATTAACTGCAGGTCATGATTAACTAACCACACCCAAAAATGAATCGCATGACAGCACTCATAAATATGTACCTTTGCAGAAACTCCAGGGTTGAAGCCAGCTCAGTTGGATAATGACTGTTAAAGCAGAAGTAGCTTCTGAACATCAGTCATAGTGCTGCAATGTTGTTGTGTACGATGGAGCGGTCCCAACTCAGCATGAACCTCCTTGGGGAAAAGAAAGACTGTCCTAAAGACAGAACAATGGATGAAGTAAACATGTCACTCATGTACAGTGTACAAAGACAAAACCTTTAGAATAATTTAACACTGGAAACTTTACTTACCACATACAATAACAGTTGGAGTCAACGACACCTGCTGCAGCTGGACCTCGTCTGCATCTTCTACAAGAACATGGCATCCTCCTCATTAAAGTAGCAGAGCAGAAGAAAGCGCATCTCTTTAACATCTCATCTCTTCTGAGCAGCCACTCTGCTCTCCCCGCATCATCTGCAGCCTTTTAGAGTTTGGAAAAACGACTTGCTTTCATCATTTCTGCAACAAGAGTGCAAACCATTTCTTTCCTTAGTCTTGGGCCAGGTCTCTTTCCAAAGACTGCACAAATTCCTCAGAAAACTTACTCCATGGAATTTCAAAGCTGTCCTCCCAGTCAATGTACGTACAGTCCTCGGCTTCTGGAAGATGTGGATGACGAACTCCTCGGTGACTATAACAAAAGTGATGATGATTGTGTTGGTGAGGTCTCAACAGATGATGATGTGCTGTTCTCTGGCGTTTGGTCTGCAACAAAAAACAAACAAACAGTATAAGTGTATTAAGTTTACACTGTACTGTCAGTGTGTTACCCATTCATATTCATATCCACTTCTGTGCATTACAAAAACTCATTTGTAATGTTTGAGACTCACATTTCAATTTCCAAAGAGCAAGACGTTTCCGGGCTTGAACAGGTCTCAAAGCTGGCAGCAAGTCAGCCTCTTCTATGAATCGTAGATCCTCATACAACTCCATTTATTCCAATGGACTGCAAGTGTTCTTCCAGGATGTCTTTTGTGGCTCTGGTAGGACCTCCATAATGGCAGTGTGGAGGAACATGGGTTCTGATTCACTCATTTTCACGTGTATTTAGATCACCTTTAATCAGAGAGGGGAAAAAAAACATCATGTACACACATTTTATACAGCACAAAGTAAGATCTGGAAAGGTTTTTAAATATGATTTATGATTCACTAAAATCCTCGTACATATCAGTGTTGACATTTGTTGGCTTAGCTACATCTGTGCTCTCTAAACATCTCCACCACTGACAGAGGGCTGAGAACATGTTTCCCTAATATGCATACTTACATTTTCAGATTATGCTTTCTAGACATGTGAGCAGTTAATGATGACTTTACTTTAAACACATGTCCATAACCAGTTTCAAAAGATGGCATGCCAGGCCAAACGTCTGCAAGATGATCTTTTAAACAAGATAAAAGCTTTTTACAGCGTAAAAAATGAACATACAGTGAAACTGCACATTTTGAAGTTTGGAATAATGGTCTGTGGTGTCGTCACACTGTGAATGGGACGAACCCTGCAGACCCTTAACTGAAGAGCAAAATGTCTTCCAACAGTTACTTAGCACTCACGCGTTTGGAAAAATATCGAGGCTCATTCTGTAAACTCTGCACTGCAAATAACTCTTCAATGTCTCTATTTTTTATTACAAAAAGCACAAGTAAACCTTTGTAAAAAGTAATAATTACTTATACAGCCAAAGCCACCGCGAGTAGCCCAGACGTCTGCATTACTGGCGGAGCTAGCTTAAAACACCTTTAGCATTCAACAGAGTTCAGAGTTGGAGGGAAGAAATCGCAAACTTACCGTGCAAACTTCAAAGATTTTACTTGAATCTTTTCCAGACAAGCAAAAAAAATGTTGGAGATTCATCACACGGATTGTTAAAACGCAGAAAAAATACGACAAACGGTCGTCAAAAGTCTCTCGTTCTCTGCACTTCTCCCGCTTGCAGATTCCGGCCCGTTGGTGACGTCAACCACAGAGTTTTCCCTCCCACCGTGATCAGCCAATCAGAAATCTGTGTCAAGTGAGGCTGTGATACAGTTTAAAATTCAAATCGGGTTACTCCAGGCTTCTGTTTGTTCAATATGATGCAGACTAAAATCAAGAAAACAGAAAATATTTTCAGCTTGTAAGGCTGCATGAAGGGTGATTTTTAAAGACAAAGATAAATTAACTCAAACTGAACCCCATAAATCTGTACCGCCCTAAAGTTGATTTATTAATTTGATTATTTTTATTTGTGTATTTTATTTGTTTGTTTCAAATGTAAAATCTATTTTTTGTTCACTTTAAGGTGATCCAAATATGATCCCAAATGTCCTTTATTTAGTTCAGACATCAATGTGTTAAATGTTTTATACCCACCAACATATAAGTGTGCGTATATGCACTTGTGTGTGTATGCATGTGTGCCAGTGCATGCGTGTGTTTGTGTTTAACTAAACCTAGCATCATTAACCCAACATACATTCTTGTTCATTTATGTTTATCTAAGCAGTCAAAAAAAAAGTTTATTAAATCGACACTGCAACGTTGTCTTGAAATTTCATGTTTTTTAAAAAGTTTCAAAAATATGTCTTTTGAGGACATGACCGTCTTAATGATTTAACTTTTTTTTCTTGAAATTGTAATTAAGTTATATAAATATGTAAGCAATAAACAACTTTTTTAAGTTGAACATAAATAAAATAAAAAATATTATTTTCTAGAGATGAACTGTAATGGTGTCATCATGAGACTCATTTTAGGGCTTGTACTACTCTAATTTTTCTTTTTGCTGAGACAATAAAAAAAAGGCTAAAACAAGATCTAAATTATTGAGCAACGAGAGACAGAACCATTGATGTCTTTCACTGAGACATAACTGAGATAGGAATTTGAAGTAAGGATATCAAATTGAGACATACTTGAGCGCAACATAATATGGCTAATTTTTCTCTCAATTGAGATCTGGAGAAGAGACAGTTGTGAGAGAATTTTGAGATCTCAAACAGTGCTCACTGTGAGACTTATTTCTCAGGAGAAATGTTTGAGAAGAATGAGAAAAGCAGTTTAGTCTCAAACAGTTCTCATTTATGTCTAGGAGACGTAAATGTGACAGAAACGAGATCTCATCTTCCGTTTTGCTTTGCTATGGGATGTTTATAGCAAATAACAGTTTAAAAAGAGATTTAGTTGTACGATTATTAATTAATTTGAACTCACAAGTTGGTATGACATGTAAACCGTTCATTTAAAAAAAGATCTAAAGAATAATGCATATTTTGGGACTCATATAATAAAGTCGAAGACAGAAGAATGAGAGAAAAATTTTTATTTTAGTAATAGATGCTACCCTAGCATCTGTGTTTAATAAATGTGGCTTAGACCTTTAGTAACATTGCACCTTAAAGAAAGTCCCATGAAGAACTTCAGTTTTGTGTTTTGTCTTCAGTTCTATTTGTAGAAACTAAATCAAGCCATTGGCTGAGAGATAGAGTTGGAAAAAAAACTAAAGGAACTTCAGAACCTTGCACAAATATCTTGACATTTTGGAGACTGTTGGCAGTGACACTTCTCACTTTATCAGGACTGGCTCCAGCCCATGGAGAACCTACCGTGATTCTTCAGTTCTTCAGGTTACCTGAGCACTTTCTCTTTGGAAGATGATACATTGCTCATATTGACACAATTACAGTTTTGAAGTTTCAGCACAAGTTTTTGTTTTGTTTTTGTTTTTTCTGTTTTTTTACGAAAAATAAGAACAGAAGTGTTGACTCACCGAAGAAACATACTGGATATTCAGGCAGAGTTGGGTTTCCCTGGGGAAATCTGCCAGCTCCAGGAAGTTATCCACAACCACCTGACCAATAATGTCATGACGGGAGAAGCGATCAAAGTCATAGACACTGAAGTGCAGCTTACGAGTGGGAAGCTCAGAGTAAGCCACGGGAAAAAGGAAGACCTCATCAAACACAGGGTTAAGTGTTTTACGGTGCACCTTGGTTTGGTGCTTGGTCTTGCGATCAGGCAAAAGGTATATCTTAACATATGGGTCAGAGGTTCCGGAGAAGTCCTTGGCTGGGAGATCCTCTGCTTTGTGGATTTTTACTATTAATTGTTCCAGGTTACAGTCAAATTTAAGAACAAAGTGGAGGCGACCACAACTTCTTCCTCTGTGACTGCCTTCATCCTCATCCATAGAGCAAGGCTGATAGAGTTCAGGCTTGAGACTACCAAGACCGAGACCCATTCCAGTGAGCGAGTCCTGCCTTTGGAACTGTGCCACATTGAAGTCAGGGTTAGAGAGGTTCATATGTCGCCGAATGGAGCCTTGGCTGTGGACAGAAAAAAAAGAAACCATAGGATTTTGTCTATAAAAATTGATGCCATGTATAATTTAAAACCTTTCCCTGTCAATATATTTTTTTAAGTTCACAAACTACAAGTCCCCTCACAAAAATGCTGCAACTTCCAAAGCAGGAAGCAGGAATGCATATGGTGCTTTACAACTGTGATGGGAGGACAGTGAAAAGTAAGCAGTTTTCTTGGTATTGGTGAAACGATAGAGATGTTGCATCAGAACATATTTCAGTTATGAGAAACCAACAATGAAGTTCATACTAACCCAATTTCAGATATTGAGCAACCACCTGGCGCAGGGTCTGTGGTCTGCCGCTGCATTCGAGGATTAGTGTGAATCCCACTCTCTCTGCTTTTACTCTGAGCATCCAGTGCAATGTCTGGAGATGTGTGGCTGATCTTCATAGCTGCCTCTGGTGTGGCCATAACCACAGGTGGGGGTGATACAGGAGTCCCAGGAGCTTCCACTGACACTACAGACGCCACAGGAGTGGGCTCTTTGGTGATTGAGCAGTGCGACGACTTACGGCGGTTGTGCATTGGGGGATCCACTGCCGTGTAGACAGGCTCTCGTGGTGTAGGCTGAGAAGGCAGGGGGCTCATGGTTGGATTGATGTGCCCTTGAGGTTCCTTGGTGGTGGGTGAGAGCCCACGTTCTCTCCATGGTATCCAGCAGAGCTTCCAAGAGACAAAGAGCGAGACTCCAAACAGGGCTAAGCCACAGGCAGTCACTACCAGTGACAGCAGACTCACTGATATATCTGAGAGAACAGGAGAAAAAATACTAGGTTAGATGGTGAGATCCCTTGATGTCCTCCTTTGTTACATAATCTTACATTCATTGTTGTGACGTGAACATTTTCAGTTAACAAAAGTGGGAGTCCCAACTGATTTTTTGCATGACTTCCCAAATCTTAAGTTGTAAAGATACAGGTTTTTTTTTCTTGGTCTGTAGGTTTGAAATGATTAGAAAATAAAAATAAAAAATTTCTAAACAAATGTCTGCTAGTAAACAATTACCGAACCAAATGACACTTCTAATGTTTTTTTCATGAAGTGGAGCATGGGAGAGATAATTTGGGGAGACAGTTTATGCTGGATGGATATCGAAATCTGTCCTTTACTTTTAGTCTACAACTACCTTAGAATAATAGATCTGTTTTTATTAGGAGTGTAGCAATTCATCTTAACAATGATTCGATTCATTTAATCATTTGTTGTTCCTCATTCATAATTGATATTGGTTTATTTTGAATCATTCGATTCAATCCGCTGAAATCACGTGTTATTGGCTTGTTTTCAGTTTATAGAAAAATAAAATAAACCGACTGTGCTACAATTCAAAATGTATTTTCCAATATCAATATAATCAATTTATTTCATTTTGGAGAAATGCTATAATAATACAGACCAATGTGATTTGATTAAAAGCTACATACCTTCCTTTTTTTTTTTTTTTTACAGTAAGAATTATTTTAGGCCAAAGTCTGTCATACAACAGTTTTTAGTTTCAAATCGTGACACCAAATATTCCCACACTGCATTTGTTTACACCAGCACAGGGTGTGCGAGTTACCATGGAAAGGGAGATGAGGTGTGAACCAGTGAGTCGTCAACAGCTTTCTGAATCATTCCTGCTTTCAAAAAGTGGGTGACTTTCCATAAAAGCATTTCTCTAAACAGAAATTAGCAGCTGCATCTCTGCAGGGGGGTGTCTTTGACATTTTCAATTTAAATATGTTTTTCTTTCCAGACCTCCAATTTGATTGACAGCAAGTGAATCGTCTCTAAGACTTGTTAATGTCTTTTCACTTTAGCGTGACAACACATACATTCCAAGCAAAAATGAAAACAATTTCTGTTTTTGTGGAGTACTTTTTTTATTAGTAAGTAAAGTTTATTTGTATAGCACTTTTCCCTGAAAGAATATCAAAATGCTTAACAACATAAGTAAAAAACAAAAACTACCTTAAAACAGAATAAAACGAAAATAAATGGAGCATATT
The DNA here is from genome assembly GCF_053564925.1 of Oryzias latipes. Taxonomy (NCBI): domain Eukaryota; kingdom Metazoa; phylum Chordata; class Actinopteri; order Beloniformes; family Adrianichthyidae; genus Oryzias; species Oryzias latipes. The sequence continues at coordinate 26,620,391 of NC_136239.1, forward strand.
AAAAACAAAATACACATAAAATAAAAATGTCTCGCCAAAACAAAAACCCAGTTTTAGCCAAGAGCCTGCTGAAAAAAATTGGTCTTCAGGAGCATTTTAAAAGCTGTGGCCGAGTCAATGAGGTATACCAAAAGAGGCAGAGAATTCCAGAGTTTGGGAGCCATTGCTTGGAATGTTGAATCCCCTTAGTGTTAAACTGTGTGTGAGGGACTACCAAAAACACCTAACTCCAACTTTACACACAAACATACACAAATGCAAAGCCTGATTTTTGCTGAGCCCCTTAAAGAACAGATAATACAAAAGAAAGGAAAACAATCTATGGGTATGATGTCTTTGATCAGCACCAAAACTAAAAAATTCTTTCGGTTAGAAGATACCACAACAATCCTCCTTTCTGGCAATGTATTTCAGCCCAGAGATCCTTGTTATTTTCCTCTGTGCTGTTGTAGCTCCCTGAGTGGTAGATTAACCCACAAAAAAGTGCATAACATTTTACATCAAAGCTAATTAAACAAGGTTATAACTTAAAAAAAGCTCTGTTAACTTACTTAACACAAAAATAACAATTTCTGCAGTCAAATGACAATCTATTCGAAATCATAATCTACAAATGCACAAAGATTTTCTTTTTATTATCAGTGATATTATTTGCATGTTGAAAATTATGAATTGATGTCCTTAAATAACACCACCATTCCATATGTAAAAACCCACAATTGTAATACTCAAACATTAAAACACAGTCTGATTTTTCTGCTGATAAATCAGACCCGTTGAGTGCAGGGGTGGGTGTGGATGAGCAATTATTCTGCATGTGGTAAATGCTTTCTTAGAGCTTTCTGACTCATAACGCATACATTTTAAAACCTTCAAGCCTCCATTCACAGTTCATCTTTCTGAATTTGTGGCTCGTTCAGGTCAGATTGAACGCACAGTCTGTCTACCATTGACAAAGGCATGGCTGAGTCAAAAATTTAAAACGCTGATAATTCCAATTTCTTCCTACCAATGTTTTTCTTTTTTTTTTCTCTGCTTTATCCAGGATGCGTGTAAACAAGGTCAAATAAAAGAGTAAAGGAAGATAAGAGTGTTTTTTCTTTAGATTAGATGCAGCCCCACTGATCATATCTCGAGGCAAGTGTGCATTGAGCCACTGTTGTCTGATTGGCTAATTACACATTGAGTCAATGGGCAAATGGATGGGTCTAGGGAATGTTGCAGCTGGCAAGTGTCCATGTAATCCACCATGTAGAAGAGAAAAACAGCTGCTTGCTGTGAGATTGTGGTCTGCAGCTATAAAGAATTTAACATTTTTACAGGTTAATTTGTATAAAAATCTCTGAAACAAAATGTTAAACAAGTTAAACTTGACTATTAAATTTTCCTTAATGAAACCTATGTGTGACCTTCTATGTTGGTAGAACTGCAAATGTGACCACTTTTTAAAAAAAATGCACAAAATATATAAATTAACAGTTTAATATATTTATGTGACAGTTTTGTGCTATTATTCAAATGTGACCTCCAAAAAGCTAATGGCAAAAGCATTCCCTTTTGCTAGACTCTACGCTTTTTGGAGCCAAACCCGGTCTACCAGTTAGTTTGCAATGAATTGCAAAATGCCTTTTTAAATTGCATGACTAAATTGCATATTGAATTGTCAACTGAAATGTGAATTGTCATTTAAATTACGGGTGGGAAAACATTATCAGTATATGCATAAAAAATGATTGCAATGAATAAATGAAAATCTCAGTTTATTGAAGGGACATTTTAAGGAGGTTACTATAAAGTGGTAAGCCAGATGCCAACAAAGACGTACATGAATCTAGTCGTCTACAAGTGGATACATCGGAAGCGGAGCGGGGAGCTTGTGGCACGCTGATTGGAGCTTCTTTGTCACAACTACAAGTCAACAATGGCAATGGCATTTTTTCGTCTGCTCGTGATTTTTTTGAATACTCAGAAATGAAATTTTAAAATTCATTGTCTTCCTAAATGTCTTCCGTCGAGAGAAAAATGCCAGAAGAACATGCTAATCTGAGTGGGTGTCACCCTTGTGCTGTCATAGGCACTTTAACATTGGGAGTTGGGTCATCTAGACCCACTAGACAGTGTTCTGAGCCTTTTTTCTTCAATGATTTGTGAACCTCACTGGTGTCCATGGATTACATGAAATCTTTCCAGCTTTATCCACCTTTGTCATGGTAGGGAGAACATGTCAATGTAAGGGTGGGGTTGATTTCCAACTCAAAGTGTTCACTACGACCTGTCGCTCACAGCATGCCCATAGAAAAAAAAAAAAATGTGCATGAACCCTTTCGTTCTTTGGGCTCATCGAACAATCTACGATCTTGATATTTCCTGCGGGCCATTTACCTGCCCCATAGAGGTTTCTCTGTTTTTCACCTGCAAGGGTACCTGTTAGGGGACTTGTGACTAAGGCCTTTTTCTAGGCGTTACTTTTAGTTAAGTTAGAGGGGTACTCAGTATGAAACTCACCTGTTTATAAAGTTCTGCAAACATTCAAGTTTTAAAAGAACTACAAAAACATTTTCACTATTTCTGTTAACACATGAGTAGCATTTGGTAGTTATGACTTTAAAAAGAACCAAACAAAAAGCAAGCATTTCATATTAATCAACTTATTACATGTATTAATTAACAAATAAAGATGAAAGTGCTTTTGATGTGAAGATGCAGTACACACAAAAAAGAGCCATATACATCCATAGATTTAGCAAAATATGATTAAATCTAAACAAAGGGTTAAAAAAGATTCACATTGGCTCACCCCTGAGTATTCTTCCTTCATTTCAGCCCCAGGCTCCACACCTGAGCCACACTTCCTGACAACAGCTCAGTCCCCAATGTTTCAGCCTGATCTGTCTTATTTTGACACAATCAAGGTTTCCCCGTAAAAGTACTTAAGCATCTAGGCCAACCACATTCCCCTGAACCCTTTGAGCTTTGAACCCTGCAACACCTAAACACACCTGCCAACCTATCCCCCTGTTTTAGTATTTCTAATGGACTTTCATCCTGCAGCATTTTCTTCTTCGAGAAATTTAATAAGGTTTTAATCTCGGAAGTGAACTAGTTTTCTTTAAGTGCCGTTTGCTTTATAGGTCTGCTTCTCCCACCTTACCTTCCTTTTTTCTACTCTTTCTACTTTTCATATGCTAAGCAAGCAAACACCATTAGCTGCACTATCTGAACATGTTCTGGCTTCTTCATTTGGCCAACTATGAGTGTGAGATGCAGAGAGAGTTCTGCAAGTTATACAGCTAACAAAAAACTCATTTTTGTTGCAATATAAAAGCATGTATTACTTTGTGAAAATAAATACTGTTATAAATAAATACTGTTTAGCTAGAAACGTTTTTTCTTTGTCCATCTTTCTGTAACTTCCTGATTAAGGATAAGTATTGAGCGATTGTTTTATTATCTTACTTTCTGTTAGATGATGCAGCAAATTATTACCATTTTAAGCCGTTCAGATTTTAAAAATCTCTGTTGTAAAATTTCTATCATGTACATTCTGTGAATAGATCATTTAGATTGATGAACAAAATAATTGATACAGACTAACACTATTAGAAATATTTACTGTATTTCATCCCAAATCTTTAAACAAATTCAATTACAGCATACCTATTCTGTAACTCCAGCATCTCTTTCTAGTGTGAGACTGGTTCTGTGTGTGGGCACTATCAGAGTTGCCACAGGAACTCAGACCAACTGTGCTTTCTGTGCTGAGCTGTGAGATTCTGTGAACACCAAAAGGAACTGAGAATTATGGGAGAATAATGTGGAATAATGATGTCGAGAAACTGAGCAATTTGCCGTCAGAGGACACTGAGCCTACAGTAGTCAGTTTGGCAGGCTGCCCCGCCCAGGAGGTAAATATTCTTAAGATATCTGGGGAAAATCCAGAGACTGACAACAGGGAGAGTGGACCAAATTTAGAGAGCAGGACATTCTAAGGTGCGATAGTGTGGGAGGTGAGCAAATGCTGAAAAAGCAATGTTCTGCCTCTGAGATGTATTTTCTCCAAGCACAAGTCTCAGTGGGCTCTTGATTCATTGTAGATTGATAATATAAGCTTGTCATCCATATTTGTTGTGTTCCAGACTGAATCGAATCCAGAATGTAAGAACAGATAGAAGAATCCAAAGTAGCTGCAGCAGAGAACTGACACCTTGAGGTAATTAGCAGACACTTTCATTGCGAGTCTCTTAAAAGCATTCACCCATTCACCCACTTTAAACTTGGGGATTTTTTTTTTTTGAGTTGCTTGGGAGAAACTTACTTCAAAGTTGTAAGTATGATGGAACTCATCATGTTTATTGGTAATTTATACATTTAAAAATGTGTGACTTAAATTTTCATATAATCAAGATCTTATCTGAAAGAGCAAGACAGAGGTCAGTTGCCTCGGGTTGTGTGCATGAACGCCAGCTTATATTGAAATAGCATATTGAAACAGAAAAAGTAATGAACTCCTTTCTATTTTCCACCTTCTCTATTCTGTTTAAAGAGCACTTGTCAGACCACTGCCAAAGAAACCCACCTTCGATCTGTCTTGTATATGAAATTTCAGGCCCATCTCTCATTTTAATCTTAGGTAAAAATCCAGAACAAGTAGCATCAACCTTAAATTTTTACATTACCTATCACACTGTGGAGTCTGCATTTTTCTTGAAACGTTTGCAGCCTTTGGTACTGCACATCCCCTAATCCTTACACAGTATGTACTTGGTGAACTGGGCATGTCTTGCACAGTTTTTGCACAGCTGAACTCTTTATATCCAAAATTTTTCCATTCTCTGGCTTGTGGAGGTATCCACTTCTCCACGCATCTCAGCAGGTGTTCTACATTGATTTGTTTTTGGCTCTTCTTTCTGCTCCGTCTTGTCACATTTCTTAGAAACGTCATTTGCTAACTGTTTTTGTGTCCTTGCTATACTGAAGACACACGGCTTTTCTTATCTTTTCTCTAAACATGTTGTTAGGCTTGTCTTGCAGTCCTCTGCTTTGAGGAGAAAAGGATGTTCACTTAGTATAACCCTTGTGCTACCCTAGGCACTTTGACATTGGGAGTGAGGTCATCCAGACCCCACAAGACAGTGCACTGAACTTTATTCTTCAATGATTTGTGATCTTCACTAGTTTCCATGGATTACATGAAATCCTCTCCACCTTTATCCACCTTTGTCATGGTAGGGATAACATGTCAATGGTCGTCTTGACTCCATAGGATAGCACAAGGGCTAATGCAGAAGTTTGGTCTTCCCAGTCGGTCTTTTGCATCACACAGCTTCACCATCAACTTCAGCCGTTCACAAATTTTGCAAGAAAACAGGAGTCATTAATGATTACCTGCTCAACTATATAGAAATGTCTCTTTACAACTTCTGGAAGATCAGATCTATACCTTTCTGAAAACACAGTTTGATTTCTTGTGAAGGGATTTATCCCTTTTTTTCTTAATAAGTGCAATGCACTTTCAACAGGGCTGCCAGCCAGCACAATTAAACATCTGCAGATGATCCAAAGTGCAGTAGCATATCCCTTTTATGTAGCTGTTAGGTCTCATGTCACATCACTGTTCAGATCTCTGCATTGGATGCCTTTGGCTGCATACATCAAATTCAAAGCCCTGGTGTTTGCCTACATTTTGGTCAACTTAACAGCTCCATTCTCCCAAATGCCCTCATCCACGTCTGTGATCCAGTCTCCTCCCACATCCACAATGTACTCGTCCAAAAAAAAAAACAGTGGTACCTGCACCAAAAATCCAAAAAGCTGATCATCACAATAATCAAACAATGGTTGAACACTAATTTAAAGAACTGGCAATTTATTCTGCAACTTCCTGTCTCCCTTTCCATGATGCATTGGACATGTCCTTAAACTAAAAATATAAAGAAGGAACTCCATCACAACTCACCTATAAAAAATATTCTTTCTAACATACAATGTACCCACTTGTACTTTTGCTTTGGAAAGAAGCACTTTCAAATATAATTATCTGTTTAATGACACATTGAAATACCTTTAGTATGAGTTAGATTTCCAAAACAAAGTGTGTCAAAATGTATTTCATTACCTGAAAATCCCATTCTTTATTATTCCTTTTGATCAAAATGCGATCCAATTACTTGTTAATTGACTCTACTGATTGCTTCGGATTGTCATGGTGGTTATAAATCACCGGAATGAAGTAAGTCGATGTTTTGTGTTTGGTTCAAGCTTTGAATTAAACAGATAAACAAAGTTAAGAAATGAATATTCTAAAGTGATTCTGCTGAAGAAAAAAAAAGTTTGATCTGAGTCAGTGTGACCTCGCTTTTCAGTTTAGGCATGCATCGGAACTTGACTCCTTCCAGCTGCATCAGAAATAAAATCAGTTACATTTCATTCTACCCATTTGCCACAATTTTAAAAGAGAAGACATGAAGGATAAAAAATAAAACTGAGGAACAAGCTGTGCAGTTACGGAAACTGGTATGAAAAATGTGTCAAGGTGTGATGCTATTGACTAAAAAACAGCGTGTCATTGATAAATCACTGATATCAGTAAAAAAATAAAATAAGTACAAGATTGCATTAATAGGTCCTTCAAAATACTTTTATGCAGTGGAGTCAATGAGATCATGATATTTACTCTTATGTGAATTAGGTTTTTAAAAACCTTTTTTTTTCGGGGGCCGCACATGAGATAAACTCATTCTGACAAAGTTGGGGAAAAAATAAATATTTAAATTGCACCTAAGATGATATGAGCCACATGCCATTTCCAGTTTGAGCTTCCTTTGAGGCAGATGTGTGAAAAATGAAAGTATGTCATCAAACATATTAGTCTTGTGTGAAAATCGCAAGCACCCATTTCAGTTTCATTTCTTGATTTTAGTGGTTGTTTTACAAAATATGTCACTCATGGGGAAACTGTGCGAATGAGATTCCTCAATGAATTAGCCCCTTTTTATGGAAGCGATTCTGTAGCATTAATAAAAAGCAAAGTCAAAACCAGAAATGCTTTTTCATTTTTAAAATGAAGCTGCATTTTTTGACTCAAAAATAAAATGAAAAAGTAATCCACCAAAATGCTTTTTCATTTCCTTCCTCAACACAGCTTATTCTGTCACTTAATTAAAATGAAAATGAAAATGGTATTTGACATTTCATTTTCAAGAAGTTCTCTGGTAAATGTGTAGCATAATTCATTTAGAAATGTCTGATTTGACAATTAAAATGGATTAACAGAAATGCTTTTTAATTTTCAAAATGTAAGTGCATCAAATGACTCAAAATTCAAATGAAAAAGCAATATTTCAAAATGCTTTTTCATTTTATACTTAAAACTGCTTATTCTGTGTCATAATTAAAACGAAAATGCAAAGAGGGGATTGCATTTGCATTTTAACATCCACCCTGGGAAACTTGTAGCAATATTCATTTCTTAAAAGCATTAGCAGAGGGGAGGCGGGGCGATGACGTCACTGCTTTCTCCGTGTGTACGGCCGCTGACACACACACACGCACCAGGAGCAGACTGTGTTAGCGGCAGAGAAGACGGCTTTGAGTTGGTTGTGAACTTCTGATGAGTTTCCACAGCTTCTCAGGACTACATAACAGCATGTCCTTCTTCTGCGGTCCTCCTCCTGACGCACCGCGGACACGCTTTTGTTCTTCGGACCGCCAGCTGCCTTCGCATAGCGGAGCGCGAAGCTCCCGATGATCGCTGAAGGCGGAAATGCTGCTGCGATCTGAGAAACCATCAAATGAATTTGTGTTTCCAGTAGTGTCCAGAACAAAATAAAGACTCATGTAATTTCCACATATTTACACATTTATTTGCAGCTTCGCGCTGAATTTGCTGTTTGATGACAGCTGGAGCCCCATCAACAGACAGCAGATTTCTCCATGCTAAACGTTGCTGGTTGGACCAAAAACACTCACTCAGCGCGAAACTGCAGGAGACTATCTTCATAATGTGCTTTTATTACTGTCATGATTATTATTAAGGGCCTGCTCTGCTCGATCATATGTTTTTAAATCCGTGCGGTCAGACGACGCTGAAGAAGTTGGGTTGCGATTCACAGCTTCTGATTTGCGAGGGAGATAAAGGAACATTCTGCTGCATTTCTCGCATTAAGATCCAGGAATCCAGGTTTGAGCAGTCCAGGTCCAGCGGTTTGTGAACAGGACCCGGTTTTAGGTGATCTCAATGCGAACACAGACACACCAGGTCTCTCAGCGACAGCGGCCGTACACACGGAGAAAGCAGTGACGTCATCGCCCCGCCTCCCCTCTGCTAATGCTTTTAAGAAATGAATATTGCTACAAGTTTCCCAGGGTGGATGTTAAAATACAAATGCAATCCCCTCTTTGCATTTTCGTTTTAATTATGACACAGAATTAGCGGTTTTAAGTATAAAATGAAAAAGCATTTTGAAATATTGCTTTTTCATCTGAATTTTGAGTCATTTAATGCAGCTTCATTTTGAAAATTAAAAAGCATTTCTGTTAATCCATTTTAATTGTCAAATTAGACATTTCTAAATGAATTTTGCTACACATTTACCGTGGACCTTTTTTAAAATGAAATGTCAAATACCATTTTCTTTATCATTTTAATTAAGTGACAGAATAAGCAGTGTTGAGGAAGGAAATGAAAAAGCATTTTGAAGTATTGCTTTTTCTTTTTAATTTTGAGTCATTTGATGCAGCTTCATTTTGAAAATTAAAAAGCATTTCTATTAATCCATTTTAATTGTCAAATTAGACATTTCTAAATGAATTATGCTACACATTTACCGGAGAACGTCTTGAAAATGAAATGTCAAATACCATTTTCATTTTAATTTTAATTAAGTGACAGAATAAGCTGTGTTGAGGAAGGAAATGAAAAAGCATTTTGGTGGATTACTTTTTCATTTTATTTTTGAGTCAAAAAATGCAGCTTCATTTTAAAAATGAAAAAGCATTTCTGGTTTTGACTTTGCTTTTTATTAATGCTACAGAATTGCTTCCATACCTTTTAGTAGAGTAGGCAATTGGTAAAAAACCTGAAGCCATTGTGTGTTTCGTGGCTGTCAGTGAAAGAAGTCACACGTGCGTTCATTCAGCTGAACTCCCGTGCATCCGCTGAAATAAGCGTGCAAACGCCGTCTCACCTGAATCGGAGTACCGTGGCCTGGCGAGATCTCGGAAATAGTAGATAAAATCCAAACAGTTTTCATTCTGCACGTCCCCCTTCGAGCAAAGATCTGACAGGAGTTCAAGTGCCTTTTGACAAATCTCGTCATCTCTGTCTCCAGGCATTTCCCACCAGCATCCTTATAAATGGAGGGTCTCGTCGGCTCCTATTCCACGCTGATCAGCACGGCTTCTGGAGGCAAGCACTCATCCAGCGGCACGCCTTTCTGCACGAAGGGTAACGCACCGATTCAGAAAAAAATAAGGGAAAATAGAAGGTAGTCCTCCTGATCCAAAAGGGTATCCCACTCGTGAAACAAGAGGAGTTTTTTTTTTATGCAACATTCAATGAAACAGTCCTCTCACTCCGCTCAAAGCCACCGGTTGAATCCACGCACCGCCTCTGCTGCGACGTGCGCTCTCCAGCGTGCTGAAATGCGTGCCGAGGCTCAATAGCTGCAAATAAATGCTCTCACCTTGCGATCTTTCACTTTTCCCCTGAACCCGGGTTCTGCTGCATTTTACTGTTGTAGGTAAAGGCACTACAGAGGCGCATTTCCGAGCTCAATTACCTGTAACAAGCTTGAATTACTTTATTGCCTCGTCGAGCCTGGTTCGGTTTTACGTTTCTGCACATGCCCAATCAGAGGATGAACCCCCCTCCTCCCCCCTCCTCCTGATATCAATTCCCCCCTCGAGACACAGCAGGAGCGTTTATCACTTAATTTCGCCGCTCAGACGTGTGCATCCGCTCATGGAGGCGCATCTTTTTGTGTTTCTTTAAAGAAGATTTTTGTCACTTGGGAGAAGTTATTCTTTATAGAGTCTTCATGTGGCTCCATTCAATTTGCTCAGTATTTTCAAACATGACTGGTTTGTCCACTTATCGCTTCATCTTTCTGTTGTTTTAAATCGTTTCCGGAAGTCCTTCAGCCCATTTGTAATCAAAGGTCCGGCTCAAGAAATTTCTCATGGGACACTCGGTGTCAATACATGCGCCAACATGGTGCTGGATCCCTGAGGAGCAGCAAAACTGTCAGTTTCAAATCAACTCTATGAGGCTAAAAAAAAACACAAACCATAATGTGCAAAGAGGTCGGGACAAACAAACACCAGTGTATTTTTTAATAAGATTCTGAAGATTTCTGCTAAAGCTGATACTTATTAAGTCAGCTAAAAAAACGAAAGAAAAAAGAAAGATAAATGATCTTGATGTTTCTGTGATTTTCTATATTCCTCCCTGAACAAAGCAGCTTAGTCCTCTTCTCCTGTCAAAGACAGAGCCTAATGAGCCGTGCATTATCCTGTTGTGCTGCTCTTGTATAAATGGGTTGTTATAGCTTCTCTTTCATTTGTCATGTTCCTGTTGAAAGTTCTCAGCATGCAAATCCAACAAATGAAAAGGATGATAGATAAGGAGTCTTTTTGAGAAAGAAAATCTGTTTTTTTGAATTGCTGCACAAAAAAATACAATACTTTTTTGATTATAAACAAATGCCAATATTTTCTTTTATTATTGCAAAACTAGTACATCTTGATGGATAATGACTAGGCTGAATCATTTTGCCATGTAAAGCCTTAGTGTATTGATTAAAACGTTTATTTCTTGGGGGGGGGGGGGTCCCCTTACTAGTATTCAAGTTTTGCATTTAGATTCTTCACCTGCCCCTTACTTTGTGATAACACACCTGGTTTGAATTCTAATCAAAACAGCTGCTGCATGTTGTTTTGATTAACCCCTCAATATATGAAACTCCTTCGTTTCCTCTTTAAATCCAACCTTGTGGTTCTGGTTTACCTCAGAATGCATCAAAGACTTCTGTTGAATGTAGGTGTTTATGCAAATTAATTCCTGCTCAAGCGGTTAAGGAGCAGGGAGCTTTGTGAGTGGGGAGATGATGCTGATTATAATGGCTGTAATGTGTGGTTATTGTTAATGTGTGTTTCCATTAAAATGCTCACACCGCATTAAGTCAGCTTTCTTGGTGTCCATAGCAACTGTTAAAAACAGTAGACCCATTTCACCACTTTCTTCACTTCAAGTTTTTTGTTCTGCTTCCTCCTCCACATCATCATGTTTGGCTGTTCTCCCCACTCCCTTAACCTTCATCATTTTCCTCTCGACTCCAATTAACTACATCGAATTTTATAGAAAAACAACTTTCTGCCTCTTTCTCCAGATCCTCCTTGTTCCTGTTTCCTAACTGTTCGCATGTCCAGATTGCCTGTTCAGCGCTCACACAGAGATAACAGCATGTTTAAAAAAAATTGAGTTTTCTTTTTTCTTATCCATGTGACCCCATTTGACCCCCTCATAATGAGCTCTGACTCCTCAGTTTCCCCCAACCCCCTGTAACTTCAGCTCTGTAAGGGGGGTGGGGGGTCCCAAAATGTAATGAAATCTGAATCTGCACACTGAAATAGCACAATGTAAATCAGGCATTTATTCACTAAAGTGTTCAATTCTTTTCCCTGTATAATTGAAGACCCCATTTAGTGAGTGGTAAAAAAATGATGAAAGCCTTGTTTTCAGAAATGTACCATTCCTCCAGTTTGTGGTCAGCTATCACCATCAAGCTTTGGCCAGTACGAAGAGAGTGTTTGGAAAACCATAATAAAACACAATGAAGAGAAATGATTCATCCAGTTAGACAGAAGAAGAAGCCACAAAGGAAGCCACAGTTCAATTTGCCGTGCCTCAGTGATGGGGTTACTGTCCAAAAGACATCATTTATTACTGAAATATGACCCAGCTTCAAGTTAACACATTTATGAAGTGCTTTAGTTAAGAAAGGTGGTTACTTCATAGAAAAAAAATTAATGGGAGGACTTTAAAGTAGAGGCTGGATGGTTTTTGCTTTTGATGGTGGTTCTTGCAGATCTGAGATAAACTAGCTATTTTTATTGTTTTCTCACTAATAAATAAAGTAATCTTGTATATTGGCTATCTGATCATGACATTATTTGTGTTTGCTTGTACGGACCTTTCTGCTAATTTCAAAATACATCCTTCCGGTTCTCCACTAAAATTTTAAAAATGCACTCAGTCAAAGCAAACAACCCTCTCCAATCTTTCTGGCATGAAATCTTGCTTTTATATATTAAGCAAAGGTGCAACTTTTGGATTTCTTTAGTTTTAAGGTGGTCCAGCCAGGCTCTTTAACTCGCATACCAATTTTCCCTGTTTTCTTTTAATCTTTTTTTAGCATTTTTAACGGCTGCCAAAAACCATAGGGGTCAGAGGTCTTATCCAACCAAAGGTTTGATCAAACAATTGTGTAGCTTTTTTTAAGTGTAATAAAGGGAATAAAATGTATATTGTAAAGAAGCTAAAATACCATACAGAGCTACACTTTATTCAGTTGGGGCCAGGATCAACCCTTGTGCTATCTTAGGCACTTTAACATTGGGAGTTGGGTCATCTAGACCCACTAGACAGAGCTTTGAACCTTTTTTCTTCAATGATTTGTGATCTTCACTGGTGTCCATGATTACATGAAATCTTTCCACGTTTATCCACCTTTGTCATGGTAGGGATAACACGTCAATGTAAGGGTGGGGTCATCTAAGATAGCACAAGGGTTAAAACCTTGAAAGCAATAAAGCATGAGAGCTCTTTGTAAGTGATAAGCTGACTTCATTGAAAGAAAACTGGTCTGCAGCTTTAAAGTAAAGGTATCATAAGGGATCAACTTTTGCTTTACATATTATAATATAAACTGTACAAATGATCATGAAGTCAAATTAATTTAGAACTAGATCATTTTATGTGCCACAACAACCAGATTTTTATTATTTACCATCTTTTTCCAAAGTCCTCATCAGCTGCACTTGTGCATGGAAGATGAATGTAAGAATGCAGTTGCAGTGCTTCTGTGCCTCTGACTTTGTGGCACATGTGTGTACCCATGGGAAAAGATTATCTAAAATGTTTCATTTTTCTTGATTTTACTACATAAAATAGTTTTCAGTCTCAAAAACACCACAATGACACCTAAAAAAAAGGTTTAAGTTTAGCATCTAATGGCTTCTGAAATTACCAAATGAAATGTGGAGAGAGACTACAGCTACAGTTATTGTTACATGGTCACCAGAGACTATACAAATAAATTGCAATGGCTACATCTTCTGTGGGCTTTGAACTATTATTTGGCTTCTCAACAAAATTTATTCTTAACTGCTTCCAGTGATTTGCAAAAAGCAGAACACTTCAAGCATAAAAATAGATAACTAACTAATATACAATTCAAATCCCTGTCTGAATACTTTTGACCATTTGAACATTTTGTTTTGTAAACTGAAATTGGAGCTCTTTTGTCTCACATTTTAATTTAATATTCACCCTAAATGTGAAGGGTGTGTTTACTAGAAGTTAGGCTGCCAACCTCAACTTTGTTTTGAGAGGAACAGAACTGCATGCAAGTTAAAAAAAGAAAATCCTTAAAAGGATGTGGGGGCTGTAGTCCTACAAAATCAAATGCCCAAACATCTAACATCATTTATTTTAGAAATGCATCTAAGTGTTGAGATGCAAGTGCTACAATAACTAATTTAAAAACTTGTTTAACCCTTGTGCTATCTTAGATGACCCCACCCTTACATTGACGTGTTCTCCCTACCATGACAAAGGTGGATAAAGGTGGAAAGATTTCATGTAATCCATGGACACCAGTGAGGTTCACAAATCATTGAAGAAAAAAGGTTAAGAGCACTGTCTAGTGGGTCTAGATGACCCAACTCCCAATGTTAAAGTGCCTAGGATAGCACAAGGGTTACATGTCCACTCCAATCATCTTTTGATCCATTTTGAAAGTCTTCCCATGATTATGCTGTTTTTAGCCAAAATCAAAAACTGCCTGTCATTTCCTAGGACATCGTTTCTACAGAGCGGCAGTAGTTCATTAGAAATTCACCACTGAGTTGTCGGTGTAAGTGTTGGGGGGGATTAAGTCTGAGCTCTTACCATCATCCCTTTGTTTCCAATCTCTCCCGCTGATTTACAGCCCCTCAGAACCCTAAGCTAACATTAGCACCGCAACAAAAATGGCGAGCAATATTTGGAGCAATCCAGCCGTACAGTTTTGAGTTGGATGCCAGCTAAGACGAGAAAAATTAAGACGTTCCTGTATTTATTTATGTATCTTATTTTATTGCATATGTGTATATATATATATATATATATATATATATATATATATATATATATATATATATATATATAGAGAGAGAGAGAGAGAGAGAGAGAGAGAGAGAGGGTAGAGATAAAATAATGAGCCAGTGAGGGACAGCAGTACATGAAGGTAAAGAAGGCCACAGGGGTAATCAGCTGATGCTGATGGGAGGCAGGTATATACGAGGGGGAAACTACTCTCACAAGGGATGGGATGTACAAGTAAGAAAAACAAGAGAAGCGCAGACTGAACAAACACAGTTTGATCTTTCATGCTTCGTGTCTGCTGTTTAACCAGACTTGTAGTATTTCACAGCTGGCTGGGTTTTCACTGAAAATTTATTTTGACCTAAACTGGGTGAAATTGGAACGTTTAATTGTAGTTTTGAAAAATATTGTATCCTTTGTTGTTGTTTTTTATTTTTTTTTTATTTTTTACCACACCATTCAGTTCTGGAAAACTAACTTATACTATTAAATATTAATTAGGTGAATGCAACCTAAAAAGCATTTTTTTACTTTGTAAAAATTCAACTTCATTCTTAAGACCTGCTGTCCATATGCGTGGAAATAACATCATCACATCAATTAATAAAGATTTTTTCTGGATGAACTTTTTCATTTAACCCTTGTGCTATCGTAGGCACTATAACCCTTGTGCTATCCTAGGCATTTTAACATTGGGAGTTGGGTCATCTAGACCCACTAGACAGTGCGCTGAACCTTTTTTCTTCAATGATTTGTGATCTTCACTGATTTCCATGGATTACATGAAATCTTTCCACCTTTATCCACCTTTGTCATGGTAGGGAGAACACGTCAATGCAAGGGTGGGGTCATCTAAGATAGCACAAGGGTTAACTTTGGGAGTTGGGTCATCTAGACCCACTAGACAGAGCGCTGAACCTTTTTCTTCAATGATTTGTGATCTTCACTGGTGTCCATGGATTACATGAAATCTTTCCACCTTTATCCACCTTTGTCATGGTAGGGATAACACATCAAGGTAAGGGTGGGGTCATCTACGGTAGCACAAGGGTTAAATGAGTAACAACTGTCAGGAGAATGTTGGAGTAGATATTTTAGTGAGGGTGTTTTTCTATATTAAGTATCCTTATGTGTGACTTTGTTGTAGCCTGTGATTGAAGTGAACTTGGTGAGCCAGAGACAAAAAAATAAATACATCTTACAGATAAAAAGTCAGTTTTGGTTTCTTTAAATGGAACAATAATCTGAACAATCCAAGCTGCAGGGCTGGTTGCTCTACAAAGATAACAGCATAAAAAAGTAGTTGCACCGGAACCTTGTCAAAGGAGCCCTGCACCATCTGCCAGTGTGTTATTTTATCACACTGCTCTTAGCAAAAGGTATCAGTTTACTATAGAGGGAAAGAGAAAATCTGTTTCAAGCTTGGTTTATGGTTTGCTCTTCTGCAGAATGAAAAAAAGAACTGTGATGCTGAACTCATCCTTTTCAATCATCTAGCATGACCGTAAATTGTTCAACTCACTTGTACATAAAAACTGACAAAAGAAAAAAAATCTAAATGAAGGCTAAATTAAAGATACTGTTATTAATTTTACTTAATCTACTAATATTGTGGGAATTTAATTTCAAGAACTTCATTTCCTGTCTGTATTTGAGAAGATATTTTTCATGCACAACCAGTTTCCTATTGTCACGAGCAATTATGCTAAAGCAATTACTGACGGGTGTACAGTAATGATGCAGCCGGTTCCCCCTGTCAGCTCATAGTGCACCACCTGCACCAGAAAATTACAGATTTGCAACCACTTTTCTAACCCACAACTAAATTACATAGCTCGGCATTCAAAACCCTGGATCATTATGCGTCTAAAATATCAGACCTAGATTCCCAAGTGTCCCAGAAATTGCCCATTCTTTATCTTGCCACATCTGGCTAACTGATCAGAGGATACAATGTGATGAAGGAGAGGGAAATTCAAAACATCTGCTAATTAAAAAGCAGGCAATTAATTTAAACCCTGATAGCATCAACTTCGAGAAGTCCACTATAAACTAAACATGAGCCTGGCCACAGATTCCTCTTCTTGTCTGACAGAATGTAAAACATAAATGATAGTATTAATAGACACATCGGCACTATTTTCTGTCATAGCAGACAGCCAACCCGACTGTGAATTATACCAGATGGTCATTTGTGGCTGTTGAATATGATGTCAATATATTACTAAAAATGTGTTTAGGAACAACCACTGCTGTCATAACGTTTTATGGAGCATGAACAAAGAAAAAAAAATGTGTTCTGTTATTTTGGGGGGGTTCTAATCTTAGCCCATATAGTGGGTGACCAAATATTTAAGTAAAGAGTAATTGAATGATGTGAATTCAATGATAAAGATGCAACAGCTTTGTGAATGGTAAAAGACTTAGAGCTTCAGAGTAAATAATTGAATATGAACTGTTCTATAAAATAAGAAAAATTTGGATCAATTTGTGCACCCAGAAGTATTATGTTGAGTTTTATTATGAAGGAAAAATCAAAGCACAAAGGAAAAGCAGTTTCACTTAAATAACAAAATTTAGAATAATAATAAAAAGAAGATCAAGACAAAGGAATTAGACATTCACAAATCACAGATGTATTATGTGAGTGGTTCTGGTACCTGAGCTTCAACAGCATAAGAGCATCAAGAACTGTGGGCTCACAAACCTGATAGTCCAGCTGCACGGTCAGTCAATGATAATTCCTTCAGAGGCTCATTGATGCAGCCCAGAGGGTCAGGAGCTGCTGTCTCCTCACACCAGAACACCTCTTTCAGAAATGTAAAAAATGTATAGAACAAAAGGTTTCACTTACCTTTGGCATTCATGTTTTGAACTGTTAGATTCATCAACATTTCATTAAAAATGAGGATAGATTCAGAACCAGCTTTTATAAAACTATGTCTCAGTTTTAACATAGAATAAGCTATTAGTCCTATCTGGCTCCAATATATTTTGCTTTTCCTTTATGGTCATTTACATTGACTAGATGCTAAATTTCATCTTCCAGTATTGTCTCAGGCATGCTATTGGATAAAGAAAATAAGAACGGGTAACATCTTCATAGTGTTGTAAAACCTGGGTGTTGGTGTGTAATTTCATTGTGCCAGTATTGGATGATGGATTCCTAGTGTTACTCAGATCTTCACTAATCTCAGTGGCCGCTGAGATTTTTTATGTCTTATTATTAATAGACAGCCAGCTGTCACCAACCCGCGCGCGGCTAGTCTGCAGCTCACCGCTCCGCCAAGAGGATGGGTTATACTGCGGAGAACAATTTCCCCATTGTGGGATGAATAAAACTAAATAAAAAATAAAGAAAAAAATAATACAGCAGTTGCAAAGAAATTAAGTAGTTTATTAACCACGATTTTTAAGTAACAGTAATGAGCACCCAGACACACAGAGACAGACTGACAAGTAACCCTAAAACAAAACCTACATTTTCAGGTAACACATTGGGTTGGTTTGTCATGGAGGCCACTTTCCCATGTTTTTATTCAAAGTGAAAACTAAGGAATAAATTAGCTGCCCATGAAACATTTAAACAAACTGCGTTCAAGAACTGCACACAGTTTGATTTAAACAAAAAATATTTTTTATTGCATCAAAATACCAAGTTCAACCAAATTAAAAAAAAAAAAAAATGGGAGTGTATTTTACCAATTCTCCAAATTCTACTCTGGACCCAGTTTTATTGGACACTGAAATAACGTTGTGTTTGAAATAAGGCATGTTTCACAGTCTCTTTTTCTCTGATCCCAAATCAAATACCGTAATACCGTCTGTGTGATTGCAGAGCAACTGGCAGTATGGCTGCTTACATTCTGCTCATCATCCATGATCATTGTATTTTATTTTTATTAAAAAAAAGGTGTTTTTATTGTAAATTTAATTTAAATTATTCTAATCCTAATGTGAAAAACGTAAGAATTGTTGTTGTTTTTTTGCATTGAATTGTGAGTCCTTTAAACCCTCTGCAACCTCATTCTAAATCTAAAGACAGTGCAGGTTCTTATCAAACAGTCTGGTTAATTGTCTCCAATTTGCTCCATAAGAAATGCACTTAATGCTCAGATTATATTGCACAGGCCTGTGAAGGAGCTTGCTATGGTGTTGATTTAATTTCCTGAGCAGGATAAAGACAGTATGTCGGCTGGATGATTGGCAGACTGCAAGGTGCTCTGGGAGTGGAAGGTGTTGCTAAGCTAAATTGTGTGCTCCCTCAGGAGAAAACCTCGCAGAGACGGGTTAACACCTGCTAAACCTGCTACAGGCTTCTGGGAGGGCACTTCTAAAGTTACCTTCTAGTTAGGAGAGGGAATGATAAATTAAAGAACACACATGAGTGGGCCAGCTGAAATATCTGCCAGGAAAAGTAAAAATAAGTTTGCACAAGTTAAAATCAAGAGTTCTTCAGGCTTGATCCTCCCCATTAAATTTAGCTGTGATTAGCAATGAGCTATTTGTATTTGTTAATTTTACATTTTTGGAAAAGCATACTGTCTCACCATTATGTATTTATTAACTAGTAATGTTATGCAAACTCATATAAGCAGCTTTTATTACTTAGCCTATACTTTTTGTCAATAAATGAAGAATTTTGTGATGTAAACACAGAAAGTGTTACATTTAGTCCTCCCTTTACAGGTAAAGGCAAACCAGTAAGAAAATAAACATGCAAATTGTCAACCTAGGACTGTGTGTATCAACCAGGGGTGTCAAACTCATCTTCACCGAGGGCCACATCAGCGTGGTTGTCTTCAAAGGCCCAGAAATAACATATATGTGTAACTAAATGTAATGAAAGATAAACATAACTACTCCTTAATATAAAATTACTCATTTATCTATTTAATATAACTTTTTAAAGTGACAATTACAGTTGCACAGAAAACATATGTTTGCCTGTTACTCTGGCATGAATCCTTTTAAATTTATTCTGTCAGGTTAGGTTATATGGACAGTGTTTAAGTCCTAATGTATAGTTGCCCAATTTGATATTTCAAGTCAAATTCCCCCTAGATAATAATAAATACACAGTAATTTTTTATTTTATTTTAAGAAATTAAAAACTTTTATGCTCTCGTAGGCCACATTAAATGACATAGCGGGTCACATTTGGCCCACAGGCCTTGAATTGGACACATGTGATATAAACAATCGTAACAATTGTGATGTATAAAAGATCAACATTTATGAAAATATGAGCAATTTCTTCTACTCTTACAGTGATGTATGTATAATAGGCGACTACATTTTAGCTGTGAACTATGTTATCTACATCATTTACACCACAACAAATTTGGCATTTTAAAAAAATATCTAAACTAAAAAGAATTTAAAAAAAAGAAACAAAATAAAGAGAAGATGTCAGTAATCTAAATAAATGAGCGTGTTGAGGGAAAAAGATTGCTGGAAGAAACATGAAATGCTCATACATAGACCGTTTAGGTAAAACACAAACACCAGTTGTGCTTTGTATCATCAAGAAAAATGCAGATCTTCAGCACATGGTGTAAATATGATGAGATGTGGGGTGGAACAGCTGGTGCAACAGTTTAAAGGCACACTCTCATTTGAGGGTCTGCTAGTCCGTGAACAGATCCTTCTGTAACATCTGACACACTGCTGAATCAGAAAGACCCCATGATGGAGAAGTTTTTGAGGATCCTTTGTTTTTCTCTTGAATCTCATGTCGAAGACACTCTGAGGAGAGATGAGGGGGCAGACAGTAGCGTACTCCACAATCGCCACCACCTGCTGAACAGATTCGCAGTCTGTGGCAAAGCATCTGATGCACAAGGATTTGATGGAGCTACAGAGGTCTCTCATTGATGTCCTTGCTAAACATGCAGAAACCAAAACCTTGTCTTTAGAGAGACTTTTGATCTAGGTATGCAGTATGCAAAACGCAAGGATAATAATTAAACTGATTTTGCACACACACTCACATGGTATGGCGACATTTCAACACTCCTGAGAACCACCTGCTCCCAAATTCACATTCACTCGTTGATAAGGGAATAATTACCGGTACTTCCAATAACTTAGTTAATTTGCATATTTTTATTACTGTCAAAAATCCAGCAGCCAGTTGCATCTATGAATTACTATTACATAAAATAGGTTTCAGTGATTAAATCCACTTTCTTGGAGAAGATGGAGGGTCACCTAAATGACCATTGGTTAGGTGACCCTCAGCCACAATAACTGCCCTTTTGATGCATGATGTTCAGTCCTCGCCGTATACATTAACCCTTGTGCTATCCTAGGCACTTTAACATTGGGAGTAGGGTCATCTAGACCCACTAGACAGTGCGTTAAACCTTTTTTCTTCAATGATTTGTGATCTTCACTGCTGTTCATGGATTACAGGAAATCTTTCCATCTTTATCCACCTTTGTCATGGTAGGGAGAGCACATCAATGTAAGGGTGGGGTCATCTAAGATAGCACAAGGGTTAGAGAAGAGAGTAACATTGCTTGGATCACCAATCTATCATAAACAAATAATTCATGAATGCAATGTGCATCTTCCTGAAACAAGCACTCAATGAAATGATTTAAAAAAGACAGACAGACAGACACACAGACACACACAACCCAAGAGCAGTGAAACACAATTTTTGTATTTGGAGACAAAAATTGTCTCTGTAACTTTTACATGACATGATTTTTTTTTCCATGTTACTTCCCTCTTTTATTATTCAAAGTCTCTGGGGAATATGGCAGCTCTGCTAATCACAACAACTAATTTGAATTACAATAACACTCTCTACTGTGTAGTCTTTGCTTGACTCCCAGATGTATGATTACCAGATTATAGTGTTATTAGAAGGAGAAACAGCCCTCATAAACGCAAGGACACAATGTGGGCTTGATATTTTGGAGTTGCATTAATAAGGAATCCATACAAAATCAACTGTTATTTTTACTAGTTCTGTTTAACAAAAAATAATTAAAAAAAAATCTTACTATATTTAGATAAAAAATAAAGGGATGAAAAACAATCTTTGAGAAAAAGACTTGTCTAAAACAAAAGCAAATTTTAAACTCCAAATCTTGCAACCCTTGTGCTATCCTAGGCACTTTAACATTGAGAGTTGGGTCATCTAGACCCACTAGACAGTGCGCTGAACCTTTTTTCTTCAATGATTTGTGATCTTCACTGGTGTCCATGGATTACATGAAATCTTTTCACCTTTATCCACCTTTGTCATGGTAGGGAGAACACATCAATATAAGGGTGGGGTCATCTAAGATAGCACAAGGGTTAAAATCAGGTGGACATGGTGTATCCAGGAGGAGGACAGTTGTATTCTGTCATCACTGAGAGTGAAAGCATAGTTGTGAAACATTTAAAAGCAAAGTTGATAATGTGATTGGATGTTGACGCTCCCCATGGATCTATGCTTGAGATTTTTTTTTTTTTTTCCTGAAGGCAGTGTGAACAATGGATTCTTTCTGTCAGTGTGACACACTTGCATGCATGCATCAATGCATCTTGGCAAGAAAGCTCTGTAAGAAGACTCCAGGGATCCTGGCAGAACTAATGTACACAGTGTTGTAAACGGGTGTTTGGAAGCCTTCATGTGTTTGTATTAATGTGACCACTAAAATACGATCTGCAGTGCATGCTTGAAACATAGGATACTGAACATGTGGTATATGAGTACTTAGGGACACAAGATGTTGTTCCAGCATTACTGAATCAGTAATAATTTATTAAAAAGGAAAAATGTGTCTGTGGGATTTATGCCTGCTGGACAAACACAGAACACACTTTCCTGTCATGAAGAGGTTTGCACAACGAAGACTTGATTTCTATCATATACATAACTAGAATATGCTCTTTTCCAACTTGTTAAACATTTTAGACTGAAATTTGCTAAGCAAATGTCTTTTTAGAGCACTCATCCAACAATATGGGCATTTTTGATGAGCAGAATGCTGCTTTGATGATGAATTCTTCCATGGTTATTATGCAACTTGGAGAGGAATTTTCCTTTCAAGCTTCATGTACTTATCCTGTGCCTCAATGAATTCCATTGACCCTTTTAACTCCCTTTTTGGGTAACGGATCTAATGAGTCTACACCAAATGAAGGTATACGGAAAACCAAGCAGCCAACTAAGCTGAGCTGCTGCTCCAAATCACCAGCAGCCAATATCAGAGCCAACGATCATGCCCTTCCCACCATCACTATCAACTCCCCACACAGGACCTGTTGCCATAGAAACAGTGCAGGGAGTACCTCCATAGCTCTTATATCTCTGGTTATGGCTGTCCATTTCCATTCTTAGGTGGTGGAATTGATTGCTGCTCTGCTCTCCAAGTGTTGAATCAGGGTGGCACTGGTGCAGAACTGAGATGACCTGAACTCAGGCTGAGTATCTAAGAGGTGATGAAGCCTCAGACTCATTCCAAATGGAAATGTATTCTGTTGGTCTCTGAGGTATACAACTAATTTGTTTTCTTCTTGGGTTTTTGGCAAAATACATTCATTCACCTTTATTTACTTCCCAGGATTATTATTACACATTTTACCAAAAGTGGCAGAATCCTTGAGGGGCTGTGCTTGAAGAGTCATGCTGAAATGCTTCACTGACATCTTTCGTTGACATTTCCTTCTTTTTTTTTCTATACTGAATGGTGGAAGGACTTTTGATTTCAATGACTGCTTTTTGGCTTCACCCCCCACTGTTAAACTTGAAATTGCGAAGCAACACTGACATAATTCTAATTAAGAAATTATTCATTGGGTTATGTGTGTGAAATATTGTGTTACCAAGGGGGAAAACCCTGTAAGTCAGAGTGGATGCACCTGCAAAGATGAAGATGGCAGGGTCACTCGAGACAACGCAAAGAATACCTGCAACAGTTTACAAATTTGTACTTTTCTTTTGTAAAATGGGTCACCATCTCAGAACCCTCTTGGATGATTTAATATTTTACCTTTGATCATCTGAGACTCACATGAAAAATATCATGGTTTTGAAGAATACTGAGAGTTCACATGTACAGTTTACATATACAGTATAGTTTTGACCCACAAAGAATAAAATAAAAAAAGCATCTTTTTGTTGTAAACAAGACCAATCTGTTGTTTGAGTTGAGTTTATGCTTCCAGTGTGCTCACAGGATACTCTGTGTCTAAATAATTTATTTCACCAAGGAAGCTCAAACCTCGTGGATTTGACACCCAGGACTGCAGTTCTATTTGTTTTTTCTCATGTTTCATGTGTACCTTCGGTCCTCCGACATTATAAGGAAGTTTGTTTACAGCACTGAAGTTTAAAAGGAAGAATAAAGCCTATTGAAAAAATAGATCGACCTTGTTTACTTCTGTATTTTTTTTTTTGAGCAACATTGCATTTTCAACGTTCATCCATATTTATTTCTTCAAACCGCGTCATGCAGCAGAATTGGCACAACGATAAACAATCCCCGTTCTGCTGACAGTTGATGAATTGTTCCTTTTATTGAATGTGGGGGGTGGATGAATCGATGCGATTGTATCCCCATGTTGCTTGTTCTATATTCAATATTGTGTTCATCATCAAGGACTGTCATTAAAAAAAATAATGTAAGAGTAAACATAAAAAAATCAAAAGAGACCTAACTGTAAGGATTTGGTCCAAACTATTCTATTATTATAAAATCTTCAATTGTTTAGAAGTTGACTGATGAACAATAATTGTAATCCAGGTATAAAAAAGCAGAATTCTGCGATACTTTGAAATTGGTTCAGAACAGTCTGTCTGAAAAACCATTGTGATTCAGTTTTTAATCCTTCCTCATCCTTGAAAAAAGAAGGACTCAGAGAATCAACTTTGATGTCTCCTTCAGGGCTGAAGAGTCGTTGAGCAAGAAAATATTATCAGTAGGTTCAGATAATCGGAACAATAAAATACATATGATCCATTGTGTGCTCTGGTGCTGCCTTTTACTTTCCACAAACAGTTAATTTCTTCACATAACAGTGTTTGATTTGCAGGTATGGTACGGCAGTCCTAGTATTACCAGCACTTTAGGTGCTTTGCATAATAGCTGCAAAAAACAGTGTTACGGCTGTTAAAGTACCTCACTGAAAACTCAAAACTAACATCATTTGTTTTTTTTCTGTAATGCACTTCCTCCTGACTTTTAAAGTCAAACCCTCCCTCCATGTGTTTGCTGATTCAAATGAGTTTATTTGATGTTGCATGATCACAGCAAACCAATGTCCAGTTGTACATGAATGACGGGAGTGTGTGATGCTTTTTTCCATCTTGTCACATCAATAATGATGGGCTGCCATGTGCCAGAAGCAGTGCTTTTATCCATCCGTTTCAGCAAAGACCAAAGACTTAATACAAGCTTGTTGAAAGGCTTCAGATATTTAATCTCATCTGAAGTACTTTTACTGTCAGGGGAGAAATTATACTGAATGGCTGTGATGTGGGCCAAAAATATTGTAACAGAAGTACTGAAAAGTTCAGAAATTCCCCTTGTTCAGTTGTTTTAAACCATACTTTCTTAAGATGTAAAGCGTTTTTTTAAATTAGTATTTAATTTAAAGAAGTTAGGATAAAAAATGCTATACCAGAGAAATCAGTCCACAGATTTCAATCCTATTACATAGCAGACAGATTAAAATTTGACACAATTTCAAACAAAGGGGGCGATGCTAAAGTTTTACAGAAAGTAGATGGAACTCAAATATGAAAAAAAGTAGAAAACAAAGGCAAATAAAGCATTAAAATAATGTGAAAAATTAACTATCCCCTAATAAAAAACGTAAAAACGAATGCTTTTTAAACTTCGTAGCACCTCTAGTCCGTAAACATGTGTGCCTCTCAACAACAAAAAAAATCCTCAGAAGAACCTTCAGAGGTTTCAATATAAAATAGGAGGCTGGCAGAAACTTCAGGTTCAAATTTGTGGATGAGCAGCAGACTACAGTTTAGGCTACAATTTTAGCAATTCATAAATATGGGTAAATGGAAAAACAAAGTAAAAAAACAGACGTTTTTGTTTTTTTCCCTTTAACATTATACAGTATGTCTAAGACAGCAAATAGGTTGGCGAAGTCTACTATTTGCCTATTAGTGTGCTTATTCATATTCTGCCAAAACAATTAATGTGGAATGAAGATCCGATTTTTTTTCTCTTCTCTTTTAATAGAAAAAAAATAACAACAAACATTTAGTTTTTCCTTTTATTTTCTTTTGTTCTGGAAAAAAGGGAAACATTGGATTTCATGAACTAATTAACCTAAGAAATCAATAAGGTAGCCAGCCCCATAAAGGCTCCTTTTACAAATTTATAGAGCACTGCAACCATGCTCTCTGTCATCCTGTGACCTGCTTGCATTGGGAACAAGTGGACTCTGTAAAATGTCAGTAAGCATGAGGATGTAATTCCAGCACTGCATTTAATAAACAGTGTGTCAGAGTCAGTGCTCCGCTGTGCAAAGTTTGTGCCCATGTGGAGCTAATCTCTTGGCTCATTATTTGGTCCTAGTGTTGTGCATGTTTGATTTGAAAATGGAAATAGCTCTTCTGCTTATTGTCCAGCTTATTGTTTTCTTGTCATTATTGTCACTCTTTTGTAATGCAAGCAAAGCATAAAGAAACCCTTTGGCAATGATAACACCATGTTATTTCACTGTCATGTTATCTTCCTGTTGCTAGGGAAACTCATTTAACTGACAATCACAAACCAGCACTCTTAAATTGACTAGCATTCCACAGCCAGGCTGCAAAGACTCATCATGAAGTGTCACTAATGACACTTTGCATTCACAGCAAATTTAAGCATGGGGGCATAACATCACATATTAATCTATTTCAACTGACAGACAGATGATTTTAGACGAAATTGAGGATATATTTCACACAGTCATGAAAGAACAAATATAACTAAATAAAATTAGTTTCCTCAATATTTTTTTAAGAACACCCTCTTCCTCCCGATAACAAAAATGCTGTGCCATTTGTGGTGTGACTGTGTCTAAGTCAGTTAGGTTCAAAAAATGTTTTTTATGTTAGTTCAGTAGATTTCAGCATCCCATTTTTCTTTCACTGAAGGGTCAGTAGATCAGAGGTTGCCTGACTCCTTGTATGCCTTCGATCTGAAGAATAAAACACTCTAATTTTAGTTTTTTATGTATTTTATTTTGGCATGAAATAATACATTTACAGCGATATTCCTAGAAGTTCTTGATGTTTCCACATTTAAGTGTAATTTATTTTATGGAAGAGCAAAGAAATGCAAGGCAAGGCTCAAGGTTACTTAAACAGAGAGAAGGGTTTTCTGACTGTTCGTTTACCTTTGCAACAAACCTTTTAGATTTTAATTCACATCGCCGTCTCAGTTAAGCAACTAAAACTTTAGTCATGGTTAAGTAGGCCAATTCCTTCAGGACAGAAAATCCTAAACGCATATCATCAGCACTGTTTAATTGTTTTACTGCCGGAGGACCATCAGTCTAATGGATTTCATGGTCTTTTCACAGGTTTATTAGGTGACACAAAACATTACCCTCTATACCAAGTTAATGTGTTCAAAATGATAACATGTTTGAAAAATGCAGTTTTCAAACTCCAACCTTGATTGTAAAAACAAAAAGTATTTTGTCTCGTGCTGAATTTACTTTCATTCTGAATATCTAAACCCTAACTCGGAGACTTAACAGGTATGCCAGTGCTGCCTTTCTCACTTAAGACCAGTTGGGAAATCTCACTTCATGTTCTCTAGTCATCATGCCTCCTGTGTTTAATTCTACATTTGTTTTATCGTCGGCAATGACATTTAAAAAGAAGTTTGTGATTTAGATTAAATATTTTTTTTGGAAGATCTTTGTGTTTGGGTATTTAAACTTTTAGTTTGTTAAATTCTTTTTGGTTATTATTTTTATTACAACCAAAAAGCATTTCCCTGACATGGGCAACCAAAATTTGTGAGGGACTGCCCCTGTCCTAATTATCCTGTAACCAAGAATAATTGTGCCCAAATAATATTGTTTAGATAATCAACTTGTTTTTGTGTTAGTTTTTTTTATTATATTGTTGTTGTTTTGTTTTGTTTTTTTTGTTTTTTTTTTTTTGGGGGGGGGGGGGGGGGGGGGTTATGAACAGAAATTAAAACATACATATTAATTAAACTAGGTGAAATGGTAGAAAAACAGATAAAGGATCGTACTCGAGATAAAATATATGAGCAAGGTTAAAATCTTTTTCACATGCAGTCCAAGTAAGCTTCTGTCTGAAACTTTCTTATGAAATTGGAGTAAAAAGCTTAATTGATATAAATTCTGTTGTCAAGATTTGTGGAGCAAATTTAAGTTGTAACTTTTGTAAGTCGAAAGAAAGACTAACAACATGGTCTTACTGAGTTCATAAGAACAAACCTCTTTGTATGTAAATTTGAAATGATATGGGGTGAATAACTGGGTGAAGAGGAACTTTTTTTCTACTCAGTCTCAAACTGGGATCACTGTAGGTTATCTGACTCAAGTAAGGACTCAGACAATTTTGAAGAACCGAATAGACAACCCCTTACAATATTTTTAGCATTGAAAGCAAGCCGGGGTGTTGCCTTTACTTGACTTTGAATGAGTTGATGTAAACCATAGCTGAATGCACAGCAGGCCTGCAGTGTTGCACTGGATGATGAGCATGTGCTGAACTTAAGTTTCACTTTTTTTTGTCATCAATAAAGATGCCAGAGAGTCAGACTGAGGCCAAACCACATGGATCTGTGCATTAAGTAGAGCATAAAGTCATTATAGCTTCATATTCCATTGGGGGGCTTTCTGTGTATCTAGAATTGTTGTTGGCTTTTTTTTTTACATTATGGATTATGGCAGAAATTATTACTGAAAAACCATGGAGTTGAAACTGCCCATGGTGAAACACTGCTGTGACACAGTCATGACAACAAACCCTAACTTACTAATTGTTCAATTTAGATGACTAAATCAACAGAAGTCTGATAAACCTACCAAATGCACATACCTTCCACAATTAGAGTCCATGTGTATTTTAAATGAAAAAGGCTAGAGTGAATTGAAGGACATTATTATTATTATTATTATTATTATTATTATTATTATTATTAGACTGAAAACATTCCTCTTTGGACAGGCTTATTGTCAGACTAGCTAGTATTCAGAGATTATTTAACTTAATGTTAGTTTGTTTAAATTAAACTTAATAATAACTATTTCTTTTAAAAGGCTGCTAGAAGTTGAAGCTGGGGTAACTATGGTGCACTGGGGTTCTGTCCTCTTTCCTTTTTTACTTCTACCCTTCCTCTCCTCTATTCTTGATCATAATTTATCATTTAGTTCTCCATGCCTCTGTTTGGTGCAGTGCGATTCATGTATTGTCCCTCTTTTCCTCTCCCCTCCTGGGGAGTGGGAGTGCTTCCAGACTCCAGTTGGCTCATCCGTGCTCCAGTTCCTGACCGTTTACCTCGCCTTTGCTCCTGCTCCTACACCTGGCTGTGGATCCTGCCTCTGGCTCATCTCTGGCTCGTCTCTGCTCTGTACCTGACCGAGTACCTCGTCTCTGCTCCTGCTCCTACACCTGGCTGTGGTTCCTGTCTCCGGCTCGACTCGCGCCTTTGACTGTCCCCACAACCACGGCTGGATGAAGCTCGTCTGCTGGACTTTTATATATGTAGTTGTAGATTTAGATAAGTTAATTCTTCTCTAAGATTTCTGGTAAATCGCCTGTCCGTCCTGGGGGAGGATCCCTCCTTCATGTGGGCACCCCTGAGGTTTCTTCGTTTTTTCCGGAATCCGTTTTTTTTTGGGAGTTTTTCCTTACCGCGAAGGGGGGTCTAAGGGCAGGGATGCCAGTATAGCTTAGTCAGTTTGTTAGTTCATTTTAGTATTTTTCTATTGAACTCTTTGTATTCGTGATCCTTTTGATTTCATGTTTTACTTCGAAGCCCATCGAGACGACTGTTGTCGTGATTTTGGGCTATACAAATAAAATTGAATTGAATTGAAAAAAAATTGAATTATTATTATTATTATTAATAATAATAATAATAATAATAACAATAATAATAATAATAATAATAATAATAATAATAATAATAATAATAATAATAATAATAAAAGCTAAGCATCACATGTACAGTGGATTTTTTTTCATTTACTCCTAGTTAGTCTTGTGTTTGGTCATCTTTGTGTTACGGTGGCCCTGAAGTGCAAACCATTCAACAAATCACTCGATACAAAAACATTTTTAAGATCACAACAACAATTTAAAAAGCGTATTACATTTTAGAAAACAAAACAAAATTTCAGAAACCAAAACATAAAAAAGAAAAAAGAAAAAAAAGAAAAAAAGATTTCAGAAAACAAAATTAATTTCCAGAAAAAAAAGAAATATTACAAAATGAAAACATTTCAGAAAAAAAATTAATTTCCAAAAAACAAAATGAAATAAAAAAAATGAAAACATTTCAGAAAAACAAAATGAAATATTAAAAAATGAAAAACATTTCAGAAAAAAAATGAAATATTAAAAAATGAAAAACATTTCAGAACACAGAATGAATTTCCAGAAAACAAAACGAAATCTTCAAAAATGAAAAACATTTCCAAACCGGAAGAGGCAGGTACTATGGGACAACGCTGATTGGATGATGATTTTTGTCAATCATTTGAACTGAAAAGTATTTTAAATGAAGCGATGACGGATTTTATCGTCCAAACAACAATGTACCATGATAATTCCCGTATTTCCCATTTACATATTAAATCAAAAATGCAGCAAACAGATAATGAAGGTTTAAATTATTTTTTGAATATTTCGTCTGAAGCAGAACGGTCACCCGGAAGTAGTTTGTGTGTATGACGTCCGTTCTGCAGGTAAACAAAGAAAGGGACGATAAAACGTTAACATAAACTTTAATCTTTGAATATTTAGCGGATGTGATGACAGAATGCACGCAGAAATATCAACACCAACCAGGTTTACAAATGTTTCGAAATGTCGTGAGAGGATTCTGTCTAAAGCAGCAGCTGCGAAGAAACGGGTGTTAAAGACGGCGCACATCAGGAAATGCGTCCCGCCATCCACAGATAAGGTATGGAGGCACATTTGTTTGATCTAATAAATGTAGCGTTAAACGTGATTTCTAGGTGGGTGTTTACAGACAGATCCAAGATCCTTCAGTCATACGTTAATGACAGGTTACCTCATCAGCTGGAGAGGGGGGGTCACGTGGGCAGGATTCTCAGACAGGTGTACCAGCAGCATAAATCAGCAAAGCTGTCAGGTAAACTGCAGCAGTTTGTGTCTCAGAATAACATTTATGAATGCTTCTTATTCACACTATTAAGATCTGTGACTTTAGAGTGTGTCAGTGCACAGAAACATGACAGTAAATGACTGGATGTGCACATCATCAGACATGTACAGGTGTGTAACTAAAGGTGGTAAAGTCTGTAGTGTAAAATAAATCTTTAAAAAAACGTTTTAGTCTTTCAGGCAGAGGAGGAATACCAAATTGTTTTAGAATGTATTTTTTATAAGACTGAAATAATGTATTTTATTCTGAGTTTGGTGTTTTGACCCCTCCCTAATGAATTTCTGGTTTAACCCATTTTCTCCTCATTTTGATGAACTCAACTTTTTCCTGAATGAAAGATGAACGGTAGCCGATGTTTTTCTGTCAGGGATTTTTAATTTATTAATTTATTTCTGTCAGGGATTTCAATGGAGCTGGAGTCCAGTGCAGAGGAAGCTGCAAGCATGTACGAGCAGGAACTGGGGTCCCTTACCTGTGCATCTTCCTCTGGATGTGATGCTGAGCAGCAATGTGGACAAAACTTCCCTGACATGACTCTTTTTGATATAGTTGTTAAGCACAAACAGACTTTTCCCAGATGCATTTTTTCCTCTAATAAATGTGACTGACAGGTACGCTGAGTAAATGCTGAATGTAAACGGAACATTTGATTGACTGCGTGAAGAAGCCCTTAAAGGAAAATCCACAACCGTTTCTTTGTTTCTGTTACTGAATAACGTATTCATGTTAAGTTTTCAATAAATATACTGCATTCCTATGAAACAAATTTGTTTATTTTCATATCCATTATTACAATCCTCACGTCAGCATTCAGTTTTTTCATTGACAAAAAAACATTTATAAACAACAGCTTTGAAAATCAAACATCATCTTTGTTAATAAAGCTTTAAAACCTAAAATGGTAAACATGGAAAAACTCCTAAATGAAGCAAGTCTAATATGAACATTTTAAACTGGAGTTTTGCTTAAAGGAACATTAAGTTGTTTGGAGTTGTACAAGTGTTTGATGCGATTCCTCAGATGTGATTTCCAGATCATCAGCCCGACGCTAAAGCCAGGAATTGTGCTTCGTTTTTCACTCCCCACTGCATCATTTACAACAAATCAGGCTTATGCAGCAGGTTAAAGACTTTTTTTTAAAGGACCTGCAATTTAAAAAAATAATTAGATATTAAGGTTAAATAATATTTATTGATTACATTGCAAATAAATCATGGTGACTTGCCTGTACACTGCACAATGATATGAATGACTTTAGTCTTTTTGAATTCCCATGTAGAGCTGCCATCTGTTCTTCTGCAGCTCAAACCTTTCTGGAACTTCGCTTTGAGAAACTTCACCTGCAGAAATATCACATGTTCATTCAATTAAGTATTTTATAAACTTTTAAAATTTATTTTTAAGTGTCAGTATATGTATATGCATGGTTCAAAAATATACAATACACTTTAATATTATTTCCCATAAGAACTTGTTTACTGATTTCAGTCTTAAAGTCGATTTTTAGCAACACTGATGCCATATAATTACTGTAATTACTGTATAAATCACAGAACCAGGCTGGCTCGGAGCTTTTTCTGATGTCACCGAAAACGGGAACGGCTATCATGTGAAGACGGTTCGTCTCCATCGGGTTCTTTTTGCGCATGCGCAAGATAAAAAGAAATGATCTTTTCAAAGCAGCACTTTAACATCCTAAAATTAACATCCCTAGAGACATGTGACTGACAAAAGAAAATATCACAGAATTGATTCTTACCTAAAGATGATTGACAGCGTGAACCTCGCAGCCGTAGACATTACCGCACAGCTTTCATAGTAAAAGTGCTCACAAACTACTTCCGGGTGACCGTGTGTCAGGCGAAATGTTAAAAAAATAATTTTAAAGTTCATTAACAGTTTGCTGCATTTTTTATTTGATATATAAATGGGAAATACGTGGATTATTATAGTACATTGTTGTTTGGACGATAAAATCCGTCATCGCTTCATTTAAAATACTTTTCAGTTCAAATGATTGACAAAAATCATCATCCAATCAGCGTTGTCCCATAGTACCTGCCTCTTCCGGTTTGGAAATGTTTTTCATTTTTGAAGATTTCGTTTTGTTTTCTGGAAATTCATTCTGTGTTCTGAAATGTTTTTCATTTTTTAATATTTCATTTTTTTTCTGAAATGTTTTTCATTTTTAATATTTCATTTTTTTTTCTGGATTTTTTTTTTCCTGAAATGTTTTTCATTTTTTAATATTTCATTTTTTTTCTGGAATTTTTTTTTTTTCTGAAATGTTATCATTTTTTAATATTTCTTTTTTTTCCTGGAAATTAATTTTGTTTTCTGAAATGTTTTTTTTTGTCATTTTTGTTTTTCAAGTTTTGGTTTCTGAAATTTTGTTTTGTTTTCTAAAATGTAATGCTGCTTTTTAAATTTTTATTTTTTTTTTAATTGTTGTTGTGATCTTAAAAATGTTTTTGTATCGAGTGATTTGTTGAATACTTTGCACTTCAGGGCCACCGTATTGTGTTGATATAATGACACAGTTGTGCAGAAATACTTAATAAATATAGTTACTGTTATCTTTTAATAAGTAGTAATCCACATAAGTATACAAATAAAGTTTTTTAAAAATATTGACAAAATTGCTTAAATACTAACAGTTTAAAGCTCTGTTGTTTTAAGTTTCTGTTGTTTTTTTAAATTAAGTATTGCTTAAAAGAAAGTGGAAAGAAGTAAACATTTTACTGTCATTATCTGTCAATAGTGATATTGCACTAATTTTATTCTGTGTCCCCCATATAACTGATACCTATTCTGCTATTCTCTGGGGTCAAGATGACCATTGACGTGTTATTCCTACCAGGACACAGGTGGATAAAGGTGGAGAGGATTTCATCTAATCCATGGACAACAGTGAAGATCACAAATCATTGAAGGAAAAAAGGTTCAGTGCATTGTTTAGTGGGTCTAGATGACCCCACTAAACAATTTTTAAGTGCCTAGGATAGCACAAGGGATAATATTCTTCTTAATTTAAAACAATAATCAAGTATATTTGTGGTTGTGAACCTAGCTATAAGGATTTAGCAATTTTTGGCTTAAAGTCCCAAGTTGGACATGAGGAATGAAAATGGCCTTTAAAAATGTATCTAAAGAAATAAAAGAGATTAACCCTTGTGCGATCCTACGGAGTCAAGATGACCATTGACGTGTTCTCCCTACCATGACAAAGGTGGATAAAGGTGAAGGGGATTTCATGTAATCCATTGACACCAGTGAAGATCACAAATCATTGAAGAAAAAAGGTTCAGGGCACTGTCTTGTTGGGTCTAGATGACCACACTCCCAATGTTAAAGTGCCCAGGATAGCACAAGGGATAAAGAACAAAATAGGGTCCACGCAGAGTTATAATGTTGCAGTGGTTTCAGCCACCCAGCGGGAGAAGAAACAAAAGACAAAGGAAAAACTGAACTCAAGGACAGATTGAATTATGTCTCCAGGAAATAAGACAAACTACAAAGATCTATATCTTGATTTGATTATTGACTCTGTTGCACTACCTATGATTCCTGGAAATTGCAAACTAAGTTCTGGTGTGAGCACTTTGGAGAGCGTAGAAACTGAAGATAGTTCCAATTCTTCACTCTTCAAGCATGGTTTAGAAAATCTTTCAATCAATTTGACAAGGAAAAGTTGAACAGGATCATTTCCAGAAGCCATATCTTCTTGTTTTACGGGTTAAGATGTCATATTACAAATCAAACTGGACTTCTGTACAGGTGTGACATCACCTGTGAACACTTTGAATCAATGCAAAAAAACATTGTTTGTGGGGCATACAATTCAGAATTGACCCCCTTAACATAAAAAAAACGTATTTCTTTTACTTTTGCTGAGTTCGTATTTAACATAAAAACTTAAATTAAAATGTTTAGCTTAAAAATTAAAATTAAAATTTCGATTGTATAATTTAACAAAGTCAACCTTAAATAGTACTTTTGACGAAAAATGTTATTAGTTTATTTGGTTTTAAATGACCACATGGCTAAGCCATTGTGTGAGAAGTACTTCTATGAGCAATTTTTGTGAACTAAACAGGTCACGTCAGGATCACAACATTTAGCCCTTGTGCTATCTTAGATGTCCCCACCCTTCCATTGACGTGTTCTCCCTACCATGACAAAGGTGGATAAAGGTGAAAAGATTTCATGTAATCCATGGACACCAGTGAGGTTCACAAATCATTGAAGAAAAAAGGTTTAGTGCACTGTCTAGTGGGTCTAGGTTACCCAACTCCCAATGGTAAAGTGCCTAGGATAGCACAAGGGTTAGGTATTTTTTTCTTGTTTGTTTTCCTGATTGACATTGTTATTTGACTTTTTTTCAATCTGCAAAACATTACTGCTATCCTACTTTCAGCTCTGTTGTGTTATTGCTCATACCTAATTTCAGTTCCAAACACTGCAGCCAATTCTTGATTATCATAATCCTCCCTGGGTAATGGTAAGCCTGCCTGTCACTTTGTGTCTTTTGTGTTCTTCTGTGACTTTTCTAATCTCTGTTCAAATGTTTCTTTTCATAGGTTTTTGTTCATTTCACACATCAGTTGAACTTCCATCCTGCCTCTGAACCAGAGGCTGCCTCTATATCATCTCTCACAACTAAACCATGAAATCCTAAACACTATTTTTTAAGCTTCCTGTATACATGAAATAACCTCAGTGCCACTGAAAACAGTTGAGAAAAGCAGAAACTAAGCCACACCCTCGACTCAAAAATAAAATGAACAATTTTCCGCAGAGACAATTCTTACTGACCTACATGAGTGACCACTTTAAAAACTTTACCACGATCAAAACTGAAGCTGTTTATGATTTGAACTAGCTATACATATGAGGAGATCTCTCCCTCATGGATTACGTTTTAATTTAATGGGCTTGTATTTTTTTTGTTGCATCAAGCTTAGTGGCTAAATGAGGAAAAGGATCAGTTCCTGTGTTGGCAGTGTGGCCTGCCCCCAGAATATAAATATTCATGAATGGTGTTCACAGACACAGTAAAGTCATTATAGCACCATAAAGAGATGGTGGTTCTACTTACATGGCTGCATTTTTTTGTTGGTTTTAGGCCTGTTCTCAGAACTGCTAGGCTGTATGATCCCTGCAAAATGCTGGAAGAGTTTCCATCCAAATTACACAAAATGAGTTACACACATCATTCATTCAGTTCTTTAAAGCCTACATGCCTTTTGCTATACTAGTCCCATGATATTGTGTGCTTTAACATCTAAAGTGATGCCTTTAACTGTTCTCTCTTCATTTCAGTTCAATGTGAAGTGTGTAGGCTTTCCCCATTTGTGGATGTGTTGGCATGGAAACAGAAATTGTTTTGTGGTGTCTATTGCATTTTTCTTCACGATCTCCAGTGTTCCACACTAAGGAAAGCTTGTCACCACCCCTCCCCCCACTTATCACACAAGTAGGGGGGCAGAATATTTTCAAGACCCCAACCAGTGGACGTACCTTGAATTTCTCCAACTTGGTGTGCTCACGTAGAATGGATAAACCAGGGGAGACTAAAATGATAAAATGATTTACCCATTCATCTCTGTCTGAGTTATGCCATCTGAGGTGGTAACCTAGTCTTTTTTTTTATATAAATTTTGACAAACCAATTACATAGAAAGTGACAAATCCCTTTTATTTTCAATACACATTATACATGTAGACCTGCACCACCCAATCACAGATGAGATATACTTGACCATGAATAGGCGGAGAAATGTCTAAGAAATAAGTAAAACTTCAATGCTCAGATTAGAAGTCTGCTGGTTTTATGCCAAGCATAACCAGAAAGGAAAAGGTTTTAAGCTTGTTGTCACCATCTAGTGGCAGCTAAACTATACATATTTTATTCGTTCTAATTATGAAACACGTAAGTAATGACAGGACAGATCCATGAGGTCAGATTTCACATTTAATTTAATTGCAAATTTGAAAATATCCCAAGATATTAATATGTTAGGGGATAAAGAAAAGGACGGGCATACATCTAGAAAACATCTACACAAGACTTTGGTAAAAATCTTTTGACACATTTTTATAAAAACAAAATACACAGAGTAAACACATCTTCTAACAATGTTTCAAACATATAGATGTCAGTTATGGTGCATCTACATGTACACCAATGTAGCCGGGTAAAAAAATTCAATCTTGTATTTTGTGTTCTACAAACGACTAAACCATTAAAGGCATATAAAACACTGGAATGGTTGGGTATCTGTGCTTTGAAGTGTGAATTATACTGTACTACTGACGGATACCACAAGAGATAATGGCTATTAATCTTAGCCGTAACTTTATGTTTCATAATTATAGTTATCATACCACATCAATATTACAGTTATGCTGCAGAAAGTCGTGTGCGTGTCAGAGCTGGTTTCAAAGCACAGCACAATTCTTTTACTTTTTTAAATCCAGACTTTTGCAGGCAGGTCAAAAAGTTCATCTTTTGTTCAAGGGCATCCAAACCAAGTCTGGACTTAATCAACAGAGGTACAGGAACTTGAAATTCAAGCCCAAAAGGAGTGCATTGTTGCGAGAAAGTCTTCCAAATGCCACTGCCATCCCACTCGGCCCTTCCTTTTCTCAGCTCCAGCCTGTTTCTTCACTTCTTTCTAGCAGGGATGCACATTGCAAGCCCTGATTTCCTTCCTTTCCTTGCAACTGGACAACTGGGCAGTCTTAAACTTTTGCTTTACAGTCATGAGCCGCTCTTGAATACCTCCACCACATTGCTTGGTACACTCTGTCCAGCTTGACCATGGCCTCATTTTGCATCCTTTGGATAGGAATCAAGAAATATAAAAAAAGAGGTCAGAACAATTAAGATTTTCTTATAGTAAGTGAATTGTTGGGCTCTGCACTTTTGTTAAAGTTCACCTGTACAAATTAAAAAAAAGGTGCACAGGTTTGTAGATTTCCATTGTATTTCAAATAACAAATAATACGTACCTGGATGCTCAGAAGTGACCTCAGTTTTGACCTGTTTGCTTCTCCGTTTTTCACGCTGTTCCTTGCGTCGTTTCTTGTCGTCACTGTTGCCTTGGCCACGGCTGCACTTTCTAACCTTACATTTCTTCCTCTGGATGGTTTCAGGACATGGATCTCCGCCAAACTGAGGTTCCATTGTTACAACACGAGTTCTGATTGTGTGACCCTTCCCACAAGATTTATTGCACTCTGACCACTCAGTCCAGTCTGACATGGCACAATCTATAGCTGAAGGCAGAGAAATGGACGGATGGAAGAATATGAGTTTGAATAAGCTATTGCACACAAGGACTAGTTGTAAAAGTTTGCGACAGCAATGTAGAGGGTTTACCAAAGCAATATCAAAATCAGATGAGATCAATGCTAGTCTTTGATGCAGAACCTTTACTCTTTTACTTGTTGAATGCATTTCTCTGTAGTGAACCATACCAGAGTTTAGATGAGATTTCGCACCTGCCCAAATGAGATAGACTTTCCAATGAAAGACATTGTGGCCCAATGCAAATAGTTCTGGTGTTAATCTGTGTTACAGTAAAGTAATTGGGACTTTAAATAAGGGAACTTGATACTTTAAGTAAAATCACTAATATGTCCAAATTACTCCTCGCTGAAGCAAAACAAAACAAAAAATGGTAAGAAAAAGGTTATTGCAAGAAAATAAATGATCACTCTTCATTTGATGGAGTTATGCCTAAAATGATAATAGGAGCCTAGTGTAGCCTCTGAACTGGAGAAAAAAGAAGCCTACAGAAGCAATAGAATCATATTGAACTGGAAAATTATTAAATTAGTTGCTGTCCTCTTTGTTCAAGAACTCCAAAGCTTCCAAAGATATTTGCAATTCTTAGCTTTTATTACAGCTTTTTTACCACAGATTACTTTTTTTTTTGTAAAAACTAAGGTTTTTTTAGGGGTCAACTACAATAAGGTGTACTGAAAACTAAATAGGAGCCAAATAATTCCGTAGATATTGCCGAATTAATTGTTGGGTGATTCAAAATTAACTCATCTTCCATTTGCCTTCAACGAACTAAGATAAAAATGTTTTGCCCTCTTTACTGGTCTGAGGCTTGACTAATGAAAGATTAGAAAAGCTTTTGCTGCTGTGTGTGTGGCTGTTGAAAAATATTACCAGCAACATAGGTGTATGTGTTTTGGTTTGATGAAGTCAGTTATCTGCAGTTATCTGCAAGTCCAGTCATGTTGACTGAACTTTCTGTAGAGATGAAAGATTCTGTTTCTCATCCAAGGAACATCTTCAGTCTGAAATAAAGTTAGTAAGCAGGGAAGTTTAATAGCTCTAGATGGTTTATTTAGTTAATGGATCATTAGGGTGGATCATTTAAAGGTAGTATTTGGGTTTTTGCATAGACTTTGTGATGTGATCCTAATTTGCTGTGGGGTTTTGACAAGACAGCATTGTAAATAGGGACGAGATAAGTCTTAGTCCACCAAAAAGAAGAAATTTCATTTTAATATGAAGTCTTTCAAACTTTTTTTAAAGCTTCACTTTGAACCTGTGATTCATGTCCTGAAGTGTTGCTCCGCCTGTGTTAAGCCATTCTTCTGAATTTATCTTCAGACTGAGGAAGTCATCTAAATGACTGGTAAAATGTGATGTCATCAACTTTAAGACAATGCTAACTGGACAAATGATTGCATTTACTGACATCATTCTATTTAGTAATTGTGTTATTTCTCCATTGTAGAAGTTCAGATAAGCTTCACTTTATTACAACAGGCTAAATTAGTTTCCTTGTGCTTGATATTTTTGCTAAATTTGCTGGGAATACTTCCACAAGCCTTTATAAATATCATACAAGAATTGTGGTCTTCTTCTTGGAATCTCTTTTTGAACCAACATGCATTCTATTCGATTGAGTTCAGAACATTGTAATGGCCAGACTAAGGCCTGAGATTTATTTTGTAAAGGCATCAGTCAGAAGCCACAATGCATGTATAACAATCTGTCTTCACAAACCCAGATGTAGCATTAAGTTCATATTCTCTGCAACATGGACTGTGCAGAAAACATTGTACATATCAGTAGGAAAGGCTGTCTTCTTTACCAGCCTACATACTAAACCCACGTAATCCTAGAAAATGCTTTGGAAAGATTAGCTGCTAAGTTTGCATATTGCATATATCTGGAGAATTACATTCTAGGACAGCAGTGTTTATTTGAAAATGGCTTTGGATTCAAAGCATGTGATCCAAAAAAATATAAAAGAGGATTTGCAACCTTATTACTCTGAGGTTGTGTCTCTGAATCACAGATTCAGGTTAAAATATGTTGTTGTTATTGCTAAAAAAAAAGTGCCCATGCGCAGTGTGTGGGTGTCTGAATTAGGATGTTTGTAACTTACGACACTCTGGTAGCATGCACTTTTCTACTTGTTCTAAGTCTTCTGTACACTCTCCCAGCTCCAAAGGTGATTTGAGCACACGATGTCTTGTCCTTGAGCCTTTACCACACGTTACGCTGCAATCACTCCATTCAGACCATGGAGTTAGCAGACACGGGATTGTATCTGTAACAAGACATAAAGAGAGCCTTAAAACGAGTGTTATTTACTGTCCGTAGGGTTTAGACATTCTATACAGAATGAAAAAAAATAGGTTAGATCAAAATTGATGCTAATCTTAACTGAAAAGAAGGCATATTTAGAAATTTGGAACAGAAAATTGTTGCTGCTTACGACATTCTGGCATCATGCACTTCTCCACTTCCAGAACCTCTGCCCCACAAATAGAGCCATCTGCAGGAGGCATCTTCACCATGCGCTCTCGCCGCTTCATGCCAAGACCACAGGTGGCACTGCAGGCATCCCATTCTCCCCACTCTGTAACCAAGCAACTGCTTGGGGCTGAGGCCAAGAGTAGAAAAAAGAATTAATACATTATAATTTTCTATTCAGTATCTACTAAAACCCAACATTTGTTTTCAAAAATTATATGCTGATTCAAGTTAAATGAATGGGACAGAGAAGACAAGAGAAACTGACAGCATTCCTCGTTGACCACGCAGTTCTCAGTCTCCTCAGTGGGCAACGTACAGATAGAGCCATCATCAGGGAACTGTTTGACATAACGTTCCCGGGAACGTATACCTGCCCCACAGGACATACTGCATGGAGACCAGGTGATCCACTCTGACATCATACAGGTGGAGCCATCTAAAGAGAAAAAGGAAAGCTGCTACTATGGAAAAATGCTTGTTAGCCCCACCCCACGCCTGTTTGTTTGTTTTTTGGGATAATTTCTGGGAGACGTTAATTGTTTCTGACATGCCAGGCATGTCAACAAATTGCCCAGTACTGATTGTTCACCGAACAAGGGTGCCCGGCATGTCAGAGGCACTGTTTACTGGTGGACAATCAGTGCCTCTGATATACCGGAAACTTGGACCACGAGAGGTTCGGCCTCGGGGAAGAAAATGTGAGTAGTGAGGATATCTGTGTAGTTAACAGGGCTGGTTGTCACAGCTTTGCCTATGTCAAACTTGCTTAATAAGATGTGTGACGGAGTTTAACAATTATCTCTCCAAATTTTTGCAACAAAAGTTGGCAGAGTGTGCTGAAAAAAACAATAACAACAAAATCCCTAAAACATTAACAGCGTGGATCAATGAGAAGTTATATTTTGACTGTGTTACTAATTAAATATAACCTGGTTGTGGAATCTGTGGAACTGCAGAGGATTAGTACAATTAAGCCTCGTTTCCACTGTATGTTAAGGTCCGGTACGGTCCAGTCGGGTACGGTCCATTTTGAGGTTTGCCATTATAAAATTGACCTATTAAGCTGGACTGAACCATACCATTTTTGGGTCCCCGTTGGTTGTAGGTCCATAGAAAAATGGAACAGACCAGTTAGGGCAGAGCTGCTCTTGAAAACCGTTGATTGGAGGAAGGTCATTACTACAAAAGAAAGTGCCAAGAAAGAGGCTGTATTCCTCTTCGCCGCCAGCAATCTTCTCTCAAACAACATTAAATGCTCTGTATATACAAAGTACCAAAAGCCAAGCAAAAAAAAGAGCTGCTGGATGATATCTATTGTTGTTGTTGTCAGCTTCACCCCACATAGGCCATGACCGTACAACTTTGAGTGGATATGCTCACCTGAATTGTCAGGACCATTCTAAACCGTACCAGACTATACCACATCCCATTCAGTTTGTGGGAATGGGATGATATGATGATATCCTTGTTTTAAACTCTAAATCTGTCTTGTATTTACTTACATTTGGGCAAAAAAAATTGGATAGCACATTCAACATGTTACGAGAACAATCTTGGTTGGGGTTATTTTTGTTTAATTGTGCGTTGTGTGCTTGGTTTAAGCAGTTTCACACACTGAATTTGAGCCCTCCATTTTTTTCAGTAGGACTTTAGATGCCTTCATTTCTGTGAGTGGCAAGACTATTTGTTAGACCACACATTGGGTCAAACAGCCATAAATTCTACAAGAATGTGGCAGAGGCCAAAGATGTATCCTCCCATCATCGTGAATTTTTGTCTAATCTTAGGACCACACACAAGGAAAAGAAAACAATATATCCACTCTCTAAAGAAAATGTCTTGGATTTAAGAGAAAATAGCACAATATACACCAATTAATGATTAGTGCACAATCAAGAAAAATTTGTTTGCTAAAGCAGAACACTGTTTCACTGTGCACAAAGTGATTATTCTTTCTAAATGATCATTGGCCGATTGAAGCAGATAAAACTAGAGTTAGAGCGCACACAACAGATGGCAAACTAACACTTTCCAAATATGTTAAAACTGACAGCTGTTCTCTCATATATCGGGCATAAACATTTGCTATTAGTTCTCTGTTAAAAAACTAGTTCACTGAAGCACATTTTCTCACAGCCATCCACACAATGTTTTGCACAGTACACCCACCAACTATCTGTCTCTGTGAAAAAAGTAACATACTAGCAAAGAGAAAGAAAGTATTAAGAGTAAATTAAGTACGATAAATATCTGTTTTATTCCAGCTGTTTATTTTATTACAACTTGTATTATGGAAATAAAATATTACTTAAATTACCCTTTGAAGTTACAAACTTCTTTATAACTAACTTTGCATTGTATTAAGTCCCTGGAGGGAAAAAGCATCCTAAAAGTAACATGCTGCTTTACTTTACCAGATCGCTTTTCTGCACATCATTTAATGGCTGACATCACAGATCTGTAACTACATTTCTTCTTATTTTGTATTGCATTGTTTAAAGTTTTCAACTTTTATGCTGTTGAGGAAACAATACGATTTATGTGAAAAAATCCCTTTAATGTAATGTATAATTAAGCTTAAAATCAATTAACACTTAATAACCTGCAGCTATGCATATAAATAATTTCAGATTCCTTTAATATATTCAGTTAGTGGTGAAAAGTAAAGCTAAAAAAATTACATGGGGAAAAAAAAAACATTTAAAAGCTTGGATGCTGTGTGTAGCCTCACTCACATCAAATAGAAGCTACATTGAAATAGAGCAATAATGAGGGAAAATACATCAACAAAAGTAGTGTAAATCTCATTTTTTCTTTTCAACGTGCAGCATCGTCCTGACATTTGACATACTTCTCCGTTATGTCTTTGGGACGTTTATGCATGCATTTTTTTCATTATCAAATGCACATATTCAATTTAAATTTGAGACCAAAGTACATACAATGCTTTATATTTTGCTCTTTAATTTGCTGCTCTGCTGAACTTCGAGCACAACCCAGCAGGGATTCAATGCTAACCATTGTTTAAAGCGCCGTCACAACTTACAAAAACATACAAGGCAGGACTGTTGGCAGGCAAGAAACTCAGTGTTTCTTTCTGCTAGTAAAGACGTTGTGTCTGCCTAAGAAAAAACTGCCTCTCCCACAAAGAGGAAGGTGACAGACAACAGTAAAAAGGTTCAGTGCCGCAGGGCCAGGGGGGGGCATGTGAGGAAAGACTGTTTTCAATTTTGTTAGCGTGTGCTAGGTTTAAGCAGCTTAACACAGAGAATATGAGCTTTGAATGCCTTCATTTTTGGTAGTGCCATGACTTATTGTTACTGCACAAATTAAGTAAACTTTGCTTTTTTTTGGCATAGGAAGACATTTTATTTAATTTGAGGTCATTCTTTCTGTAGTTTTCAAAAGGTTGTGGGAGGTAGTTTTGTGATGAACTTTTAGAATAGCATTTCTTAGGTGTTGTCAGGAGTATAAACACCTGTACATAGCGTGTATCAGCTATGTAGTGTTGGCTCATAGCAACTGTCTCAAATAGTGATCTCCAATGGTCC
The DNA here is from genome assembly GCF_053564925.1 of Oryzias latipes. Classification (NCBI taxonomy): domain Eukaryota; kingdom Metazoa; phylum Chordata; class Actinopteri; order Beloniformes; family Adrianichthyidae; genus Oryzias; species Oryzias latipes. The sequence goes on from NC_136239.1 coordinate 26,664,455, forward strand.
TTTCACTGCGAGTTCCTGAAAAGTTGTGAACAGATAGCAGTGACACTGTGTGTGATCGTTTGTAACAGCTAGAACTCAACCAGAATTTTCTCATTGTTCACAGCAGCCCCCTTTAACTGCCGTGTTTACACTAGAATATCTTTTTGTGTGAATCTCCATCTTAACACATAAATATCAAAGTCCAGGAGAAAACAGAGCACGCTTCAAGAATTGGTTTTCAAGAACTCTTGAACAGGATTTTATTATTTTAATCTTATTTCTATTTTTTGGGTTGGTGGGGGGCTTTTAAGCTTTAGCACCACTCACTTTATGTTACACTGTTTAAGTTAATCGTATTCATGCCATTTGTTTCCAAATTAAAAATAATTTGACTCTTACACTGTTTTTTCCAAAATGGTTTACACCAATCTTTAAACAATATGTTAGATTTAATCAGTATTGATACAATCCAAACTGTTTAAATGAATTTTATTCCAAATTTGCTAAAGAGAACTAAAATCAGAGTTTATGACTTTACACTTAATTGCAGGTGTAATGAACAGGCAAAATAATGTCTGTTTTCCATGCCTACTCATGTCCAAAGAAGAATGATAATATTAGCAGCTTTTTATCATATAGTAAAACTTATGAATGGCCCATCAATGAAAAATGCAAGAAAGCGCTTATATATCTTATATATGAGATTATTGGTTTCCAAAATTGTAAGCCCCTTTTTTTTATGGTTTTCAGTAACACTTACTCATTAGTGGCATACCCACCCTCATCACTGCATCCAGGCCCCATACAGGGCTCAAAATCCTGAGTGTGTGGGCAGGGAACACTGAGGTCCAACTGGGCCTTCAGCATCCTCTGCCTCATCCGCTTGCCCTTTTCACAAGTGGCTGAGCTGCAGGCAGACCATGGAGACCAGTTAGAGTAAATGCATGTTTCTGGAGTGTCATCTGCAGGGTTAAAAAAGAGAAAGGACATCTCATTACAGACCAATACTGTTGTATTTCCTTTTTAAGGTAGAATTGTGTTGTTCGTATAATTGTGTGTAACAAAACAAAGAAAGGGATAAAATGGCAACTGATGAATACCTTCCTCTTTTTCCTCCTGGGCAATATCTGCAACAATGTCATCCACATTGTCTGGAACTATGTTACACTGCTCTCCCTTAAGAGGGCAAACACAAAGATATTGAAAGGTAATGCAATAACGGTGGCTCGCAAAAGGCAAATAAAATAAAGTTATATTGACATTGTGTTGGGAATGTTGTATAAAAATGTGTTCACCTCAATCAAAGGCTCACGTTCTCACTGCTGCCTCTAGATGCCACTGAAGGACCGCTCACCTTTTATCATTTTCTGCTTTACTGCCAGACTTTTAGGCTTGCATCTTATTGAAGTACAAGGGAATTGATGCCATGAAGCATCACAGTTATTCTGTATTCATAGAGATCATTTTTTGATGGCTCCCTATAAAGAGCTGCATCACAAAATTACAAAGCAATACCAAAAAACAGAAAAAAGTTTGATCTGTCACTGTGACTGTGAGTATTATCAGCTGAACATCAAATGAAAATGCCCCAAAACATCACAGCACTCATTTTCTTTTTCTTTTTTTTTTCTTCTTTTTTCTGGGGGGGGTCTGCTTATCCTAAGAACACAGCATTCACTGAGGTCTTCAGATTTGCTGAAAGCTGCTTTATCACAGACCTAGATCAGAAAAGAATCATTCAGCTTCTCCATCTGCAACTGCACCAAACTTAAAGTCATGCTGTTTGCACAATGTTTTGATTTGAAAAGTGCATCGAACTATGCATCGTTTTTTAAAATGGTTTTAATAATACTCTTAAGTCTGGCAGGGATTTGACAGCTTTGAAAAGCTAAAACTGTGATGCCTAAAAGAACTACCTGAATTCTCCATGGATGTTAATGACAGGGAAATGGTTATGTTGCAGACTGGAAATTTTTACCAGATAATTTTATACAAAAAAAATAGATACTGGTAAAAAAATAACAATTTTTATGATAGGAAAGTATATTTAAAAAAAAGAAATATGCAAAGAAGAACACTACTGAAGATCTAAAAATAAATACCATCCTGAAAAATATTGCAATATTTTAAAGCAAACTCTCCCAAGCACATAAACCTTTTTTGCATCTTTTTGGCAATGCTTTCATTTATATTTTTAGCTTGTTTTTATTATTTTTAGTAATAATGTAAAAACATCACAAAATGTATGCTAGAAGCATACTTGTAATAATTCATTTGAATTGTAACTTGAAACTAGTATTAATTTGATCAAATGTGCTGTTTCAACATTTAGAAAATAAAAAGACCTTTCTCGCAATGCGCTCCACTACCACCCTGGCGACAGGAGTGATGGCCCCCCCCTCAGGATCATAAAAAGGGCTTTGTGGATGATCCAGACTGGTCAAGGGGCGAATCTTTTCCTGGGGTACAGTTGGCTTGTTGGAAGACTAAAGGTACCAAATTGAAAATGGAAAAGTAAGTAAATTGACTAAAACACTTGAAACTTCAGATTTTAAAAAACACACAAACAATCAATTTTTAGAACACAGAGAGCTTCACAGTAAAAAAAAAAAAAAAAGCACAAGGCATAACAGAAAGCAAAGTCAACAAAAGTTCAAAGTCAAGGAACAGCTGTGAAAAAGCATTGTTCTTTACAGAGAAGATGCTCTTATTACTCTATTGTAAAGGTCTGCCAGCATGGGGCTAATAGAAGCAATGCCAGAAGGAGTCTGGAGGCAAAAGACCAGCCCATTCTCTACCCCCCCCCAACTGAGGACATTCAGAAAAAAATAAAAAAATTAAGCAAGCTTTGTGTCTGTGTTAAGAGACAAAAGAGCAAGCAGAGTGGCCACTGATTAAATGTTACAGTTAAACTAATGGTGCAAAGTAATGGCCATTACTCTTTACTTTCACAGAGCCAAAGTCCTCCAAACTTTTTTGTCTTTTTTTTTTTTTTTTAAACATTTAGTCACTTTTTTTTTGAAAATGTTAAGACCTGAGCCTAAGTCTCTTCACTAGGTTTTCCAGCTAAAAGATCAGTCAGAGGTCTTAGATCAAAATTTAAACATCTTAACCGCCAAAGACCCGACATAATATTTGAGCTAATTCTCTAAACATGTAGTCACATGGTCCCTAGTGAAGCAGAATTAACTACTGTTAAATACGCCTTAATAGGATAAAATTAAACTTTGTTAAAACTTAAATGTACTAAATAAAGCATATTTCTTGATAAATGCAACAGTAATTTAATTCTATTGAACTTAATACATTTCTGATTTTTACTATTTTAAATAGATGTATATATGAATACTCACACTAACCTCATAAGACACTCCACTATCGGTGCCCGCATCCCACGGGATAAGGTCCTGGACCACTTTCTGGACCCAACCACACTCTTTGGTACACAAGTTCTCCGCAGACAAACCTACATTCCAGTCTGGACTGGGTCCCATCATGGTCAGGAAGGACATTAGATGACGGATCCGATCTACTGAGAACTCAGCTGAAGGAGCTGCACGCCTGAGAGAGAATGAGCCAGAGGAACAGATTGACAGATAGAGGCTCAAGGATAAAGCTTGTATATGTCAAATGGTTGCATTCAGATGGATGGATGGATGGATGATATTAGATCCACTTTTATAGATTAAAAAAGAAATTCAAAATCAAAGTTTAATTTTTTTATGTTAAAATGAAAGTACTACAAGTCTAGACACCTTTATTCCCAGAGAGAACTCAAAATACTTTAGGTTTGCATGACCTCACATGTTTATTAAGAATAATAATGGATTGGATTTATCTGCGCTTTTCAAGACACCCAAAGTGCTTACATTGTGTCCATTATTCATTCACTCCTCATTCATACTTGGTGATGGTAAGCTATGGTTGTAGCCACAGCTGCCCTGGGGCAGACTGACAGAGGCGTGGCTGCCAGTTCGCGCCTACGGCCCCTTTGACCATCACCAGGATCATTCATGCACATTCACACACCAGTGGAGCCACACTGGAGGCAAGGAGGGTGAAGTGTTTTGCCCAAGGACACAACGACATTTTTGGCTGGTGGGAGCGGGGATCGAACCGCCAACCCTTCGATCATTGGATGACCCGCTCAACCACCTGAGCCACTGTCGCCCAGTCTGACTTCAATATTTCTGAGTTTTCAGTGAAGCAAAAAGTTTGGGTTTTAATGTCAATTATGTGTTACCTTGATGAGTCTTGATTTATCCTGTTTGATGGCTTACTCCCTGCTCTGACCCCTTTCCTGTCATATTCACAGAAGGTTTCAGCTTCAGTTACGTTGTTCCAGATGACTTTTAAGTGCCCCCACCCCCCACCTCACCACCACCACCAGTTTTAGTTAGCATTTTCTGAGTTTCTGCATTACCATCTTGTATTATTTTCCATGCTTTAGTTACCGGTAGTTCTTTTTTTTTTGCTGGTTTTTCTTCATGCCTCATGCTGACCGCAGCACTTGGGCTCTCCAATGCAACAGAATCGAAATTAACAGTTTGGACAGTAAATGAACTGTAAAATTGTTTATTGATGCATAAAAATAATTACAGATCCTAGTAGATTGAACAAAGCCACATGTAGACGAAGGTAAACACACGTCAGCTCTCCTGCTTTGACAATTAGAACAGTCAGCCGTTTTAATTGCTTTGTGTAGAAGTTCTTGTTGCCATGTCAAAGTTTATGTGTGATTTTAAAGAAGTAGGGCACCGCCTCCCCTTCACTCTTTTATCTGTAATCTCTCTAACTGTAGTGTCAAAAATCCATGTGTCGGTTACACACATAATACTGCACAACTGCTATTCCCACTGTGTCCTCATTAGCTCTCCAGTGGTCACATATCTCCCATGAAGATCAAAGCGCGACATGTGGGAAATGTTCTCCTGCCTGCTCTCCAATTTGCTCCTGCCTTCCATCCTTGACATTTCCGCTTAAACTTGTCTAGATTCCTCCTTCTGTTCTGGGTATTATTCAGTCTTTTTAAAGCTCAGTCAGCTGCATCCACATGTAGCTGGATATAACAGAGAAATGAAATGTGCTACAATGACCAACGGGAATCACTTAACACTGCACTATCCAAACCACCCAAAAAAAAAAAGCTGGAAATTACAATTATTGGTTACCAATAGGGCTTTAATATATTTTTTAACAAGCTGCTACAACAAAAAAATAATCTAAAATGTAGATTTAGATCAAATAAATAATTCAAACAAAGCTAAATCAGAGCAAACAATACCCTGATGAAATTGAGGCTATACCTGACTTCAGAATAGGACTCCATGTCTGACAAGTGATGACTGGCATTCTTCACCTACAATACATTATCATATACTCAAACTGTGAGAAAACATCATTTTATTTCTATTTCAGAGAAAATAATGACACCCTTTTGGATACACATAGGTATCAGACCATCTGTCCTGACCAGTGATTGACAGCTAAACTAATTACAACCAATACAAAATTAATTAGGAGTGGGGAGCTTCATCTTGCAGGAGACAATGAACCACATAAAACTTTTCTCTGCTGAATTAATAAACTAGACTTCAACTCAATTGTGCCCTAGCATACAGTTTTGGAGAGTTTTGACTTGACTCCTAGGCTTCTGCTCCGTGAACACTGTCGGTGAACTGTTGTGAACACTGAGGTTTTGAGTTCCACAAGGTGAAGTGTAATCGACAGGAAAGAAAAGAGAAAAGCAGACTGTATGTGTACTGTATATGTTTGAATTAAATGTAAAAACTGTTTTCTTTACTTTTGTTTAAAAAAAATATTACAAAGGCTAAGAAAGGTGACAGCCACTAACTTTAAATAAGAACTGAACAGAGTGAGTGTGACTTAAATTCAATTTTATAGCCCAATATTACATCGCAGTTGTCTCAGCAGGCTGCAATAATTGTACAAAACATAAAATCAGTTATAAAATACATTAGCTGGGTGCTAGACTAAACTAAACAGACTAAGCTAAACGGGGCCTTTAGACCCTCTTTCTCAGTAAGACAAAACTTCTAAAAAACAGATTCCAGGAAACAAAAAAAAAAACACCTCAGGAACGTCTACATGAAGGAGGGATCCTCTCCCCGGATGGACAGGCGATATACCAGGACTGTTAAAGAAGAAATAGCTGTCTCCCAAAGAAAATGAATTCCTTCCACCTCCAGCAAAATGAAGTCAATTCAGTCACTATTCTTTCGCCATACAGACATTGCCATGTTAGAACCGCAAAATGGTCAGTAAACAGCGATTGGTCCAAGTCAGTCTCAATCAGTATCTACAGTATATGACAACCACTCTCGTCTACCAGGTGTGAGTTTGTTTGAAGTTCACACTCCGACCACTTGAAACCGGGATCAGGAGAATCTGACAAGCATTCCTTTGTCTTGATCTTGTTTTTCTGGATTCCTAATTGTGTTATTTAAGTGGAACTGCTTTTCTTTGTGTTTTGATTTTTCCTGCCAGTGGGCACTTTCCTTTTGTAAATCGAGCTGGGAGGGGTCACTCAGTCCAGTTATTTTATGCAGTCAATGGTAGCAACAGAAGTGAGAGAAAAAGAAATTAACCCAGACATAAAAGACGTTTGCCACAATACTTCACCAGGCAATACACACAAAAAAACATTATTTTAAAGCTTCAACAAATCCATCCTATTTTTCAGAGGCCCCTTATTTCACAATGTTGACAGCTAACTTCTTTGTTTTTTAACTGCTAATAGAACATAACTCCAAACATCCCTCTGATTATTGCAGCAGAGTGTCCAAAAAAAGAAAGCTGGAAGGAACTAGTTTCAAAATGTGAACAAGGGAGTCTGTGAATTTGTCAAACAACAATTGTATGTCTAAAAAGTAAATAAATACAAAGAAATTCACTAGCAAAAAATGCTACATTAATGAAGAAAGGTTTGCTGAAAACCAAAATCTAAAAGGTTACAGTTACATGAATAGTCAGAAAGGAATACAAAAAAATGAATTTAAACCAGTCATTAAACTTACAATCTGCTGAAGTTAGCTGCATCAACATAGAATATTTCCTGAAGGACAGGATCAACAAACTGGCTCAGGCAGCTGGGTGATCTAGAAGCCATTAGAGTGCAGATCATAACGTTTACCCCTGACTCACCTCTATTACTGCCTGTTAATATCAAAGAGTAAGCCATTTGTGCGGACTGATAGAGATGGAAGATATCAGCAGCCATATATTCAAGTGCTTGATTATAATATCTGCAAAATGAATGAGCAGTGGGAGGACTAATATGACTTTAACAGCTGAGGTCCACACAGGATGTTTGATAGTTGTGGATTTCTTGGTTTTGTTCTTCCACTTACTTTACTTGCATCAAAGTTTTTGTTGCTAACTCATACATCTGAAATGCATCATTTATTATCACCTGCAAGATATTTCCCTCTATTGATGATTGCTCGATGCCTACCAGGAACATTGTTGGGCTCTCAAACCCCTTGTACAGTTTTATTTGTGTTTTATTATGAATGTCGTCACTGTTGTGTTTTAGTTATGTGTAAAAATTTAACATTTAACAGCATTAATTCCGTTGATGCACCATGCACACTATGAAACAGCTGAAGTTTACATCAAAACAGGAACTAAGTTTCCTAGAGTGGGAATAGAAGTGCTTCAGTTTGGATCAGAACAGCTTTAAACAACATCAAAGCCATCAATGAAGGATGCTGGGTGCAGTTTTTCGCTCTTTCAACCCATTACTACCATTTATCACACATTTTAATCACACTCTTTTCCCGATGATCCACAGCTGCACCTGACTTGCTCCTCCTTGATTATCACTGCAAATTACTGTTCGTTATCCAGGGTGGCACTAACACCTTTGAGTACCATTCCACTGAAGTTCAGTCCTCATTCAATCAGATTTTTGTTTCTAGCATTACTCGCTCTAATGACAGACACTCTCCTTCACAGGATGCAATTTCTTTATCTTTGTTTCATTTGACACGTCTCTGCTTATGTTTGGGTCAGTCAACTATGCCACCCCATTCAAAATCATGCACTACCTCAAAGGCCAGGGAGTATAGATGATTGTGTTAATCTAGCATTAGGTGAACTCTTGCAGATTCTCATGTGTATCTCCACTTGTCCACTTTAATATTAGATTAAAAGGGATATATTGCAAAGACACTAAGCTGCCACGTGTTTGATGTTTTTTGGCATCACTGCTCCAAACTGTCTTCCTCCTCTGTTTACTCTGCACCTTTTCCACTGCTTTGTTTATCCCTTGTGCTATCCTATGGGGTTCAGATGACCCGATCCTTACATTGACGTGTTATCACTAGCAGGACAAAGGTGGATAAAGGTGAAGAGGATTTCATGGACATCACTGAAGATCAAGAATCATTGAAGAAAAAAGGATTAGCGCACTGTCTTGTCTGGATGACCCCACTCCCAATGTTAAAGTGCCTAGGTTAGCACAAGGGTTACATCATGGTTGTCTCAACCAATGTCCCTTTAAATTCATTGTACTCCTCAGTTTAAAGAGAAATGTCAAGTAGGCTGAGAGTTTATATTTTGGACCTGCTCCTACTTTATATTCACATAATTCTGTCAAATAAGGGGTTAAAAGGCAATAATTACAAGTTTACAAGGTTTGATAATGGCTTTTGATAATCTGTCACTTCATAAATGTCTTTTAAACAGCAATGTTTTTGAGATGGCTTGAATCACACATAAATAAAAATGACAGTCCAACATGCACCGGAAACAAGTCTGACTTGCTGCCGGCTATGCGAACCAAGCTCTTGCTCCGGTCATACAGAGACCCTCGGACAGCCCTCAGTAAGGCTCCCCGGACCCCATACTCCCAGAGCACCCCCCACAGGATACCACGGAGGACGTGGTCGAACGGCTTCTCCAAATCCACAAAACACATATGGACTGGATGAGCGAACTCCCACAAACCCTCCAGCACCCTAAAGAGGGTGTAGAGCTGGTCCACTCTTCCACGACCAAGACGGAAACTGCACTGTTGTTCCTGAATCTGAGGTTCAACTATCGGACAGACTCTCCACTCCAGTACTCTGGCATAGACTTTCCAAGGGAAGCTCAGGAGTGTGATTCCCCGGTAGTTGGAACACACTCTCCGGTCCCCTTTATTAAAAAGGGGAACAAGCACCCCTGTCTGCCAATCCAGTGGTTCAGTTCCCGATTGCCAGGCGATACTCCAGAGATGTGTCAGCCAAGACACTCCTACAGCATCCAGAGACTTGTGGTACTCGATAATAATATCCAGAAATCTTTATTACTTTTTAATAAGTGTGCTAAAACAAAATAATTATTATATTGAGAAATACAATAGCCTTTTTTTAACTGTATGGTTGTGCTGTTTTTTATAGTCATTTACTGTACTCTACCTTTTATTTTGCTCTGTTGTGTTTTTTTTTTAATTTTCTCTGGACTGGGACGTGAAAATTTGTTTGTTTTATTGATTAATCTATCTGTCGTCCTAACTGCTGGGGTGTCTTTGAAAACTGTCATAATCCTTTTGAACTGTATTGTAATCAGCTGTAACTGCAGAAGTGTAGACTTCTTGTACTCAAATTTATGTCAGAACAGCAAAAGTTAGCTGCAGCTGTCAGTTATCACTTTAACTACTATTTAATGACTTTAAGTGTGTGGAAAGTTGTTGCCAAGTTTCTTCCACCCACTTAGTCCTATCAAGTTCAGTAAACATCAGCAACGCTACTCAACAAGAGAACAGGAAACTGCTGTGCTATAACTGGTTTTGCAACACTGAAGTTTATCTAGGTTCCAGCTGTGAACCAAATTAAGGATTTATAGATCACAACCCTCTGGTTTTTTTTCTACAGAATGTGCAAAAATAACCAGCAACCTATGAGGTGGACCCTGATTTGTCAGAAATATAACCTTGACATCTGGAAATCTGACATAAAGGGCTCTGAAAATTTGCTGGCAGATGTTTTTTTTTTCCATGAGATTCGGGATAATGGTTAATTAGAACTTGTTGCTAAATGTATGTTTGATCTGGGGTGGGTGGGGGTGTTACATGCAGAGTTTTTTTTGGTTTTGTTTTTGCAGATCCTGGCTGTTTTTAGAAAGCGTTTTCTCATATGCTCGTTTTCTTTGCAGAGGCAGCATGGTGGAGGTCTGACTACTGACCAGTCAAGCTCCACAGCATGGACGCCCCTAAAGCTCCTGGAAAGACACTAAGCGGTTTCTTCCCATGCTCTTTGGTTATGTTGATGCCTGTGAGCAGCAGCATCCCCAACCCCCCTTGTGTTGAAGTGTGTGAAAGGCAAAATGTACAGAGTACTCAGGTAAGACTCGTTATCCTGTGCATTCCGCATAGTTTAGGGTATTTATGTTCAATAAACACAAGTTAAGTTGGTTGGTGCCACTTATATTTTAAGTGACGTGATAGTTAAACTCCCACTCCAATCATCTTTTGAGCTGTTGTAAAATAAAAGTGTTCCCAGTGGTCTTTTAATTATTTAATTATGATTATGCTTTTTTTTTAGGCAAGTTAGTCGTGCAACAAAAATGGCTAGCAATTTCCAGCTGTACAGTTTTGACCCAGATGCCAGCACAAAGAAAAAAAAAAGACGTTTGGCTCTATCTGTCTGCAAGTGGCTGTATCGGCATGAAGCGGAGCAGGGAGACTTTAGCCCACCCATCACAGTTTCTACATCACAACTGAAAACTTTTTCAAGCAGAATTTTTTTTCATCTGTTGCTGATTCTCCCCAATTGTAATACAGAAATGCAGTTTTAAGCTTAATTTCTTTTGCCCTCCGTCATGAGAAAAAGGCTACAAGAACAGGTCGAAAACACCAAAAACACCGTTTTCATTGTATTGGGTTTTTAAGCATGGGTTTTTTTCTACATATTTTCTTTCTTAGGTTTGATATAGTTCTTACACCCCCTCATCCCTTCTTTTGCTTTTCTTTATTAATAAAAATCCTTCAAATTAATGCAATTGTGCATCTTAGGTTACTGTCCACTGAAGCCCAAGACAGCCCATCTCTTTAGACGAAAAAATTGGCATACCATCCACCCAACCAAGTTTACTGGTAAAGTGGCAACTGCTTTTATAAGTGAGTTTAGAGTGAAGAGATGAATCTGTTAACATGTAATGTTCATCAAAGAAATTGCCGTAATTACGGTAACCTAAGAAGTTTTACTTAGATACTGTAAAACAGGAAAGTTGATATTCTCTTTTACAATGTAAAAAATATTATCTTGTATTAACACTAGTTCATACAACCATCATGTCATGATGGTTGTATGAACTACTGTTACCAAAATGGCCTGATTTATTTATTTATTTTCAATTTCATTTTAAAGATTTTAATCTCAGGACTCTCTCACAGCTCCTTCGGTTGAGGGAACATCACTGCTTTCGTCTTCATCCACTGATGTTTCTCTATACTGGCTGAGTCAAAACGTTCGTGTTTTTCTTATGAATAAAAAATTAAACCGCTTTCATGAACTATGGAATAAACGAACATGTTGGCTGTTAGCTGAAGAAGCTGGCAGTTTCAGGGCATACACTGAGTTTTCACTTATCAGTAGAATGATAACCTAAGCTTCAAAAGCTTTGTTGAGACTTTTGAGTAGAAAACCACAATGCTACGAAACAGATTTGCTTCCCTGTCAACCCAATGACTTTCTGGCTATTTTTTGATTTATTAAAATAACTAGACTTACACGTGAGAATGGCTTTTGATAATCTGTCACTTCATAAATGTCTTTTAAACAGCAATGTTTTTGAGATGGCTTGAATCACACATAAATAAAAATGACAGCTCCTGTATATCCCAGAAGGCATGACAAGACTCATCAAAAATGTGAATTTACAATTTTAACTTGATTTTACTGACAATCAAGATATATATGAAGCAATATATATGAGTATATGAGAAGAAAAGTAAAAATGTAATGAAAAAGAGAGGTATGTGAAGGTTTTTGATTTAAAATTCTAATTTAATTTCAGAGCCCCTGCTTTTCATTTTATGTGTAAAAGCTTTAAAAGACAGTAACTGAATGCACTGCAATGTAATTCCATCAAAACACATAAACAAAGACAATTGGACCAGTGTTGTTCAATTAAAAAGAAAAAAGTTACAAATGTGTTTGAAACTCTTTTGAGATTTTATGACACTTAAGAGAATATGTTTTACTTACACATTCAGTGGCTGCCAGGCTGGCCACTGAGCTTTCATTTTGATGACTGTCAGGACATCATCCCCCTTTAATGAGAGCAATAGGAAAGAGAATTACAACGTTAACCAGATGAAAAAGAAATGCAGCTTGTTCATACATGGTTATGTTACAAAAGTAAAACTGAGGGGCGTGACTTTTTTTTTCTATGTTTCTTCTCTTTACATTATTTGTTTTCAAAGCAACCAAGACAAAAGTTTGAATCACATATAATGCTTAAAACAAGCACTATATTACCAAAAGTATTCGTTCACCCATCCAAATGATCAGAATCAGATGTCCTAATCACTTGGCCTGGGCACAGGTGTATAATAAAATCAAGCACTCAGGCATGCAGACTGGGTTGCTTTTAGGAGCTCTGTGAATTCCAGCATAGAACTGTTATAGGATGTCACCTGTGCAACAAATACAAAGTCCTAAATCTTCCACAGTCAACTGTCAGGTGTATCATGACAAAATGGAACAGTTTGGGAACAACAGCGATTTAGCCACAAAGTGGTAGGCCACGTAAACTGACGGAGAGGGGTCAGCGGATGTTGAAGTGCATAGTGCAAAGGGGTCACCAACTTTCTGTACAGCCTATTGCTCCAGAATTCCAAACTTCATGTGAACTTCAGATTAGCCCAGGTACAGTAGGCATAGAGCTTCATGGAATGGGTTTCCATGGCCGAGTAGCTGTTTCCAACCCACACATCACCAAGTCCAGTGCAAAGTGTTGGATGGAATTTTGGTGTGGGGTTGTTTTTGAGGGCTTGGCCCCAAACTCCAAGTGAAAGGAGCTCTGAATACTTCAGGATACCAAAACAATTTATAGAAATTCCATGCTCCCAGAAGGTTGGGAGCATCTTTCCCTTCCAATATGACTCCACCAGTGCACAAAGAAAGGTCCATAAAGACTTGGATGACAGAGTCTGGTGTGGATGAACTTGACTGGCCTGCACAGAGGCCTGACCTGAACCCGATAGAACACCTTTGGGATGAACTGGAACAGAGACTGAGAACCAGGCCTTCTTGAACAACATCAGTGTGTGACCTTACCAATGTGCTTTTAGAAGAATAGTCAAAAATTCCTATAATCACACTCCTCAACCTTGTGGACTGCCTTCCCAGAAGAATTGAAGCTCTGTAATAGCTGCAAAAGGTGGACAGACATCATTTTTGAACTCTTTGGGTTCGTAATTAAATTACACTTCAACTTATATGCGAGTCATGACAGGTGATTGAATATTTTAGGTAATGTAGTGTAAAGTCTCAAATACTTCAGACCATAGAAAGAGAACATGAGAACTCTAAGCTGATGTTCTGTCTTTTCAGCAACTTCAATTTTGGTTCTGCAAGGGCTTGAAATCCTAAGTAACAGCAGATGGTTATCATTAGTGTAGACTTGTTTTTTCCCTCATTAAAGGTACATTTCATTTGCAGATCAAGACAAATAAAAATATATGCTAGTGGTTCATTTGTAATTTTAATTTATTTAATTTCAGCATTAGGATAAATGACCAAAAAGATGCTTAAAACAAATTACCTTACCTTAGAAAAATGTTTTTCGTGTTGTTTTTCTCATTTTGTATTTCAGTTTGCTACTGACAATAACGCTGACAGCCATAAACAACATAATTGGCTTCATTGCTTTTCACATCCCAGAAACATTACTGACAGCTGGAAGTAATTGGTTGCATTTTGCTTCCATGTTCAGTTTTCCCTTACAGAGGAATTTGTTTTGATAGAAATAAAAATAGAGAGAAAGAACGACTGAAAGAAAGAAAGCGGACACTGTTTTGAATAAATTTATAAAGAATATGAAACGTGAAAAAATGTCCCCAAAAAACAAACACAACAGCAAAGAGCTTCAACAGGTTTTTGCTTTTCATTTAAATGGTAAAATCAGTCTCATAAGAGCAATAACATCAGTGCAAAAAGTCCAATGTTGTATCTGTATCCAATATTTCTATTTAGTAGTTGTTAAGCTGAAGCAACCTCGTTTAGTTTCATACTTGATTGTAATTTTATCCAATTGAGAAATAGAAAAAATAAACTTCCTTCTTGTGAGGGAGATGAAAAACCAGCCTGACATTAACTATTTCAGACGATAAATTGGAAGTGTATTATTCTTATCAGAAGCTCGTTGCTTTGGGAACCATTACAAGGAACTGTACCATTGAATAACATTTCTTTTTTAGGGCAGACTGTGTTCATTTCTGCTTCTGATTTCCTTGCAGCAATTCCTACAGTCAGCTCAACCCTTTTATACATAGAAATTTCCATATAGTACATCTTCTGCATGGCAGTTTATAATTTTGAGTTGTTTTTTTTCCAAGAGATTATTATCTTTCCAAAGCTTTCCCTTCTTGAAGTCAATATCTTAATCCAAGTCATTTTTTATCTCCATTTTGATCAAATCCCATTTCAGTGAGGAAAGAGCAGTTTGGAAGCATCAGCCTAACAACATGACAACATGCACTAGCAAATATAGCTGCTAAGACCTTTGGGCAGACACATACACAAACACAGATATTAAGTCAGAACTTAAGCACTCACATGAAGATTTCCTTTACACAGGATCAATTCCAATCTGATAAGTTTGCCATATCTGGGGATTTGAATCTGCATCTTTCTACATTCATAAGTTGTTTGAGCAACTTTTGAGTTTCACAAAGTTACATTAAATTATGCAAATCAGGAGTATTACAGAAGCAAATGGCCTCGTTCATCAGAAAATGCACAGCCTGAAACTTTCAGCTAGAATCTTTATCCTCAAATTCATCAGCCCTAAAACTTCAGACAGTTTTTACACTAATTTAAATTTCTGTAGGCCTTATGCATCACCCTTTTTTACTAGGCAAGTAAAGTGCAATTTTGATATTTAATGTACTGCATTATGTAAGGATTACATAAATCTAAAAGATCCCCATGCAGTTCACGATACCAGAGATTTCTTATGGACTTATTCAGGTATAAGTTTATGTCTCTTCTTTAAAAATGAATCTAACAAGATATTTTAATCTCTAGCAGTGTTAATGACACGCAATACTACAAAAACTCTAATTAAAGTCCATCTAATTTTAATTAAAGGAGCATTAATGGAAATGAAGTAATTGCATTAATCAGACATTGAAATTATCAATATGCACTGCTTTATACAGATGTTATGTTCTCATTAGAAGACCATCTGCGAAGAGAAAGATACGGTATTTTACCAATTATCCTTTTTTTTCTTTGGAAGATCAAGGTTTTGAAGATTTCCCCAGCACAGAGACCCTTCTTTAAAATGTTGTAGTTGTTTTTTTGTTTGTTTTTTTTCAGCGGCTCTGATGTTCGGAAAGCACAAATCCCCTAAACACCACAAAATTTTCAAAAATCTTGCTTTAAACACTGAAAACCTTCAGCTTTCTCTGCTAGAACAACTCATTTTGTCCGTATTTTTAAATAGGCTTTTTGCCTGTCAGTCCAGTCTGTGGTCCACCTGAACCCCCAGCTTTCTGACGCCTCCACTTTGTTTCCCATAATGGAAACACTGATGTGTTTATAGTTATCTAGAAACTCAAAATAGTTTGGTTTAGTCTTTCAAGTTCAGAATCACACTGCACCGTGCCACAAAGCAGTCCAGCAGTTCTCTGTACTTACTCTCCTGCCTACCACTACCACTACTGAGTGTCAGTCTATTTCTGCTGCTTTCTTCCTAAAGGGGAAACAGTGCTCTTGTGCTGCTGACAGGCTTCACACACATACAGTGACTGTTTATGCTTGCTAGCTGTTAAAAAGTGTGAAGCAGTAAAAAAAATAATAAAAAAAAGGTTAAAAAAATAAAATAAAAACACTCACAGTGCTCATTTGAAGGGGAATTTAATGTAAAAAGGCAATAATGTCTGCGACAGACTGGCAACGTGACCATGAGTGGACAGGATATGTTCTGGCAGCCCGTGTCCCCGAAAGGGACAAAACAGGTTTAGAAGATGATTGAATGAAGGCAATAATGTTTTAAATGCCAAGTCTAATGCAGTGGGAATAATGTTCTGTTTTGTTTTGTTTGTTTTTTTAGCTGCTACAGGAGTCGCGACAGCAAAGACAAAGGTCTAGTGCCAGATGTTATTTAAGACCTAGATTCTGACTGGACGAGATCTTGAACCTCCAGCCCTGGCAGTGCTAGCTTATGCTTGAGGTAAACAAGTACTTGTTGCTGCTGTAACCCCTTCATGCCTGACTTTATTTTCAATTATATAAACGTAACAAATTATATATAAACTGACTTAGCTAAAGATGTTTATATTTCTAGTGAACCCCATCATTTACTTTGGGATTTTCTTTTTTTAGATTATTATTTAGAGCAGGGGTCGGGAACCTTTTTGGCCAAGAGAGCCATAAATGCCACATATTTTGAAATGTAATTTGGAAAGAGCCATACAATAATGTAGTGTCCCTTCCCCACACTGAGGCACGGAGACTTAACCTCTTTTAAATTTCTTTATTCCGATTACTGCAGACCGCAACAAACGGCGTTCAATTAATTCAGCAACTCCTGAATCTCTCCCGCCGAGACGAGAGCGCTTCTCCCAACTTTATATTCCCCTGCTCCCGCTGCAGCCCTCCCATTTCCCTGATTCGGCCCACAGCTGAACCCCATTGGTCCAAACTACCTAACAACAGGCTGAGCGACAGAACTGAGGGCCAATCAGATCTCTGCTTGACGCGTTCAATGAACTCCAGAACTTTTAAGGCGGCCCAACAGCCATCCAACTCAGTCCGCGACAATTTGTTTAAAACTAAATATACAAATGAATGTGTGCATTTGATTTAATTTCAACATTTTTAAAGTACAATAAGTCTGTGGATTCTTTTTAATAACATTGTTATTCTGTTGCTAATAAATGATGAGTATTTCTCGTGGTGGTTTTGCTGATGGTCTAGTCTGGTTGATACGTGGTGAGTTTCTGCTTCATGCAGGCGTTGAGACTTTAAACGTGATCATAGGTCTGAATGTTCTGTAGATGTGACAAAGACTGCTCACATGCAGACGGGGAGCCAAACACACACTCACACGCTGCAGTGAGTGACGGGCAGCGGGTTTTACGTTTTTACAATCCCTGCGCGATTCACCTGCTGCCTGTCCCCACAACCCCTCACCCCCACCCTCTGCTTTCTCCCTCACACATCCCGTCCCCGCATCTGCGCGCTCTTTCTCAGAGACGGGAGCGCGCAGTTTTAGGCACGTCAATTCACAGGTTTCCAGCTGGTACAAACTCTGTGAAATAATAGATAATAGTAACTGATAGCGCTGGCGCAGATTTCTCTCTCTAAGCACTGCTACTACTGCGCGCCTCTGGCATCGCATCGCGCCCGAGAAGGACTGGACTAATGAAAAAAAAAAAGTATAATTAAAGATTTGTCTGCGAGCCACATGTGACCATCAAAAGAGCCATATATAGCTCGCGAGCCATAGGTTCCCGACCCCTGATTTAGAGTAAAAGCCACTTTCAGTTATTAGTTACTCCATGTTGATGCAACCTGTTCTACACTGATTCATCTATCACAGCTGTTGGCACATTCTCAAAGACAACAGTATTAAAAAAAAGGTGCCAAAAACATTGCATTATTGCCATTTGGCAATGATACACAAATAATATGATTGATTATAAATCCTATGTTTGATGCATTTCCAAATATTTCAAGCATCATACAATGATTCAGTATCAAATTCAGTTTGAGAGGGTATACCATAATTTCTTTCATGTGACAATATATTGCACAAGTGAAAGATGTTTAAAGACATGTATTGTGCGTGTTATTAAATACTTCCAAGTGCAGAAAAATACAGACCAGTGATAAGGTAGCACCGCCTGGGCTGGAGATTTGGGATCGGATCCAGTCAGAATCTAGTTGCGTCTTAACATTTGTTTTATAGTCAAATTTAAACATGCATGTAATCAAAGTAAAAAAAAAAAAATAGGGACCAATGAAAGCACAGATTAAAATGTTTTACTGATAGTGCTCCTTGAATTTAATCATAACCTTGAAGTATGAATACTTTCAGGGAACACTACAGGGGCTGTAAGAAAAAATTTAAGAAATCACAAAGTAAATCAATTTAAAAAAAAAAGTTAATAATAATCACTATTATATTAACTAATGTGGGTATTTGCGTGAGGAGGACATGTTCATTTAAACATGTTGGCCTCTCAACACGAAAATGGGTAGAAATAAAATTTTACAAATGTTTAACTCAGAGCACCATTAACCATACATCACACTTACCCTGTGCTAGAACTGTTTTCCAATATTTTTAAATTGCTCCAATAAATTCATGTGTCCGAGAACCGCAATCACTCCCAACAAAACAGGCAACTGTGCAAACAAAAAAGTAACTGCAAATAAAAAGAAATGCTAAGATTATCAACCGCGATTGCAGCCAAAAAGTAACTGGAAAGAAGATAAGCGATAGTAGTAAAACAAAAGGAAAAAAGTAAATAAATACAAAAAAGAACCAATCCAACAAGTGGATTTGCACTTTTTTTCTGTGCGATGGCGGTTATTTGTAGCGTTTCTTTGTATTTGCAGTTACTTTTTTTGTTTGCACAGTTGCCATTTTTGTTTGCATTTAATATATTTTTTTATTTTTTGCTGCTATAGAATGCGTACTGAAGCACAGTCCTCTCAAAGCATCAGTTAAAAAGCTATGGACAATGTAAAGCACAAATTATTAGTATGTTTTCAACATAAATCCATTCATCTGATTAATCTTTAATTTGCATGATTTTTTTCATGCCTCATTTAAATACCAATAAGCTGTAAGTGAATGTGATGTCCAACTCCAACAAGGCCAAGTCATTCCTGCTGAGGTAGAATTGACCTGTCGCACTCCTTCACACAGAGGATATTAGCCATGAAATTGGCTCACAGCATACTGATGCTAAAGTCTTTCAATGCTGCCTCAGCGGGGTAATATCCAAGTAGTACATGATTCTCCCAATGGCACCCAAAACCTTAGCAACCCTCACTTCTTTTCCTTTTCTTTCTATTACCAGGACAACTGTGCTCCGTAGTTACATCACAGGCCCATCAGGGAACCATCTGCTCCTCAGAGAACACTTTAATTCAGTGTGAAAAATTGGCGTGTCTTGATGGAGGATTTATTAAAGGATACAGTTGAGAGCCATCACTCTTTTACTTTTTTTAACCATATATATTTAAATCTCTGATTGGGCTGCGCAGGGTTTTTTTCCAATTTAATTTGTGGAAGCTCATGACGAAAATTCAGAAAAAATGAAAAAAAATAAAAACTCAAAGTCCTAAGAAGTAAAAGTTTCTATGCGATTCTCAATTGTAAATGGTATGGAACTTCATTTTTTGTTTTTAAAGAACTTTTTTTTTTTTTGCTAATATTTTTTATAGCAGCAACACTGCAGCATAATGTTTTGAGCTATCCCAATAGCAAAAAGTGTCACCCGTCGTCACAAAGCTGCTGTTGAATACAAGTTTCACGGAAAGCACAAAGATAAGTGGCTTTTGCACCACGGTTTCAGGGCTTTTTTGTTGTTTAGGTGGGGTTGGAGATTTTTTGAATTCTTGTGTGGACTACACAAAGTAACCTTTGCTCTTTCTTTAGTCAAGTCTTTCACTGACTTTTTGCTCCAGGCAATCTATACCGTCCCAGTGACCATTTGACCCCAAAGTGCAGTTCCTTTGGCTAGTGTGATGGCTCCCCATGACTCAAACATGCGAAGGCTGGTTGTAGAGAGGGGGATATTCTTGGTTCAGCGGACACTAGCATGGTACACATCAGGTCCAATCACTAAATGTACTGGGTAAATTCTCCTCAGCTGTGTTGTTGACACCTTATGTTGAGTGTCATTTGCTTAAAATGGCTTAATGCTTCTTGTAACTCTTCAAGCCAACCTACAAACTTCAGTTTGCATTATCCTGTACAAAGCAAACCTTACTGTAAAACATAATATTGCTTTCTGTGGGACATCAGCTTTCTACAAGCTCAACAATCTTTAATTTATGGGGTTTGTGAGACAGTCACTCCACTCAAGTCTATTTTTTTATGCACAATGTTAGCACTGGCCAGAGAGAGGTGAGAGAAAGTGAACAATCATGCTCTAGCTTAGCTCAGTTTGTCAGAGACTACCTTGTGTAAATAGTCCTTTAGGGTCTACTTCATCCGATACCAGTTGGTTTGTGCCATGAGGATTGCACTGTAGTTGCATATTTATATAGGATTCTTCCCGGCCAGACTGATTCTTGGTTTCCATAGTATCTCCAACAACCAAGATTACAACTCAAGTTTTCTCTCACGGCCCATGATTCCTACATGTTCGCCTCTCCTTACCTTTGCCTCTGCACTGCCTGCCAATCAGATTCAAGAACAATGCTACGGTTCCCAACTCACAGACCATTCTCCTGCCATTGTACCTTCACCTTCTATTGACACACAAGTTATTGACCGACACACATTCCTCAACTTTGCGTTTCCCAGGAGGAAAAGGATCAGTGTGCGATTGTGCAACTAGTGTCCTTTAAAGAACTACACAGTATAGAATGCACTCCATCAATGGATGGTGAAAGTTAATTCCCCTGCAACAGACTGTTCCTCCTCTTCACTCGTGTCTTTTTTCATGCCACTTCTCTCCCCGGCAGTGCTCATCATCACTTGTGGGTCGGAGTACTAAACTGCCACGTCTGCTCCTGCATCTGCTGTTCACTGACTTTAGCTAGCAAAATATAAACTCTTTCTAACATGTTTGTCAATATATTATGGGGAGAGAGGCATTTACTCCTTCCATTTGCCACAAGATCAGTCATTGCTTCTATAGCATTCTCAAGTGCAGGTGCCTTTGCTGTAGTGCACCTCTACAACCCAAGCCAGCAGCTGGTGCACAGGAACACTATGTCATCACAATTAGCAAAAGAGCCATTCTTTGGAGCAAAATGTACTCTGGCTTGGTCCTTTTGCTGTTCTATGTGTGGCTCACAAAAAAACTCTGGTGTGGTTCATTGCAGTATTAAAGCCTATCCAGCGGACCAAAGATCAGTCATAAATCAATTTAATTTCAGTGCTGAGCATTACCAGTAAAACAACAACCTAAAGACAGATGTGTTTTCTTGTGCTGCTTAGATTTAACACTAAGATACTCCATTCTCATTTTAGTTCTGTCAGCGAAAGGGAGGAAAAATATTAATTTTGCATAAATAATTGTCATCATGTCCTGGCAAATGTAATGACCCTTCTATTAGTAATACTTGATTTGACACTTACAATTGAATGTTAGGAAAAGACTGGAATTCACAAGTATTATTCCAAATAAGGAACCGTTAGGAACAGAGTTAATGTGGTCATGTCCTGTTTACCTCTCAGGGATATGTAATAGAAAATGTAGAAAAAACATTGAACATTTTCTCTCTACAGGCTCACCTACAGTCTACAACTTTGATGTGTCCTGTGAGCCACATTCAGGCTTGCCCATTTTCAGCCCATATCCACCAGTAAGGGCAGTTTGGTAAGAAAGCCTTAGTTTAATATTTTCCTTCATGATGTGGAAGCTCATTTTATCTCACAACCATAATTTCTTAGAACACATTCAATTACACACTTACCCAAAAGCTTTATTTAAAATAAAGTTTGTCTCAAGAATGATCACAAATGTTTATTTTTTTGTTGTTAAACTTATTTTAGTAATTTAACATGAGATTTTCATAAACCATTCCTAATCAGCATAAATAACTTTTTAAAGCAAATTCTTTTCTTTTTTTTTACAATTTTAGAAGACAAAGGCATCATATCATGAGTGAATAAAAAAATCATATTTAGGACTGTTATTGCTTTGTTTGCCAAGTGTCTTCTCTTTTCAGATTTAAGTAACAACTATTTTTAGGTAATATAAATTATAAACTATTTGAACCATTTTTCTCTAGAAAAATGTATTGTAAAAATTAAAAGTTGTTCAACTTTAAGCATATGCCTTCATGGCTAATCAGCTTTGACTGATACACACAGGTGATTTTTGCAGAGTTTTATGCTGAATGCCCTTCCTGACTAAACCCTGTATTGTCAGGGCGACACAATAGATGAATATTACTTTTTATTTTATTTTATAACAGGTATAATGGAATGCAAGACTAAGGTTCTTAAATTCTCTGAAAATTAATTTACTGTACTTCATATCGATTTGACACAAAAGCAATACACCATGACTGAACAAAATCGTTCACTTTCACCGGATAAAAAAAAAACCATTTTCTTAAAATTTCCTGAAGCTTTTAAAGCACCGGTATCAAGACAGAACCATCTAATCTTCTAAAGTAAAAACACCTTCCAACCCGCAGGCTGGCATTTCCAGCTTTTACTGTGAAGAACAAAATGAGTTCTCACATCAGTTATCTAAGCATCCACCTGCTACCCAGGAAATAGTCTTTATTAGAAATGATTGGTCTGACCTCTGTTTTCTGAATGTTGTCTGACTGACATAAAATGTGCCATGTCATTCAACGTATTTGAAAATTGTTTTACACAAGGGCACTGTGTTCTTCAAAATGTCACCACTTCAGAATATTTAATTACCTTATGGCAAGGAACAAATTAAAATACTGTATGTGAGGTGGTGGGGGCTCTACTTCCTAAATTAATTTACTTGTTTTATAATAATTATTTTAGTGTACAGCACTTTGTGTTACCAGATATGAAAAGAAGTATAAAAAAAAGATTGATTTGATTTCTTTTTTATTTAAAAACCCTTTTAAAAATAGAAAATCAATTAAGTATTTGTTTATTAAACACTTCTCTTAATCTATTTTTTAATATTTTGATCCTTTTTTATTGGAGCGTTTCTTCACCACAGACACTGCTGTGGAAACCAGCATCTTTCTCACTGCAGGCATGAAAGTTGTGAGGAAAAACACAGCAAACATTGGTGCTGGGGTTTCTTACAGATCCTTGCGTTAATCTAAACTTGTGTAAACATAAAGCTGAAGTGAAAGTTAATCAGTGTCCTTTTGCCTCTTCTGTGTGCATGCCAATTTTGCTCTAACTGGAACATGGACAACAATGTTTTACCTTTAATTATTACCTAAAAAACTTTTTGGAAATTGGGTCAAAGTATCAAAACACAGTTTTGTATTTAAGGGAAAATACTCCCCAGCACAGCACAATTATGAGTTGTTTCTGCTCCTAAGCCTAAGCTGTAAATGGTCTACAGCAGCCTTTTCCCAGGGTGAGATAACAGCTCTTCTTATATGGTAATCAAGGTACCATGTAGGAATCTCAGATCTGTCTGTTGTAGAATGTACTCCAAACTATTAATAGACGTAAAAAATTGCTTCCAATTTCCAATTGGATGCAAGCTGGCTGTTATCAGCGCATAGCGTGAAAAGCTTACAGAGCCTTCAGGTGTTAATTAAATCTCTTCTGACATCCCCATATCCTACCCTGCAGAACAGGCAGCAGTTCAAATATTGCGTAGGTGCATTCGCTTCAATTGCACCAATCTCACTCCAAAGAAGACAGGGGAACATTCCACAGACAGGACAGGAAATAAGGTGACAGCAGATTCTTTCCCGTTTAAAGGCAGATGAGTTTGTGAACACTGAGTACTCCTCTGAAGAGCTGTGAATTGATTTGCTGACCATGGTTCTCCTCAGTGGCAATCTCTTAGCTGTGCGGTGCAGTCTGGGAAGCCACAGTTCTGCCTGGCACACTCATTCATCAAGCAGTCTGAGCCTTTATACAGGCAACTCCAGCAGACCTGGGCCCAGGGCTAAGGGATATTATTAGAGATGAATTGAGGTAACAGCTGTTGATGACCCAGTTCAGAGTGTCTGTCATTCTCTAAGCTGTTCTTCCATTTTATTAACTTTAATTCTTACCCCCATAATTCATGCTTTATAAAGAGGTCAATGGCAGCTTTGGTTAGTTGTGCTGCACTGCAGTATATGTAGTTTGCTTCAAAAGGATCTGCAGCTGGGAAAAAGATTTTTGATTTAAAAGCAGGTATACACTGAGCCACAAATGTTCTTACCACATGTTAACATGTGGCTAAAGCATAGGGGGGGATCATGATCCCCATACAAAATATATGCTTAAAGCATTAACTCTTGAACTGCAGTGCACCAAAATACATACAGTATGACTTCCAACAGGAAAGAAAATTTCAATTGAGACCATGTTAAATCTGCCAGAATCTTCACAGACATGATATATATGAATCGACTTTCTCTTACCTTTTCCCCTTGTTTTACTTTAAATGAATTATGTCTTCATCTTCGTGGGCGTACATTTTTCTGCTTACTTGCCACAAACAAATGTGTGACACCAAATATTCTTTATCATTTCTCAAACTCCATGTTTGTGTTTTAGTGTAGACAAACATTCACAAACATCTAATTTGCTCTCTAGTTCCTCTTGGTCATAACCTTATATTTTAAGACCTTTCTTAATGCCAAAAGACAGCTAGTTTACTGATGACAGTGTAAACAACTATTTTGCTGCTATTGCTAACAGCTGTTGTTAATAATTGCAAATTTTCACAGCTGCGTAGATATAATTAAAGCATACTGTAGGTGCAACAATCAAAAAAAGGAGACTAAAGGATAGAATGACGGAAGGCACTGGGAGGATTTAAATCATCACCACAATACTTGTTTTTTTCTTTGATAACATACTTTCAAATCATGTATTACAATCCTCAAGACCAAGAGAAAACTTTTGTAAGACCATTGGAGAAGACACAAAACAAAAAAAATTGATACAAACCTCTTTTTTTGTTTTTTGTTTTTTAGCAATTTTTAGTGTTCATTGCACGACGTTCACCTTTTAGCATGTCCCTTCAAGGGTCTCTATAGCAAATGAGCTTTTACCAATTCGCACATGATGGTTTGGCAGAGTTTTATACTGGATGCCCTTCCGGACACAACCCTGTAGGCAGGCCCAGACTTGGGGGGCCCCTTGTGGCTACACAGTTCGGAGGCAGTAACGTGAAGGGTCTTGCCCAAAGACCCTCACTGGATGAAGCTCATCACGCCGGCTGGGAATCAAACTCTGATTTCCCATGTGCCCACCCTGAACTTCACCTTTACTGTTTTATCATTACAACTTACTTTTTTACGACGGAGTATTAGGGCCACAAAAAAAAAAAAAAATTAGAGCCACCAAAAAAAAAAAAAAGTAAAATTACGAGATTTTATCTCGTAAATTTAGGAGATAAAAACTCGTAAATTTACGACTTTTTATGTCATAAATTTACGACTTCAAATCTCATAAATTTACGAGAAAAAAGTCGTAGATTAAGGAAAAAACACCGAAGTTGTCCGTTTATCGGAACCTAGCTTGAAGATGAAGTATGTGGAGCCTTTTGTGAAGCTTCATTTCCGGATTATTATAGGTGTAAAACAAAGAGATTCTGAACCTTTTGGCGACTCAAAATCAGATTATTTTCCGTGTAGCAGTCTTTCCGGGGTTCAGTGTCAGTAAAGCGGAGTTTAATATATAAAATAAGGAGCTCAGAGACACGTTTGGGTGTAGACAATCGCTGCAGCCTTTATTCTCCTTTTCATTCACATATCCTGAAGTTCATTTGTCTCATTACGTCATGAACCTGTCATCCCAACACCAATGCGGAAGTAAACAGTCTTACAAACGCCCCCTCCTGCAGATGAAATGTCCCGTTTCAGAATAAAACAATAAAGAGGAATGAAAATAGTGTTTTATATTGGCTTTGGAACGTTGAAAATGCCAAAAAAAAAAAGTGCTCCTCCTTTTGTGTGACGGAAGCGTCCCACAGACGTAGAGTCTTGTCTTTGGTGGAGGAAGAAAGGATTCAAGCAAACAGCTGCAGGGACACCGACGACGGCTTCATCGGGCTGCAGAGATCCTGCAAACCAACCATCAATAAATAAAACTTTAATGAATCGTAAATCAAACAAATGACCTTCCAGACATTTGGAACGTTATCAATAAACATTCAGCTCACCTGTTCAACAAAGTTTAGTCGGTCTTCTCTGCGGCTGCACGGCGTTCACCTGCTGCTCTGCATGCTCACTTCCACTGTAATCTCCTAAAATTACGAGTTTTTTTCTCCTAAATTTACGAGTTTTTATCTCCTAAATTTACGAGTTTTTATCTCCTAAATTTACGAGATAAAATCTCGTAATTTTACTTTTTTTTTTTTTTTTGGTGGCTCTAATTTTTTTTTTTTGTGGCCCTAATACTCCGTCGTACTTTTTACAGTTTACATGGAACATTTAAATATTTACGCTTAAACATGTAGAACCCATATTTGTCAGACAAAAAGGGGGAAAAAGGAATTTGGAAGACAACCTGATTTCTGTTTTTTTCAAACTTTCCTTTATCCCTGTAAGCCTTCATCTTGGTGTTTTTCCATGATGAACATTGAGAGAAAAAGAATAAGAAATGAATCCAAATGGTTTTCAATCTGCATGTGGCAAAATATGTTTTATAAAAATGAAAGACTGGGCTTCTTTCTCCTCAGTGAATCTATGGTTAAGGTAAGAATGGGATACCCCATCTGCAAACAAATCGCTGTAGCAGACAGCCACTAAGCCAGCCTAAGCTTTTTACCAGCTCTCAGCTGGCCTGGACTCGGCACCCAGTCTTTAGCATGATCCAGCAGCATAACTGCTATTTGAAAAACCCACCAGAAACCAGTTCAGCACCCTCAGACATTTTTTTTTTTACTTACAATCTATTTTTTCAAGCCAGAGTACACTGTAAAGATAATGACATTTAGGAAAAGATTTTTGCCTGGCATCTACCCCACTTCCTTTTTTGAGTAAGGGTTTTTCACCAAAGTGTTGACTTGTTATTAGTATTTTAACGCTTGGTCCCCATGGTTGTCAATCAGTTTATGTCTCCTTCAACTCTTTGACCTCTAAATGGAAAAAAATAGACTTGCCGTCCCAAACGAACAAAATGATATGGAGATTGCAGTGCATAGTGGGCCTGAAAGGCATGGTTTCATTTACGTAGGGGCAGCGGAGCAGGCACCACTATTACTGACAACAGATTTATCAAGGCCAGCTCATGAATAAAGGATCAAGATATTTATTATAAAGTTTATTGCATTTATCTGCCCTTGATTTACTGGAAGTCTAAAGAAAATAAGTTTTTTATTGAATTGTCTAAAAGTTCAGAACCATCAGCCTCTTGAAAAAAAAATGATGAATATTGTGCACTGCAGTATCACAATCATCTCAAATGATCTTTGCAAAAACTAAAGAAACAAGTATATAGTGCGTAATGCCAAATGTTCATTATATTGGTGAGAAGTCATTTGCTTGTTAGCCTGGAAACACAAATGATTTGTTGAAGCAAATGGAAAGCTTTTTGCCTTTAACTGTGTGTGAGATGCCTCTGAGTAACATTGTCTTCTGAACATTTATGGATAGGTTGAATCTATTCATGTTGGACAGGTTTATGTGTGAAATGAAAGACCATTTAATTTTTCTGGTCCAGTCCAGAGGTTCTCAACATTAAACTGTAATGCACAAAGTAAGAATAATGTGAGCAAATTAACTTTCGTCCATGAAGATGAACATAAAGACGGTTCAACAGTCAAATAGAAATCATCTGCATTCCCCCAGAAAGACAAAAAAAGCGATAAAACAGGAAGTTAAAATAATATCATACAGGCTAAAACAACAGGCCAAACAGTTACAAAGCACAGAATACACTTTAAGATTGCCAAAATAAATCGGTCTGACAAGGTCTAACAAAAAAAAAAGATGCCTCAGTCAATAAAGTTTAAAATGAATGATCTCAAACAGAAAATACTATTCATATACAGTATTTTGTAATAGGTTAAAGGCTCATGGTCGGGCTACTTTAAACATAAAAATATAGATGAAGAGTTACGAAAAATGCACTAAGTAAAATGTCCTAAAGACTGATCAAGGTTTTTATGTAATTACTAACATCAGACATTTGTGTTAAGATTTCTTTCAACACTAGTAGACAGACAGACAGACACTAGTTGTCATTTATTTAGATATGAAAATTATTAGGTTAAGTGTTTAACAAAAAAGTTAACCAAAACTGGAATAAAAACCAACACTGTTTGCCCACCTGAAAACTGTAAAACTTTTCAGATCTACAGCAGAGTTTGCAGTAAGAAAACTTTTGATTGTTCACTGGAGTGCTGATGTCAGACATAAATATTAAATTTTATTAAGAAAGGGATTTGCCATTGAAAAATTGACAATAAGTTACAAGAAGGAAACTATTTTATTATTTACATTGTAGTGGACGAGTGTGTACTATATACATATCTTTACATGATGTGCAGAGGGAATGATAAAAATAGTTTCTGTAAGGAGAGATCAGTGAACCGTTAAGGCATTCTGCAGGACGCAGCATGCTGCTTACAGTTTCACTTATTTAGTTTAATGAGTTTCATTTTAAGTATCCAAGAAAATATGTCATCTTCTTACAAGAAGCTGAAATTTATGATTTAAAAAGTAGAGTAAAAACGGAAATTTCAGAACAGTTTTTTTCCCATCCAGCTGTTTGTTTTTTCATTGTTAGAAAGAAATGTCAAACAGTGTTGAATAAAATGTCGAAAAAGAATGTATTTACAAAGTCACCACAGTGAAATAAAGCTGTTTTAATCTCCGTTATTCAGAGTGCTATTCAGAATGTAATTTTAATATTTTGAACAAAACTGTAAATAGAAATACACACATCATCAAGTGCTTTAAAAGAAAAAAAAGGGGTGGGATCATACAAGATTTCCCTTCAACCCACTCCTTTTCAAGCACACGTCTTGTTATATCTATTTTAAACTTGTGTTTATTTTTATTTGTGTTTGGAATAAAGAAAATTGAAAATTGAATGTTTTAAAACAGAGAAGGTAACCTCACTCCAAAGCCTTAGATTATTAATGGTCTGTTAAAAAAAAGTCCAATCACAGAAGCAAACCTTTGGCTAATGAAATAATTGCAGTGTTTTAATCTCATCTTTACACAAGTATATAATGTCCAGAAGGTAACAGCATGTAGCATTATTTATTTGAAATGCACTATTTGTATAAAGCTTTATTTTACTTACTTTAACTAAATCTTTCTTACAAATGCATGCCTGGAAGGAAAAAGTTTAAAATAGTAACGAATAAAAACTAACCTTTACTGATCTATGCTATAATGCTGTTTTGGATTGATTTGCTAAGTTCATTCCAATGCTTGGAAATGACATGAGACAAACTGAGGGAGATTCTATAGATCAGAGACACAATTTCATCCTTTTTTACTAGACGAAGAAGTTTTTGTCTTGTGGCACAAAACCTTCATTCATTTGATAAGAAAAATGTGTTCAGACCTTTGCCTTGTCGTTTAGTTGGTAGCTTCAATTCTCTTTCTTTATTTTTGGGAAAAAAAGAAAAAAAATGTTTTATTCCTGTGGGTTCTTTTTTTGTTTGTTTGTGATTAGGTATTCAGCAATGTCATTGCTCCATTCCAGCTAACACACACACACACACATATATATATATCTATATATATATAGATATATATATATAGCTTTCATTTATCTTGTCTATTTCTCTAGCATTTTAATGACTGTTCCCCAGTTATACCAGAAACTTCTTCAAACAGCATTTT
The DNA here is from genome assembly GCF_053564925.1 of Oryzias latipes. Classification (NCBI taxonomy): domain Eukaryota; kingdom Metazoa; phylum Chordata; class Actinopteri; order Beloniformes; family Adrianichthyidae; genus Oryzias; species Oryzias latipes. The sequence continues at coordinate 26,694,280 of NC_136239.1, forward strand.
ACATGATGAAAATCTGTTCCTACACAAACACATATTTTAAAAAAGACACACAGAGATCTGAAAGAAAAGATGAAGACCGTTTTATGGATTGTAAAAAAAAAAAAAACCAACATAACCTATATTTTCCCATCTCTTGAGGTTACTTGTCTGTGAAGATGGGACAAAAATAAATGAATAAACTGCAATACTTACACCAATTTTCCTGACATAAGATGTCTTCAAGTTCTGGCAAGCTAGTATTTACACAACACTTATTAAATTTAAGGACAAAAAACAAAACCGACAGCAAAAAAACGCAAGATGAATACAAATGTAAATGAATTGCTTCTTTGTACACAACTACAAACACACACATTTACAGCTGCTCATTCAGTCCAAGTCGGTGACCCAAAGGAACCTTCACATCTACTTTTCTCTTCCCACGCTCCTCACTGCAGGCCTCCCACTTTAAGCAGGAAGACATTACTGTTCTCACAGCTAAAGTGAACAAGCACCAGAAATGCAGAAGTTGAATAGTAGGTTAACAGTTTATTCCATAATGCTTGTACTTCTTCTTACTCATTTCTTGACTTTTTTTTTTTTGTAGCAATAATTACAAAACAAAATCTGGTGTACCAGTCACACTAAAAATGTACTCTAAGGGCATCTTAAAAAATGCATAATTGTCTTGAGAAAATAAAAGCTGTACACCTAAATATTCAGTTAATAAGACATAATGTCTCCTTCTGGCTGAAGAGTTAGAGTTTTACTTGCTGCACAGTGGCACAGCTGTGGAGCTCTTGATAATAAATGATTCTGTAAGCGTCTGTACTGTGCAATAATGAAAAACATCCCACACTGTGAGAGGAAATAAAACATTCTATAATCCTTCTGAAGTTCTGGCCTGGTCGCTGGTCCATGGAGAAAGTCTCATTAAACTTGTCATTAATGACACACTGAGCTTCTGTAAGGACTGAATGCACACATATGTACTGTATGTATGCATATATATATATATATATATATATATATATATATATATATATATATATATATATATATATATATATATATATATATATATATATATATATACACTGTATATATGTGTGTGGGTGGGTGTGTGTGTGTATGTGTGTGTATGTCTGTGTGCGTGTATGTTTTGTTCAAACAGAAGGGATGAGAATGAACCTTGGCGTCAACCCAGGACTGCTAGTTCATCTGATAAAAGCTGTTTCACTTCACACATCAAACATTACAGCACATCTGTTTACAGTTGGGGAAACCATCAGAGCCAAATAAAAGCAGCGTTCTCAACCCAGTATTGCTCTTCTATCTGTTTTTGTTTGTGCTTCACAAAACCTCATTTTTCTGCTTTCAGACATATAGATTCAGTCTGTGGTGAATATAGGTGCTTTGAAAAACATACAGACAGGTTAATATCTTTAGAAATAGACCTTTTTCACACTTCCGCATTTTTCGACCGGAAATACGTCAATGACGTGTAAAACAACTTCCTGTTAGCGTAGCAGCAGATATGAAGAATGGCAGAGTCGAAGAGTTGCAGTCTCTGTTGCGTTCCAGGCTGTTCGTCTTCCAACCAAAAACAGCCTTACCTTTCATTTCATTATTTTCCTGTGGATCTAAACCTGAAACCCAAATGGATATAGGCGATCCGAAGAGATGAAGGGCATAGTTTTAATGTAAACACAGGTAGCACCCTCTGCTGCCGGCACTTACTAACTTCGCTCCGGGATTGTGGTGCGGCTGCGTCGTTCGTCGCCTGAAGAGTGGTGTTGCCCCGAGTATTATCCCTTGGAACAACTTTACTGATCCTTTGAGAAGGGAGTCAGAATATGACAGAACCTCAAATGTCAGGCTATGCAGCTAAGCTGTGAAGATACTAGCGACATGGTGGCTAAGCTAAGACAGTAAAGATGGATCACGACTACGTGACACACCCACCTGCAGGTAAGGTTGTTCATAATGTGTTTGGTTAACGTTAGTCAACTATGTGTACCGTTATTGGATACATGCATTTCTACCTGAACAAATTAATATTTATAATAAAAGATGTTCATGCTCTCACCTATTTTAATTACATGTATTTAATCACTTTTGAGCATTTTGTCATTTTGTAATTTCCTTAACAAAAATAAATGAAATGTATTTGTAATTAAATACTTAACATACTTTTCAAAACATGATTACTGTGTTGTGTTGAAAGGTAGCATTAATATATTAAGACTGATTTTTAATTTCTTTATCTTCACAGGTGCTCTGGATGAGGCTTTGGATTACATCCATGACTTAGAAGCCAAGTTCCTTTGCTGGAGCCAGGAGACGATGTCATGGCGGACAAAAGTTCCTCGTTCAAGATCTCCTAACTGACATTGGATCTAAGATCATCATTCCACCTTTTAAGCTTTCAGCTCAATTCAGCAAGGAGGAAACAGAACAAACCGCAGCCATCACCCGCCTCAGAATTATGGTGGAAAGAGTGATCAGTAGGATAAAGTCCTTCCACATCAGGAACTCTCTGTGCCGCTCACACTGATGGGCAGTGTGAATCAGATCTGGCTTAACCGCCGTGTTTTGGCAAATTATCATGGACTTTTTTGTTTTGAAGAGTGAATTAATGTTTGGTATGTAAATAATGTATAATGTGCAAATAGTATGGAAAAATTTAGTGTTTCCACATATTCTTAAAATCTAATTAAATATAATTGTTATATTCGTAATATTTTTCTGTTGAAATGTGACTGACTACACAAAAAAATTAGATGAACAAATAAAACAATTTTGGTCAAAATTGTGCCTCGTTTAATTTTTTGGTATGCAAATAACATCAAACATTTACAATAAAAAATAACATTACAGATCAACAGTAAGACAGAAGGCTGAACTGATTGTTAAAGACAAGATAAGTGTAATTTAAGGTATGCATTCATGCATTTGCCACAATATATATCCAAGTTCTCTTTCATTCCATCTCAGAAACCCATCCAACACAACCATGAGAGGTTGGGGCTGCACCTGGCATAATCTGCTTCCAGATGCCATCATATGGATCTGGCTGTGGTCCTACACAAGAGAAACACAACACACAAAAGTTAGACATAAGTGCATAACTACATTTCAATTTAATTCATTATATCTGCTGTAACCATAATTTGGTTAGTCATAAGATTAAAAAAAAAAAAACTTAACTTGCTCACAAAGCAACAAAAAGTTAATCACCTGTATGCCTTGTACAGTGTGGACCTCTGACCGTCCCTGCCAACTGTTTTGGGTTTTTGCACCATCAGCTCACTAACCGGTTCAGGATGGATTCCCTTATAAGTAAAAGGCAGAAAGCAATTAAAGTCTGTAGTAACTACTTGGGGTGTTTTTATAATAATTTAGAGTTGTTATGGATACACATACGTTCTTAAAAAATAATGACAATATGATCACAAACCCACCTGTGCCATCTTTGCAAGCCACTCGTGCAGGCCAGGGGGGTGGAGCAGCCTGCAGACCCAGCTGTGAATAATGTGCGGTCTGGAACAGGATGGCAACTATGTGATTGCAAAATCCTTTAGCAGCCACACAACTGCAGACGAAAGCTTTCAGGTTGGCACTTTCTGCGTCCAGTGATATCTAGACACAATAAATTATATAGGTTAAAATTAGGACATACTTATGTTGCTACATCAATGTTCAGAATGACATGAAACTATAACTGTCAATAGGGTGACCAGATTTGAGTTTGTAAAAAAGAGGAGTGAAGTGAGTTTGTGAGATATTTCATCGAGAGTAATTGGTGTTCAGAGCTGCATACATGAAGCAAATATAATTACATTTCATCTATGTTCAATGTTATTTTATTATATAAGTATCAAAAGAGAAGACATGTCCAGGAAAAGAGGACTTCTGCTCACCATACTTTCAGAAAAATAATACTAGTAAGTGAAGAAAGTGCCGCAACCGCAGCAAAATGAACACGCATACGGGCAACTTAACATTTCTTATTTACAGCTTCACCAAATTTTTGGGTGTTATGTTAATCTCATGCCTTTTCACTTAAACATACACACAACATATTCACTGCGATGCCTTATATTACAAATTAATAACACCAGGATTTACAGTTGACGTAAACACACAGAGTTACCGGTGATGCGGCTATGGCTAAAGCTAGCTGAAGCTTACCTTGGTAATGGTGGATAAACTCTTCGTGGACGAATTTATATCCCATGTCCAATTTGTTTCCTTTAGTGGACGATTGCATCTTCACACTCTTCATCACATCGGTGCTGGTGAACTTCGGAACACAACTCAGGCTCTTCGAAAACACTCTAGGCTCTGCCATTCCTCCGCCAGCGAAGCACAAACCGGAACTAGGTTTACACGTTGATGACGTACTTCCGGTTTTTGCGAAAAAGGTCTAATGCTTTTGCTCAATAAAGTCAATCCAAGCCACAAAAGCAAAACAGTATGTAGAGCGCAAAAAAATGTAGATATTAGTTTGGCATGACAGTGATCTTAATCAAACTAAGGAAACCAGCTGTCAATTGTCTTAATTTACAGCTTCTAGTTTAAATATGTCAAAATTTCATCTTTTAATCTTTGTAAAAGTGTTCCCAGTGACCATTAAACGTGATTATGCCATTTTTAGCCCAAAATGTAAAAAAAGAACAGACATTTTCGAGGACATAGTTTCTGCAGAGAAGCAGTAGTTGATTCGAAAATCACCTCTGAGATGAGGGAGGGCTACTGTTCACATGCTCTCCTGCTAGCTTACAGCCCCTGACAAACCCATCCTAACATTATAGGTGCAACAAAAATGGCAAGCAATATTGGAGGTATCCAGCTTTACGGTTTTGAGTCAGATGCCAGTTCAGACAAGGAAAACAAAGAAGTAAATGAATCTACAAATTGATGCATCAGAATGGAGCGGAGCAGGGAGCTTGTGGCCTGCCCTAGTAGTTTTTATGTATCACCTACAAGCTTTTTTTTTCTAATGGCATTTTTTTATCTGCTAATGATTAATAACCATTTGAATAAATAAATACTCAAAAAAGGAATTTTAAGGTCAACTTTCTCTATATATGTCCTCCATTGTATGAAAAATGCCTCAAAAACCTGTTAAAAACACAATTTTCATTAGAATGGGTCTTTAAATAAATGATATCCTGAAGAAACAAATCATAAAATCAACCATTCTAGTAGGTGACCTGTTAAGGGTGTACAGCACCTTCACTGAACAGTAGCTGGTTTGGCTCCAGCAACCCCATGACCCCGAAAGGGGTTCAGGTTCTGAAAATGGATGGATGGAACCATTCTAGTAGGTCCTTGCATGATTTCTTGGATTTTTAGGTATCAAAGCTTTTTTTTCTAAACAGGTGTTTAAAAATGTTTTTTTAAAATAAATTTGAAAGGTTAAAGAAAAGCTTTTTCCTTTGAAGAGAAAAAAAATTCAACTCGAGAATGGCACGTGAAGCATAAAAAAACATTCTTTGAATGAATGCACGCTTCCGTGGTTTAATAGAATGAAACTTTGTACGAGCACTCTGATCAGTGCACCTTGTGGCAAGAGCAAAGCTGAGTTATGAATATTAATTTTTGCATTCATTGCTACATGCCCCCCCCAAACCCCCATGGTACCTGACATAAAAGCAAATCAGCTTTCTGTTTGTGTCAGCACTTACTGAGTAGCACTGCATGGCTAGGAGGAAAACAGCCTTTTTTGACACAGCTCCCTTACCTCAAGGACATTGACTCTGTTCTGTCAGTTGGATAAAAGTAGATAAGGTGGACAAGTGCTGGCTTTCCACAAAAAAAAAAAAAACTTTGAAAGGTCTCAATCTGTCTTTAGCAACTAAATTAAACCCTACATGAGATCAGGTAGGATTAGGTCCATGTAAGTCTTTGCCTAAGTCATCCTGGAAAACGGTTATATGTTATATTTGGACTTTTTTGACAGGATTTTTAAAATGTCCACACTAATTTTTAAACATTGTTGTTCCTATATTTTTTTTGTTTTTAAATAGCCACTTTTGCAATCTCTTTGATTTTTTATGTTCTAAAGGGAACATTCTGTTTCACACAATGATCCCTCCAAAGTGAATATTGCTCAGGTTTTTTAAAAGCTATGTCTTTCGAAATACTGTAATCTGCTTGAAGATTCTTCTGAATACATTTGTTTTACCTCTTTTACCTCTCTGCATGTCTCATTAGCTCTAGGAAAACACTGATAATTACACAGAAATCACCACCATTGTCTCCAGTGGATAATTTTGGGGATGAAGGATTTTTCTTTTAAAAATTGTTTGCATGACAAAATAATTTTCTTTTATCGTTATACTTCCTTTTTGTGCATTACATAACTTTATTTTGAGTCTCTTCTGTAACTTCAAGAGACATTTTTATCAGCTAACTCTTTATTCTCTTCAGTAACACAACTTATTGGTAAGACTGAAAAAATCTTAAAGCATTGTGTGTTAATGTCAAAAAATAACTGGTAATAGAAAGCAACAAAATACAAATGTCCTCTATTCTACTTTTTTTTAAATCAGATTAAATTGGAATAGTTTCCTCATTTTAGACAGCTGTGAGGAAAAAGTAATTGCGACCAACTTGTAAAGGCTGCTAACATGGTGGCAAAGCCACTCAAACTTTCATTTTTTAAAGTGGACATGGAGCAAAATATTACCAATAGTTGGATGGTTTGGCCAAAGCATGGATGAATGAATGACATCTCTTTTGTCAAAAATCCCTTTTTTTCTCTCCCTGTCTGATTATCAAACATCTTTGATCATGTTTAAATGGCACCACTTAATTGTAATAATGCTGAATGGATCATCAAAATATATGTTTAAAGATTATTGATAAAGTACTAAAATTTGCTGTTTGTTACAACTAAATACATTTCACCATTATTGAGTTTAAGTATTAGTAATTTTAGAATTGACTAGAATTACCAAATATAACACTTTCAAAAACTAATGAATCATTTCTAGATGTCAGTGACAGCATGAAACATGTCAGCCAGATCTTGGAACTTCATTTCATCGCAAAAAATGGACTCACTGAGCCACCTAGCACCTGCTCATGTTACCATTGTTAGTGTCACTACATAGTTTTACTGGTGATGGTTTTTGTGCATTCAAATTTAAATGTCATACAGAATGAAAACACTTGTTGAAAAAAAAGTTCCTTTTCTCTCTTCTGTGTGAAGATATCTTGAAGATGTCTGCCCTTCAGAAATGTCATAAATAACATGACTGACTTATGTAGAAATGTCAGAATTCTAAAGGTGTATCTAAAAAAGGGTTTCTCTCTCAACACAGGTAGCTTGTCTAATTAACCCGGCTTAGATCTTCGAACAAAAGCCAGAAAAAGTGCAATAAAGGCAGTAAGTAGTTAGCACTGACACAGACATCTCACACTATGCTCTCATTATCTACTGTGACTCCAGGTCTTCAGTATTAGCCAACAATAAGCACTCTGCAGGACCATCTGCTCTGCCAGCATGTGCTATTTTAAGATGCAGTGAGACAGTCCTGAAGAACAAGGCAGGAAGGCAGAAATATGTAGAAGAATCTATGCAAAGATTTAAAAAAAACAAGAAGAAGAATGCCAGAGAAGTAGCCCACTAATAACTGAGGGTCAAATGTATGATTATGCCAGAATCTTTTAACTTTACTGGAAGTATCTAAATATCTTGTCAGTACACTACTGGAAAAATTTTAAGAAACCCCAAAGAGATTAATTTATAACTGATTAATGGGCCATAGGACTACTTTATTTTTTAGTGCTTATTTTGAAATTTAAACAATGATTAGGATAGTAGGATGTATCTTGCAAATGGTCTGATTAGTTTATGTCAAAAGTGTATGTTACTTTACTTAGCGTCTTTCACAAAATTTGATGAAGAAAATTCTGAAATTCAAAGTCCTCAGAAGTCTCAATTTGTTTTGATTTGTCAAACAGTTGTCAAACATTGAGAAAAATGTCATTATCAATTCTTTAATTCATTTATGTGTAATACATAGTCAGCATTGTAGACTCTTACCTTTTGTCTGATCTCTTCCTCCATTTTAACTGGAGAGCCTAGCTCAGCTACCTGTTTGACTCCATCACTGGCTGAACCCCCATATTCCCACAGAACGTAATTCTTAGAGTGGGAGGCCCCAATGATGGCCGACCAGTGATTGGCACGCCCTGCAGAGGCACAAAGAAGCATCTGATTAGATGGTCATGCCAACAATATAGACACAGGTGGGGAGCTTCAAAACTTTTCATGTGGCTATTGTGATTGTACAATTAAGTTATGTTATGTCTATTATTTTTTCCTACCAAATTGCTAAAGTATGCACAGATATTGGATATTTGAAATCTACTGAAATGTCCCAAAACCACAAAAAATCTGTAATCCACAATTCAATATCTTGTGCTTTAAATAAAGGTTATGATGGTGCTACATTCATTAAACACTAAAATACGCTTTAAATTATTTAAACCATTTGTCTTACCATTTTCCTGTGTGGATGTTGTTAATGTCCACAAAGATTGCCCATTCTCGTGGAAATATTTGGAAAAAATCATGCTTTTTAAGAAAGTTTAAAAAAACTTGCTTGTTTGCTAAAAAGAAAATCTTAATAGTTTTTGGGTATTAGGTATTTTTAGTTGAAGACAGGTTAAAGCAGCCTGGTCACTTTGAATTTCCAGTCCAACCTAAATCTATTCATGTATGAAGTGAATGTGTTCATTTTGTGAGCCTGCTATAAAATAGATTCAGCCTCAGAGACTAAAAGTAAGAGTGGTGAAAGCCAAATTGGAGAAAAGTGCTATCCTCAATGAGAAAAAAAATCTTTGTATTAATTTTTACCGGAAAAAAGGCGAAGTTGGGTCAATAGTGTTAAAGAAAGCACACCATCACTGAACAATATTCTTGAGTGCAATTTATGCGCTCCAATAATAGCTAGTTACCTAGGAAATGACTTTGTGCAAGGAGAAATCAATCTGCAGCCCCCTAAGAGTCAGGATGAAACAGAAGCCACAGAGCTAGCCCTCTCTCCTTGGTGGTTGATCTATCAGCAGAGTAAGTGTGTGTGTTTTTGCCCACGTGTGTGTTATATATGTTGGAGTAAGTTGCCCAATGGTCCAACCATGAAACAATGAATTGGGAATTTTCTCAATCCCAGGGTTTATCTTATTCTGCTCTAATCGGTTTATTGATCTGAGTGGCGAGGGGCCGATTTAGACAAAATAGGTAATGTAATCCGTAAGTCTGTTCACATCCTGATACCGAAGCTCAAGGTTATATGCACATCACACCCAACTATTGCGCAATAAGATCCCCCCCCCCCCCCCCCCCCCCCCCCCAAAAAGAAACATTACTACTGAGAGTCCATTGAAAAGGGGCAATTTATTTTTCAGGCAACACTAGAACATTTTCAAAGATAATTCTTGTGATGGCCATTTATTGCATTTTAAATTAATTAGAAAAATATCTATTTTTGTACCTTTTATTATCTCAAAATAAATGTTTTTACAGAACCAATTCCTTGCTGTTTAGGGTCTTTTCTTGTACAGGTAATTTGATTTCAAAAAGGAAATTGTAAACATTTAATTTTGCCCATAGCAGTTTGACTTACGGGGATAATCTTTGGGATGAATCTTCTCTGACCAGTTACCATAGAAGGTGACCCTGTATTTTGCTGTCCCGCAGGCACAACAGTCCAGCAGCGGTTTATCTGTTGCATCTCCATAGAGTGACTCTGGACAAAAATGGACAGAGAAAAGGAAATAAATGAGCTAGATAAGGAGGATTAGCAGAGTTGTTGACAGTTATGCTCATCATAAAAAAAGTTAAGTAGAGGAAGAAGAAAAGCATGAAAATAAAGAATGCAACATTCTAATCTGGATGGGATTCCAAGTAATAAAGATTTAGAAAAGATACTAGAATTATGCAAAAAGAGACTTTATATGAAGAGCAATGGAGGATAGAACAAGAGGACCTGGCATCCCTGGGGGTTCTCAACAAGAACCAGAAGTCCCCCCATATCACAAAAAAAAAACAACTTTATTTTAACTGGCGACTTTTACCTGGCAAACTAACAGTTACAGTTTTTTCCTGTTTTAAGCTTCCATAAAAAAAATGTTCTACAATTTTCAACACTTTTGGATTAGGATTATATTCAATTATATAATTCACGCTTTCAGCCGATGATCTCGTCTCCAGCCAGGTTCCTCTTGAATGGGAAGCAAGGTAAAATGAACATAACATATATTAATTAGGAAAAACGTACCTTTCTCACACATTTGCTTGGTAAGGGGACCTTCATCCTGGAAAAAGATTATCTTCTTCTGCACAATGCTAGCCCTACACAGAGAGAGTAGGTAAATATTTAAGTAGTTTACAAAACGAATTATGTAAAGGAAGTCAATGGTTTTAGACCATCAAAATTTTGGCTTTGCCATGAAACAGGAATCATTAGATGTTGGCAGAGTTGTAAAGATAACCTAAAAACCATACTTGAGTAAATGTACAGTACCTTACTGTAACAATTACTCTTTTACAAGTTACTAGTCACCAATTCCAAAAGAGTTGAGTAAAAGTATTGAAGTATCCGAAAGAACTTAAGTATTTTACTCATACTGAATGTAGGCTCAAGAACACCAAGATATGTGAAAAACAACAAACTGTTTATTTTTGAGGTTTTATTTATTATTGATAGAAATGAAATTTAACACCTCAATGTTAAAAAAATGGCAGAACAAACAGATAAAAAATAGAACAAAAACTTAATCTCAGTCACACTCAAATGTTAAAAAAGGAACAAAAGCTGGTTCTCAAAGTCCTTGGAACTTATCCAGCTGTTTTTCGCCTTAAAATGAGGCCAGTTTTAAACCTTAATGACAACTTTAGTACAGGTGGGAAGGTTTTCAGGACACCCATGTCATCACCAGCCCATGTCAGATAGACATCAGGCACTGCTGGCATCCGGTACCTTTAGCACCCTGCAGATGGGGGAACCGTCTAATCTGCCCAACAACCCAGTCAATATAACTTTGATAGAGATGTGGACTTGTTGCGCACAATCACAATATAATGAACAACTGTATGTGTCCATTCAAATGTGGTCAAGTAAAGAGTACAAATATTCAATCAAAGATGTTGTCAAGTAAAGGGTAAAAGTTGCTTATCTTTTTGATATTCAGAACAAGTACAAGTAGCAAGTCACAAAAAATACTAATTTACTCAAGTACAGTATTTTTAACCACAGTTATTAACTTGAATTGTCTGGAACAAGGCTGGGTGTGGGTGAGGCACAGCAAAAGCAGCAGCAAACTTATTGCATCATTTTTGTGTGAAAAACCCTCTTAGTTTATTTTGAAAGGCTGAATGTCCATTTTGTAACAATAAAAAAAGAGTGTCTTTTACAAAGCAGCTTCATCTGTGGGAGGTATTTATTAGCACAAAAACACATTTTCCATGTGTGAAGGAGGACATAAAAAATATGTACGTGTCTTACACATTTTCCAGACCACAAATTCTATATTTTCAGGGCTATTTCTATCTGAAATGGGTAAACTAAATGGAAAGAAATTTTCAACTGAACAATTTAACTGTGTTGTGTTTTCCCCCCTCCCCTCCTATTATCACCCTCCTACCCCCCCCCCCCCCCCCCCTAACATCCCTCTCTCTTCTTCCCTTCTTTCTTTTTCCGTCCGGTCCAACACCAAAGATTTTCAAACATGGTTGAAATTAATAAAGTTTGGCCTCAATTACAAAAGGGGTTTATTCAGACATACCTTTGGTTTGTCTGAAGATTAATAACCCCTATTGTTAAAGTAAAATATGTCCAACCCAAGAGGCCCTCAGTTCTCATCTGCCTGCCCAGCTGTTGGACAGGACAAGTTAAAAAAAAATAAAAATAAAAATAAATAACTGTGTTGTGTTTTTATTTTATGCACGTTTAGTCAATTTTGGAGTGTGTTTATAATCCACATCACAGAGCAACTAAAGCCTCGTTACCACTGAGCAGTACAGTGCAATCGGATCTGGGCCGGTCCAGTCCAGTTTTTTTTAGCTTTTCCATTATAAATTGGCCCCATTAACCCTTGTGCTATCCTAGGCACTTTAACATTGGGAGTTGGGTCATCTAGATCCACTAGACCAGTGTTTTTCAACCTTTTCTGAGCCACGGCACACTTTAACCTTAAAAAAAATCCCGCGGCACACCAGGATCCAAAAATTAAAAAAAAAAACAAAAAAAAAAAACCTGGAGAAACTCATAGTCTGTATTGATCTACAGCCCCTCCACAATCTCATTTAATGAAATAAAACATTTTTTAGATAATTGTTGCAGAAAAAGCTGGAAACTGCAGCTGCTTTTTTTCTAAAAGATGCAATAAAAGTTAAGTTAGAAGATCAAGACGTTTAACGACAGATCTCCTTGAGCGCTGTCACTCTCACAATCCAATGCATCATGGGAGATGTAGTGCAATAAACGGCCGGCGGAGATCGCCTTTCGGAGCTTCATTGTTTTGTTCACTTGTTCCACGGTCTGATACCGGATTCTGTGGAAAGCTACACCGATAAAGACGAGCTTTAGCTGGTATCTCTGTTAGAACTGAGCGACTTTACGAGCTAAATCGGGACAAGGAAGTGAAGACTTTAACCACTTCTGATTGGTCAGAATGATGACATGTGATTAAGCTCCCCAAGAATGATTGGTGGAGACAGTTAAAGGGGCGGGACTTTTCCAAAATACAGCCGGAGTTGCAGCTGAATCGCGGTACGTCATTCTTATCAAAATGTCTTTAATAAAATAAAATAAACGCAAAGAAAAAGTATTTTACGATCTTTTATATTCCTAACTCCTCAGTGTTTCATCAGGGCCTGTTTGGATGAACAGAGAGCTGAAATCCTGGAGATGGGAAATGTTTAATTTTTCAGTTAATGAGGGCAATTTCCCACGGCACACTAGTGTGCCGCGGCACACTGGTTGAAAAACACTGCACTAGACAGTGCGCTGAACCATTTTTCTTCAATGATTTTTGATCTACACTGGTGTCCATGGATTACATGAAATCTTTCCACTTTTATCCACCTTTGTCATGGTAGGGAGAACACGTCAATGTAAGAGTGTGGTCATCTAAGATAGCACAAGGGTTAAGCCAAACTGAACTGCACCATTTTTGGGACCCCATTAGCTTTAGGTCCATAGCAAGATGGAGGTTTGGGTAAACCCTTGTGCTATCTTAGATGACCCCACCCTTACATTGACAACCAGAGACATATTAGATTTGATTTATGATTGGGAAAAAGCTAAGAAGTTCAAATTTTATCAATAAATGGCAAGTGTTAAATGATTTTTTTACTGTCCAACTTTTTATGGTCTGAGAACCTTAACGGGCACTAAAGCATAATGTGAGTTTATTTTTTATTCTTTTACTTATCATAACACTCATTCATACATTTCTCCATGATATTCAGTAGGTTTTTATTGAATAGGACTATTGCTAAAGGGGGTTTAAATGGTGAATTTTTAGGTAAAGTGAAGATATATCCAAATAAACAGAATCTCATTTTGGATATTATTTTTTGAATATTAGGACCACTCCAAACAGATTCAGCTTCAATGATCCAATTATGGTCAGAGAATTTTAAAGTTGCAACTACACAGACCTTTTGTGAAAAAGATGATTTTTATTTTTTTTTTACTTTGTGTAACACCCTACATCAGAGGTGGGCACTGAGGGCCGCATTCCTGCATGTTTTCCAGCATACCCTGCTCTGGCATGTTCTAATTGGCTGGACACACCTGAACCAGGTAATCAGCCATGAGTAGGGCAAGACTATCTGGAAATCATGCAGACACACCGGCCCTCGAGGCCTGGAATTGCCCACCCCTGCCCTACATATAAAAAATTACACTTAGAACTTCATAGTGCATTGAGCAAAAATTATTAGTTTTCGTGGGGTCACTTTTTTTTTTATATTACGTGATTTGATTTTTAGAAGATTTAGAAAATTCAGAGTCAGAAAATCTTTCAGCAGTTACAACCACAAGCCCTAACCCCAACCAACTTTTATAAAAATGTTAAACAAATAAGATAAGACTTTACTCTTTCTGTTGAGACTGGATGTGTAGATCACCTCAAGTAAGGTGGGGGAGAGATGAGGGCCCTTTTTTGTAACCAAAGAATTGCATTTTCTCTTTCATGGTTGCCATGTTTCCAGTTATTCAGGCTGGCCACCAGAGAAGTATCTCACTATCCTGGTGGCACCTTTGCATTCAGAAGTTTATGTAGTCTGTGACAGATGCTTAGAGTCTTAAGTATTACAAAGTATTACAAAGAGATGTGTGGTTGAAATTTCCATCTAGATATCACATGAATACCTTTGAGTTTTGTATATGTAACCTGGCAACAACTGAGCTGTTGATATCATCTATACTGCACATGCAAAGCTGAGGAATATAGCTATCAAGATAACACAGATGAAGTGTCAGAAGGATATTAGGGGAAGTGTGAAAAGTAGAAATGCTGTTATTCCATGTAACATTCTAGATCCTACTGTCTGTAGTTCACAAGCTGTAAAATCTCCCATTTACTTGTGACACTCCTGTGACGTCTCTGTCAGCACACCAATCAAAAATCTTGTCATGTCAAAAATCTTTCTCGCGCCTATTTTTGAGCGTCAACAAACCTAAAGGGAAGCATCTACTGTTGAATGATAATGTTTTCCTGTTTTCCTAATCACTGACAGTTGAAGAACAAAAACATTACCAGGTTGGATTGACAAAAATAAATTAAGCTTTTTTTATTTTTATTTTAACAGGGACAACTGAAACCTATTGACATTTCCAAAAAGTACATAAATATGCTGTTTAAAAAGAAGAAATTCCTCATGAAAGCATGGAGTGAGAAAGATGCTTTTGTGTTCTTTCTTACACATGTTGCTTTTTGGCACTGCCAGTACTTTGTCAAAGAATATATTTTCTCTTCACATAAAATCCATAAAAATCATTTAATCTGTTTTGAAGACCACTGGGAAAGAAAACTGAATAAATTCTGTGTGTAATGTCAATGGACAAGACTTTTGCTTATTGCAACCATAGATATATAATCTCTGGACCGATAATCTGATGTCAATCATCAGACTTTGAATGGTAAAAGTGAAATCTGAAGTGGGATGGGGGCATTGACCAGAGTTTGCTCGACTCATCTCAACAAAGATGCTGCCAAATGTCTAATTGTGCAGAATGATGTAAAAAGAAAGCTTAGTTGGTCCCTCGCTAATCATCATCTTTGATCTTTTAATTCCCTATTCTATCCATCCCCTTCCAAAGAGAACCTCAACAGCTTCAGCTCTGCCACCTCCAGCACTGCCCTCTGTCTCTTTTTTAGAGCCACTACTTTTAAATCCTGGCTGCTCTCACCAGCCTTCTACACCTTTCCTTTCATTTTTGCTGACACTCTTTGGTCACACATCATACCTTTGTCCAGTTATTCCAACATGCCTATGCAAGCTCCTTCACCTCTTATTTACACAACTGTTGGTTTGGACTGTTGACCCAAAAAACTTAAAGTCATCCGCCTTCTTTAATTCTCTTCCCTGTAACCTCCCTGTTCCACTTGAGCCCCTGTCGTTTTCACACAGATACTCTGTCTCGCTGACCTAAATTTCTATTCTTTCTGGAGCAAATCTCCATCTCTCTAGATATTCCTCCACCTGCTCCCTGTTGTTCAAACAGATGACAAAAAAGCTTTCAAATAATAACTGTTCAACCCTCCTCCCTCAGATAATATTAGTAAAAATTGAAACAAGGTTGTAAATCAGTTTAGTTTTGATGTCAACGTTTTTAACACTGGGGTCAATGGAAAATTGTTCCCCTGTCTAATCTATCTCCAGTGGTCTTTTGAAGAGCTGAAATATCTGGTAGTTCTGGATTTGCATCAAATCTGATAGCTGAAGATAGAGGTTTGATTGCAAAGCATGTCTGTTTTTGTGTGGGTGAGGGTGGGTGTGTGAATTTCTTGCTGTTGTGCAGTGAGATTGGTCTTTGACCTTAATCTACAAGAGTCTTGGAAACCAACTTTCAGGTATATCCTGCAAAAAAGTTCCTAAGGCAGAGAAATGCACTTGATCCTACAGTTTGTACTTGACTGACTTGATTGACTGGCAGGCCGATGGTAATGCTAACCACACACGAGGCCTGTCAAAGGAAAGGTTCCCTAGGTTGAACCATCTCAGAAGCTTGTTTCACTTGGTAGTATGGTACAAAAGTCTGTAAGGCCCCTTGTCATGTAAATCAGTCACACACAAAAATCTCAGAGGCCAGCAAACTTGAGAAAACAAAAACAGAAGGGAAGACTCTGTGGACCTAACTTCCTCACAAACACCAGCTTCTCACATCAGCATGGACTCCAGGAAGGTATCCATGGGGATAAAACCCCAACAACGAGGATCAGAGTAGAGGACGGATGAGGTAACATCTGAGCCAAGTGGGCACACTGTTGTGGACCAGTAGCTTTTAGAAAATCAAACTACCGGTATCTGCTCACCATCATCATAAAGTTTGAGTTGTTTTGGCTGGAGAAGTCAAAGGCACACTGGAAATCAAGAAAAATATCTTGTCTTTTTACTGTGTCTCGCATTGATTTTATTTTGCACAAGGAGCTCTGTTTTAGAGTTCTTGTATTGAGGCTCTGGTAAGTATTTCTAGAGATAGTTGTAATTTGATTTAACGGTGAGTCATATGTAAGGGTTCCTTTTTAACCTGTAAATGCTGCAAATATCACTCAGCCTGGATTCCAAAAAACAAAGACCATATCACTCTGTTTATCAAATGCCTAATTTCTAGAATTAACTTCCTTTATGTATGTTTGACCCACATCAGCACATTTCTTTCAATTTCTTTCGATATATATTTGTATAAAGTACTGCGGTAACACTTTAAACAGCTCTGGAAAGAAAATCTTTAAACAATGTTTTCAAAAATGGAAATGTTCATCATTTATATTTATCCATCAACAAAATCAGCAAAATAGCAGTAGAGAAATCTAAATCAATCTTTGTATGATCACCTCTTGCCTTTAAAACTGCATCAATTCTTCTAGTTATACTTGCAGTGTTTTAAAGAGCTTGACAGGTAAGATGTTCCAAACATCTTGGAGAACTAACTATGGGTCTTCTATGGATCTACGTTTTCTCACATCATCCTTTCTCTTCATGTAATCCCAGATACACTCCATGATGTTGAGATCAACTCTCTGTGGGGGGGCATCAGCTCCAGTACTTCTTGCTCTTCTTTAATCTGAAGACAGTTCACAATGACTTTGGCTGTATGTTTGGAGTCATTGTTCATCCACAGAAATAACCTTGGAGGAAATCATACACCTCCCTGGTGGAAGTAGTTCTGGTTAAGTATTTGTTTGTATTTCTCAGCATTGAGATACCATTATTCTTAACCAGATCTCCGATTTTATTTGCAGAAATGCAGCTCCAAATGTTCAAGAACCATCGACCATGCTTTACTGTTGCTTAACAAACAAATTGTCTTCAGCTGTAGCCAAATAGTTCAAATTTAGACCCATCAGTCCAGAGCACCTGCTGCCATTTTTCTCTGCACCAAGTTCTTGTGTTGTAATGCATACCGGAGTCGCTTGGCATTATTTCCATGTTGGAAGGGTGTAATTTTGGCAGCAACTCCTCCAACTTCTGGCCAGACTTCCCTTGACAGTGAATGGATGTGCCTGGGTCCCACTGGTTTCTGCCATTTCTGAGATGATGGCACTGCTACACATCTTCTATTTCAAAGGGTAATTAGCTTGATGTGTTTCTCATCTGCTACACTTAGTTTCTTTGCCCAACCACTGCATTGCCCAACCTACATGTGACACCGATGATCATCAGCTCCTGATTGACAAAATTGGTCAATCATAAACCTGACTATAATCCTGCAAAACCCCTGACTTTGTGCAACTACATGAATACCTACAAGAATTGATGCTAGTTTTAAGGCAGAGTACCAACACCAAATAGTGATTGATGTTTCTTTTGTTTGCTCACTTTGCATTTTGTAAATTGCCAACAAAAAAAATGTTTACACACACATATGCTTATTTATTTTATTTATGGTATTTCACTAGGACATCTCTAATTGCACACATATTAATTCAATAATTCAATCTCCCCAGCTCTCCCATACCCTATCTCCCTGACAGAGAAGAGCTCACTGCCTTACTGCTTCAGTGCTTGCCCACTTTTCTGGGTTGGCCAGACAATCAGGCAGAGTAATGCTTATTTAACATCCAATTTAAATTCTATATCTCACCCGATCCACACCACAGACGATTCCAATCATCATCTGGGTGGAAAAGAAGGTGGAAGTCAGAAAGAAGTGAGTTTTAAAAGAAAAGAAAAAAATAATATTGTTGCTTTCTTTGGCAAAATTGAGAAAATCTCCTTTTGTTGCCTGCTTCACTTGCAACTATGAGTTAAATCACTTTAGTTTTACTATTTTCCAACCACAACAGTAAGAATAATTTTAGAATATAGCTCCTGAAAGATGCTGTATGTGTGTCAGGCTCATTACTGAACCTGGGCGGAATCAATTGCTATTGCAACTTCTGCTGTAACTTATGACATAATTCTACTATGTATCATTCTTTACCGAAATTCTCACTAAAGCATGAAAAAAACAAGAGAAAAAAAGACGAACAACATGAATATTTAATCTTAAACACCAAAGGTCAGTTTTTAAAGCTAAATATCAATAATCACAGTCGTAACAATGAAGGGAAGAAGACATAAAAATAGCATACATCGCAAGCTTAAAAGCTAAACCCTTGAAGTTTTTCTTTGCCAGTCATTTTAAAAAAAAGTTCCAAAGCTACAGAGACAAACTGCATAAAATCTTTGGCACAATAACACAAAAAAAGCATTTTTTGATAAGACAAAAACTACAAGTTCCTTAACAATGCTGTAATTTGAATAAATATTTAGTTTTGCTGACAAAGAAATTGAAATAGAGCTCCAAATGGATGTGTAGATAACTGTCAGTGAAGTATCTTAGATGGCAAATTCACACTTCTGCTATAAACATTTTTTGAAGAATTTCCCATAAAATGTGCTTGAAAAAATATTTTGTGCAGCCCAGGGGCCTCATTTATAAACGTTGCGTACGCACAAAAGAAGGCGTACGCCACTCTCTACGCAATAATTGAGATTTATAAAAAGCAAACTTGACGTGGAAATGTGCGGTCCTTCACGCAAACTCTGACCCAGGCGTACGCACAAAAACAGATGAAATGAGAAACGGCGACACCGTCGGCAGATGGAAGAAACACGTGAAAATGAAAATGACAATACTGCCTCTCATAAATAACATGAAAACTTCACAAAGCAAGTCTTACAATTAACAGCCTACACGAACACCCGTTTGATCGATCAGCAGTGAAACAAACAAAAAAAAAAATCAAACGAAAATTACAACAGAAATTCAAATGAACACATATTTGCAAATAGAAAAGTGAAATATGTTCTGCAATATTGGCATGTTGTGCAATTCATCCTCATAAATAATATCGTTAACAGAACGAAATAATGTACAAAACTGATATCCTCGTTAATGTGTCCGTCTGGCGGAGCAGATATAGGTGCAATTAGACAGACAGACGGACATATTAATTGTCCACTGGGGAAAGTTGTTTTCATTGTAAAACATTTCTTCATAAGCTACGGAATTATGGTATTCATGCATATGCCTTTAGTTTGTTTTATT
Organism: Oryzias latipes; assembly: GCF_053564925.1. Lineage (NCBI taxonomy): Eukaryota > Metazoa > Chordata > Actinopteri > Beloniformes > Adrianichthyidae > Oryzias > Oryzias latipes. The sequence continues at coordinate 26,714,046 of NC_136239.1, forward strand.
TTTTGATAAACAATGTATGGCGTATGTCTCAACCATTCAGAAAGCAACAAGAAATTACATTTGCGCTGAACAATTTCCCATTTCCACGTCGATTATTACCGACATCTGTAGCTTGTCAGATGTAATTAAATGGAGGGAAATAAAATGCCCCATCACAATGCGTAATGACGCACAATGGCTGATCTTGCGCTCTTAGAAGATGTGGCAAATGGAAGAATTCGGAGTGAACGCATCTTTAGACAGCAAGAAGACTTGCTGGCAAACGAGGACGAGTGGCTAATGAGCCGGTTCCGACTTCCTCGAGCCGTCCTGTTGGACCTCTGCGGGCTTTTGGGTGTGTGTCACCCGGTGTATCTGGCGCGTCGGTGTTCCCCCTGCGCCTCAATCACCACTCCACTTAAAAGGGATTCCCCAATTATTGCTCCGGGGAGCTCCGGTGTCCCCCCCGTAGCAGACACACTCTGGCGATGCAGCGCCAGACATTTTTTTGCCTCGACTTTGATGTCCGACCATTTCTTTTTTATTTCGGCCACAGTCCGAGGTTGTGAGGCTACAGCATTTACGGCGTCTGCCACCGTTTGCCACTCACGTGCGTTTTTGGCATTAGTAATGCCCACACTGTGCCCTCCAAACAACACTTTCCTCCTCTTTTCCACCTCGCCAACGATAACTTCTACTTCACATTGAGTGAAGTTACGTTTTTTTTAATTTCCTCTCGGTGTTTGCCATGGTTTCGCAATCAATGAATATTCATTTGTGGGCGTTTCACGGACTATTTATAGGCAACTATGGGCGTGTCATGAAGCCGCAAAAGCTGCGCTACATTTAGAATCGGTTGTGATTTATTAAGGGAAAGATGCATAGGATGTGCGTGCGCACGGTTTTATAAATCCGAATATTTCTGTGCGTACGCACGTCCTATGTCTCATCCGTACACCACTTCTGACGCAAATCCTACGCAAAGTTTTATAAATGAGGCCCTAGGTCTGTTTCACTAAAGATACTGCAACATTAGACTGAGCTAAATTGTATACTGTGTAAATGCTCTCTTTCAAATGGGGTGTGTATTAATCACAACCTATTCAGTGAAAAAAAATATGAACCATTACATAAGGTAAGTACAGTGCTAAGTAACAACTTAGCAATGTAGAACTAAGTGCTAAGTTGTTGTTTTTTTCTTAACTTGCTTGAAACCACAGTAGTCTCAGAGATGAAGGAGTAAATAATGATTTAGCTTAATTATTTGAACACTCCCACATCTGCCAAACAGCATGGACCTCAATTCAGCTAACAGCTCCCTCAATTATGGTGTGGAAATTCACACTCAGATTCCCCACTTCCCATGAGTCTTAGGGGCTTAAGGTGGGGCTAGCCCCCGGTTCGCCACACTGTGTTGTAGATTGATGATGTATATGTGCTGAAACCGCGTGCGTGTTTAAGAAGGAGCAGGGAGCTGCAGCGGAACGCAAGACCAGCTCTCCCCTCCTTCCGCCTGTAACACGGCAGCAATGTGAAAATGACAGGGTTGGTTAAAAAAACATACCAGTAAAAGAGAGCAGCAGTGACTTATGCGCGGTCTACGCAGCTCTGCGTGGGGCCAGAAGTTTCCTTCCACAACAGCGAAGGAAACTTCTGGCACACAGCAGACCGGCTTTTCCAAACCCGTTGGTGATGGTGGATTTTTTCACACTGCTTTTAATGATTGCTTTTAACTTAAAAGCTGCGTGATATTGTAGTGGCGGTCACGTGCACGTTGGGTCTAATGGCACCAAAGGATTGTGGGATGCGGCTGAGCATGGGTGTTTCTTTTATTGCACCATGACTTAAGTGTCTAAGAGCTGAAGTCATGTCCATGCTGTTTGGCTGCTTGTGCATGTGTCAAAACCATCGTGCTTGTTGCTGGATATAGAACTATGCAGGCAGTCTACCCTCTGAGGCTGCCGGAGCGCTCCTGGCGGCCGTTAAATAAAAGCATAAATTAGTCGCGTCATTGGATAAGCCGCAGGTTTGAAAGTTGGTGACATAAATAGCGGCTTATAGTCCGGAAAATACGGCACATCTAAAGCAATCTGACTGTGACACCAAATGTCTCAGCACAGAGGGTTAACACAACGTTCAGTGGGGAAAACTTGAAATGATTTGTTTTACAAGAATTGAAAATTACACAGGCAGTTAGAAAAACACAATGTTAATTATGTAGGGGCTTTTTCTTTTAAATGCAACTCAAAATGTTACTGAAAACTGTTGGATTTGACTGAAGGACACTAGAGGGTTTAAAATAGATTGTACGCTTCTGAAAGCCAGAAGTCTGAGTTTAGGAGGTTCAATGAGCATCCTTGCATGACCCTGTCATCATGGACAAATTTTAGAAAAAGCCAAACCACCAAACATGGTCTTTCCATCTAAAAGACAGAAAACCTCCTTTAATTATGCAACAGACACCAGTTACAGCGAGAGAGATTCACAACAAAAACAAATGGGAAATGAAGTTACACTAAAAATAACTATTTACTGTGGCAATAATTTTCCCTTCCTTACAGAAAACAACTAAAAACAGAACTTCTCTGTTCTTGTATGCAGACTAGACACAAAGTCTCTGTGTAACCTGTTGAAAATAATACATAAAAACACCATAATGTTTTCAAAAAAAACATTAACATTTTTACCATCACACTCTGTAGAACGAAGATCAGGGAACAAATTTATATTATCCAAATTTAGTTATGCTTACTTTTTCCAACCAATTCCCTTTGAAAATCTATGTGCTTCTTTGTGACTCATCTGCTACAACAGCAAAGTTTTTCAGTTCCAAGTCTCTCTTACCAAGTTAGGCTCATCTTATGTGCCTATTTATTTCTCCACTCTATGTTGAAGGTTGAACATAGATCTGATGATGGAGATGCAAAAGTAGAAAGGCAGGCAAGGGGGGGGGGGGGGGGGGGGGGCGTGGAAAAGAAATAGTAAAGTTTGGAAAAAAAACAGGTAGATAAGAGCAAAACAGAAGAAGTACAAACTACAGAGTCAGAGCTTTTTAAATAAATTACAATAGTTGGAACATTATTAAGCATCTCTTTTGTGTCGTAATACTCCACACCAAAAAAGAAAGAAAGCATCAAGCACTAAATAATGCATTGATTTAAAGCCACTGTGAGGTCTAATCATTAAGTCCCATATCCCCATGCTCTCATTATTTCCTGGAAAAAGAAACAGGGGAGATAACAGAATCTCTGTCATGATTTTCTTTTACAGTTTGAGCACACAGACCCAGAGGACTAAGAACTGGAAAGTGGTTCAATGTTGATGAGCTTTCAAAATAGATAAAGGCAATAAAAGGTAACAAATGACTTATAATTTCTTCTAGAGGAGTTTGAAACTGTGCATTTTAACGTGCTTAACCAAATAAACACTTTTTACTACTTATATGGAATGGACATGTGCTGGTTACATGCTTACAATTTAACTCTGACTAATAAAAAAATAAAAACACATTCATAGCTTAATGATCAAAAGGGAAAAGAAATAGAATTATACTTAAAAAAAATGAATTTGCACATTGATCATTTTCTAATTACATATAAAAATGTAAACTATAAGCATGAACTTAAGTTCTCTTTCTGTTTTAAAAAGAAAAGTGAAACTAAGTAAGGGTTAACGGCCGACGAAGTATGCATTTTCACTTTTTATTGCACACCGTGGAATCCTGAACCGTGCGACACGAAGCGGAGAATGGTTGCTTCCGCGAAGAGCGTTAAAAAGTGATAATGCACACTTCGAAGGCCATTAACCTCTTATACCATGGTCCCTTACAAAATAAATAAATATTAGCCAGTTTTTAGTCCTTAATTCTTGTGTTCTTCCGATTTGTACCGCTTTTTTCAGAAAAAGCAGACTATTTGTGACCTGGTGCTGCGCCTTGTCATGGTAACAAGGCACCACCGCTGTAGTCATGATTCGGCAATATAAAGCGATAAATATATATATGCTGATCAGATTCAGATAGAAAGTTCACCTCTTACCGCTTGTTTTTGTCCAGATGATGAACCAAAAGGTTGTTTTAAAGAAGCCGGCATAGTGATACAAAACATTTAAGCTAGGTGACTGGAACTTCTTTTTTCACCGTGCGGTTATCCTGTGGTATAACACTCTTTAATGCACACCCAGCAGCCAATCAGAATCGAGTATTCACCCGGGCCATGGTATAATCACAATTATGGCATACATCTCTCACAAAATCTTTGGATCTCATATCTTTACAGCCTGCACATTTACCCATTTGAGGGCCTCAGGATGTAAAGGACTAGTTAGTGTTGCGTATCTGTAGAGGTTGAGGTTTGGGAAGAGAACTTCCTTCATATTGGTTCAGCATATGTACATACTTGAGAAGAACGCATCCAGAGCCAGTAGGGGGCGCTGTCCAAAAAACTTGAATGTTGTTTCGCCGGCGAGGAGTGCTCTCTGTCACTGCATGAGGACAGTTGGTCATAAACTGTGTCTCATCCTCATCGATTATCTGCAAAGCAAGTTTAAAAAAAACAGTTTATTATGCATATAAGTGCTCTCAACTAAGTTTTTAGCACCTACAGGTTATTTACCTTCATCCATCAACAATTATTTCCTTTCTCACTGTAGGGCTCAAACCATTCTTACTTCAAACCAAAACTCAGGTTGATTGCACTCTTTCATACCTTATCAGCAAATAAATGTCAGTGTCAAACCATTTGTGATAATATTCTGACAGCATGCCACAAAGATCTCACAGCCTCTCTTCAATGCTGGAGAAGCCTAAGAAAACTGCAAAAACATCTTTTGAAGGGCGCATTCATTTATATCCTTTAAATTATTTATTTAGAATTTAATTTTTTTAGATAAAATATAAAAACAAATTGTAGATCTGCACCATTATTTAGCCTATTATTTTGAGACTGGGGTCTCAAAATATGTGATACTGTATGTACTGAGCTGCACCTCTGAGATAGTCTTCACCGTGTCATTGATTTTAACCAGACAGAAAATGAGTTAAACCGACTGGATGAAGGAGCCCAACCAGAGAGCAAATTCTAGCTGCCCAAAGAACAAGAATCTGTCTGATGGGAAGTGACATCAGGGCAACAAGGACAAGGCATTTCTCACTCCATGAAGCTGTCAGCGGAGAGCTTCTTTTGCCAAGCCATCTTATGAATGAGCTCTCTTTAAAAGTCTTTGAGTGTGTGCATCTGTGTGTTAAAGCCAAAGAGGGAGAAAGGGGGAGCTTGGCAGCCACAGTGCACGTGCACGGAACTTATTTTCTTCTCCATCCATGTCCCCATGGCTTCACGCAGGTATCTTCAATTGACTTGATTGGACTTCAAGTCTCCTGAGATTTAAGCAAAATTCTACAAGATTCAAGATTTTATGAAATATTTTGTATATTAACTATTTAGGATTCTACCTTTCAGATCCAGTCTGCCATCAGCAGCATGCCCTCCTGTTTTACACTCTTGCCCAACACACATACATAGTGGCAAGCTGACCTCCCAAGAGAGCCAAGTGTTTAACCAAGTCAGAGCAGTCCTGAAACAAGGAAGATGGGGGTACACCAGTAGATTTCAAATGAGCTTTATGTTAAACCCTGATGTCCCCTGTGGGAGTTTATTATTTTCTTTTTTTCTGTACATTAGGGCTGTATGGGGTGCTTTTCTTCCTTTTTGGGTGGCGGCATAGTGTGTCTGCACACATAAGAAGATGATGATAGACTGACTAAGCAGTCAATGATGGAGAAAAATCTCTGGATAGCCGTTCATTTACTCTGCTCTATCACACATTCCCTCCAATAAGCCAGGTGATCATACACAGCTTTCAAAGAGCCCTTCAGGTTCTGAGAACCTGACAGGAGTATAATCAAAGATAGGCTCAATTTCCTTGATTCTAACATCTAAAAGGTTATGGCCATACATCTGTGTGTTTCATCTATCATTCTTTGTGCCCTCAACACCCATTTTGATGTGAAGCAATGTCACCATGATTTAGAAAACTGTATTTTATTTAGATATAATGACCAAATCTACAATACTTTACAGCTTAAAAGGAAATGTGTTCAACCCTGGTGGCCAGTACCATCTTAAAGTATGAAAGAGTGAGGAAACAATCCTTTGGACATCATAAAAAAATTTCATTTAGCTGTGATTAAAAACAAGCGTACACGGTGAATGACAAGTGTAAAGGGTGTGACACTTAAACTGTCATCAAGGAAGAAATGCACATGGGATTAGTTTTGTTGCATAGGAATTTTAAATAAAAATATTTAAATGAAAATAAGTTGTTGAGTTCAGTACAAATGACCTTGCACAGATGAAAAACAAAAAGAATTGTATTACAAATAAGATAAAAACACAACACCTTTAAAAGGTTCAGTGCCAAAAAAATAATTCCACAGCACGCCTTACTTCCTCTGACATGTTTAAAAGGCGCAATGACACAAAAAATGGGGGCTAGGTTGTTTAAAAGGTTGTTAATATGAGAGTGTAAATGTGTTTTCTCAATGCTGAAAAAAAAACCATTTATTTCTTTCTTCCACCCCCAGTAGGTGAATTTTAGCAGCTTGTTTTGAATTATCTTGTGGAGAGAACTTTTTCCCATCTTTTGAGTGGAAGTTGTCGTGTGACTGATCAGAACTGTTAAGCATTGCTAATGCAGAAAAGAGTCCTATGAGTGGATGAAGCTGAATGAACTACTTGATCCAGTAAATAAATTCTAAAACAACTAGGTTGCATCCAAAAAAGCATCTCTCTGCCACATCTGTTGAACCAAGGACACGGTACACTGTTAGACAAAAGGATATGACACTAACAGAGCATCCTCTTTTGAAAAATCTACTCATAAATTTTAAAAAACTTGATAAACTCATCAAAATATTTCTGTCAAATCGTCATTTTTCCCTGGAGATTTCTGCAATGTTTTAATCGTCATTCCACTAGTTTGGTCACACTCTCTGCAAACACCGAGGCTTGAATGTGACACATGAATGAGTGAATGACAGTTCTCCCTTTACACTGTGGTAGAATGCATTTAATATCATGTTAATGCTTTCTGCAGAACAAGTGACAAGATCCATGCTTTGAAAAGGCTGCTGGCAGAATCTCTGCAGTTCAGTGCATTTGCACGCTCATATATTGACTAAAGTTGTTCTGGACTTTTAAGTGATTCATGTTAAACATTCAGAAGTTGAATCAGAAAACAAATTTACCAGAAAAATTGCAGGCCTTTAGACACGACTGTTATTTTGTAAACAATTTATTTTCCTTATAGCAAAATGCTACATTTCACTTTACTTTAATGTTTGCTGTATGGGTTTATAATAGATATTGGAATATTTTTTGAGAATCTCCTGGCTTCAGAAACACATGAGATTCCCTGTGGAATTTTTCATTTGAAAAATGAAACTTTTAAAAGTTGTCTGTAAAATGTCCCCTTTTCACTATCTTCCAACTTTACACTTTTTTTCTTTTTAATCATTTTTTAATGGGTCCATTTATATTGTTATATAAAAAATAAAGAGGAACACAGTGGTGTTTGAAAGCTCCTTAGTTGGTGCTTGAAGTTTGCCAAAAAACATCCTCATGCAATTGGACCACATTTATGTTATTTATGTTTCTTTTGAACCTACTGTCGAAATGTTGGAGCAGAAACTGAAACTCTTTAGACTTCCTTATCCAGTCTTCTGTTGTTCTATATTGTCAAATCTGCTTCCTGTTCTCCTGCAGGCTCATCCCCTGCAGCATAGGCCTGTGAGGGTTTGGGACATTGTGGATTGAACAGTGGCGGAAGGTAAGCATTCCTATCCTTAGCTGCCACAACTGGCTCTTTGGACAACTCTTTAACAGTTGTGGCACAAGGTTGAGGGCTACCAACTAGATACAGTTGGACTTGCCTCAACTTACAGCTTTGGGTCTGGAACCATGATTCTAAAAAGAGGTTTGACTCTATTCCCTCTAGTGTTCTCAAATTTTTGTGTTGGATCACATGGCAAGGGGAAATGTAGAAATGAGCTGGTACACCCAAATGTGTAGAGAGGGTCTGCTGGGAACATGTGACAAATTACCTTGTTTGACAGATTTTTACCAACCAACAATGGAGGACATTGAATCTCAGTGGAGTGGGCCTTGGGGACTGACCACAGCTGTGGTTACAATACTATTGGTGCCCACTGGGCAGCAATCCCAAAATTTAGTGGGCACTACAAATGAAAAAAGTTAGGTCTATAGGGTTGGTTGTCCTGTACAACTGGGTTTTGCTGTCAAAAATGAAAAGATTGAGTGGAAGAAGCTCAGCGACATAATGGAAAATGACTTTAAATCAGTTCTGCAAGATTCCAAATGAGTGACCGTACAGGTTGTCCTGGAAATGCAAACCAGCTTTTAAACCTTACTAGAATCTCAATGGATGTCGGACATTTGCACATCAAGTCCATATGTGTTGTGTGGACTCTGGGAGGCCTAATGACTGTTCACCTTAAGATATCTTCTGTGGGAAGCTCTGGGAGTGTGGGATACATGGCTGCTATTGGGGGCTTTTTAATCCTCGAACAAACAGAGCACAAGCTCGGTTGGCATTGCAATAGTAAATCTGATTTGTTTCCAAGGAGAACTCGACTCTGGCAGGGATATCCTTTGTCATCCTTTCTTTTAATTACTTTAATGCACAGAATTCCTCCTAAAACTAGGGCCAAAAACAGTCATAGTATGATGACTCTATAAAGGGAAAATTTGTCATCTTAACAAGCTGCAACATAACAAACACAAACTTCAATTAGGTGCATAAATAATGTGTCCATGAATGTTAGATAAAGGGTCTGAGCTCTGTTCGTTCTCATACATTTTTCTAAGTTTGTGCACAGGCGTGTGAGCACTGCATAGTAATGCATCATATCACCATGTGGCTAACAAGTACACTGAATGCTTGTGTCACATAACAACAAATGACATTGAAATGTGTCATTCATCTTAGTACACAAAAGTGATTTTTACACAGAACAAAAAAAAATGCTCAGCTTCTCAATGTTCTTGCATGTTCAGGGCTAGTTTTCACAGAAAATATCTCAGCTTGACTGTGACTCTAATGAGATTCGCCTGAAACTCTCCAAACTTTCCCCTGAACTGCAGCAAATGCTCTTTTCATAGCAATACATCTTGTAAATTCCCGAAAAGATTGGCACCTGTTCTGTTTTACTCATTTTTAAACTGTATGACACTTATCACTTTGGATAAAATCATCTGCTAAACAACAGAAAATAAATAAATAAATGCATATATATAGATATATACACTGACCAAAAATATAAACGGAACACTTTTGTTATTGCTCCCATTTTTTATGATATGAACTCAAAGATGTGAAACATTTTCCACATACACAAAATAACCAGTTCTCTGAAATATTTTCACAAATCTGTGATAGTGAGCACTTCTCCTTTGCCAAGACAATCCATCCCACCTCGCAGGTGTGCCATATCAAGATGCTGATTAGACAGCATGATTATTGCACAGGTGTGCCTTAGACTGGCCACAAGAAAAGGCCACTCTGAAATCTTCAGTTGTATCACACAGCACCATGCCACAGATGTCACAAGTTTTGAGGGAGCGTGCAATTGGCATGCTGATAGCAGGAATGTCCACCAGAGCTGTTGCTAGGGAATTGAATGTCCATTTCTCCACCATAAGCCGTCTCCAAAGGCGTTTCCGAGAATTTGGCAGCACATCCAACCGGCCTCACAACCGCAGACCACGTGTAACCACACCAGCCCAAGACCTCCACATCCAGCATGTCCACCTCCAAGATTGTCTGAGACCAGCCACTCGGACAGCTGCTGAAACAATCGGTTTGCATAACCACAGAATGTCTGCACAAACTGTCAGAAACCGTCTCAGGGAAGCTCATCCGCATGCTCGTCATCCTCATCGAGGTCTTGACCTCACTCCAGTTTGTCGTCGTAACCAACTTGAGTGGGCAAATGCTCACATGCGATGGCGTCTGGCACGTTGTAGAGGTGTTCTCTTCACGGATGAATCCCGGTTTACACTGTTCAGGGCAGATGGCAGACAGCGTGTGTGGCGTCATGTGGGTGAGCGGTTTCCTGATGTCAATGTTGTGGTTCGAGTAGCCCATGGTGGTGGTGGGGTTATGGTATGGGCAGGTGTATGTTATAGGCGAAGAACACAGGTGTATTTCATTGATGGCATTTTGAATGCACAGAGATACCGTGACGAGATCTTGGGGCCCATTGTTGTGCCGTACATCCAACAACATCACCTCATGTTGCAGCATGATAATGCACGGCCCCATGTTGCAAGGATCTGTACACAATTCTTGGAAGCTGAAAACATTCTTGGTCAGTGTATACGCATGCAAATGGAGCTTATGGTAAACTAAAATAATTTACTGCTCCATACTGGTACTATATTTTGTCTATCCTAATGTATATCTTAAATTAGGTTAGACTTGATCCAACGTCATGATCATAACACATTTACAGGTACAGGTAACACAATACCATTTGGCATCTATTGATAACTGCAAAAACAGGAAGTGAAAGAAAGGGGGGATACAAGTTAAATCAGATCAATAATTCAGTTCCCCTAATTACTTAAAGCAAACTTAAAATGTCATGGCCTCAAATAGCAGTGGCTGTTTTACCTGACTAGTATGACAACTTTCAATTCAACTTTAACGGAAAAGTTGCCATCAGGAGGTCCTTCAAGATGACTGAAGACCTACAATGATCAACTAGAATGACAGAAACGTACTTAGTGTGACATTTGGAATGAGGAAAAGTAGATCAAGGGCTTTGGAAGTGTAATCAAAAATTTCAGATGTGTGTTAAAAGGAAGGGCTTAACAAAAAAAGGGATAGGAATGAGCAGACTGACAGGTGAGGCTAGACGGCAGTCTATGAGGACTACAATTTTTGCAGATGATGTTTTCATATGTAGTAAGAACAGGGAGGAAGTGGAGGAACATCTGGAGAGGCTGAGGTTTTTTTATCTTGAAATGAAGATCTGCTTCAAAAGGACAGAGATCTGTGTGTAAATGAGAATTACTCAAATTAAAAGGTCAGCTGACAGGGAGCAGAGATGAAGAAAGGTGGAGGACTTTTGGTCTAATAGTACGGTAAGTAAATAGGGAGTGAAGAAGCTTTTACAGGCAGCTTGGAATGGGTGTTGAAGTTCTCTTAGAAGTGAAAAGGGTGGATAAGATCAGAAATGAGAAATGCATCAGAGGAACAGCTCATGTTAGACATTTTGAAAATTAATGTAAGAAAGCCAGATTAGGATGGTTTGGACACATTGAGAGGAGGGATAGTGATTTTGTTGGTAAAAGGATGCTGATGATGGAGTGTCAAAAAAGGAGAAATACCAAAGAGGCCATTCATGAATGTAATGAAGGAGGGGGTGGGGGTTGTTGGAGTGAGTGAGAAGGACGTAGAAAATAGGGTTGGATGGGGGCAATTGATTTGCTGTGACAAACCTTAAATAGACCAGCCACTAAAAAGAACTAGAGGAAATATTTAAACATATACTTTAAAGTGTGTTTTTTTATTCATTTAGCATATCATACCTTTCCCGTATTTACCACACTTAAGCAAATGATGATATCACGGTCAATGTGAAGGTTAGTGATTTTTGTCACACTAACACAGTAAAGATCCTTTTATAGATCTTATGAATGATGAACACAAGCCAAAAAAATAAAACACATCAACAGTCTCCCTTTAAGCAGAACAACTTCTCAAAACTGATCCTTAGCCAAGATTAAATAAAAAAATGTGAATCCTTTAACTTACACAGTTTAGCATAAAACCTTTTCTTTAATACTCCACATCTCACTCTGCATTAATGACAAAAGCCAAACAGATTTGTTCATGATCACATTAGCATACTGTGGCAGAACCAGCGTCATTTGCCTGCTTTTTTTCTCCTTCTGAACTCTTGGCCTTTCTCCGATCTTTCCCTCCTCTCCTTTAGTACTTGGGTTGTATAAAATTCTAATCAGTCTACACAAATTCAATTTCACACAATGCATTCCGGCTTGAGAATTTCTGTCTTGAAAACTCTAAATGTATGAAGATCAAATGGTGAGAGGAAAGGGCGACTTGAAGATTGAAGATCCATCAACTTTTATTGCAGGAGGTTAGGTTAAAACAATAATAGTTAGCGCTTGTGTTAGGATCCAGAGAAAGGACCGTATCGGTATTACAGTCAGGCGCAGATGCTCAGATGTTCTGTGGCCGTCTCCAATCTAAATGTATAGATTAGCTTACTCTCTTAAAATGATATGCCAAGTTCTACCTGTGACACTGCCTTACCCGGAAATTTCCAGCGTAGTCATCATCCTTGTCTCCTCCTGCACCCTCTTTCAGGGCAATGAGAGTGAATCCTCTGAAGTAAGAGGGACTGGATGCAATCACATTCACTAGATGCAAAACAAACAGGAAAGCCTTTTCATCTCCATATTGACAAAAAATAATAACGATAATGATAATAATATATAAAATAAAAATGCAAAAACTAACGTAGACACTAAAATTGACTTAGTAAGAGTAAGCTGTAGAGGTGCCTGACATTTAAAAGCAGAACAGTGTATTCAGACCTTTCAGGATGGCTTACTTTAATATTCCACAGACTTCTAACTTCAACCCATTGGGTTTGAATTTTCATATATTGTCCTTTAGAAAAATTCTATTTGTCCAAGTGTGAAATTCTTACTGGAAAAAAAGGCACAAAGAAGATGCATTGCTTGTATTGAATCAATGTGTCCTTTGACCAGAAGCAGCACTTCAAAAAAATAAAATAAAAAATAATTCCATTTCAGATTCTGTCTTGATCATTAGAGTCACAGAGGAGATCAAATGGCACATGTTCATGTGCTTTTAAGAGAAAAAGAAATATGGTTAATTCAAATATTACCGTTTTGTGTATTTTATGAATAGACTTTTCTTGAGAAAAATCTCTAAATTTATTGAGAAATTCATCTTAAAGAAAAACAATAGTGGAAATACAAAGAAACGTTTTATTTAAGTGATTTGATTTAGTCATTTTTAAGTGTTTGGAAGCAAAACTGAAGTGCCCAAACACTGATTTTTGTAGTGTGCTGAAAGTCATCTGCGTAGTAGCCTAAAGTTTTGTGTTGGTCGAGTTTGTGTTGAGTAAAAATGCGCAGAAGGCAAACACCGACCTCTGTATGTGCTCCCCGGCTGGTAGCTGTCCGGATCTCCTTCCACGCGGAGGCGAAACTCGTTGTTGCTCTCCTTCCTATTGCTCTGAGCCCGGAGGATCCGACTACAGTAGCCGTCCGCTTTCCCAGCTCTCTCGAAAGGCTCCTCGGTGAAACCCAACGAAGTGCACGCAGCGGAGGAGATGAAGCACAAAAGGAGCATTACGGCTGGATGTAGTCCTGAAGCTTTCATTTTGCAGACTTGCGATTAAGTTGATGCGTAGGTATGCAAAAAGGAGAAAAAAAAAGATTCTCCCAGATCTCCGTTGAAAACGAAAAGCCAACTTGCCAGCTGCTGAAGTGAGACTTCTGAGCAGCTAGCGGGGCAGATCCATCCTGCTGACAATGAGGGAGAGGAGGAGGAAGACACGGATGAGACGTGCGCTCTCTCTGCATGAACGGCACGCTGCGCGCAGCTGAACCAGAGTCCTGGGAAGTGGCCAAACCAGGAGCTGTCTTTAGGTTCACATCAATTTACAACGAAATTCTCCCCACAGCAGATGAGACGATTTACACTGAACTCTTACTGGGATTCGTGTGTCTCTTCCTGATCCTTTTGGAAAGACAGGAACGCGCAGACAAAGGAATAGCTAAATGATGCTGCACGGTTGTCAAGGTAACAAATTAAACAAGTGTTTTGTCACTTGACTTTTAAATGATTGTTTCACCTCCCCTGTTTGCGGGATGCACAAAGGTTAACAGAGCCAGAATTGATGAATATATTTACAAATAATTAAGGCTACAAATATTTCAACTCTTGCTTGAGTTCAGCATCATGAGGCGCGCCTGTCCTGCAGACAGGATTAATGCCTCTTTTAAGAAATATCCACCAATCCAGAGCAGTCACATGTTCAGCCTGTAACAAGATCACAAGTATGGAGTCCTATACTGTTCATAATTAAATAAATAAACACAAGAGGAGGGTGACACCAAAAGAAATTCAGAATCCTTAAAAAAACGTTTTTTTTTTTTTTATTTCTTTATTTTGTTTGGTTTTCTATCACTTTCAGGAGAGGACAAAACCCCCCAAAATGTACACTAATAACCACCTGCACCCACGTGTCATACCTCATCCTGCATGTGGACCCAGATCAGATTTACATTCATGCACCTCACCTGTGCACCCCATATAGATTTTAAAAAATAATTTTGGCAAGCACCTCCCATGATGAAAGTTAGGTTGAATAAAGTGTATAATTTTACCAATATAAGATTTTTTGATCAAGAGTCAAGACAGGCCCAACTGTAGTCAAAAGTCACATTGCACCATCATGAATTTACACTATAATGTGGTGTTCTGTATGCATACACAACAATCATGACATATTATAACATTTTATGGAAAAATTTCTGTTTTTTGTAGCAATTAACTTTTCCGAGATGGCTGTTACAGAGTTTGGAATTACATGTTAGTACCTCAAACATATTTATTTGAGCACAAAGCCCATTGTGAGGTAAAAAGCTTGTGTGGAGCTGAAAGTAAAACTTATGTCAACAAATCTAACAATCTGAAACACCCAGGACAGGAAATGTAAACATTGGTTGCAGTGGCAAACACAATTACATTCATCACCATCAAAAATGACACATAATTTTCTGAGTCTGAAAAATACAATTAATACTTGTGATACGATGTGATTTTGCATTTCCCTGACTCCCACTTAACTTTTCTGTTTTTATAATTACTCAAGATGTAATCATGAAATCTTCTGTAGAAGTGTTAGCTGTTATGTCTGGGGTTTCCAAATAGACTGATTATATTTGTAAAGTGAAGCTTGGTAAAAATCAATGGAAGAGGTGGGATTACATGTCAATTTAAAATGTCAAAGAAAGATCATCTACATTTAAAGTTTAAGGGAGCCAGACTACAATGAAATCAGTGAATATGTTTAACATCTACAAGTAAAAAAGGAAGTATGGCAGAAAAATGAATGGTATTAATTAAGAAGTAGCTGAAATGGAGCCACATTATTGTGATTATCATAAATTAGCGTTCAGCTTCAATATGCTCTAACACACCTCATGCAATAGTGCTGAACATTTGAACATTTTTTATGCAGTTGCTCAGGTCATCCTGGTTTTTGCTTGCTAATTATTATCTCTTTCAGTGTTTTTTGATTTAGTTTTCACTCATGTGGGAATTATGGGCATTTTGTTCTGTTTTAGCCCCTCATGTCGCACATGCTTCTATTACTAATTACAACTGCTTCTGCATGTTAATTACAGTAAATTTAAGAACGTATACTTTTCCTCATTGTCACTTTTGTTTTGTTACTTTTAGGTTTAATCATCTTGAAGTTTGAAAGGTTTTATAATTGTTATATTTAAGTTTGCTAAGCCTTGGTCTTTTGTCATCATTTATTTAATCTATTCAAGTTTTCACTAAGTATGTTACTGATCTTTTCCATTTGGGTCCCCCCCAACCACAGGAGTTTTCTTTTTTCCCCATTTGTATCTTTAATCTTTTTCTTCCTTCTGTAGACAAAGGATAAATGTGAAGAATATAAGCCACAGCAGCTTTCTTCATCTCCAAGGACCAGCTAAAATGCACCAAACCGTGTAATCAGATGGGCTGCAGATTATTACATTAACTGTCAATGATGTGTATCTACTGTAAAGAATTTAATGGCAACCCATTGGGCGTTTTCTAAGACAGAACCAAGCTAATGTTCTTAACTGTGGCTGAAACAAGACAGCTTTTAAAAGGACAAATGTCAAAGGTGAGACAAATTGAACAAATTCATTGGTGGATGATTCTATGTCTTTTGCATTTTTGGATGTGGCACTTCACTTGATTTTTGATTTTATTTGATTTGAAATGGTTTATTTCAAGCAATTAAGTAGAAATAATACACAACAGCAATATAAACATCAGTTATACATTCATACAGTAACTACCGGTAATCAAACTTAGGATAATTAGACATATTAATAAATATTGCTTGAAAGGGAGTGGGAGGAAGCGAACTTATATAATCCCACCCCGATTATACTGTAACCATTTTATTACATGATTTATCAATATCCGGTTCCCAGTTTTTATCAGACAGAATTAAAAATCATAAGATATCGATAAAATCAGGACTTCTGGTTTGACATTCAGTTACAAAAAATTTCCAAAGAAAATTTAAGTTTTAAGATTCTGCTGTCATTTTTGTTATTTACTTGAAGAAGTTTATTAAAATGTTACACAGCATTTTTTTTCACACTTCCAATTTGTCACTATTTTGTAACAACATTGTTTTTTTTTTTGTTTTTGTTTCTTGCAAACTTTATAAAAACTCAATTTGTGTTTTGGCAGCGACATTGCCATCATTGCTGTAAAATCTTTAACTTGTGTGGCTTGCATAACATTATTTTAGATTTCTAACACCTGTTGTGGACAGTTTAGTTACACCAAAGTCAAAGTTCAATTTAGTTAAACCTCCAGCTTTTTGCACTGTGACATTCATGCAGCAGTTACATAAAAATGTCATCCATCAAGGCAAAAACAGAACTAACAAAAACACTAGTGTTCTGACAGAGTAAACTGAGCCAAAACAGGAACAATTGAGCTTTATCAAAAGCTCCTCCTGTGGCAGTCTGGTCCTTATTTTTTCCTTTTGATTCTTAAACTTTGAGACATTTGTGATTAGCTAAACAGTTGAATTTTTTTCCAACAAACTTTTTCTTCTATTGACTGGAGCAGCTTGTTCCTTTAAAGGCGTCACCTGGAAGTTAGGTCGGTTTAGATAATTGACTCTCTTACCTACTTACACATACTAACACCAATCTGCATCAGTCATGACAAACAGTTTTTCTAAATTTAAAACGTGACATTCAAACTGTAAACAGCAGTATGTCTGAATGGCTTACAACAAAGTGTGGAGTCCATTTGGTCATACAATACTTCAATAACAAAATTTGCCTTTTTATTTTCTTCTTTCTGATGAACAAAACCTAACATTTGACTTTAAAAAGAAGTAATTCACTTGTTAAAAAAACATGTCACTGGGTTATAAACTGTTAAATGTTGATATGTTTGCACAACTGCTTCTTTATTTTCCTCGAGAGATATCTTATCCCTCTCCATATTCGTGCGACCCCCCTGTGTTTATTTTAGCCCTGGGAGAGGTCAGCAGACAAATAATGGGAATGCAACACCTTCTGATGGGCACTGACAAATGGAGGGTGGCTGGTTTCTGTGCATGTACTGCTGAGTTGATGGATGGATGGTGGGGGTGGGGGGGGGCACAGTCTAGATGGAAAAATGCTGCCGCAGCAGGTGTCATGACAGCATTTTGTCTCACTGCCCTGTTGTGCTGAAACTACTCAAAATCTTCCAGTGCTCATGGTTAAACAATTTCTGTTACAGAAAAAAAACTGTTTACCAGAACAATTTCTAAAGTTTTTTTCAGACAGACTGTCTTAACACAGGAGCAAGAGAGTTGTTGCTGCAAAGATGAAAGCTTTGTTTTGTAGATATTTTTTTTTACGTCACTTTTTCTTTTAGAACAAAAACTCAACAAAAAGGCTTGAACATCAATCTATATGATTTCTGCTTTCTTTTCCTGTTTTAATCATTAGAAAATAAGTCTTTATAAAGTCATTATTTCTCCTCACTAAATAATGCTTGAAAAGTGTGTCTGTTTTGCTTTGAATTCATAAATCTGTCAATATAATTTTAATGTTCTGGATAACTAGGCTGAAACCTTTTTATCTGAATCTGCTGTAAGTGCCTTTGACAGAAGCACAGCTCAGTATGGGCCACTCAAACCCAACAATGGGAGAATTCTCAATGACACCAACAGTCCTTCACACGCAGCTGCATGGTTTCAAATGCATATTGTTGCAAAACGTTTCTGGCTTTTATCTGAGATTGTCATATTGAAAAAAAAAATACTTTTTTGCAGTAATTATTTTTGTTCAGATTTCAACATCGTCACATCAAAAAAAGGCTGATGATAGTTGCACGTATTTAGATGCGACCAGTACAAAAAGTGATGGAAACTCATGTTGGCCCTACATAACACATGATGCCCATTACTGGATTGACCGCACATATTTAAAGTGCATCCAAGGCTGAAATTTGTTGTTGGCTGCACATATTTAAAGTTAAAGTCCCGTTATCTGTCACCCACCTAGCTAGGTGTGTGAAATGTGGTCTCCACATTTGACCCAAATAAACAGACACTTTTAAAAATAAACAAATCTGATTTCTTTTTATTTCAATAGCACATCAGAATTTCCAAACTTCTATATGGATCTTTAAATAATCCCCCATAACATTGCTGTTTTCATGGATATAGAGGTTAAGGGGGAAAAAATCAAATTAGGCCTTTCATTTGATCTTAGTGAAGTGTGAGAGCCTGCTCATTAAACAGCCAAGCCCCCTGCTGCTGAGTCATTAAGGCCACATTTACCATGCACTAGAGTGTTTATCACATTAAATTCACCTGATTTGAAAATAAAATAAAATAGAACACTAATCCAGCAGGGGAAAATTGAAGAACTCTCTGAAAGTGTTCATAACCTGAAATCTTACCTGTAGAAATAGTAAATGTAAACCTTAAAACATTTCAGCCTTAGGTTTGTGACAAAAACAATTCTAAAAACAGGTTGTAAAGTCACTCGGCACAGATCAGCAGCCCCAGTCTCTTGATGGAGTTAACGTCTTTATTTTCACAAATTCCGCTCCCCATCTCCTGCTTTAAAGGTAATCTGTTTTGATGTCCATCTAAAACTTGAGTGTAACATGTGTTGTTTGGGGACCAGCGAGCGTAAGGGGGCTATCACAAATGATTACAGTCAGCCAGAGGGTGACGGCGGCTGCCAGGTGCAGGGGTCTGCGGAGGCATTACTTACTGGATCCTGTCTTTACCTCTGAGGAGACCAGGGCCAAATCTAAATGGCTTTGAGGAAATCACACAACCTGTCACAAACTGTTAGTTATCTGTCACACAGATAACATTACGCGGATGTATGCCAAGCAGCAAAACATGCTGTTTGGAGAAGTGAATCGTTTATGTCTTTGTCTGTGTGTTTCTGATGTAAATTTACAAAAAATAGTTATAATACAACATTATCATAATCAGTTCCAGTGACCTTGTTAAGATATTTAAATACTGCATTAGAGCATGGTAACAGTCAGGCGACCTTTATACCAATATTACACATATACATAAAACAGATGATGAATAAAAGTTTTTTTGCCAAAAATACCCAGTTGGCTGTTGGGTGACACCTCTGCTCAACCTAATCCTACATTAATCTGATGAAAGAAAAATTTCCTAAAACAGAATGACATCCAATAACCTGCAGAATCATTTAAAGAAACATGTCTCACTGGGTCTGTCTTTTGATGTGCATATTGTAGGTGTCCCATGCTAGGTCACCATCAAATGAGAATTTGTTCTCAACTGATCCTCCTGGTAAATAAAGGTAAAATAAAATAAAAAAATGCACGTTTAAAGACAGAATATCTAATTGGCTGTTAGCGTTAGGTCATTACAGTGAAAATTAAAGCTACAACAGTCAGATTTAAGCACATATCACATTTTTGCACAATCAATAGAGTTTAGCGAAACTCCAATATTACAATATAATTACCGGTACTTGAAATGGAAATACTTATTTTTATGGGGGTGGCGATTCATTTAACGATTTGATTCCTAACATAATTTTGAACCAATAATAGATATTGGTTCCTTTTGAATGATCTGATCCGATTTTATTTAATTCGATTATTTGCTTGCCTCAGACAGATCGATCTGGTTGGATTATAGGAATAGAAATCGAGTCATCGTTATTCGTTACACCCCTACTTATTTTCATTTTACATTTTTCCTTGCGATCCTTTGATATATTCTTGTTTGGCAGATGCCAAATTAATTTTGGGGAAGTTTCATTTGTTTGTTTTTGTGAAATTTGCTTCCTAAAACCTATATTAAACAATTGTCCATCAATTAAAAATATTTTATCACAGTTCATGAGAAAGGAATTACACAATTTTTTAAAGTCACTTTATAAAAAAATCAGCTTCACAACATACATCCATGCTAAATCTCGTACATAAGCTGTGATTTACTGCATGCAGCTGCAATTCAAGAAAGAACACAGAAGGGCTTGTACTGAAAACAGCCAGCACACTTTCCAGGGGGGAAAAAATCTGCTAATGAAAATCTAGAATTATTGTTGAAAAGCAAATATAATGTGTAGTACAGTACTAGCAGTGGACTTTAAGTCGACTTGACTTTCTCTGGGACATGGTGTAAAGTTGAAAGTAAGACACCCAGCTGTGTGGTTTGGGTTATATGTCACATTAGCATAAATGCTGCCAGTGCCATAAGAACTATGACATTCCCTTGCGTTGTACTGAAAAAAGGGTTCTCATGAGGGCACGTCTTTTAGATTCTCAGCTTCTTTGTTCAGTAGTCTGTGGTTAAAGGCAAAATCTGTCAACAGTCTGTCCTCTTACAAAGCTTTACACCGTGATACGCTGAGGGACTCTTTCACTATTTTATCACAAGTCCTTTCCAACACACTCTGACCTTATTTGAGTCTCAGCCTTCTACTTCTGCCTGACCTTTGGCTATGAATCCACAAGCAATAGATGAAGACGCTTGGGGTCTGTATTCGCAAATGTCATGTCCAAAAGTATTGCAGATGTTCATACCTAACTTTATTACTGATAAAAAAAAGTGTTATAAAACCATCCAATAACAAAAATGATTGAAAAGAAGATTTTGCTGTCCATTTGCAATGGTCTAAAACTATTATTTAAGACATTGAATGTTTTTCTTGTTTTCTTTTTAAACTACAGTTTACAGTTTTTCTCAAATGCTAAAACACAAAAGCCAATCCCCTAAACCAAATGGCCAGTTGTCTAAAAACATTTACTAAATCTAGCCATCATTTTACAATACCATAAACACATTTCACATAAAGACACACTTCAAAGAACAAAATCCTCCATTCTCATACATTTTAACACATTTTTCTTTGCCAAAACACAAGTTTCAAAAGAACTCCGTTCATATTCTCAAATGAAAGCTCAAGTGATGCAAAATGCTTGCCACAGTCAGCAATATTTGAACACATGAACACACCTGGCATTGTTTATTACACGCAACTAATCAAAATTGAAGATACTTGTTGCTGATGCTGTGACCACAGGTATAAAAGCAAGTTCAGAGTACACAGTTTGCTGAAGAAAAACACAATGGATGAAGGCAGAGTCAGGGGAAGAGGAATTTGAGTCAGAGGAGGAGGGAGAAGAGCTGGCAATGGAAGAGGAGGAGCAGGCCAACGAGGAAGAGGAGTTCAAATCAGGGGAGAAAAAGGAGCAGGCCAACAAGGGAAAGGAGGAGGTCAAGGATGGAGAGCAAGACAACCTTGCACCATCATTATGGATGAGATGCGAGCAACAGTCATTGACCATGTGATTGTGCATGGCATGGCAATGGCTGCAACAGGACTAAGAGTCCATTTAAACCTGAGTAGGTTCACCATGGCCACCAGTATCAGGGCATTCAACCTGCAGAAACGAAGGCAAAGAGCCCGTAACATCATTGGCCAAAGAGGCATCCCTGATGTTCCTGGCCATCTGGGGGGTAATATTACTCTATGTGCAGCCATGGGTTTGGAGTGGCTTGTCCACCGGCATGCTGTCCTTGGGTCTTACAACACCTAACGTCTCCTCACCTTCCTAGAGGAGCTAAAGACATCCTCCACCCACCAACAACACCATCCTGGGCCCACACATCACATTAATGTGATATTTTGGGACAATAAGAATCCACAGAACAAACCAAATCAGAGAGTGGTTAACCATCAATAGTAACCACTTTTTAAACGTCTGTCGGCCACCCTACTCCCCTTTCCTGAACCCTATAGAGGAGTTCTTCTCATCGTGGAGATGGAAAGTTTATGACAGACACCCATACACTAAATGATGCCGCACAGTAATTGTGGTGTGTGTGTGTGTGTGTGTGTGTGTGTGTGTGTGTGTGTGGTGTGAATAAAGTAAATAAAATAACTTCACACCCTGAACATGTTTTCAAATGTATAGTGTGCAATAGATTCTGTTTTTGCACGGAGTTGTTACAGTAGTGTACATGCAGAATTTACTATAGATTTATACTCTTCATATGAAATTCAGAAATCTAAATGCCTAATCCTCTCCAGAGATCTAAGAGCATCCATTACTGTAAAGTTTCTAAAAATATGCATTGGCAGTTGTGAAACAGAAAACACTCACTAATTGAGTGTTGTGTTTTCAATGGTTTTGCTGTAATATGTAATGATTTGTATTATGTTTACAGTTTTGAAAGCTTCGAGCTGCTCTTTTGCTGTGAAAGTTTGAGTTTATGTAGCTTTAGAGTAGGGTCTTGTGTTTAGACATTGGGGAACATGGAGGACAGGTTTGTGAAATGTGTTTGAGATAACCTGTAATGTAAAAGTGATATAGTACATTTGATCTGGTATATTTTTCTAAAGTATTTAGTGCTGATTACTTTAAACATCTGGCCCAAATGTTTTGATCTCAAAAGCCCTTCTTTCTACTTTTTCCTCTGTTTCTACTTGAAAGCTTAAGAGTCATGATTCCCGATTAGATCAATCAGAGGGGTCACTGCCACTTCAGCATTTGATTGCAAGATACTACTTCCAAGTTCTTTATAAACACCAATACCAAATGCAAAAATATTCAAGTAGTTGTTCAAATTATGATTACTTTGCTTCTTTGTGTGTGTGCATCTGGTTTTCTTGAATCTTTACAGGGCAAAACAGAAATATCCCACCATGCTATTAAAAAAAACATTTGGTTTTTACTTTCTAATCATAATGTTATAATTAGTCCTTGTGTCGGCAAGCCCTTTTTCTAAAGTGAGTGTCCAACAACCATTTTACCTTTGTCAGTATTCTGCTTCTTGATGGGGAACACTGTTGTTTTGTCAGCCAAACTGGAGGCTGATGCTAAACCATTTAAAAAAAATCCCTGAAACATAAAATATTTTTTATCTCCGAAAACCATTTATCTTTACTCTTTATTTTTTTTAACCCATATTTTAAAAGGAATACCAGCCATCCCAGGCAAGAGCTGGATCAAGCAATGACAGGTCATTGACAAAAACAAGCAGAACCATTTGATAACTTCAAGAGGGTTTGAACTTTTTTGAGAAACCTTTTTGGATGTGCAAAAGTCTGACATCAGCATCTGAGAATTAAGTCCCTATACTCACATACAAACTGATCCTTTGAAATTTTTTTGAGAATAAGTGCTAAATAGCTGTGAGCACTTTTCAATCCACAACAAGCACACATCCATCCATCAGACGTGCACCCCCACAGACTAAAGCAGACAGGCTTTCATAGCAGCCTCTAGGCAATAAACATATGTATTTCTCTTTAACATCTAAATTCTAGTATTCATGCCGAGAATTTTTTGTCTGAGAGGATCACAAGTATTATTTATGTCTTTCCATCACACCATTCACTCCCACTTCACATGAAACCATTTTTCCAGCTTCGTTTTCCAAACATTATCTCTGCTTTAGGGATTACTCATTTCTGACCGACATCGTGTGGGTGTGTTCCGATAAAGGTGCATTTCAGACAGTCTCCAACAGTGTATATTTCATGGTGTGCACTGCAAACATCCTGATATCTGTACTTCGAAATTACGTTAATACCGTTTAGGATCCTGTGAGTTGGTTAATAAAGAGATTAAGGAACACGGAAAGAATGTAAAGATTTTTATTAAGTATCATCAACTAAGATAGTCATTTAGAATTAGGAAGTCACCATAAAATGAAATGACAAAGCAGTTTCCCCGGAAAAGTGTGACAGATTAATTTATGCAAAGTTTGTCACTTCCACAAATGATAGTATCACAGTCTTTCTAATTTGAGGCAGCAAAAAGCAGATTATCACAGAATTTCCCATTGACTTCCTTCAACACCAGCAATTTGTTTGAGCAAAAAAAATATTTGAAGCTTCTTTTACACTGATGAGCCCAGATGGAAAAAAAAAAGCTTTATGTTCCTCCATGTTTGAGGGTTTTTCTTGTTGTGGAAGGAAACTGATCATACTATTAAGGAGAAAGATGTAGGAAAAATTCAAGAAATGAATTAATTTTTCACATTCTTCAAATGTAAAAACCCACTCAACAAAAAAGTTTGTTTTTGGTATTTTTAACATGTCCTTTTTTCTCATAGAGGTCATGAAAAAAGGAAAATAAGGTTTAAATTGCATTTCTGAGTATTTCTTTGTTCAAATCTTTGTGAAAAAAGAGCAGATAAAAAAATGCCCTTGAAAAGGCTTGTAGCTGTGTAGGTGCTACTATTAGCGGGCCACAAGCTCCCTGTTTGCTCCATATACAAATAAAATTGAATTGAATTGAATTCCAGTGCATCTACTTGCAGACAAAAAGATCCATGTACATCTTTTCTTTTCAACAAAAGTAGTTTCTGAAATACTCACTGAAATATGAATATTTTATCAGATGTAATATGAACATAGAAGCAAATGTTTTTCATTTGTGATCAAATGATTAATTAATTAATTAATGGGGTGTAGCTTTGGCTCCCTAAAAAACCAAAATTACACCTGAATACTGACAAAGAACTTGTGTCGTTAACCTGACTTTACTTCTGCAGAACGAGTCAAGCGTGCCAAGCATGTAGTCAGTCACAAAGAAAGACTTGCAGATGTTTTTTTTAGCACAGGAACACAAATGATCAGCTGGAGGAAAAGTAAAAGGAGTGTGATCAGCTGGAGAATGTCCATCCTACCAGTTGCCTCACAGGGATTCTGTGACATGATCATTGACAGGAATTCGAAACTATATTTCCATCTCAATTGCTTTTTGTTTCAATGTGAGTTTTGCAGAGATCATTTGATGCTCATGTACAGAAGAAGCCATTGAACCTCAAGTGTTCAGTTTAAACTGTAAACAAATAAGTGAGAGAAGAGACTTTGTAAAGTGTTAGATTGAGAGCTGAATGCGTGCAGTGCCGAGTGATCCCCCTGAGACTGGAGGCGGAAGTCTCTGTAGGGAGCAGCAGAGATGTTTTGCAAGTGGAAACAGAAAAATGGAGGACTATCAGGGATCAGGTGAGGATGAAGCACAATATCAAAAGGAAAAAAAAAATCTCCCACTCCTATCCTCATCTCTGTCTGTT
The DNA here is from genome assembly GCF_053564925.1 of Oryzias latipes. Lineage (NCBI taxonomy): Eukaryota > Metazoa > Chordata > Actinopteri > Beloniformes > Adrianichthyidae > Oryzias > Oryzias latipes. Next base: position 26,739,451 of record NC_136239.1, read on the forward strand.
TGTAGAGTTGTGTGTTGCTTAGAAACATACCAGAATCCCTTTTAACATGGTCTTTTGACGTGGATGTCAGCCGCTGGCCACACCGACTCCCACTCACTGTTCTCCAGAGTATATTTAAACTCTTTGATTATGCAGATCGAAACTCTGTACATGCATAGTTGTTAACTTTTAGGTTGAACAAAATCTGATGCTAAAAAAAAAAAATCATTTCAAGATTTCAGATTTCCAAATTTAAAACACATAGGATAGATGCAGAGATTCAGACCTACTACAACAAATGGCAAATTAAAAGAATAAGGTTTTTGTAACCTTGTACTATTTTTATAAATGTGTGCTATTTCAAAATGTATTTCACAGAATTATCTAACTAATTAAGTCTTTGGGAGAAACTTAACACAGTTTTGTAAGAAGTCAGATCTCTGTCTCCCCCTCTGATCACAGGCGGGAACCATTTCCAGAGTTCTCAATGTACTTCATCTCCCAACAACCCCAGTGCAAAGTTCCTGGATGCCACACACCTGACTTTCATTTGCAAACACTCACAGCATACTTAAACACCGCACTGAGCCTTACTCGGTGCAAAGAATTGTTTGCGCTGCTCTGCCTGCATTACTGAGTGTTATAGCTGGACCTGAGCTTCTGATTTCCTGACCCTGTTTTGTCTCTGAGTCCGTTTGCCTGCTGCCTGCCCGAATGTTGCCTGGATCCTGACTAATCCCATTTCTTCTCTGATGCTCCCACGCTTGTTATTCACCCCTGCCTGCCTGAATTTTTTTTTAACTTGTCCTGTCCAACATCTGGGCAAACAGTTGAGAGCTGACGGCCTCTTGTGTTGGACATATTTTACATTAACAACAGGGGTTATGAATCTTCTGACAAACCGGAGGTTGAAAATCTTTGGTGTTGGACCGGATGGAAAAGGAAAGGAGGGAAAAGAGGGGTTATTAGAGAGGTGGGATAGGAGGGTGATTATGCATAAAGCAACAAGTTGCTGGATGGTTATCATTACGGTCAGGTTCAGATGTATGCATTCAAACCAACTAGTGTGAAATATTTCATTCAACCACGCAAAATATTAGTGCAAAGGTGAGCTAACACCTGTGCTCAGGTGAGTGTTTAAGTTCATCTAAAAATGGATGATGGAATATAAAAAGAAGGAGGGGGAGTGACCAGCCATCCCAACACAAAGACCCCCGCCACAGCAGCAGCGGCAGCCATAACTCCCCAATACCTGCACGGCAGCAGATAGAGAACAACCGTCCCCCGGGAGGCCACATCTGCCGCCCAGGCCAGGGCCAGCAGGGCCGCGATCCCAGAACCAGAGAGCAGGGAGGCATGGGGGGCAGAGAGTGCAGCCCTGGCCCAATCAGGAAAACAGCCCCCCCCCCGCCGCGCAGGGAGGGCCCAACGCAGGGCCCCGCCCCAGAAGAGTGCCCATAGCCCCAGACGAGCACCTCATCACCACCCAAGAGTTCTGGGTATCACCCCAACCGCCTGAGCTAAACTGCCTATTCGCCTATTCCTAACCCTTCTTGCAGGTCTGTGCCACCAAGAATAAAGCACTGGCCGCATGTATTTAGAAAATAATGAGCGAACAGGCACTTAATGTTGGAAAAGGCAGCGGCTCAGGCGGTTGAGCAGGTCGTCTGATTGAAAGTGTGACATATGTAAACGTTTGTTATGCAAGGGTTAATGGCCGACGAAGTATGCATTATCACTTATTAACGCACGTCGTGGAAGCCTGAACTGTCCAACGCGAAGTGGGGTGCGTTAAAAAAGTGATAACGCACACTTTGAAAGCCATTAACCCGCTTATACCATGGTCACTTACAAAATAAATAAATATTAACCAGTTTTTAGTCCTTAATTCTTGTTTTTTTTTTCCGATTTGGATCAATTTTTTTCACGAAAAGCGGACTACTTGTTACGTGGTGTGGCGCGTTGTCACAGTAACGTGACATGGCGCAGCACCACCGCTGGTCGTCCCGATGGGTTAAATAAAGCATCAGTTCAGAGAAAAAGTTCACCTGTTACCGTTTGTCCAGTTGATGAAACTAAAGGTTGTTTTAAAGAAGCCAGCGCAATGATACAAAAAATTTAAGAACTTCTTTTTGGGGCATGCGGTTATCACTTTTTTTTGCGCATCGAGCAGCCAATCAGAATTGAGTATTCACCCGGACTATGGCATAAAGTCGGATAACGTTTTTCTGGGCACATGTTAACAGTTTAATTCTAATCCAATCTTTGATCTGATCAAAGACACTTTGCACAGGTAACGGCAGCTTATGATTAAATTATGTTTACTTAAAGAGTTACCTGGTGGTCCGAAGACATGGCCGCCAAATGAATAGCAAGACTTTGCTGTTAGTCAAAGTTTAATTCAGGACCTTTCTTAACCGTTTAGTTGTTTCTTTTTCTCGGAAGTCATCACTAAAAGGAACCTTTGGTTAACACACTTCTTTTTTTGCTTTTCTTAAACTCACCTGGACATGTCCATCGTCTTTTATGCTTTGGATATAGATATAGTATGCTGTGCCATATCTGTGAAGAACTACAACAGTTCCTAAATAGTGAAAACAATATTTATATTTTCAAAATACCATTATTAAACAAAACAAAGAAACACATGCTTACACCGTACATGCTTGTTTAACAAACAGTATGCATGTTTTGTTTTGTACAGTTAACCCCCAAACAATTCGAATCCTGGTAAGTTTTAATTTAAAGTTACTTTAATCAAATCAGCCAGTTTATGTTTCGATTTAACTTGACAGGCATTTCCCAAAAGATGGAATAATGTACAAAGAGGCGTTGTCATGGGAAAGAAATTCTCAGTTTTAAATTTGAGCAAAAAGTGACCTTCTAAAATTTGGGGGTAAACTGTGGCTTGATTGGTGGATGCTGAAATAATTTAGCCATGTATAGATCCATTCAAATAACGAGAACAGGAAAAAAAAAACATTCTAATGATGCAACAAACGCTTTAATGACCGATTAAGAGGACTCTTAAGGGGAAAAAAAAACCTTCTGTAGGGTCACAGTTATTAACCAACTATGTACGATTTAAAATCTGCAATTAAAAATTTAACAGGATAGAAATCATCATTGAATGCTGTCAAATAAAATAAATGAATAAAGTGTCAAAGCACCAACAATAAAAGCCCAAAGGAAAGCATTTTTCAATTACATCAATCTACTCCCATCACTCTCACTCATTCATTGCCTCTCAAATAATGTAGCCCAACAGAGCTGACACATTCACTTCCCGTCAAACAGGAGTGGAACAGCTTGTCCTTTAACAACAGTGATGTCGTTTTTCACACCACTGAGCAGCAGTTATCACCTTTCAACATATATAATCAGACGCTGAAATACAACTTGTCAAGGTGACCCAAAGTTAAACTTGGGCAATTGTTTGCATCAACTTTTATGATGGTTCCCAAAAAATACAGCACAGAAAGAAAACACAAGAATACAAAATAAAATCCCTATAAACAAAAACCATCCTCTGGTTTAACTCAAACAGCTAATTTGGATTTATCCAAACAAGTGTTCAGTCACAGTCCTGCCTGAACAGACGTTGCAGAGCAAAAAGTCGCACCACGTTGGTTTTTGTGACAAGACAAACACTGAACAAGGCATTTTATTAAAATCAATTATTAAAAGTGTGTTTAGACAATGTTTTCTTGTGTAAAATAATCGATAAATATGGTTTACTCTAAGTACTGAGTGTGTCCTATTGTAGAACATTTACTATTGTTCCCCATACTGTATTTCTGATTGATAAAAGACTAACTGTTTTTTAATATATATTTATATTTATAACTAACATTGCTTAATATTAATCTGTTGGTCAAAATTTGTTAATGTTCTGTAAACTTACAGTTTTCCTGTAGTGACATGTATAAGATTCAAATAGTACTTGATGTAGAAGATGTTAGCTTTCCTTGCTATGTGTGCTGCTAAAAGGTGAAAGGTAAATAATGTTTTAGAAAAAGGTGTGCAAGGTCTGACCGCTCCAAAGGGAGAGTTCTCTATGGTTTCCATCAACCCACACCCCAATGAGAAACAAATGTAAGTTTAAGTAAATGTGACCACAATCTTGCCTCTGTTTCCTGTATAAATTTCATATACCTGTAAGTAAAGAACAAAAACAAAAGTAGTAATTTAATTTAATTCAATTAATAACGGAAAAAACAACTTTGTATAAAACCATTTCTTGAAAAAGAGCACATTTGTAAAGTCAGATTCCCCTTGGTTTTATGGTTTTCCCCTCTAATGGAATATTTTAAATAATTTAAGATGGACCTAATTACCTTAAAAAAATTTAGAATCATGAACCTCATTTAAGATAAGTAATGGGGTCAAAACAGATATTACAAACACATTCTTCAAGACCTTGAAATCTTGCTTGACATCAGTGTTTAATTTGACCAAAAATGGATGCTCTGAGTGTTACCAATATATTTCTTTTGAACAGTAAATAAAGCAAAAACATGGTGAAAAACTAGTGTTTGGACACACTTCAACAACCTGACCAGACATGTACAACTATAACCCATCTCTCAGATTTGTGTGGGTTTTTGTACTTTTTTTCTAATATAAAGTTTTTTGCCTCGCAAAAGTAAGTACTCGGACAGTCTGAAAAATGTAACCTTGTTTATGTTGTTTTGATGTGTCTGTTGATGTTAATTTCAGAAATTGCAGGTTGTGGAAGAACAATGATCAGTCAAATGTTCTACATACATCAAGGTGTTAAACTAAAGGCAGCCGCCAGGGTAAGGTGGCATCATGTGACCCAATGTAACAAGGGCGATCTGGGCACGATGTGTTCAGGCTTCTTGGCATAAAAGAGTTTCTGGAGAGATACTAGAAACGTCAGCGAGGTTGCTGAAAGAGCCTCAAGGTGCCCATGGATCAAGAGGGGAGAGGCATGGAGTAGCACAGTTACTGGACACAAACTGGGGACTGATTACCCTCAGTTGGGTCACAGAAGTAAGAGTCTGTGAAGATCAAAGACTCAAAACACCCTGTGACCCTGAGATTTTCACTGAGGGTGTGTCCAAGCTCTTCCTCTCTAACGTTTTTCCCACACTTCCCATAAAAAGCTTATCAGTTGAGGTGCCAAGCTAAAAGCAGCCCAATCTCCCACAGTTTCTCCTATTCCCCAATTCATATCCTGCCTGCTGGAGGTACATGAGTCAGTTGGCAGAGAAGCCGTCTTTCTATCCAAATATGTATGGTGCAAATCCCCGTTTCTAACCATGCCAACATATCCTTGGGCAAAGTGCTGAATTCCTGTGAAGCTCCTGAAATATCAGCTGTGTGACTACAAACGGTGTCTGCACTGTATCAGGAACTGTGTAAAAGAATTCATTTTAAAGCATTTTTGATATTCTTAATAAAAAAGTGAATTGGGGCCTCATTTATAAAACTGTGTGGATTTCATCATGGAGCATGGTTAATGCTTTAATCCAAAAATGTGCCGATTCAACGAAATTTTCAGACTTCTAGAAGCATGCAGTAATCACATTTGTACGGGAGCAACAGATGGCACAGGAAAGAATTCTCAATCTGACAGTAAACAAAAAATAAATAAATACCCATTATAAAAGGAGAAAAGACAAAAAAAAATCTACCAGAAGCAGAGCACAGAAACTGCAAAACTATATCACAGTATGCAAAACACCAAAATAGCCAACGAAGAAAACATCCAAAAACAAAATGTGTCAGTTTTCAACGTGTGCCTCTTTAACACACAGTCCCCTGTGTGTAAATGCACGGGCTGTGGCCCCTAAAAGACCTATCCATCTATATTAATGAGAAATAATAAAGATGAAAAAGATTCAATGAATCAAAAAAGATCAGTTAATCGATTTATATTCCTAACCAGATGGATCTGTCTAGGCAAGGTGTTAATCGCTATACCAAGGGTCAGCAACCTGGTGCAGCACAGCATGTGGAGGGAAAGACAGTGGCACGCGGGGGTGTGACAACAAGAAGCACTTGATCTGTAGTCTGTATGCAGTTTTTAAACACAGTTGGGTTTTTTGGTCATGTTTTTGGCGTCGCATCTACTAACATTTATCAAGTCATGAGTTCAGTTTGTTTAATAATAACCAAGCAAAGTTAGAATATACCCAGACTTTCTTTCTGTTCTGCCAAATGTCAATATAAAATGTGAACACGTTTTAAAAACGGATGAAAGTGACTATTAGCATTTAATTCTCTAAATACCTAGGGGCGTGACAACTAAAGGGATTTTAACTTTAAGTTTAACTTTAAATATGTGCAACTAACAATAACATGAGCAGACTTAAAATATGTACGGGCAATGGAGCAATGTGCATCTTGACTGCACGTATTATTTCCATCATTTTTGTGCTGGTCGCACATAAATGCTACAGCTGATCACCACTTCATTTACTGGGGATGAACAAAGGAATATTGATGCTTTCCAATTGTGGAAAGTTTATATTACTATATTTAGCAAATTAAGGTAAAAGTAAAAACATTTAATGTTACATGCAATAAAAGCACCAACACAGAATTAATTATAATAATAATAAATGTTATTTGTATAGCGCTTTAAATGGCACACAAAGACGCTTTACAACACATGAGCAGAAACAGTTAATAAGAACAGAGCTAATGCAATAAAAATAATTACAAAAACATAGAAAACAGATTAAAGATTAAAAGCTATTTTAAAAAGATGAGTTTTAAGTGATTTTTTAAAAATTGGGAGGTCAGCGCAGTCTCTGAGAGGTAGGGGCAGAGTGTTCCATAGGGTTGGAGCAGCAATGGAGAAGGCTCTGTCTCCCCAATTATGATGCTTGGTCCGACAGGGGAGGGACAGAAGGTTAGCATGGGACGAGCGCAGAGAGCGGGAAGGGGCGAGACGCTGGAGGAGATCGGTGAGGTAGGGTGGGGCCAGGTTATGAAGGGCTTTGAAAGTGCTGAGGAGAACTTTGAATTTGATACGCTGAGCGATGGGGAGCCAGTGAAGGTTCTGAAGGACAAGGGTGATGTGTTCACGAGGGTGTGTGAGCAGACGGGCAGCAGAGTTCTCAATGTATTGCATCTTATTTATTATTCTGGAGGGTGTACCATGGAGTATGCTATCGCAATAATCTAACCGGGAGGTAATAAAAGCATGAATGAGGGTTTCAGCAGCAGCAAAGGAAAGGGATGAATGGAGGCGGGCAATGTTTTTCAGGTGGAAACAGGCATACCGAGTGATTTGGTTAAAGTGTTGTTCAAGTGATAGATTAGTGTCAAAGAGAAACCCAAGGTTATGGATGACTGGTGACGAAGAAAGCGTGGCGTTATTGAAATTTAACTGAAAATTTGGTATGGATTTTGTGATGGTTTTGGGGCCAATTATAATTGTGTCTGTCTTATCACAGTTGAGTTTGAGAAAATTGTGCTCAAGCCATGTTTTGATGTCTGTTAGACAGCGGGTGAGTGTGAAGTAAGTGGTGGAGCTGATGGATTTGGTGGAGATGTATATTTGTATGTCATCAGCATAACAGTGAAAATTTAAACCATGATGTCGGATGATGTCACCAAGGGGAATGAGGTAAAGGATGAACAGGAGTGGTCCAATCACAGAACCTTGGGGAACACCTTGCAGCAGAGGAGCTGTGGAGGATGAGCAATTGTTTCCCTTGATAAACTGTTGACGGTTGGTGAGGTAGGACTGAAACCAGGATAGAGCAGAGCCTGAGTAACTTACATTAAGTTTCTAACCATGCCAACTTACATTAAGTTACTCAGGCCCTGTCTCATTATGTCTAACAAAAGATGAATAAGCCAAAAGCATACGCTTATTTTTTCCGTGTTCCTGGTTGTGAAGGTTTTAAAAAAATTAATGGTATTTTGAATTATCCAATCCCTGGTACTGGTCCAATTGTGGGCAATTTGGTACAGTTTCCTTCTAGTTGGAACTACTTATGGCCTTTTTCCTACCTTTCTTTTTCCTTTAAAGTGTGTACTATTAGAGTGGAGGTGGAACTACAAAGGTTTCGCAGCAAAGTAATGTGCTTTCAGTGAGTCGCCATCATCTTCAAGTGCCTTGATACAATGACAGAATAAAAGCAAGCCAAGTTTATTTGTATAGCACCATACTCAAAGTAATTCAATGTGATTCACAAAACAGGAAAATGCATTAAAATCACAATACATAACAGTGATAAGATTAAAAACATACATAATCATAATACAATTTACTTTAAAAGAAAGGAAAATGAAAAGAGGTGTCGATGAGGACGCTGCAGTTATGTACACGGCTAAACAGGAATGTTTTGAGGAACCTTAACACAGAAGAGGCCTATTTTACAACCTCAGGAAGACAGATTGAAACGCTGATTCCCCTTGTTTAGTCCTGACTCTGGGCATCTGCAGGAGGCGGGTCCCTGAGGTTCATATGGCGCACGCCTGTACTTTGGTGCAAGGCCAAGGAGAGACTTTTAAAACAGCAGAGCTGCTTTAAAGTCTATTCTTTGAGCTACAGGAAGCCAGTGCAGAGACCTGTGCACAGGACTGATGTGATAGTACTTCCTGGTTCTAGTCAGGACTCGAGCAGCAGCGTTCTGGACGTACTGAAGCTGTATAGTATATGGAAATTGCAGTAACAACATTTTAGAGGGTCAAGCCAAAAACCAACAACTTTTGTAACAGAACAGTTGCACAGGCGTCCTTTAACTTCTGGGCTTCATAGGCAGCTTGCAGGGCCACACTTTTCAGGAAAGGTAGAGGAGGCTGAGGTCCCTCCTGCGACTTTACCACGCTTTGATCCTTTGTCCCCCGAATTGGGGAGTTCTAGCAGGGGATGCTAAGCTTAAGCTTCGCCTCACGCGGCTACGTCTGGAGACAGAGGAGAGGGAGAGAGAAAGAGAGCGACGGGCAGAGTATGAGCTCCGCCTGCAGGTTTGCAGGATGGAGATTGAGGCGGACAAGGAAGTCCGGCTGAAGCAGCTGGAGGTTGAGGCTTTGCAACACTCTGCAGCACAGTCTTCGATGGCAGACACTGCTACTGCTTTAGCGGTTTCTGACGGGAAAAGGGGGTTTGATGTATGCAGAAACATAGCGATGGTGCCTACGTTTCGTGAGTCTGAGGTGGATTCCTACTTTAAAGCTTTTGAACGTGTGGCAATAGCTCTTGACTGGCCAGAGGACATGTGGTCCATATTGCTTCAATGTAAGCTGGTGGGAAAAGCTCAGGAAGTTGTATCCTCTCTTTCTGTTGCTGACAGCTTACAATACACAGTGCTGAAAGAGTCTATATTGCGTGCCTATGAACTTGTACCAGAAGCATACAGGCAGAAATTCAGGAATCACAAGAAACCTAGTGGTCACACATTTGTTGAGTTTGCAAGAGAAAAAAGTGTTCTCTTTGACAAGTGGTGTTCGGCCAGTGAAGTTCAAAACAATTTTGAGTCTCTCCGTCAGCTTGTTCTTCTTGAGGACTTTAAGGGTTCATTACCAGAGAAAGTCGTTGTGTTCCTCAATGAACAAAAAGTTACATCATTGTCAAAGGCAGCAGTGATGGCTGACGAGTTTGTTTTAACCCATAAGACTGTGTTCTGGTCTCATTCTGAAGGGTTAGCAGGACCCCGCCCTCTGAGAGTGGAGCCTAGATCGTTTCCTCAGGATAAGCCCAGAGAACTATCAACTTCCCCTCGTGGTAGTCGTGAATTGTTCTACTGCCATAAAAGGGGCCATGTTGTTGTAGATTGTCCTGGTCTGAAACGCAAATTGTCATCCACATCACCTCAACCTAAAGGCATGGGTCTGCTCAAAAGTTTGCCAGGTATGGACAAGCCTCAAACTTTAGACCCATGTTTCAAACCTTTTGTGTCTCAGGGTTTCATTTCAGAAACAGGCCATCCAGACAACCAACAGCCGGTGACTATGCTGAGAGACATGGGCGGCTCACAATCTGTCATACGGGAAGGAATATTGCCATTAACTGAGGGCTCTTCATGTAAGTCTAATGCAATAGTCCAAGGGATTGGCATGAAATACCTTTCAGCTCCTTTGCATCTTCTTCACGTGCGTTCTTCTCTTGTTGAGGGCTTCTTTAAAGTAGCAGTTCTCCCTGCTCTGCCCATTTCAGGTGTGGATTTCATTCTCGGAAACGACATAGCGGGTGGAAAGGTTGTACCAGCTCCTGAGGTGACAGAAAACCCTGTTGTGGACTTAGGTGTTGAGAATCCACAGCCAGGTTTTGAACGTTTCCCTCATTGTGTTGTCACCAGGGCTCAAACACAGAAGTACGGTCTTGATTTGTCTGATTCCTTTCTTGCTGGAGAATGTGTTTCGGTGAAGGGCAGATCTAGCAGATTGCCTAAGGTTTCACCTAAGTCTTTAACATCGTGTCCTACAACAGTTGAATTACCAGCTACACGAGAAGAATTCATCGCAGCACAGAAGGAAGACACATCCATTAAGAAATGTCATGCGCTTGTTCTTTCTCTTACAGAGGCTGAGAAAATGAAAACTGCATATTTTTACAATGATGGCTTACTAATGCGCCAATGGACAAGCGGAAACCCTAGTGAGGACTGGGCAGTGACTAATCAGGTGGTTGTGCCTACAGTCTTTCGTCCTCAGGTGTTGATGCTGGCTCATGATCACCCGTGGTCGGGACACCTGGGGGTTACAAAAACCTATGATCGTGTCCTTAAACATTTCTTTTGGCCTGGACTCAAGTCGGATGTCATTCATTACTGTCGCACTTGTCACATATGTCAGTTAGCAGGAAAACCAAACCAAGTAGTTCCTCCTGCCCCCCTCGTTCCTATTCCTGTGCATGAGGAACCATTCGAGAGGGTCATTGTCGATTGTGTGGGACCACTGCCGAAGGCAAAAACCGGAAACCAGTTTATACTCACCATCATGTGTGCATCTACAAGGTTCCCTGAAGCGGTCCCTTTGAGGAGAATAACAGCTAATGTTATTACTAAGGCTTTGGTGAAGTTTTTCTCTGTGTTAATTTCCTGATGATGTTCACCTGGGACTGCAGCTTCATCAGCTGTGACTGGCCGTCTGCTGGTCATGTGGTGCTCCTCTACCAGGAAGCCGGAGCCTATTAAAGCACACCTGGGAGCTGAGCCTGGGAGAGTCTGGTGAACTGTCTCTGGCTGACACTCACTGCGATCCTGACTCTCTTTTGGCTGCATGCTTCTGACTAAGCTGTTTTCCTCAGGTACGTGGTGGGAGGTTGTGATCAGGCAAGTTTGGGGCCCCATACATTTTCACACGCAGGCTGAACTTTGTTAGACACACCAGGTAAGGGGTTGGTGCCATTTCTTGTAATGTTTTGTATGTTTGTATTTAGACTAGTTAGGTAGTCTTTTGTTGATCTTTTGATTTATGGGTTTAGTTGCAGAGTTAGGCCTGGTTTTGTTATCTTGAGTTTATTTATTTGGCACAACCCAAACGTCACTTCCTCCCCCACAGGTAATTGTTTGCAGCAGCCTGAGTCTTTGAATATTATAAACCATATTTATATACATCATCCTTGACTACTTGTCTTATTTCATGGTTGTGCTGTTGCGCCCTCCCCAGGGACGTAACACCTGCAAATGCTTCAATTTGAAGTAGGCTTTGGGTTCCTTCTAGCCTACACAAGTACTACCACATAACAAGTAAATAACAGTGTCAGATCATTCCAGAGCTCTTACTTTTTAGCAATGAAATTGTTTATGAGCTCCCATACCAGAGCAGGGACACCAACACAGGATTTGGTCATTTAATAAAAAAAGAAATGATTCACTCGTTTTACCAAATAATCCACCTTTGTATTAAGGTGTCCTATTTTTATTGAAAACATTATTTCAAATGTGCTTTTAAAAATGTCAAACAAAAATTGCAAGAAACAGCTGCAACTGTCAGGTACAATGGGAAATGTCTTTAATTCTATTACATTTTTTAATATGTCAACAGTTTTTGCAGAAAACTTAATACTGAATGATAAAAAATAAAAAATGAAAAAGGCAGACCAGAATCCCAAAGTTTCTTTTTCATTTCTTGGTTGAAAGTCTATGTCCTTCATTTCACCTTACTTAGCACTTTGCTGCACTCTTTGATGTGTAATGAGATAAATTATAGAGCTTCGTTTAAGGTACTTTTTTCCAGTTTAATTTAATATGTGGAATGAACTGTGACTTCAAGGAGAATCAATAACCCGCCTGTTACAGAGAAGAACCCACTCTTTAAATATCAGAGACTCTACTAACACACACTAGGCCAAAAAGCGTATAATCAAACTTTCACTGCATCTTAGAAAGATTTGTCTTTGAATGTAATCATTCTATGTCAAAAAGAGAAAATCCAGCACAGTCTTGCAAGACAGCAACAATTTGTATTTAAATTATTTTCATTTACATAAAATATTAGTTATTTTATTAATATAAAATGCTATTCTAATCAATAATTGCCATTATAATCCATAAAATCATTCACAATTTGTCACTAGGAGGTCATCTCTCCAAGTTCTCTGCTACAATCCAGGTTGGAAATGCCTGTGATGAGTCACCTCAAAAACACCCAATGGTCACTTCATGATGGTCACTCAGCTCTTCCCCCCTGATTGCTGAGCTTTGTATCTTCAAGGAAGCTCCTTTCAACTGGCTTCATCAATGATTTTAACTGTTAAGAATCAAGTGTGGAGGAGTTGGTCAGTTCACCTATTGCCTTCCAACTTCAATATCATTCACACACTGCTGTAGTTGCTCTCTCAATCCATCAGTCTGGCTCATTTTTCCAGGAGTCTGGAGGTCATGATTAGCGGACAAGAGAACCGTGTCCCCTTCAAAAACCTTAGAGCTGCTACCCCATAACTTCTACAACCAGAACTGGCATATTTTTTGTTAAGCAACTTTGTGGCAAATATTTGTTATTTAGCAATCCGAGATTATGAAAATTTTAGAAAAGCTATGTGGTATTTTTGAAAGATTGATTTTTTTTTTTTCTTAGTTTCAAATTAACTTTTTTGAAAATCCCAATTAAATTTTGCAGTCCAACAAATTTCTTCCAAGTTTGGAACTGCATTGGTTGTGTTGTCAGAATAAGCACAAAAAAATAAAATGTGTTAACGTTAAGAAAGGCTGTCATATTAGGAACAAAATGACTTTTTTGACTAGATATTTTTTTCTTATCATAACAGGTTGTATGGCAAAGCATGCTATCAGAAAGTATGGGCAGTGTGATCTTTTTACAGACAAATATAAAAACTAATTATCCACAGATAACCAACAGTCCCATGATTGTCTCAAATTAAAAGATTTCAGAGTTTTTACAGTAACAGTTTTCTTTTTAAGTACTAATCATTAGCCGATGTTTGTGGTTGCAACTGTCACAGTTCAGCAACAGGAAGGTAATTTTAACCAGTTATATTTACATAAAATCTAAATCATCAACATTGTCTCGATTTAGGATCTTCAATAGCATTTTAAATGGAAGAATTATTTAAAAAATGTATCAAAGCTTGCAATTTTTGGATAGAGACATCCTAAATGCGTTTAACACGTCTGCAAGAGACTTTTCAGTTTTTTTAATTTTTAACAAATGAAATAGAACACAAGACATATTTCCTATAAATTGTGTACAACTTTGCCAGTATTTCAAAGCTCAAAACGGACAGGATGTTAGAAGTGAACAACATCCCATACCGGCTGGGATATCTAAAAACCATACGTCTCAGGAATTATATACATGAGACATGCTGTGACTGTTAATCATATACAGCTTTGTTATGTGGAGAGAAAACGCCAGGTATGCCAAGTTTGCAATGACCTTGACTGGAGTCAGATGAAATTTTTAATCTAAAAACTTCTTTGTGGTTACAAGCCAGCTATTGAGTCCTGCAGACTTCCAATTAAAGCTGGAATCTCAGTACAATTGCTACACCCCGTCATTTTTCAAGGTTACATTTTTTTCTCAGCTTTAATAGACAGATTAAATTTGTCTGGGCAAACAGCGTGGAAAGTTATTTCATCAGCCGATACACATATTCAGAAAATTGATGCGCCATTGAATAATAAAGTAGTGGACCAAATTCTGGACTTCTCTGACTTCACCTTTACTCACAACTTTTGTTCTTTTCCTTTCAATATATCACTTTCTTGGATTTCAGCACATTTAAGTTTGTGGTTTGAGAATGACAGCTTTTGGTGAGTATAAAGATTTTTAATTCTTTACCAAACAGGCTGATACAGTCCAGAGTTTCAAGAGGCTCTTTGAGAATTTCAGAATAATAAAATACTGAAGTAAAAAGGTTTTTCACAGTTCTTCAATGTTAGTTTCCATAAAGACCACCAGAAATAGTCACTAAAACCAAATTCAAATTACTATTATTTAGACCTTAAACCACTGAACCATATTCATTATAAAAGTTAAACAAATTGGAGCAGCTCAAGCTCACACTTTTATCTTTTATTAATGTCAAGTTTTTGTTCTCTGACAAAAAATAAAAAGCTGCACCATAATGCTCGACACAAAACAGGACAAAAGACATATGCAGGTGTTCTCAGATTGAGAAAACAGATTTTATTATTTTTTTATGTAGCAAATTTGTCATCAGAACTCAAATTTATTTTTACATCCTTTTCTCCTGACAATCCAAAGTTAGTTAAAATGTTATTTTCAGGCCAGTTTGCAATATCTGGCTGTGAGCGTGGAGGCATGATAAAATTCTAATGTCCAAGCTGCCTGTTCTGGCAAAATGTGACATTGCCTACTAAGTTACATTTCCTCCAACACAATGCTCATGTAAAAAGAATAATACTTACTTAGACAGTAAATGCAGTGAATGCAGCTTCTAGTAAACTATTTTCTTTGCTTTAAAAAAAAAGAAAATAAGATTAAGTTTCAGTACGCAATGTTATTGATACAGACTTTCATGTTGTTGGAGAAGAAAGATTTCATTTAAGCAAAGAAACTCAGAGGAAGGTAATGCAAAAAGAGTTTAAGATGTTAGTCTTACACTATACTTTCTCCTAAAAGACCACAATGCAAGATAGGAGGCATCACCACATCTGTTTTTTTCTTATTATTCTGTCTGACATGAAAAATTAGGCCACCTTGGCATAAAGGTCAGATTACATGGGGTGCTGCAGAGACACCTTGCTGTGAAAATCCCCTGTTGAAAAATAGTCAGAACAACTTTGTAATTTAGACAGTGAGCCTCAGAAACATTGCTGGGCTTTAAATTGTTCAGCATTTGGAACAGCTTCGTTGAAGCACAAAAACATGCTTTTAAGCTGTATACTCATACCAGCAGCAGACTGGGTTATAAATTGTGTGAGCAGCATCATAATTTAAAACTACAACAGAGAAAGGTTTGGATCTATTCCTGAAAATGACTGTTCCTTTCTCTTTTCATTTTCTTAGAAATATCTTTGAATCCAAAGAAAAGCATTTTTCTTCATGAAACCTCAAAAAGAGTTGATAGCTACCGAGTCCTTTGAAAGGCTGAACTAATTTAGGTCAAATTCCAATATTAGGTGGAAAGATGGAATCTAATATTTTCCTTTTTTCTCGACACAAAATTAAAGAGCAATAATGAATAGCAGGGATAAAAGGATGGTGGCATGTTTAAAAAGGAAAGAGCTTGAGTAAAATATATTAACTAAAAGGTCATGGCTATGGACAGGTGCAGAGGAGAGGGCTAATTGCCATAACATTTGATAGGGCTTTTTAATCATTAGACACAAGATGGTTGTGGTAAAAGGACAAATAGCAAGATTTTATTCTACTGCTTCTTTGGAAATTACAAAATGATGGAGATTCTTTTTGCAAGCATTTAAAGGTTTTTAGCGCCAAACCTGGTACAGTGATGCTTTGTGAATAACTTACTCTAAGAGAGCAACAGGGCTGACACAGCACACATGTCAGCCTTACGACTACAGTCATCTCCCAAAACCGTAGTACGCCACTAGCAAATGAAAAGTGTGATTAAATGGGTTTTCATGAAAGCTAAATTTAAATAAAACAGTTTGCAGTACTTCTTTGACCCCAAAACTATTGTCTAAAATAGTTTTTTCTTCTTTAGTTTTGAGTATAAATATACAAAAACTGTGTCCAAGTCTGAAGCGTTAAAGATTTTTAATTGTTGGGCATCAAGGAACAAAAAAAACTTTACAGCTGAATTGGCATACTGCAGCTATCCAGTAGGAAGAACCATACTTTACATTTTACATCAAATTTAGAACTCAGCATGGAATCCCTGTTTATAGTTATTGACAAAAGCTCTGAAATTGAAGTAAAATATTTTAAGAGAATTTTTTTTTTTAAAAAGACTTCCTGAAGAAAAGATTTATAGTTCTCTGTTTGAAAAACGAAAATGAGTTTGAACAAGAGAGTTGAGATGCTCAGAAACTTTACACTGAAAACAGATAAAATGCTTGATTTTTGTTTTGTGTTGTTTATTTTTCATACGTGCTACTGCTTGAACATCAAATATTAAGACTGTGCATAAGCATGTGCTTCTCTGGATGTGTCTGTCAAAGTTTGTAATGATAAAATGTCACTACAGAGAATGCTTGAGGAAAACCGTTCGTATTGCACTTTTAGACAGTAAAAAAAACAAATTCTACAATTTGTGTACTGCCTCGTTGTAATCTTTATTGCAAGTATGTAGTGATGTGACTTGTCTTGGGGTCCTCATTGTCTACATTTGGGAAAAGACCAAATTAATTTTTATTATTCAAGTTCCTTCCACTATTGAAATAAATAGAAAAAGTGTTCAGAAAGTTCTCAGAATTTATAAGCAAAATACATAGAAATAAAAGGTTCTGCAAGTTGAACAAGCATTTTCTCTAAAATATTAATTTGATTATTTTATCATCTTTGTGTCAATACACACATTACTGAGTTTTAGCTGAGATAGTTTGCTCATTAAGGTTTTTGTGAATTGGATTAATTTTGTATGGTGAAATTGACTGTTAGAGGCCAATTGTTTTCACTGATCACAGAAGCACAAACACTGTCCTGATGGAACAAAGGAATCCTAATTTAAATACACTTTTTTACAGAAATTCCAGTGTCTTCATAAATCACTTTCCAAAATTTTACCACCAAGAAATTTGCTCCCAATTTCATTGTTACCTTGAAATTTCCTCAGTAACTTTGGTTTGTGGTCCCAGCCAGCTCCTTCCACACTGGTTACTTTTAAAATCTCATCAAATAATCCTAGAGAAACACATTTTCCACAGATTTGTACATTGATGGGATTCCAGCGTGGTTTTGAAGGATAAAAACACTACAGTAAGAAAGAAACCTTTTTAATGAAGAAATGGTGTTGTGCTAAAGACTAAGATTACCAGTCACCTGGTTTCCTCCTGAAAAAAAAACATGTCTGCAGGTTGAATGGGTTTTTAAAAATTATTTAGACATTGTCAAACTATTGTCTTTTCCCTGATGAAATTTTATAGTGGCAAAAAAAATGTGTTATGCTGCAGTGAGGCTGGTGAAACATGAAGCAAAATCTGAGGCCCAAAGGTCCACAAAGCCAATATTTTGAAACCCGTACCTGACCAGAGTAACATGGTTACAGAGTACTTTCTAAGGAAAAAAAATAAGATGAAAATAAAAATTTATTACCCTCAGTGTCAAAGAAAAATACTGCCAGAATGAATAACTAAAATGTTAGAAAACACATAAAAATCAACATTAAAAATAAAAATATTTTTCAATCCCCTCTGATGCATGAATGTGAAAGAAAATAAAGCACAATATATGTCACTGCAATATTGCACTAATTGAAAATTGACTCAAATGTGAAGCTGATGAGATACAAGTCGATCTACATTTTAACTCTTAACTGTAGTTTGACATTTTTGTACAAGACTTAAAACAATGAGATCGCAGAGATAGTTTCCTGTGAAAGATTGCTTTGTTCATTCTTAGAGACAGGCAGAGATGGTCATTTTTTTCCCCTACAAAAACCTGAGAGCTACTTTTTTCCCCACTTCAAACAGAAGCAGCAGAGGTGGTTTGGGCATTTCATCAAAAACCCTTCCAGAAAACCTTCATGTGGAGGCTTTATAAAGATGTCCCTCAGAAGTAGACCTTTGGGGCAACCTAGATCTTGATTAAGGGATTGCACTCCTTGCTCTTTGTTTTTCAGTTGAAGAAAATAGAAGGGAAGATGGATGAGTGGATTATTTCTGCTAAGGGAGCCTAAAAATGAAGAGATTAAGAGGCGGATGGAGAGATAGATGGATGGGAGAACACTAACACTTGTTTTGTAGCATTTGGATTAAATTCAAATACAATTTTGTTTTTCTGTTGTTTCCATGTCCAGTGTGTGTGTGTGTGTGTGTGTGTGTGTGTGTGTGTGTGTGTGTGTGTGTGTGTGTGTGTGTGTGTGTGTGTGTGTGTATATATATATATATATATATATATATATATATATATATATATATATATATATATATATATATATATATATATATATATGCAGAAAATCCTCAAAGGACACTGGGTATTCAACACACCTTGTTCTTTCTTTTTTTTTTTCCTCCTCAGTTCTTCCTCAAAGTTGTGTTACACCTGGCTGTTTGTGATGTGATTTACAGAGAGGTGACAGAGACCACTTAGCAATGAAGCCACACAACCTCTCCTGTTGAAAGAAATGCATGCATTTGATAAGGTTCTCTGGCTTTTATTGCCTCCTTTGCATCTCTTCACTCCCTTACATCTGACACCACAAAGTGATCCAAACTCCACCATGCAAAATGGAGTTAACAAAGTAAGGTGTCCTTCAGTGCAAAGATGAGAAAGTGCTGTCAAAGTACACACTGTAAATATACCTCTGCTGCTTTGAATAGAGAGCACAGCATGGATGTTTTTTGGGGGGGGGAGCAAAAATTATGTAGAAAGAAAGAAAAGTTATGAGTCTGTTTTGATAGAGTGAGAAGCAACAGAGCTTCAAGGTGATGGATAAATTATAACAAAAAAAAAGCAGTTTCAACTTTAAAGTTGCAACTAATTTATTAAATCAACTCAAAGTGTTTAATTGCATATAAAGTCATGAATTAAATTTGTACTGGGATTAATAAAATGCAACGGACAGTTTTTATTTGTTTTTATTTTATTTATTTTCTGTGGTTAAGTGCAATAGTCCAAATGCAATCTTCAATAGTCAAACAACCACTAGATAAATAAGTTCTTGATGTGATGAAAGACAGACAGCATGAATAATGAAGTCAAATCTCAATTAAAGCTTTAATCTGCAACTCAGGATCAATTTCTTTTGGTGCATTTGGATTGCAAACAAAATTAAACAGTTTGCTTCTTATTTTTGATCTTTTTGATTTAACTGTAATATATTATAAGAAAGATTAACAAACAACCAAACCACTGAATCAATTTCTTTTTTTACTCAAAATATGCTATTACAGGACAATCAATCTGCTGAGTGGAAACAAGGCTGAGCAGAGGTGGAAAGGGCTGACAAAAGAGGGCGAGAAAGTAAGAAATCAGCAGAAACGGTTTGAGGAAGAAAGAAAGCTGCTTACAGTAACACCATTAATTTCCCTGTAGACAGGTGCTGTAGATATTAATCCAAATAAAAGAGCTGAGCTTCGCCAGCTTCAGTGTTCCTGCTACAGTCGAACTTTCAACCCAATAGTGCTCTCAAATACAGTCAGAGCAAGTTGTGATTAAACAGCCCAGTTGTAAAAAATGATCCAGCTCGTCACTTGCTGCTAAATAGCTTTCAACCAAGCTGCACATTTCATCTAACAGGATGTGATGAGAGGCTTTTTATCTGTTGATCAGTGCCAAATTTGATTTATAAGAGAGGCTACCTTTTTATTAAAAAAGTCACAAAGTTAGAAATGCATTAAATTGTCAAAATCATAGACATATATATCTTATTGTGTTATGGCACATCAATAGACAGCAAGTCTGAAATAAGTAAATACAAAATGGCCTTACTAAACACACCATTTATCATTTTACCTGCATCAAACATCTCTCGCTGTCTGTGGCATAGAATCAGAAAATTCTGAAAAAACGTATATTTACAGTATATTATATTAGTGACATTTAAAAAAAATAAAAAATAAAGATTACAATCAGATAGAAAGCAATGACATAACATCAAGCTGCAGGCTAAGGTGGACAGACGAGCCAGAGAATGTGATGTTCTACCTTTAAAGCCCTGATGGCTGAATGACAGGTTGAGCTACCAGGTGCTGCCAGTACTTGGGCACATGCCTCAGTTGTCCCTTTTGCTTAAGCTGCTCACTAATGAAATTAAATTAGCTTAAAATCAAGAATTTCAACATTAAATGTTTACTTAAATTAGCACTAATACATTTCAATCTATTGCATCATGAAGACAGTGGACACTTGATGAGACCTGTCTTTAAGAATAAATACAACATGATTTCCTGGATTCTGTTTTTTCTGTCTCTCGTAGTTGAAGTGTAACTGTGATGAGCATTAGCGACAGGTACAACTTGCTAAATCAGTGACTGCCAAATACTTATTTGGCCCTGGGTGTGTGAAGAAGACTAATTCATTATCGATTTAACTCTCAAACCCCTAAGGTCTGATCTTTACTTGGGTGTGGTGGAGCAGGGCTGCTAGGTGCTGGACAAAAATACTCACCTTCCTATAGCATAGTATGTCAAAGGGTGCAGCACTTTTTCCTTACGCTTTCATTCCTCGTAGATTCAGCATACACATCCATTTGGTACATTAACAACCCTAATAAACAAGCAAACCAGAGCACCCGTCATAGCACAGCTTAAATTCAGAGACCATTGGTGAAGAGCTAAATCAATCAGCAGATTAATCACACCTGAGTTTTGGATATTTACCCAAAAATGTGTGAATATTGTTAGGAATTTATGTAAATGTTTTTGAGAATGTGTTACTTTATTTATGGTTACATTTGTGTCTTGTTTGTTGTTTAAATGCTTTTAATGTTAAATTAAGAGCTGCGTATTTATCCGGGTTCACCAGTGAACTCTTCTGAATTTTGAACCAACTTTTGAGAAAACTGACCCTGTGACATTGGGGACTGCCATTGCTTTCATTTGTTTAGTACATCTAACTAAGCACTCAAAATAAGGAAATAAGGAGCCAGACCATACAAATACATACTGAAATATTAGGATATGAAATTGTCTTACTAGGTTTTTTGTTTTTTTTAACGTTAAAGGATTCTGACTAAGCAAACGCCATTGCAGAAATTTGTCATAAAATTCTTTATATACACATTTTTGAAGCATCTTGCTAGTCTCAGCAGTTTGCAATCATACAGCACACTTGAGCTTTTTTTTCTGTTCAAGATAATATCTTCTTTCTTGCTTCTTCTCGTGTCTTTGCTTTGATCATTGGCTGATGGAATCTCTCTGCTAATGTCTGTTTGCAGGTTTGTCTTTTAATGACTTTGAGTGCTTCAGGGATACTGCAGCATAAACATATATAATTAAAGCTGTCAAAATAGAATTATTATTTGAGCAGCCCACCTGAGAAGGAGACATTAGGATGTATGTTTGTGTTCATAGTTACTCCCTGTAGCACCAAATAAAACAAGACACATAGATGTGAGAATGCTGCAGTCAGTGACTTACAAAACCACATTTTTTTAAATTTGTGAAAATCCAAAAGCATCATTGGACAAAGCTCTAAAATTATTACTATTATTCTGAACATTACCATTTTGTCATAGGTTTCTAAAATTGAGAGACTTGCTGATGAACTGGTAAAAAGAACATTTTTTTTCTTTTGCTTGAACAAAGACCCAAAGCAATTATAACTAAATAGGTAAATAGCCATGAAAAGCCATGTTTATCCAATAAGCTAAAGCAAACTTTGAGATTTACAAATTAAGAGAATAAATGCAGAGCACGAATTGTTTAGTAATTTAATTATTTGGTTAAAAGAGGAAGAAAAGGGAAGACTTTTTTTAAATATCTGAAATTTAAATATCTGAACCCCTAAAAATTGTAATATTTAGTGATGAATATGTGATTAAATATAATTATTTTTACTCTAAACTCTAAATTTTGGGCATAATGAAAACAACAAAAAATAAACCTGTCGGATTACCTGCAATCTAATAAACAGATTTTTACATTAAAATATTTACGTTTATATGATTTTAAAGTTTCTATATCAATATTTCAAATCATGTTATTTTGTTTAATAGTGTAGGAATACTTTGTTTGCTGCCCTTCTCACACCTGTGTTGAAGTGTCTTTGGGCAAGACACTGAACCCCATAATGCTCCTGATGGTTAAGGTTGGCGCCATTGTAATGCAATGGCGCCATCAGACACACATCAGTGTTTGAATGTGTGTGTGCACACGTAAATGGGATTGAGACTGTCAAGCGTTTTGGGCCTTAGAGCAAGGTAAAAAAGTGTTATTTATACTATTTTTATTTGTTCAAATGTTATTTTTTTTACTAATCCAGAACAGATTTTTTCCCCACACTTTTTTTTATTCATTAATTTCCAACCTATACCAACGTATGGCATGACATACGGTGGGATAAATACTTTATTCTTTTGCTAGAAAATGACGCCTGACCTCAGTTTTTTAACATAATCCAACTCTGAGGGAAAAAAATACATTAAATGGTTTTATGCTGAACCCTAGTGGGAAATATCTGAATTAGAATTTGTTTTACCATTTATATTTGACCGACAGCCACAAAACAGGTCAAATGTTTTTTTTTTCAAAATCAGTCTCAGGCAAGCCTTAAAAAAACACACAAGATATGTCTTTTTTAATTTGTAAAACTGCAAACTAAATCATCAAGATAGATATGTTTCACTGTGTAGAAGAAAAAAACAAAGTTCGGTATTTTATCCTCTCTTTTGTGTTTATACATCTCTTCCTGTGCAGGGTTAAGCATTGTCCTGAGGTTAATCCAGGCAAAACAAAGAGTTTGCTTATTTATATCCTTTATTGTTACTTTAGCTTTAATTCCACATATGTAAAAGGACACTTATAGAATTTACGAAGTGGTTTATCACTGTTGTTTCATCTGTTTAAATTGGCATTTAACTAATTGGAAGAAACACCGATTGAAAAATAATCTCCCCATTTAAATCATCATTAAAATGTTGTCATCACATTACAGCAAAACACCATTATAATGCAAAGACTCGTACCTTTGTATTGCCTTTTATAGAAAGACGCCTACTTCACTACTGATTTTGAAAAACGGTGTTGGAGGCTATCCCAGCCACTTGTGGGCAGGGATAGGCTCCAGCAGCCCCCTGACCCCAAAAGGGACAAAACGGAAAAAGATGAATGAATATTCAGTGTTGGAGGCAGTGCAGACATTCAATCAATAGTTTTTTTTTCCTTCATTCATTCTCAGATATTGCGAAAAGTTGGATAAAATATCTTGTGAAACCAAGAAAAAAAAGACGTATTAGTGATTCAGCAAAATAAAAAGGATTAAAACGTTTTTTTTTTTTGTTTTTTTTTTTTTTCTTACATGGATGGATTATTGTGTTGTGCAATCTGGAAAATGGAACACACTTCAAAAACTTTTTTTTTTTTTCAAGAATGACCAGATGGCAAATGAAATTCCATCCATCCATCCATTCTCTTAACCCTCTATATCCCTTTTGGGGCCACAGGGTTGCCGGAGCCTGCCCACACTGAAATTGTCTTAATTAAAAGTAACACAAACTTGTGCTACGTGCTATAAAATAAGAATTAATTCAACTGAGTAAGCAAATGGAAGCAGAGGTTTGCAGCACTTGTCTGCCCTCTGCTGGACACCACATCCACAGCATTGCATCTTTTCTGAAGAACATGATATTCCTAATTTGGATTTTGACTAAAGAAATCCGGAGATATTAGAGAATGCAAACCACAAATTATTTTTTGCACATTTGGTTGTAAAAACACACTAATAAAATGCTCTTAACTGTGTTTGCTTAAGTGACCTGTTTTGACAAAACCTTGTCTGATGAAAAAATGATATAAAAAAAAAATATATATATATATATATATATATATATATATATATATATATATATATATATATATATATATATATATATATATATATATATATATATATATATATATATATTGTCATGGTATGTCTTAACTTGATGGACCCAGATGCTGGAACCCGGAAGAAAACCGAGGAGGCGAGAGGTAAGAGAGACGTATTTTATAATTGGTAAGGAATATAGCTTGAAAGTTCGAAATATGGAGGAATGAGCTAGAGTCCTTGGCTTGAAGGTGCGGCGTGGCCGGAGGGTTTCGGCAGGACGTTTCCAGAACAGCAAGGCAGTTGCGGACGGCGGGACGTGGAACCAGGGAAAACTTCGGTGACCAGGTGAGCACCCGTGGATGTGTAATCCTGTAAGTGAGGCGTAGCAAGATTATCGAGAGGCAGATTAACATGGAACATGATACTAGATTTGACCAGACTAAGCACCGTTGAGGAACAACGAACTGGCGTAGAAGAGAGGCAGTGGATCTCCTTAAGTAGAAGTGGCTTGATGAGATGAGTGAAGTCAGCTGGTCACCGTCAGGAATGGAGCAGAGGAGGAAGGGGGGAGGAGTCTGACAGAGGCACCATGTCAGTACCCCCCCCTCAACGACCGCCACCTGGCGGTCCAGGACGCCGATCCGGGTGGGCACGGTAGAAGTCATCAATGAGGGTATGGTCCAGGATGAGGGAACGGGAGACCCACGAGCGTTCCTCTGGACCATAACCCTCCCAGTCCACCAGGAACTGCCAGCCACGGCCACGGCGCCGAACATCCAACACCCGACTAACCGTGAAGGCAGGAGCGCCGTCGATGATACGGGCGGGCGGCGGGGAAGTGGACGGCGGGCACAAAGGGCTTTCATGAACAGGTTTAATTTGGGAAATGTGAAAAGAAGGGTGGACCTTGAGTGCTGCTGGCAGGCGTAATCGGACACAAGAGGGGTTGATGACACGGTCTATGACATAGGGACCAATATAGCGAGGTGCCAACTTACGGGATGTAGCCTGGATGGGAATGTTCTGAGATGACAGCCATACCTTCTGGCCAGGTTGGTAGTTGGGCCCCACCACCCTGTGACGATTGGCGATCTGGCAGTTGCTCTCCTTGGTGCGGAGGAGAGCTGCCCTGGCCTGGTGCCAAATACTTTGGCACCGCTGGAGGTGTAGTTGAACCGAGGGCACTGCCAGATCGAGTTCCTGTGATGGAAACAGAGGTGGTGAGTACCCTAAGGAGGCTTTGAAGGGGGACATACCCGTAGCCGAAGAAGGGTGCGTATTGTGGGCATACTCCACCCATATCAGGAACTTGGACCAGTCAGCACTGTTCTGGGCGACCAGACACCTAAGAGCCGCCTCCAGCTCCTGGTTGGCCCTCTCAGCCTGCCCATTGGACTGTGGGTGGTATCCAGAAGTGAGGCTTACAGAGGCTCCGAGGGCGGAGCAGAATGATTTCCAAACGTGGGACGTGAACTGGGGACCCCGGTCAGAGACGATGTCGGTGGGGATGCCGTGATGGCGGAATACTTGGTTGACAAGGATGTCAGCTGTTTCGGAGGCGGTGGGTAGCTGAGGAAGGGGAATAAATTGAACAGCCTTAGAGAAGCGATCAATAACGGTAAAGATGACGGTATTGCCTTGGGACGGTGGTAGTCCAGTTACGAAGTCCACGGCGATGTGGGACCAGGGTCGGCTGGGAGTGTGGAGAGGTAGCAGATGACCAGCAGGCGGGGAGTTTGAGGTCTTGGAACGAGCGCAGGTTGTGCAGGCAGCCACATACTCGCGAACATCCTTCATCATGGAGGGCCAGAAAAAACGTTTCTTGAGGAGGTTAAAGGTTCTGTGAACCCCTCCATGGCAGGCAATGCGAGAAGCATGTCCCCATGTGAGTACGTCGGATCTAAGAGAACAGGGTACAAAGAGAGTTCCAGGGGGGCAAGTTACATGATCAGGTTTCTCACCTTGGGCCTGCTGGACCTTTGTTTCAATATCCCAGGTGAGGTTACCCACAAAACAGGTGGTGGGAATAATGGGAGAGTCAGTAGTGGTTTCGATGGAGCTATACTTCCTGGAGAGAGCGTCCGGTTTGATGTTACGACTGCCTGGACGGTAGGTGATTGTAAAGTTGAACCGGTCAAAAAACAGACACCAACGGGCCTGACGGGAGTTGAGTCGTTTAGCGGATCGAAGGTATGCCAGGTTCTTATGGTCCGTCCAGACGATAAATGGTAATTCTGCCCCCTCCAGCCAATGACGCCATTCTTCTAATGCCAGTTTAATTGCCAAAAGTTCACGATTTCCGACATCATAATTTTGCTCAGCGGGAGATAGCTTTCGGGAGTAAAATGCACAAGGCTTGAGTTTGCCGGAGTGATCCTCACGTTGGGAGAGGACTGCCCCTACCCCAGAATCTGATGCGTCAACTTCGACAATGAATTGTTTCTTAACGTCGGGTTGAATTAGGATGGGAGCTGAGACGAAAAGTTCCTTGAGCTTGGCGAAAGCTTTGTCAGCGGCAGGACTCCAAACATAGGGCTTATTGACAGATGTGAGTTGGGTGAGGGGTGAAGCAATGCTACTGTAGTTTCGAATAAAGCGTCTGTAAAAGTTAGCGAAACCCAAAAATTGTTGCAGTTTTTTGTGTGTCTCGGGAATCTCCCATTTGGCGACGGCCTCGATTTTGGATGGGTCCGGCCTAATGCTACCGGCCTCAATAATGTATCCCAGAAAGGTGACAGTAGGTACATGAAATTCACATTTTTCGGACTTAACATACAGTTGATTTTCAAGCAGTCTTTCCAGGACGAGGCGGACATGATGTTCGTGTTCGGTAGGGTTGGTGGAGTAAATGAGGATATCGTCTAGGTAGACAAAGACAAAGCGGTTGAGAAAATCACGTAAAACGTCATTTACCAGTCTTTGGAATACCGCAGGGGCATTGGTGAGGCCGAACGGCATGACGAGGTACTCATAATGGCCTAGCGGTGTTTTAAAGGCAGTTTTCCACTCGTCGCCTTCTCTGATGCGGACCAGGTGGTAAGCATTGCGGAGGTCTAGTTTAGTGAAGATACGAGCCTCCCGGACAGAGTCAAAAACGGAGTTAATTAAGGGAAGGGAGTATTTATCCTTGACCGTGATTTGGTTAAGTTCTCGATAGTCGATGCAGGGCCGCAGAGACTTGTCTTTTTTTTCAACAAAGAAAAACCCTGCACCGGCAGGAGAAGACGAGGGGCGGATGTGACCAGAGGAGAGGGCTTCTTGAATATATTGCTCCATGGCTGTTTTTTCAGGACCGGACAGGTTAAACAGTCTTCCCTTAGGGAGGGTGGCACCACTAAGGAGCTCAATGGAGCAATCATACGGCCTGTGGGGAGGTAACGCGCTAGCTTTAGCTTTACAAAACACGGGCTTGAGATCATGATAGCAAGAGGGGACTTTGGACAGGTCGACATTATTTATCTCGCCAGAGGAGGTGGTGGTAGTCGGCGGAATAGCAGAGTGTAAACAATTGGCCATACAGTAAGTGCTCCAGTTAGTAATGCGGAGGGTAGACCAATCGATGTGGGGGTTGTGCAGATGTAACCATGAAAACCCCAGAATGATAGGAGTTTGTGGCGATTGGGTAACAAAAAATCTTATGTATTCACGATGGTTACCGGAAGTAAGAGCTAAAATGGGTTTAGTTCGGTGAGTGATACGGGAAAGCTGTTTGCCGCCCAACCCGGCCGCAGTAATAGGATTGCTAAGTGGTTCAGTGGGCAAAGAAAATTGTTTGACAAGGTGCTGGTCAATTAGACTGTGCTCAGCGCCAGAGTCAATGAGGGCCCTGCAATCATGAACTAGCCCATTATGGGATATTTTGACAGGCACAAACAGAAAGACGTTTTCTTTAGTGTTAAAAGAGTCCTTCCCCTGTGACCTGTCGCCTAATGGGGTACTCAGAGGTTTACGGAGCGGGCACTGCGAGACCATGTGATTTGAATGTCCACAATAAAAACATAAACCCTCATACTTGCGTTTTTGTCTCTCTTCTGCTGTCAACTTGGAATGACCCACTTGCATGGGTTCCTCAGTGACGTTTACACAAGGTTCGGGACTAGAACGAGAGGAAACATTCCCCATAGGGGTATGGATGGGTGTGTTGTAAGTTTGCTTACAGTTCTGTTGATTTCTTTCATTTCGACGGGCTCTGAGCCGAATGTCAGACCGGAGGGCTGCAGAGACGAGTTCTTCGAAACTATTTGTTACAGGCTGTGAGCAAAGATGGTCTTTTATAGTTTCGTTCAGTGATTGGTAAAAGATCCCTTTGAGTGCAGTGTCGGGCCAGCCTGCCTCCACTGCCAGGATCCTAAAATCAACGACATGATCACAAACCAAGCGGTTGCGTTGTTGGAGGCTAAGCAACCGTCGGATAGCTTCCTCCTGTTTACGAGGTTGATCAAACACAAGACGGAACTCCTCAATAAAACGGTCAAAAGGCAGGTGAGTGATGGGATGGCTGGCCAGAAATGCTTGAGCCCACTGGAGAGCTTTATTCCGTAATGCAGTGACTATCAGGGTGATTTTGCTATGGTCAGTTTGGTAATACCTTGGTGCTTGTTGAAAAATGAGATTACACTGTAGTAAAAATCCGCCGCAGGCTTTGACATCCCCGTAGAAGGGTTCTGGTTGGAGGCGGAAGTTTTCTGATGACGTGGCGGAAGTAGGAGTGTTGCCGGAAGACGGCGGCTGAGTAAGCGCTGCGGGGGTAGAGACTTTTTCGGTTAGTTCCAAAAAGGTTTGTGTAATACCGTCTAGGCGATGAAGAAGGTCCTGTTGAGCCGAGGACATCTGGGCGAGAGCATCCGCTTCATGACTAAGAATCATTCCTTGCTGCGATATGGCGAAGCGGAGTCCTTCCGGATCAGCTGGGTCGGGCGTTTGGCCAGTTCGTTCTGTCATGGTATGTCTTAACTTGATGGACCCAGATGCTGGAACCCGGAAGAAAACCGAGGAGGCGAGAGGTAAGAGAGACGTATTTTATAATTGGTAAGGAATATAGCTTGAAAGTTCGAAATATGGAGGAATGAGCTAGAGTCCTTGGCTTGAAGGTGCGGCGTGGCCGGAGGGTTTCGGCAGGACGTTTCCAGAACAGCAAGGCAGTTGCGGACGGCGGGACGTGGAACCAGGGAAAACTTCGGTGACCAGGTGAGCACCCGTGGATGTGTAATCCTGTAAGTGAGGCGTAGCAAGATTATCGAGAGGCAGATTAACATGGAACATGATACTAGATTTGACCAGACTAAGCACCGTTGAGGAACAACGAACTGGCGTAGAAGAGAGGCAGTGGATCTCCTTAAGTAGAAGTGGCTTGATGAGATGAGTGAAGTCAGCTGGTCACCGTCAGGAATGGAGCAGAGGAGGAAGGGGGGAGGAGTCTGACAGAGGCACCATGTCATATATATATATATATATATATATATATATACATATTTTTAGCAATGATAATTACATTTTCTAGCTGGTATCTCTCAACTGTCTTGCTTTGAGTCTTTTCCCAAAAGTGAAAGAAAACTGGTTTAGTAGTCATGCTTAAAATACAAGAACGTCTGTATCAAACGGCCCAAACCACATTTACTCCTGAGGATCAACTGGTCAAAAGTGTATCAAAGCAATCTGTGGACATGCGTATGGCTAATGTAATGTGCAAAATTATACAAATAATGATGCATATTGAGTGTTTTTCTAGTCAGATGTTTTATTTCATATAAGTCATTTAGGCTAATATTTCTTTCAGACTCCATCTGCCCCTGTGTTAGATCAGTCAGACAACAAATAGCAAATTCAAGCAGAGGGAAAAAACAGTATATTAGGAAACCAGTCAGGAATACAAACAAGAACAATGATTTTATGTGTATACTGCAGCTCACATTATAGTTCATATTATAGAATGAATCTTTATTTGTTGAGAGAAATAAAACCAGTGAAAATACACTATCTAATGACACAGCTATCAAGCATGAGAATAATTTTTATTTGTTGACAGAAAAAAAAATTCTGAAATGTGCTACACTTCAAAATACGTGGGGGGGCTTTTTTGAGTTAAGAATGTAAAATAAAAATATAAAATTGACAACTCTTGGTGAAGATAAGACTATTTTACAGGGCATAAATACATACAAAATAATTTTAAATAAAAATGCAAAAATTAAATACAGACGTAGTTGTAATAGGGAAAGGTTAAGCCAATTGAATCGGTTAGTCCGTTGTAATGTATTAACTATGCTTGACATTTAAAATGCATTAAGTGCAAAATTCCTGGACTTGGGCCTCTCTTGCATGGGTTTTGCTTTATCCCATAGATGGCAGCACTAGTTATCCAATATGGCAGCGCCCCTGTTTAATTCAAGAAGGGTCCAAGTCCAGAGCCTTTAGTTTGCTAGTACTCTGAAATTATAAAAGTGAGGTGCTTCATATTATAGCATTTGTAAGCTATGAACTGGTGCTAAATCTGGGTAGAGTATTAATCATTTGGTGTAGCCTCTCTTTAAGTTATGCAATTAAAATCATTTCCTGGAAAAACAAACCTCTTGGACTTGGGCCACTTTTGAACTAACCGATTCAATTGTTTAAAGGCTTAAGACTTTCAGGATTGCTAAAGAAGTGATGCTGCTCTGTAAAAAAAGTACCTGGATCAAAAATTACCTCCCTTATACCACAGTCTGGCTTTCCATCATTAATAGATATTTCATCGGCAAAATATTGAATGTGATGTTAAAAAAACCTATAGCAACTATTTGTCAATTCAAACTTACCACAGCACAGCTGCTCCAGACCGACAGAGCAGCATTTATCTGTGGACTTTCCCTTTACGCTGCACAATATCTTCATCAAACCATCCAAATAAATGGTAGTGTTATATGAGAATAAATCCTCTTCCATAAAATATATATTTCTCCAGTTTGCATTGATTTGTGTCTGACAGAAATAACATGGAGCAATTCCGAAACAGCGTTTAAAACAACAAAATAGGTTGACAGTGCCAAACCATTAAGTGCTGCATATTTGTTTAATCTTTTCATTAAAAGTAAGCCTCAAAAACTGTGTATTTATTTATCTTCCATTGAATAAATCTCATCTGCTTAATTCATATATGAAGAATTCTTCACAAAAGATTTACTTCAAATTTCATTCTTATTCAGCTTACCTGTTTTAAAAAATATTCAATAAACCTGTTTTTACATTTTGTATACAGCTGTCATGAGCTTACATGCGTTTGCTTAGCACCACTGTGGACTCGCATATAAGGCCAGAATTCCACAGGAACATGGGTTCCCATTCATGTCCTTCCCATAAAACTACAGATCAATTTCTTTTTGAGAATGATAAAAAAAAAGACCAACAACCAAGAGAAAACAAAAACAAAATTATTGTGGATTGTTCTATTTGCCTCAAATCATCTCACTACTCAGCATAAAACTGCTGACGTTCACCTATTTGCAGATATTAACCTACTGTACGTAAAATATTTCATTCTGGGCATTTTAAAAAATACTGTAGAGATAAAAGGTGCTACATACATCTGCATTCTTTGCACATACTTCATTATTGCATGATAAAGACTCTTTTAAAAACAAACACAAATGCTCTATCTTTGATACATTACATTATCATAGATGCATCTGAAGATGTGGTTTTGAATTGTTTAGTCAATGGATTAATTTCTAGAAGGTACAGTTGAAACTCTGAATGAAAACCTTTGAAAACCCTTTATGTTTAATGCAAACCTTCAATTTTTGTCAGGCCAACATTGATGTAGCCTGTCTTGTTCAAGCGGATGCTCTAGAAAAAGGAGGTTAAATACACAATGTCCTTAAATTGTACATGCTCATTTACACTGTGATGTAACTATCTGACAGGAAAGATTTGGTCCACTCATTATAATGATATTTTCGTTTTACTCTTATCTGTTGGTGCACAATAAAACAGAAAAAAGAAAGTCTAACACACTTTTTAAAGTTCTTATGGCATTTTTACTCAAAGACAAGTGTGTAATCACTTGAGACATCTTTAATGGAGAATGAAAGTTTTCCAAAAGGTAAAATAAACCTACCCTTTTCAATTAATTCATGAGCTATAGAATACACTAAGGATGTACAATGAAGTGAAGAAGTGGAGGACCAGGTAAAGAAGAGCCATCTGCCTCACAGTACAAATATTAAAAATGAGTCTAAAAGAGTCTCTCTGTCCTTGCAGTTTATTTGGAGACAAAAGCAGAGAGAACCATCTCTTGCTCAAGTGGGAGTGGTTTTAAATCTAGAACTCTGACATGTCGTTTTGCTTTCTTGCCAGCTTAGCCACCTCTTGCCTTATAGCCTGCACGAGTGCAGAGGTGGAGAGGCTGCTCAAGGGTAAGCTGTCCATGTCCTTCAGCACCTGGGGCAGACTCTGCTCTGATATCGTTCTGGGCGCAGTGGGTGACTGCGCCAGCATCTGGTTATACTGTTGCAGTGGAAGCCTGGACGGGCTTCCCTGTGGGTAACGAGGATTAGGAAAAGCCTCAACATACCCAGGTAGAGGAACCTGGAAAAACAGAGCAGAACCGACGTGAAAATCTGTCAACCTTAATCCAGTCATAATTAAGCATGTATGTTGGCTAAAAAGAAATTTGATTAAGGTCAAACTTGCAATTTTCTAAAGTGTTTGTCCAGCAGCAGCACCTGAAGTAAGTGCATGAATAGGAAAGGTGATTTTCACATCTGAGAAAATCAGAGTCATATCTAAGAATTTCTCACTTTAGAAGAAATATTGTACAAATTTGCTAGAGCAAAAATCAAAATGTTCTTAAATATTAGTTTTACTGTAAAACATTTATATTAAAAACAGACATGGAAGAAACACCAGAAAAACAACTTTTTGCAAGCAAAAGCCTCATAAATAAGAAAATATTGCCTATGTAGCATATTACATTTTTATGGAGCCCCTAAAGCAAAGGTATCAGAATCCAGGCCTTGAGGGCTGGTGTTCTACATGTTTTCCAACTAATCTGCCATTGAATCTTCTTATTGACAAAACGCACCTTATCCAGGTAATTAGGAGCAGATAAGGCAGGGTTTTTGGTAAACGGCCGGCCCCTGACGCTTGGAGTTTGAAACCCCTGCTCTAAAGGGACATCAAAGTTAAAAATTGATTTGTCGTGCGCACCAGAAACTTTTTTCATGTGCACCAAAAATTTGTTCTAATTTTACTTTGAGGTACAGTACAGACCAAAAGTTTGGACACACCTTCTCATTCAAAGAGTTTTCTTTATTTTCATGACTATGAAAATTGTAGATTCACACTGAAGGCATCAAAACTGTGGATTAACACATGTGGAATTATATACGTAACAAAAAAGTGTGAAACAACTGAAAATATGTCATATTTTAGGTTCTTCTTAGTCGCCACCTTTTGATTTGATTACTGCTTTGCACACTCTTGGCATTGATCTTGATGAGCTTCAAGATGTAGTCACCTGAAATATTTTTCACGTCACAGGTGTGCCCTGTCACATTTATTAAGTGTGATTTCTTGCCTTATAAATGGGGTTGGGGGTTCTGTTGTGCAGAAGTCAGGTGGATACACAGCTGATAGTCCAACTGAATAGACTGTTAGAATTTGTATTATGGCAAGAAAAAAGCGGCTATTTACAGAAAAACAAGTGGCCGTCATTACTCTAAGGAATGAAGGTCAGTCAGTCCCAAAAATTGGGAAAACTTTGAAAGTGTCCCCAAGTGCAGTCAAAAAAACCATCAAGCGCTACAAAGAAACTGGCTCACATGCGGACCGCCCCAGGAAAGGAAGACCAAGAGTCACCTCTGCTCCGGAGGATAAGTTCATCTGAGTCACCAGCCTCAGAAATGGCAGGTTAACAGCAGCTCAGATTAGAGAGCTGGTCAATGGCACACAGAGTTCTAGCAGCAGACACATATCTACAACAACAGCTCAAAGGAGACTGTGTGAATCAGGCCTTCATGCTAGAATATCTGCTAGGAAACCACTGCTAAAGAAAGGCAACAAGCAGAAGAGACTTGTTTGGGCTAAAGAACACAAGGAATGGACATTAGACCAGTGGAAATCTCTGCTTTGGTCTGATGAGTCCAAATTTGAGATTTTTGATTCCAACCACCGAGTCTTTGTGCGACACAGAAAAGGTGAATGGATGGACTCTACATGCCTGGTTGCCACCATAAAGCATGGAGGAGGAGGTGTGATGGTGTGGGGGTGCTTTGCTGGTGACACTGTTGGGGATTTATTCAAAATTGAAGGCATACTGAACAAGCATAGCTACCACAGCATCCTGCAGCGGCCTGCTATTCCAAGCGGTTTGCGTTTAGTTGGAACATCATTTATTTTTCAACAGTACATTGACCCCAAACACACCTCCAGGCTGTGAAAGGGCTATCTGACCAAGAAGAAGTATGCTGGGGTGCTGCGCCAGATGAGCTGGCCTCCACAGTCACCGGACCTGAACCCAATCGAGATGATTTGGGGTGAGCTGGACCGCAGAGTGAAGGCAAAAAGGCCAAAAAGTGCTAAGCATCTCTGGGAACTCCTTCAAGACTGTTGGAAGACCATTTCAGGTGACTACCTCTTGAAGCTCATCAAGAGAATGCCAAGAGTGTACAAAGCAGCAATCAAAGCAGAAGGTGGCTACTTTGAAGAACCTAGAATATGAAATATTTTCAGTTGATTCACACTTTTTTGTTATGTATATAATTCCACATGTGTTAATTCATAGTTTTGATGCCTTCAGTGTGAATCTACAATTTTCATAGTCATGAAAATAAAGAGAAGTCTTTGCGTGAGAAGGTGTGTCCAAACTTTTGGTCTGTACTATACCTTTAGGGGCTCTATATTTTATGACTCCTCTGTATTTTCAGTCAAATCACATTCTTTTTTATATATAGGTTTATAACCATTTTTTGACATGTGCAAGGGTAGGGTGTGAACATAATTAATGAGAGAAAATGCTAAAATAAAAAATATAAGCGATCATGCATGTTATTTTTTTTTTAATTTTCATCTATATTGTAATAACTGCAATTTTGTTGTATGAAAGCTCATTTTTAACACTTTAAAAAAAGTAAAAGTTTGCAAATATTTCACCAGTCAAAGGTGCAATAAGATAACATTTTATTTTATTTTTTAAAAAAATTTGTCCATATTTATACCGTGAAAATTGCTCTCATTATGTGTTGATTTTCAACCTTTTTATTTTCTCTTTATCAGCCTCCAGAGGCAAAAGCTTAATAAGCTTTCTTACAGAGTCAGCCCACTGTGGGGGGACATCCTCTGGTTCTGGTGGATAGGACATCCAGGACGGACTGTGGTAGGAGGTGGGTGAAGTGGAGACAACATAGTCTGAGTAACCAGGTCTGGCAGCTGGGATCGCATAGACGGCTGTTATTGGGTTTCCTGTTTGAGACAGACAGACACATTATTCACCCATCTTCTTTTTCCACTTTTTCCTGTGCAGGGTCACGGCTGATGCTGGAGCCTGTCATACTACTTCAGGGTAAGAGCAAGAGACATCTAGACAAGATACATTTCACACTTAAAGGGACAATTTAATGTAACAAATCAGTATATGAATGAGGTTTTTGGAAGCCAGAGAAAACCCCAGCATGCACAGGGAAAACATGCAACTCCACAAAGAAAAAGGAAACAGCCAGGATTCAAATAAGGGCCTTCACGCTATGAAGTAACAGCGCTAACCCCTATAATTTCTAACTCTCTTGAAGCACTCCTCTTTTCTTACCTGAGTAGTTTGACACAGGTTGCTCCGCAGTGACAGATGGAAGGGCCGCTCTTGTGGGTGGCCCATATGGGCTGTTCTCATGTTGACCCCTCAATTCAGTGACAGATGTCTCTGCGCTCCTTCCTTTAGGAGGCCCCAAGTCAGAAGTAGAACTAAGTTGAACAGATACAAAAAAAAAGGTTTACAAAAACTAAACTGCTAAAATGCCTTGCCACTAGATGGCAGACTTGTGCCACGTAAAAAAGTGACTACCTGATTAACATTCCTTGCATCACTCTATAAGCTTGTTTTGGATAAAAATCTATGCAAGGACTGAAAGAACCATGGTTAAGGCATGTGACCTAATAGCCTGAAGATGCATTTGAAGATGATGAAACAATGAATTTCTTAGCTGTTTGAGGTACTGAGGACAGATTGTATGTGTTTATTGTTTGCTGCTCTTCCTTGATCTTCTTTCCATCCTCCTCTTCAGCCTAGTAAGTGGAAGGGAACTGCCACATTTTCTCTCTCATTATTATAAAATTTGCTTACTGTTTTTTTACAGGTCATATGACTCTCTGTACAAAGAACTGATTACAAATTCAATCATACCTAAGAGTTTGGACTATTCAATCCAAAATGTTTCAGTCTCATTTAAAGTCTGTTGAAGTGCTTCTGATTGCCCAACTTCTACAATGAAATCAAATACCTGAACTTTTCTTGCATCTGGTCACCCTTACCGTCTCAAAGAGGTCCGGGGTGGGGGGCCAGTGCGAGGTGGTAGAGGGGGAGGAGAGCCAACTGCAATCTCTGGAAGCTGCGTGAAGCGAAAAGCCTTAAAATGACAACAAAAGCCAAGTTTGAAAAAATCAAAGAGGAGGACTGAGCAAGCTCAGTGTGCAGAATCAATGCAGATGGGAACATAGGATGAAAAAAATGAACATGGGATTTTTCTGCACTGGAAAAAATGCTACATATGATCAATCATTTACTATGATCTGTGATATGTTAATCACCATAGCATTTGCAATAGTTATTTACTTTCACTGCAGTTTCTTTAGCACAGCATGTCAACAAGGCGCAACCTTGTGTTTTAAAATAATGTATCTTATTATGTAGACATGGTCCATGTAATTGTGTAAAGTATATGTGGAATCAAGAATAAAATCAGTGTCCAAAACATTGTGTTGTATTTAAAATGGTTCACTTACTTTATAGTTCTTTTGGTTGTTAAAAAGTTCTGTGACATTTTTCTACTGCAGGTAAAACACTTTACACTGTCCAAAAAAAGAACAAAAGAATAACTGACGTACTGGTTTGGGAAGGCTGCACTGATACACATCCACACCGTAAGATGGTACCCACTGAAGCCCCCCGCAGCTCATGGTGCCTGGAGCACTTGTCACTACGTCCGCATAGGAGAAGGGAGGAGACGTGCTGTAGTGATCAGGAAGGGGGTGGTGGTCGTGGGTGTGTCTCCCAGATGTGGAATGTCCCCCTGAAGCCAGACTGAATGCCTCCTCCAGCAGCAGGTGCATCTGCTGCCTCACTTCATCGATGGATGGCTGTGAGCTAAGAGTGGATGTCTCGGAGTGGCCCTTCAAGCCCCGGCCAAACATACATCCTCGCTGTCCTATTAGATGATCGACGTTAGTCTCCTCGATTAGCTCTGGCTCAGTCTGGAACATGAAAACCACACGAGACAGACACAGCTAAAGTGGAACACCAAACACTCTGGTAAACTTTGATGTTTCATTTTACACCATCGATTTGCTTCATATTTTAAGTCAGTCTCCACGTTTAGCCACATATTTAGTTTTTAAACATGGAAACAAATGTATGTGTCAAGAATGCCCTACTTCCTGTGCCATTTGAGAAGCCTAGTGCGCCTCAGAAATCAGGCCCCTTTGAAACAAGGGGCAGTAGAGACTCTGTGGCCACACTAGTTCCTCGTTAAAGCCAAGAGATCCAAAAAGACCCCATGTAGTTTGTAGTTACTGTAGTGACATGAATTTAACAGACAGCTGGCCACAGAGAGTTATTTTCCACATTGAAAGATTAATCCATTGTTGTCTGTGCAACAAATTACTTGAATGTAAAAAGTTTTTATTTAAAACCACAGGTCTTAAACTCCAAGCCTAAAGGATCAGTGATGTCCATAAAAACCTGCCATTGTAGCTTTAATTTTGCAACGCCTGATCCAGGTAAACACCAGCAGGTAGGGAGGGGGTTCTGAAAAACTAGCAGGTGGCTGGTCCTTGACACATTGAGTTTAAACCCCCCTGTTCCAAAGCTGTCATTAAAGATGTAGCATGTATTCAAAATAATTCTGTGTTTTCAGATATCGGTATGGTCATAGCGTCATGACCAATTCACTGCAATGTGACAATTTGAACTTAAGAAAAGCAAGTACTTTTCCAAACACTTAGCAACAGTTAGGTTTTTTGCACTTTTTTCATGACTGCACACTGCAAATAAAAAACATGGTTTTATTTTAACCTAAAAAAACAAACGCCTTTAAGGGCAAAGAATAGTTTTACAATATGGAAACCTTGGGCAATCATACCTTTGGTTTTCTGCTGTTATTGGTCAAATCCCTGGAGGGTTGGAGGGAGTTCACAGAAATATTTTCATATCCAGCTTGGAATGAAAGTGAGTTTAAGTAAAGGTCAGCCCGATGAAAATTTGCAGCACACATGCTCTGATGTCACGGGTGAAAAAGCCAGGCATAAAAGCCCAATTTAACAATTAAGTGAGAAGACACAAAACCAGGAGTATTGAGATGTACATGTCTAAGACAAAACTTTTAAAATCTTTGCTCTTTTAAAATAACCTAGATCTTCAGTTTGCTTTGGTACAGAAAGTCACACTGGATTTGATCTCATTTACAGTGTCTCAAATAGTATCCCTCTCTACCAGCACTTAAAGCATGATATTTATGGAAATTCACTATGTGGCTGCATATGAAGTCTAGTTCATGCGTAAAAACTTATTTCTATGTTAAGCTGAAACTAATATTAGATTTTATTTTATATTATTTTTTTAAATTTGTGTGTCACAGTGCCTTTGCCACCTCTTTCTCATGAGGTGGACAATAGCAGTCGAGGTTCAGCAGGAGCGTAACTTGCAGATACAGTATAATCAAACCGTATTTTGCACAGGAGACCTACAAATTAGGCTTAATTAAGGATGTTAAGATCCCCTCTGTTTGTTCGTATCATAAAGTGGGGACACTTAGGTTACTACAAATTCTTTTTTTACATCTCAAATAGTTATCATACTTGTTAAAACGGATATGCAATATACTGAAGGTTTCTGCCAAAGGGTGGTGGCGAGAGTGAAGAACCTGAACCCTAAACCACACATTATGCGGCTAACAATACAACCAAGCCTTAGGGGCTGCTGTCTGAATATCTCAGTGCTTCAAAGTTAGAAAACATTAAGTACAAAGTACAGTTGTAATTAACGCAGAATCTTCCACAGAGCCGGAAGGATTTATAAAAGGACAAGCATTAAATTCAAAACATGTGTGGATGCAAGGAATCAGTTAAACAATTCATCAAACGAGCCCACAACCATATCCACTCTTTGGGAATCCTGCAGTTTAAGAAGCTTACTACCATTTCTACATTTTTCAATGCAGAGAGCACTGCATTATTATCTTTTTATAAATGACAACCAAACACAATAACAAGTGTTGCTATTTTTTTAGTAGCTATTTTAGGCTTAACAAGTAGAATTTGCTGAGTAAACACAATCACTTTAATCCATAGTTTTCAGTGAAATTTGCTGACACAGGCTGATTGACTTCCTCTCAGGTCCAATAACCTCTATATCTAGCCACATACTAAAGATAATAGATCAATTTTTGAATGTTTCATTGTAAAGTATAATATATTTTAGTTCCAATGAACGCAAAAGCAACAGACATCCGTGGTCTTTAGAATAAGACAAGAGCTATTATTTTGGAGAGTTTGTCAAACAAATGACTGATCATATTTTCACACCAGAATCCCCAACATCCTGGTAGTTTCTGCACCATGCTGCAGGTACTCACAACCTTTCAATCTTTTGGTGGTGAGGTTTTATTTTCATAAACCTGTATTTAGAGGCTTATTACCGAAGAATCTCAACTGGAGCAATACCCATCAGATATTGCTTAACTGTATTCTGAGTGAGATAAATAAGAAAAATTGTTGTAAAACAGTGTTCAATACTTAAATATCTCATTATTAATAGAAGCGATTGATGACTTGTGACTCACATCATAGCCACTGTTACGGATGCCTCTCCTGGGTCTCTCTCTCATTACAAGCAGGTCCATCTCTGTTCCTCCGGGGCTTGGACTACTCAGACTCTGTCTGCTGCGATGGGCTGCGTGGCCTACCTGGGAGTGCCTGTCAATTTGAGTAAAGAGTGGTTTCTGAAAAAGGCAAACCTGAAGTGCAGCAGTTTATTAATTTAATGCTTTTAAATAACTTGCAGTTAAAGAGCACCAAGCAGTAAAAGACAATGACAAAATAGCTGCTATAATAAAGCTTTATAATGTCCCCCCCTGACAGGAACAGAAGAAAAAAGATTAGTTAACATCATAAAAAAAAAGCCTTAGGACACATAAAATATAAATATTAGACATTGGTTCATTTCAAAGGGAATATCATCTGGAAAAAAATAGTTTAAACTAATTCACTCTCTGTAAAATGCATATATTTCGAGGAAACAACACAAAGGTGGATACTTTTGTTTAGGTTTGACGGTGTTTCATAAAATTAATAGTTTAAACATTTTTAAATATGTATTTCTGATTAGTCAACTGTTAGGTGGCCAGGCAGCAACCATAGCCAAAGCAGCATTTCGTTCTTAGACTATAAGAAACGTCTTTTTTTATTTAGTTAAAGAAGTGTGACTAGAGTTTCCAGCATTGTGTCCGAAAGAAACCAGGCACTTCCTTCATTATTATCCTCCCTACAGCCGAACACAGATGCCAACTTCAATTTATGAGATTTCTTTTTCTCAGGCAGGAGCCGGAGACTAGTCAACCCATAGGAGGAGATGGATGAAGAAAAATACACTACAATGTTTTAACAGTAATGTGGTAGGTCTCCACAGCACAAATCACATCACTGAGAAAAGTCAGTAGAGGCGTCAAGTCCATGGGCAAGTGTGAATTTTGAGGAAAATTAAGGGGAAAAAACCTAGACAGCTGTAAATAGCAGTTCACTCACACTGTCCATTCAATTTAGAAAGAATTGAAGAATATTCCAAACCAACAAGTAGAGTCTGTCGGAACAGCCCCTAACAATCCTGTCATTTAAATAAGAAATCGTTTAAATGATAAAATTATTCCCATAAAACAATTTTTTTAGTTAAGATGAAGAAAATGCACAAAGTACATTTTGTATCTTGAAGAGATACCTGTCAGTAACACATATCAATCAGATGTTGGGGAAAAAAGAACACTCTTGGTCTCAGTCTGAAAAAAAGACATCCTGGTATAAGTGCGTGTGTAAAGCAGAATTCTCCAGCATCCTGCCAATCCTCTTATCCCCAAAACAGCAGCACAAGACAGCAGCCGTTTAAATCAGATGGACATGATTCTATCTGCAAACTAAACCAGTAGAAATGCCAACATCAGGAGATGTCAAGTCATGTCTTTGTGGAGGGATTACCGGTGGAGTGCAGAGATGGGCAACTCCAATCTTCTGCCCCTCACCTCAATTGATCATTTTTAGTGTGCAATCTCCTCAAACACCTATTAAGGTATGCATTTCTGTTTCCTTTTAAATTCGGGAGGAAAAAAAACAAATTCCCATGTGCTCATTCAATCTTTTCTCACCTCTTGTGTGATTTCACATAAGTGGATCCCTGCTCATCATCAGGCTCTGGAGGTCTTCCATTCTCACTGGCCCTTATTTCTTCGCCATGGCGTTGTCTCTGCACCATAGCTCCAGCTCCACTACTGTTGCCATTGGCGGATGGGAAGTCATAATAGCCTTTCTTCTTAGCTTTAAGCCTCAGCTTGTTCCTGTAGTGTTCAATGTCTGATTTCTGCTTCAATGCCAAGTTGACCTGAAGGCGGGATAAAGCAGAAAAAGGAAAATGCTACAGAGCATGAAAAGATTACAGCAGAAACAGACAGGTTCTGCTTTCCGCATGTCTTATTCCAATTCTGCCTTGAAAAACATTCAAAGGAATGATCTAATGCTCAGATATTTAGACTGTTGTACATGGAATAGAGACATTAAGGTGGGAAAAAGCTATCTGTGATAACTTAGGTGAAGGAACCACTTATTTTTTTGCATTTTTATGCATTTCTTAAATTTACTGAATATCTGGTGGTTACCCTTCTAAACAACAACATCTAAAATTTAATAACATAGAATTCACTCCAACAGCTGAGTTATATTTAGCTTTCAAGCTTTTTTTGTGCATCTAGCTACCAAGACCAAATTTATTTGTTATACTGTTTGGCGCAGAAGTAATACCTTTTTTGTTGTCTCATTCTCTCCATCTCCCTGTTTACTGCAGAACACCATAATATCACATTGAAATTATTTTATGTCACATTTTAACCTAGTGGGAATTCACCCATGAAAAATTGTGAATCTAGTTTATGACTCTTTGTTATCTGGAGGATGCAAAATGAAAACCTAATTTTAACTAGAATTTTCAATGGAATCCCATACAGACATGACAGCGTGGGCAGATGTGGCCTCAAACAGCTCTGGGTTCCTGCTGTGTGTTGATATTTTGAGAGAATACAGCTGTGGCTAGATTAATCAGTAACATGAAAATCTGCTGAATATTATTGGTTAAAAGCAACAAAGCTGATTGGACTTTTTTATTTTTGCCAATCAAGTGGAAAATTGACCTTAAAAACACCAAATGCCACCAAGCTTTAGACTTTAAAAATAAATGAATTTAAATAAGTGTGAACATGTTTGCAATATGTCATTTCCTATCAGATTAAACTTTGATTTTCTTATATAATGTGTGACTCTAATAATTCACCTCTCCATTTAAAATGACTGAGTCCTGGCTGCGGTTTTTAGAGGCCGGGTGTGAGTAGTTGGTCTGGGTCGCCAAAGGCTTTACGGAGATCAGCTGAAGGGAGCCAGAGGAGGTGTCATACAGGTCTGAAGAAAGTCCACAAAGAGACAACAAAGTTCTTAGTCAAAGTACAAATTCCCCAATCTCTGTCTTAACTCTGCATTCAAACCTGGTAACATTCATTAGGTTTATATTAAAAAAGAAATGAAAAACCTGAGGAAGACAACAGATATAAGGCTGGAGCCGTGAGCCTGTTTGATAAACGAAAGAAACTGTCTTTGCACTTTGATTCTTTATCCAACATCAGGCAAACTTGATTCAGTCTCTATTATCTCTCTATTATTTCTTAACTTTACTCAAATCCAGCCACTACAAAAAACACATTTTGGCAAAGTTCGTCTGACTTACAAGCAGAGTGTCTGACTTAGATGAATCTATCTTACACCCTCAAGAGAAGCGTTTAGCTTCTGAGAACAGAAATTAGGAGGGAGATCATTAAAATATTCTAGGCTTTTTACTTGGAGGAGCAGGAAAAGTGAGGCTTCACATGTTCTTTCTGCATATTATCTGCTGATCATTCCTGCATTGTGTGTGTATTCCTGGGCCACAGCCTCTGGTAGTGTGACATCCTGTATCAAGAGTCTATCTACCTCATGCATATTCATCTGGTCCACCTCTGCTTACTGCTGAGTGGTTACCTTTCTGCCTATAAAAAAGCTGCAGTGCCATGCGTTTGTCTGCAGGTACCTGCAAGCCTGAGAAAATGAGACTTGGGAACTATTTTCACACAGGCAGCGAAAACATTTTTGCCAATTGAAACACCTGACCTTGTCAGCAGTGGAGCAGCAGAGCAAATCATTTGTATTTGCATCTACAAAAGACTCACCATCCCTCTTGTTCGTCTCCTCCTTTTTCAGTTTCTGCTGTGCTGTGACTTTCAGCATCGTCAGGCCCATGCCGGAATTCATCCTTTCTGATTCGTTGCTGATGACGGAACCGTCTTCACTTGGCAACTTGCTGTGGGTAACCATAGCAACAGGAGAGGCGGTAAGCTCTCAGGAAGCAAGGCAAATACTCAGGTTATGTCATCCCTCCCATTTACACGCTCACCCTTCTTTCTCCTCCTGTCTCAAGTGTCCAGTAACCATAATGTATTTTTACCTCGTTTGTCCGCATAGTGAAATAAGAGTGTTATTTAATTCTTCACAACATGCTACGTGTTTTAAGAACACCAGTCAAATCAAGACTACTCAGTCCAGCTTGCAGCTTTGCTGTTAAATCAAAAGGATTTAATAAGCTGCAACTGTTAGCAAACTTTATCAACAGTGAATATATTTTGTGGAATTGCGTGTAAATCCTTTTTCAATGTGAATTTGAAGACATACATTAAAGGGATTGCCTGTTCGTTTTTTGCATTCGTGTCCCGAGTGCAGAATGACTGACTCTTCCATTAACTTCATGCCGCTCTCCTTTCACTGACTTTAAACTGTAGCCGGAATTAGAGCTGATCAAGTCTGGGCTCGACGGCCATGAGGCTGACATCAAAGCATAGTGGTCTACCCCCTCATTGTCTGCTAAAAATGATAACAGCAAAGAGAGTCTGTGGAACAGTGGCCAGCATCCCCAGCTGTAGCGAGACAAGGCTGGAGAGTGCTGGTTACACTCCACACTCACAGCTGAAGGACCATGTCAAGTCATGTGCACAGGTCCTGTTAATGTGAAATGTTGGTGAGATTTTGCACTTGTTTTCAAATGGATATTTAGAACAAATGTTCAAATTAGATACAGAAATGCATATGTCTGAAGGCCCTAAAACAATACTTTATTGGGCTACACCACAAATGAACTGTGCAGAAAAATGTCTACTTGCCCTCATTAGTGTTGATGACAACAACCACAGTTACTTTATGTTTAGTCTAGTATTGTGTGAATAGCATTTAACATTTAGAAAAATAAACTTTAAATTATTATTAAACTCCCTAATATCTTCACTTTTTCATCAAGTCCTTCATGTTCACACCAATGAATGC
This sequence comes from Oryzias latipes, assembly GCF_053564925.1. Lineage (NCBI taxonomy): Eukaryota > Metazoa > Chordata > Actinopteri > Beloniformes > Adrianichthyidae > Oryzias > Oryzias latipes. The sequence goes on from NC_136239.1 coordinate 26,784,280, forward strand.
ATCTCATTTCCATGATGATTGGACACATTCTAAGAATTTCATGTAGTCTTTTGTGTATTTTTTATTTATGGTATGCAAAATTAGACATTAAGCAACTTGGTTCTAGTTCTTTAACACACTTTTCACTAATCGAATGCCAGTGGTACAACGATTATAACGTTGCTTCAGGGAGGGAAATTAAGTGCTGTTCTCAAAGTCATAACAGTCCCAATTCTTGCATTTTTACCCACTAAAGTAGGTATAAGAGTTAGTGGAAGGGCCAGAATAAAAACAGTATAGGAACATAATTGAAACACGAATAAAGAAACAAAAGAGATGAGTGAATCTGACAAGAAGCAAATTAGGCAATTGACTTTCCTTCCAACCTAAAAGCTAAGTTAAACATATTTTTACTGATATGTTCACTGTTCCTTCTCAAGTCTAGACAATCTCAGTATGGTTTCTCTGTCTGGTCTTTAAAATACCCAACTAGAGTTGATATTTCTTTGCCTTTCTCCATCCATGTTTAGCACTTTATAAATCTGATTTAACTTTAGTGTTTGACTTCTAAAAGTATGCAACTGGACCAACTGGTAAAAAAAAAAAAAAAAAAAAAAAAAATCACAAATTTTGTTGAGATAATCAGTTATTTTGTATCTGAGTCACACCTTAAGTAAAAATAAAACATTTTGTGATAATGTTTGCATGTGAGTGATAAAAATGAAATATGTCTGGTGTGGCGCCACATATAAGGTTTGCTTTAATTGATTGACCAACTGTTTTTCTAAATTGTTTTTTAATCAAACTTAAAATTGTCTTTCTTGAAACATTTCACGATTCATCCAAGTAAGTTTTTTAGGATGATCTTCCGGTGAAGATCAGAAGATCCACTTATCCATCAGACTGATGAAGCCATTTAGATGAACTGTGAAATGAGTCCAGATGCCATGACTCAACTTTAAGTCAAATGAACAAATGGGAGCCTTCAACAACATTTATTATTTAATCAGAGTGTATTAGACTGAGTTGTACGGTGGCCCAGAAGGGTCACAACACAACACATTAACTTTACACACAACACACTAACTTTACACACAACACACTAACTTTACAACAGAAAGTAATGTCACAGTGAGCTGTGGAGGGAGCATGTTATTGCTACAAGAGAAGCTAGCAGCAGTGTTGCCAGAAACTTTGTCTGTACTACGGTTCTCCTTCCTCTAAACGCACACAATATGAACGCACACTCCTCCCTCCGCTCTGACACCCTCCTCTGTCGCTGCACGCGCGCTCCTCTCCTCTCCTTTTTTCCACTCCGTCCTGTGTGTGCGTGTGTGTTGGGGACTGCACGTGCCTGTGTGAAAAGACGGAGCGGAAAAAAGGAGAGGAGAGGAGCACGCATGCAGCGACATAGGGGGGTGTCAGAGCGGAGGGAGGAGTGTGTGTTCATATTGTGTGTGTTTAGAGGAAGGAGAACCGTAGTAAAGACAAAGTTTCTGGCAACACTGCTGCTAGCTTCTCTTGTAGCAATAACATGCTCCCTCCACAGCTCACTGTGACATTACTTTCTGTTAGGTAGTTAGCTGCTCAGCCCAGTAGAAATTTCAGAATAAAAGCACTTCAATTGCTGCTTTACTTCCGTTGTGAGTTAATGTGTTGTGAGGTAAGTTAATGTGTTGTGTTGTGACCCTTCTGGGCCATGAGTTAATGTGTTGTGTTGTGAGTTAATGTGTTGTGTTGTGAGTTATTGTGTTGTGTTGTGAGTTAATGTGTTGTGAGTTAATGTGTTGTGTTGTGAGTTAATGTGTTGTGTTGTGAGTTATTGTGTTGTGTTGTGAGTTAATGTGTTGTGTTGTGAGTTAATGTGTTGTGTTGTGAGCTATTGTGTTGTGTTGTGAGTTATTGTGTTGTGTGTTAAGTTAATGTGTTGTGTGTAAAGTTAATGTGTTGTGTGTAAAGTTAGTGTGTTGTGTGTAAAGTTAGTTTGTTGTGTATAAAGTTAATGTGTTGTGTATAAAGTTAATGTGTTGTGTGTAAAGTTAGTGTGTTGTGTATAAAGTTAATGTGTTGTGTTGTGACCCTTCTGGGCCACCGTAGAGTTCACTTGGACAGGAACTGCTTTCTTGTTTTGCTTAGAACTAATATGGGCTAATGTGGTTTAATACATTCCAGAGTGGAATTTGTAATTGTTTTAACCTATGTACTTTTGTGCATATGTGATGCACACTTGTGTTTTGGCTGCTGTTTTTGGGGTTCGCAACAGTGATTCATCTGTTTGTGACTCACATAACTAAATCAGCTTTGGTTTTAAGACAGATGCCCTTCCAAATACAATCCTTTGGGACTTGGAACCAACACACAAGTTATGCATCCCTAATGCAACCATTGTTTTAAAACATTATAATGAATTACAGGATTACTTGCATAGATGAGGACTGTTCTTAAAGTGGATTACAGCATTTGGAAGTAGATGGTGGGAGCACCGTCAATGATACCTTTTGTGTTTGTCAGCAGGGAGGCTTTTCTTGCTGGCAGTCCCATCTTGTTGCAGTGCCTTTTCTAGTGACAGTGACGTGTCCCGAATTTGTAAGGACATCACTAATGTATCCTGACTGGCAGGTAACATCTCCTCATCTCCCCCCTGTTGGCCCAAGTGCTGTTTGGCATAGTCAAAGCCCTGGACAGGCTGACGAACCAAAAACACGAAAGTGAGAGACATGACATTTTAATGTTTCTTTTTTTTTTACTCTCAATAAAATTCTGACTTTTACACAAAAATCACAGGAGTCACATCTTTTGACATCTAAGCCATTAAAAAGCCGGACTGGGATTACAGAACTGCAGTGTCTTTAAAAAGATGAGGGCAGATTTAACTACAGCCCCCATCTGAGTTTCTGTCAGAGAAAGATCTCACAGGCGCCACCAACATGATCAAATTTGCAGACTTTTCACTAAACTGCAGAGATGGAAGTCAAAAAAGAAGGAAGGGGGGAAAAATCTATCACTCTCAGCTTGGTAATAGAGAGAAGACAATGGAGGACAGTTCATTTAAGACTTTTAATACAAACACGCACACACGTAAGCTGAAATACTAAGGACTGCTCTCATAAAATTGTCGCTTTTTATCAAACACACTTGGTTTGCTTCAAAGCAGCAAGCCAAAGTGCAAAATCAATCTGAGAAAATCCCCTTAACATCCTCAATGACACTAACATTTTACAGAGAATGAAGGATTTTCATTAAAAGCCATTTAAAAACTATAAGGAACCAGATTGATAAAAGAGATTTCTTTGGAGGAGCATTTTTTCAGAACCTTTGCATGTTTTACCTAAGAAAATTAAAAAACACACACTGAACACTTAGCTCGGATTACAACGCTTGGTTTGTTAGAACACCTGGTGTCTTTCCATATCTGATGGAATTAAGTTGTATCTTTTACAAGACAACATTTGTGTGTTAAACTGCTCTGAAAGTAGATCTTTTTCAGCTTAATGTAGAACATTTCATTGCTTTCCCTTTAATGCAATTCGATTAAAAACGGGTAGTGTGATGTGCTGGGAGTTGCACTCTGCATTTTAATTTATCTACCCTGATTTATTTCAGCTGAGCTGCAACGCAAAGCTGAACCACAGCTATGGGCGTAGAGCTATAGCTTTGATTAGGACACTGTGACAACCTTGAAGCAAAATTTAAAGAAGGCAGAGTCCAGCTTTCCAACATAAGACAGTTTAATCTTTTACATTTTGCCGTCAGCAGACAAATCAGTCAATGTTGTATACAATCAAGTTCGACTGTGAAAGGTTTGCTTATCAACAGCTTTATAGTTTTATTCGACGTCAGCCTTGAAATGGAAAAATGGATTGGTGTAAAGAAAGGTAATAGAAAGAAAAAGATACCTGGTGATAAAAGCCAACGTCTCTTCTGTAAGCCATCTGGAAACAACAAAGATATTTTTTTGCATTTACAGGGATGCATTAGTGACAGATACAAATATTTTAGTTAATCACAGTTGCAAGGAATGACAAATTCAGATTCATCACAAGGTCTAAACACTTCTGCAAAAGAATATATTTTCCATCATCTGTTACTCTCTTTATAATTTTTCCCTGTTTATGTGGTCTGTGATTTGTCAAATCAATTATTAAAACATAACAAATGGTCAAATTTACCAAACATGAAAAAAGATGATTTCACATCTTTTCAAAGCAATTTTAGAAAGACAAAGCAGGAGACAGGTACCTTGGCTCGAGGATTGAGGTTGCCGATGGCATCAGCTTTAAAGTCATTCTTATTCTTTCTGCATAGCACGGCTGTGATGATGATTATAATAAGTAATACCACTGAGATCGGAGCCAGCACTGCGGCTAATATCCAAAGGTTATTAGGCGGGTTCTTAACCACAGCTGGAAGATAAAACACAAATAGTTCTGTTTCACCGTCTTTCCATTTTCTGGGATGAAGCAGAGTCTAGACGCTAAAAGACGATCTACTGGCAGCTTCACTGGAATTATGACAGACAGCCCGCTTTCACGACTGAATCATGTAGCATTCGTCACACCCACACTAAGTGACACAGCTCAGCTTGCTGTATAGCAGGCCTGAATCAGCTTTCGTAGGCAATGATCCAGAAGAGAGTGATGCATGTGTTCACCCTTTCTCCCCTTTCCTGTGCCTCTAAGCACAAGTACTGCACTGCCTCCAGTTTGCAGTACTTGACACTTCACAGAGATTACACAGCTACCTTTTTCTAAATTGACCCTCATCCCAACTCTAGCTTTACTCCCAAAACGGACGGTGAGACATGCACTTTACTGACCATCTGACCCTTCCTAAAAAATAAGCAGAAAGATGGACATACGCTCTGCCTGCAGCTGGACGAAGTAGCCAAGGGTGAGAGCCATGGTTTGAGAATCCACTGTGTTCAAGACCTTTGCAGCTGTAGTGCCCAGTAAGGGGATGCCATTGTGTTGAACGTAGTAGGTCATCTCTGCAGGATTCTTTTGCCCAGAACCTCTGTGGATGCTCACCATCTAGTTGGAAATGACAAGGTCTTTATTTTTTTTGCATGTCACACCTCACAGGATTGGTTGTCATGCAATGTTAGGCTACAAAAAGGGTTTAGAATTAGGACAAATATAGAATTACTTATACAGTAAACAGTTTATAGGCTCATCCATGCCAGTTTGATACCTGGACTGTGTAGCTGCCTACAGTAGTGGCTCGTTTGAAGCGCGTGCCCTGTTGACTCGCCAAAATGAACAGCTCTGCTAGTCGCTGCTCCATCAGACTAGCAAAGCTTTGGTAGTGTCCCTCCAGGCTGACATTATCAACATCCTGTATCACTGCAGATATGTTGATGAAAAGATAATAAGTCAGAACTGTCAAAGGTGACATAAAGTTGCAAATAAAGAGAAAATATGTAAATTTGCATTCCAACTTGTTTTACAATATGAGAAGAAAATCAATAAGATACAGTTTTTGTTTCTTATTTCTGTTTTCAGAATCATAATTGTAAATGTAAAGATTTAATACTTCTGGCTAGTCTACATATTTTTTTTTTGTTTTTTTTGTCGAAGGGATATGGCCAAAGCACATCAAATCTCATGCTTAAAGCAACTCAACTGGTTTCAGTTGATTACAGGAGTAACAGCTCTATACCAAGTTCATCATTCAAACCTTTTATGTGAGGAAATAAAGTTATGCTAGCCTCTAATATTAATCATCTTGTTCTTTAAGGGATACCCAGACTGGGATATTATGTTTGGATTAAGATGACGTCTGAAGGCTACAAGACAAAATGACACATCTTGGTGTCCCAGCAGATGCTTTAGTCCTGCAGGTGATCTCAGACTGTGTTAGACTCAAATTCATAAACAAGAACTTGAGATTTTTAAACTCTTCCTGGCACTGGCCTTCCTCTTACCAAGTTTTTTTCCCATCAAGAATTATATCATCAGACTTAAAAGTTTTAACTTTTATTCTAGCTGCATGGTATCGACAAACATCCTCGATGTCTGCAATTCAGGCAACAGGACTTTATCATCTGTAAAAGACGATGGAACAAAAACTCTCCATCACATGGCTGCTCCAGAAATTTTGTTTAGTAAAAGCGATAAATAGAATAAGTTACAAAATACAGCCAGATTATCCCAGAAATTAAGAATTTTGAATTTCTGCTGTCACATTTGAGGGCTTAGGAGCAACAGAATCCGTCTGAAAGACTCATCTACATTGCTGTACAGTTGAACACCATTGATTTATTGCTCCATCTGAGAATCTGCAGCAATCCATGCACCCTGTAGAGGAAATGCAGTTAAACACTCCTACACACCTAAAGTGTTTGTGTGAAAGAAGACCGATAAGATTGTAAAACATGAGCAAACATATTCAACTTTCCATAAATAGTGATTCAGTTTGCAGGACTTTTTCTGTCAAACACATCCTGCTCACATATATTTTGATCCATGTAGTAATAAAAAGAGAAGTGCTCGCATTTCACCACTTGTTTGATGTGTACACACCAGCAATATATCACTGTAGCAAGGGAGCCATTTAAACAAAACCTCTTTCTTTCTGTCAATGCATCAATTCTGTAACATTGTGACCACAATTTCCAACACCAATGACAACATTTTTTTAAACAGTTGGTAAAGAAATTGGAGAAATGGCACTCCCACCTGTGACCACCCAGAAGTCTCTGGTTGCTATGGATGTGTTCAAATTATGATATTCAAGTGCTGCAAAAAGGAAAAAAAAACTGTTAAAATAGACATCAAGCCTCTCATCTGATGGTTACAATTTATTTATAAATAACGTATCTCTTCGTGATGGATTTGACTGCCAGATATTGTTTCTTGTAAAAAACAATTGTTATAATTGCTCACAGATATTTAGAAAGAGCCAAACAGTCTGTAGGTTGGTTAAATTTTTCTGTGTTAGACATCTCACATTAAAGCCACATTATAACTGAACATAACAGAGCTCTGGTTGACTATTCCTTCTCATCTATTTGCTGCCTGAATAAGCCCTTGTGCTGGAGACTGGTGCAGCAGATCGGGGGAATGCTTTATCGGTGTTCTGTGGAAACCGGCTTGGAGAACTGCACTCTTGGGTGCGACCGGGGAGATGGGTGTGGAGTATGAATGATGGAATGTTCTAGTTGGTGTGCAGCTTCAGGAAAGACAGCAAAAGCAGCAAGTTATCATGAGAACTGGAAGGGCATTTGCTTGAAATTACAAGAAATGAAAGAGAACGACCAAATTCTTCAACAAAAAGCTATATTAAAACAATATTTTCGTTTTACAGCCACGCAGGCTTTTTATGTTTTTATGTTTTTATGTTTTTATGTTTCAGTCGTTGGCTGTAAATTTACCCAACATTCATTTTACATCTAAGAGAAAAAAAAAGTGGAGAGTGCTGGAAGAGGAAAAGAGCTGAACACAGAGTTTCAGCCATCATTGGTGCCACAGGAGCTACAAAGATGCAAATTGGCTCTCCAAGTGGTGTGACATCCCAGCGTTTCTTTGCCAGACCAAAACCTGGGGTGGTTGGTGCATATCTACTGTTGTTTTTTTACTGTAATAACTGGGTTTAAATTGGGAATGGAGCCACTGTTACCATATGCTCACACCTCCTGTAGGTGTAATATCACCAGTGAGGTTACAGGACAAACAGTTCACTGTTAGCCTAACTTCTACTTTTACTACAGAAGGTTTTCCTTTCCTCTTTGTTCCTGTTTAGCAAAACATAAATTAAAAAAAATCCTGCTTTCAGGTGATACAATTTTTCGAGAAAATTCAATTACAGTAGAAAGTGGGCACAAATTAAGGCTAACGAATGTAAATGTATTTATTCCTGACTTTAAAACAACCTGGCCTCTGTGATTCTTTGCTTCAGTTCAGCAGCTCAGACTTTTACGGACAAGAATTAAGTGAACCAGCTTTGCAAATTTAAATGTTCCTGAATATGCACATATGAAATGCAACCAGCTTTTATAGTGAGTCTGCAAGGCTAAATCTTTCCATTTTTAATCATGTTTCAGAACTTTTTGCTCTAACTGTCCATATTCTTCAGTCCAGAAGATTGGAGATCCCCTCTTAGTATCATTATCCCACCTGGGTAAACTGGTAATATCTTGTAAATTTGTCAAGTAAGCACACATCTTTACTTTTTAAAAGTGGCTGTAGAAATTGAGGTCAAAATTTGAGTCCAATACCATATAACTAAAAAACAAGTTTAAATTGGAAGATGAATATACAAACTTTGACTTCAGCATCTTGCAAATTAAGGAAATAAACAAGCACTATTCTCCTGATTGTTAGGGAAGATACATTTGTTTTCACACTCATGAAGTCCTCAGCTTGTGCACGGTTGTGTTTAGCTCAACCTCAAAGAACTCATTCATTGTTCTACAAGTAACTGCTCTTCAGCTTAGGCTCTCCTTTTACTTTTCTTGCAGGACTATTCTTTCTGTTCTTGCAAGAAAGTCAGACATTACAACTAAAATGTTACCACAACAAAAGCATTCTGGTTCAAAAGTAAAGCATTTTCACTAAGTCCTCTAACTGGTTTAGCAGTTTTTTTTTTGTTCTTTGTTTAAAGTCATGTGCCTATCAAATCAATTTGGGCAAACCCATAAAGTCATTTATTTTTAGCTTTAAGCATCACATCTTTTGTTAAAACTGGTTGTCCTGGTTAATTAAAACATCCTCTGAAAATATTTGCAACACAACCCTGAGGTCTCATAAATTAGGAAAATACAAGCTTAGCTGTACAGAAGCTTGACATATTGCAGTGTCATCATTTATTGAACATAAACAAAACTAAATTCTGAAGCTTGTCTGAAATAATGAGTACACCTAATAAATTATTTTTGTAGAAACACCTTTGGCACAAATATCATTATTTTTTTAAATCTATGTTATTTTGCAGAGACAAGTGCTTTCCGATGCAAACATCCCTGCTTGTTTCACCATAATGCTAACTAGATTTCTCCTAATCAACTTGCATCATATTAGTACATTATGTAAGAGAAGTGGTCAGACTTCCTGATGAGCTCTTAAGCAGGTGGATGTTGCCGCTAACCTCATAGGTCATGACCCTTTTTGATTTCAAGGAAAGAACTGTGATTTGAATTGTTTTTCAGTTTGGGATCTTGATTTAATAATACACATGAACTAAACTTGGCCTGATGATGCAACGGCTACCCAGACAACGACTACTCAAGCAGGCTGCAGGGCAGAGGCAGGTTCTTTCATCCTTCTCTGTTTTTCCAATTGTGTAAAACCATACTTGAATTTAACAAGATGATCCAAACAAGAGTTGTTTTATTGACATAAACTTTGGTCATCATAATTCCTGGCAAAGCTGATCTTCAATATGTATAAATACATCCTATATGCTTTGTTTTGTTTGGATTTTTGACTAAACTTCCACACATTAACCTAGACCTGATAAAGGTAACTAACTGATAAAGCTAACTAATAACTTTTGATTACATCTTTTTCTCAAATAACTTAAGAGATAATAAATACAGTCTGAGAGGATTAAATATGATTGTGAAACCAGCTGTGAGAACAAACAATAAACGTCACTGTTTCTCCAGGAGTTTAGATATAGAATAACTCCAGGGAACACATTAAAATAGTAAATCTATTTTAAAAAATACAAAGCAGTTATAAAGGGTGATATAATCATAGATAGTGATATGTCAAAAGGTGAACAACAACATAAGGGCGTTGACTAGATTCATTTAATTTATTTCCATAACTAATTGCTTTCAATGTATGGTTTTTCATTGAAATAAAATACTGTTTGTAGCAATTTAAGTTTGGACTGAATTAAAAAAAGGGGCTTGAACTCACTAAGAAATTACGTTTTAACCAAGCCTCTTTTTGAACTTTTTATATCGTCATTTTTTGTTATACTAAAATATTCACGATATTCATTTTTAAATTGATTTGTTAAAAAATGATTTATTAAACTTTAGACTTTAGTTTAAAAAGGAAACGAGTAAAAATCTGTTATTGTTGGTAAAATATTGCATTTTATTGTTTTATCAGGGCCAACCTGATCATCAAAACTAAACAATAGAAGTCTAGAGAATAGACTGCTTCTCACTACTAATCCATAATAGACAATAGATCTTAGTTCAAGTTTATCCCTCTGCTGCACATATAAACAGTCCTTAAATCTGTGAATATCAGTGAAATAATGATGAATCTTACATAACAAAAAGAAATGTAAGTCATGTTGTTACACTATTTTTAAAATAAGATGCCACAGCAGGAGAACCAGAAGTCCTAAAACAGTTGGTCTTTGCACACATTTCAAAAACAGAGGTATACAATTCCCAACTGTGTTAGAGACACTACTAACTAACTCATTCATTCATTCATTCATTCATCTTGTAAGCCGGTTTGTCCCTTTCGGGGTCACGGGGCTGCTGGAGCCTATCTCGGCCAATTGAGGGCAAAGGCAGGGGACACCCTGGACAGGTCGCCAGTCTATCGCAGAGTACTGACCAACTGACATATATAATACAGTTGGATTTCTTCAGCTGTGGGCCGAAACAACTTTTCTAGTCAGCTCATGTTAGAGATCAAGCACATATTTGAGTCAAATTTGATAAAGCAGCCTCAGGGTAATTGTAATGTACCATGTTCAAGAGAGCAGTCTACAGATGGAGAAAAATGCTTTGAACCTTAGCTGTTGCCAGCAGCCAAATGAATTTTCTTAATAATGCAATCTGCCACGGGGTATTACCAGGACAGTGATGGCTGGATTCTCAACTGCTGTATCAATTCTGTTATGACAGCAAGCATTTTTTTTTACTTGGTCAAAGATCAGTTTTGCCAAAGTGACCACAATCTTAAAAAAACATTGTTCTCATCCAGATTAGACTCCATTTTAGTTGATACACGGGTTTGCTTATGAAAAAAAAAAAATCAAGAAGTACCGTCCACACATGGTAGACTGCACAACTGCATCTTTATTGACATACCCAATTTTAATGATAATTTTTTTGGTTTTCAGAGCCAAAAATTGTGATTCTGGAGCATATCCAGCATGTTATTATCATCCAATCAGCAATCTCCCATAGTACCTACCTTTTCCAGTTTTTGTAAAAAATGTAATGTTTCATGAAAACAAAAGTAATTTCCAGAAAATCAAAATGAAATGTTATAGAATGAAACACAGTAAGAAACCACAATGTTATTTGGGATGAAGCTATACTGGATATGCTCTGTACTAATCATAAAGTTTTTAATAGTATGCAGACATTGAAGACACATTTAAAAAACATGAACATCAACAATTCCTGAAAATTACTTTTGTTTTTTGAAACGTTAAATTTTTATTTTGTTTCACTTTTTTTTTTTTTTACTTGTCCTGTCCAAATACTGGGCAGACAGATGAGAGCTGAAGGCCTGTTGTGTTGGAAATATTTTGCTTTAACAACAGGGGTTATTAATCTTCAGACAAACCAGAGGTATGTCTGAATAAACCCGTTTTGTAATCGAGGCCAAACTTTATTCATTTTAATCATATTTGAAAATCTTTTGTGTTGGACTGGACGGAAAAGGAAAGGAGGGAAGAAAAGAGAGGGATGTTAAAGAGGGGGGATAGGAGGGTGATTCTGGGGGGGGGGGGGGGGGGGGAACATGAAGCAGTATAAAGCAACACATTGCTGGATGGTTATCATTACGGTCAGGTTCAGATGTAATACAAATCTAGAAGGGGCGGGGCCTGTCCACACACACACTCAAATTTTATAAACATACCTGTTAGTTCCAAAAATGTCCACATGTCAACATGTACACAATACAAATATCGTTCACACACGCATACTTATGCATTCAAACCAACTAGTGTGAAATATTTCATTCAATCACGCAAAATATTAGTGCAAAGGTGAGCTAACACCTATGCTCAGGTGAGTGTTTATGTTCTTCTAAAATGGATGGTGGAATGTGTAAAGAAGGAGGGAGAGTTCCCAGCCATCCCCACACCAAGACCCCCGCCGCAGCAGCTGCAGCAGCCAGAACCCCCCAATGCCCACACGCCAGCAGATGGAGAGCAACCGCCCCCGGGTGATCACATCCGCCACCCAGGCCAGGGCCATCAGGACCGCCGCGGGGCCCCCAGAGCCAGAGAGAAGGGAGGCATAAGGGGGCAGAGAATGCAGCTCCAGCTCAAGCAGGAGAGCAGCCCACCCCGCCACGCAGGGAGGGCCCAACGCAGGGCCCTGCCCCAGAAGAGTGCCCACAGCCCCAGACGAGCACCTCATCATCACCCAGGAGTTCTGGGAATCCCCCCGCCCATACACCAGGTACGAGCCAGGACCCCCTAAGGGAGACCCGCCCCGCGCTCCAGGCAGCCACCCCCACGGCCCACGGTCGGTCCAGGAAGGAGCAAGGCAGGGGCCAGCCGCCCCCGCCCAGGAGGAGGGCACCCAGGAGAAGAGGGGGTCCACAAGAGGTGTTGTAAACGTGGCCCGACCAGGCTCGCCCACAGTTGGAAATTTGGCGAGGCCCAGCGCTCAGGGGCAAGGACCAGAACCCACACCACAGGGACACGGACACCCCCCAGCTCAGGCGGGATGTGATCCCCGGCTCTTGGTCTTGCCAGAAAGCTCAGGGATCCCTCTCCCTGCGTGGAGAGAGGGCCGCCGGGTCCAGGAAGCCAGCACCCAAACACGGCCACCGTTGCCAAGGGCCCAGTACCCCCTACCAGGGATGGGGTAGGGGACAGATGGTCCTACGTCCCACCTTCCTTGTGAAATGCGTGTATTTGTGAGGGCGTGTCTGTGCATGTGTGTGTGTTTATGTTGGAATGTATATTTTGAGGAGAAAGGGGGGTTTGTACTAAGGGGATGTAATTTGTTTCACATTTTAATTGTGTTTTCTGGTTTTGATATCTAAAATGTAGTGTTTTTTTATTAATTGTTTTCCTTTTTTGATTGTCGTTGTGATCTTTGATATGTTTTCGAATCAAGTGAATTTTTGGTGTGATTTACCTTTTCAGCGCCACTGTAGAAATCTGATTAAATTGTGAATGAAACAAAAAAAAAACTGATATATTGGCAGTTGATCCAGGTCATATTTGTCAAAAATTAGTTATCAGTACACTGGTGTAGATGTCTTAATGATAATTGCCTGATCTGTGTCTTTTTCTTCAAAATAAAATGCAACTTACGTTCAGCAATGATGAGTGGCGGATAGAAAAGGAAGTAGCCCACCAGCTCAGCTGACAGCTGACCAAGAAGATAAGAGGCAACAGTCCCGTTGAGATGAACAGTCCCATTCCTTATAGCATAGACCAATGACACAGCAGGAGATCCTGCTGCCTGAGAGACACTCATCATCTGAAAGAGGAAAAGTGTTTGGTTCAGAAAGAGGAAGAGAGCAAGACACGCATGGAAAAAGACTAAAACGCTTGGTACTCTGACCAAATTATTGCTGCATAGTTTTCACATGCATGCATAACCATATCAGTTAGGCTTTAAAATAAGCTTCCCTTTAATGTGGCAGCTTATTGAAATAATACAATCATTGCTTCTCTGGTGTAATTAGTTTTCATCTCAGAAAAGCTCTTAGAAAGGGCACACCTCCACAAACACTGCAGCACAATTTAACAAACACTGCACACAATTTACATCTGTTTCAGACTCTCATGTTAATTTAGGAACCTGTTACCAAGAATGTCAAAGAAAGGCAAAACTGTTTAACTTTACATTTCCCAATTAGGGCAATTTAAGCTATAGTTCTGTCAAATATGCAGTGTTTTAATTAGAAATAGCCATGTAAGCATCAATTGAAGCGAAAGTGTTTCACCACATTACCTGAACTGAGAGTTTGCTTTTACCATTGAACATTTTGGTCTGAGCCTCAGAAAACACCTTCTCCAGCCTCTGCTCCATCATTTGAGAGAAGCGACAGGATCGAGGGTTATCACCCGAACCAACAAACTGCAAAACTGTAACACAAACAGTCAAAGACCTGCAAATTAGTTTAAAAAAAATACTGGCAGACTTTTCTTGATGCTCCAATCTTTCAGTCTACATCAATATTTAATCATTTAGTAGATGCTTTAAAAAAAGTGATCTACAAATTAAGTACATAACAAACAGAAGCTAATTCAAAAACACATTCTAAGTAATAAGATCCATAAAAATGGTTTAACCCCATGACCATTCATTAAATAATGGGGGTAAGAGTGAGATGAGCAAGCAGTGGTGTAGTTGAATCAATTGATGAATGTACAATTCATGTTTTTTTCCAGTTTCTTATAAAGTGACACTAAAATTTTACACTCTCCTTAGTCGGGCACAGTCACAACAGTAACAAATAATGAAAGTCGCAGCCTGATTTGTGACTTATTTATTTGTTTTCATCCTGACTGAGCACCGGCTGACCTGTTTTCAGCTGGAAGCCAGTGGCAGGGCTCTGTCTCCACAATCCAACAGGGAGGGGCAGGGCTGTTACCATGGGGAGGTACTGTCGCAAGTCTGCAATCAGCTTGTCACGGCCATAAGATTTCAAGCCTTCCATCACTACAGAAGGAGGATAAACTATATCTCCTCCAGTGACGTGGTAAGCCACAGTCATGTTGGGAGACCCAAAAACAGTCTCCACCTGAGAAATGAGAGGGGGGAAAAAAGACTTTTCTCAGAAGTAATTCTGTAAATGCATCAAACATCATAAACTACATTCATGAAAGGCAAAGTTTAGGAGAAACTCCCATTCAAGCTGACTGGTATTTGATTTGCCAACTATTTACAGTAATGCTACCCCAAATCCATAATAATGGGATACATCTGTCACAAATAATAATAATAATAATGGATTAGATTTATCTGTGCTTTTTCAGACACCCAAAGCACTTACAATGTGTCCATTATTCATTCACTCCTCATTCATACTTGGTGATGGTAGAGGCGTGGCTGCCAGTTCGCGCCTACGGTCCTTCTGACCATCACCGGGACATTCATACGCATTCACACACCAGTGTCTTGCCCAAAGACACAATGACAGTTGACTGGGGGGAGCGGGGACCCTTCAATCATTGGACGACCTGCTCAAACTCCTGAGCCACTGTCACAAAGAATGAAAGAACCAAGAAATGGCAGACAAAAACATAGATCTATACCTTTATTTACATGAGTTATTATAAGCAGCCTCTTTGAACACTTTTCCAAGCACTGATGTTGTGAGTTTCATGAAAATTTTACTACAAAACATATATTTTATAAACCATGTGGGACCAAAAGGTATATTGAGCAACGTGACGGCTTCATCTTCATGGGATTGGACATTGTTAGCCTACTGATCCAACTAAATTGATCTAAAATCATTGTAACAAAAATTAGCCAAAATACATCAATGGGGAACAGTGGAATACTGAAGGAAACAGTGAGGAAAAATATATGTTTTAAAAGGGAGAAAGGGAAAATAATATGTCAAAAAAGTGTTACAAAGAGGATTCTTGGACAGAGAGGTCTTAAGGGATGAGGTCAAGTATCACAATCTCCTTGATGCGTTCTGCTCTGTGTGTTCTGACAATGGAACTTATGTCATTCCTAACAAGACTGACTTAACTGACCTCTAGACTGAAAAAAGAACGACATCAGATCTAGCTGTCTCTGCAGGAGACGCAAAACCATTAGGATCTGTTACATAAACCCAGGCAAAAGCCTGCGATAGCAAAGGCTGGAAAAACTGCAAGCTGTGAAGTGGCTCAAAATCATGGCGTTATCTCAGCACAATTCAGCCTTGTTACTTCCTCCATGAAGACCTTTATTATCGTCTCATCCTCTCGGGTTTCACCCACGTGAAGGTCTCATTAAGAGACTTTGTTTCCAACTCTCCTATTAACTCAGTGTGTGGTGGAATTTCGGCACGTTAACAGATGTCAGAGGTGGCATTCAAAAGGTTTTCTTTGGGTAAAATGATCTGTGTGCAAACCACACATCTAGTTGATTGTTACTGTTTTTAATGTTCAAATCTTATGGTTCATTTCTTCCTGTCTAATTCTTATCTTTTTTTTTTTCATCGACATGACACATTCATCTCCTCCCAACCATTCGGAACCTACAATTAAACACAGAGGCAGTTTCCGCAGCCAAAAGCGTACTTTCCATTGGAGGATAAAGGAGGGCCACAAAAGGAAACTTATACGCACTGACTGAAGCAAAAGTCCCTTCAAGACTGCAGAGAGAGGCAGAGGGAAAATATGAGACCTGCTCTGACCTTCGCATGTGTAGGGCAAACACTCCAGCCTTTACATACCTCAACAACAAGAAATACAACACGACAAGACAATTTACAAAACTGCGCACACACAAACTGCAACCCACCAGAGTCTCCTACATCAGCACCTGATATCATTTTTTACCCATTCAGAGTATGTGCAGACATGTTGCTGCATAAAAAAGTGATTCTGCATTATTTGGATTAGTGATCGGTTCAAAATCAGAGATAGTTCCTTATGACGTAGCAACATGTTCCACAAATGACTAGATAAAAAACAAAAACATTATTTGTGCACAGGATTTGCTAGGAAAATGCTGAGAAAGCCTTCCAACTAAAATTATTGTCATTATTGACATAAAATGGAAGAGTCCATTGTTGTGCTGTGCAATGATTTGTGCCGACACTGATTGTGAACACGTGCTTCTCTCGTAATCCACTTTAATCTTTGCTTAAGTCTTAATGTCTTTTTTTTGCTGTTAGCACAGTTCTTCAAATATGTGACACCATGCCTTGCCTTCTGGGACACAGAGAATCAACCCAATTTCTATATTAGTCCTTATGTTCTCACATAGCAAAAAAGAAACTCCTTGGTAGAAAGACAAACATCCATCTTTCTGCTGAAAGCAAATTTAAGGACTATACACATATGTACTCATAAATTATTTTTATCACATTTTTATTTGGGTTTGAAAATTAAATCAAAATATGTAAGATAATGGACATTAGGACCAAGGCAGGGTAAAAACAAAAATAAAAACTGAAATGATTCAATTTTAAATCAGTTTACAAATTTACAAGATTAAATATTGATCTGTTTTTCTATTTAAAATGTGTTTGGCCATGAAAATAAAAAATAGATTTAACATACCTAGTGATTTAAACTAAACAATAAAATAATGAATTCTTACACTAAAACAACCCAAAGGAAAGTTTTCCCCTAATAAAGACACAAATGACTTGTAAAGAAAAAAATCCATTTATGGATTTGGTTAATCGTTGTTCATTTTCCAAGGAAAGGCTCATTCAAGTTTAATTAAATCAACATTTATCAGACTAAGACTCAAAAAAAAATGCTTTTTTAACAGGGACATGTGGTTTGTTTGTGTTCAACCTCTTTGACCCACAAATCTCTGACACACCCATTTCAGATACTCTGGCTCTCTGCTCTTTAGGCCTATTTAAGTTCTCCTCCATCCAAAACCATCACAGTGTAACAGCATCTGATTAAATCTTTGTCATGTCACAGGATCAAGAAATCATAGCAGTGGATTAAGATAGAGGGTGAGCGCTGCGGGTGCCTTGGAAGTTTCAGTAGATATCATCCAAACAAAGAAAGATATGCCATTTGATGGGTTAAGACTACTTATACTGTAAAATGCAGTTTAGTTTGATGACATTTTTCAATATACTGAGTTTTATAGCACATAAGAAGCACCAATTTTATAAGAACTCTATTTTTACTAGCTTTAAATACATGAATGAAACATGAAAACATATAACAGACAACGTGGCTGTAAGTAAAAGCACAGCAGAAGAAAAAGAAACAGGATTATTCTGATTAAAAATTGAAATTGCAATCTAACCTGTGCTTGGGCAGATGTGTCATTCAGAGCTTTCCTCAGACCTTGACTCAGCCCCCTTCGTAAGTTCTGCCTCTGAATGCTATCCAGTCTGTTTCTCCTCACATAGATGGAAACAACTATGACAAACAAAAAGTTAGGCAGCCGACAAAAATATCCAAGGAGCAATTTTCTTTCTAAACATCAAGAAAATGGCATTTACCTGTTTTCACCCACATTCTCTCTGTGATGTTGCACTGCCGTGGTGGAGCTTCTGTGGTGGTGGTAAATGGTGAGATGAAGATAGTGGTGCTCCCCCTTGGGGGGCTTGTTCTTAAAATAGGCGGTGTGAATGTTCTCCTGCTGGACTGAGTTCTGGTTTGGGCTGTTCTTCTGGTCGTTGGTGTAGGCTGTGATGTGGTTGTGGTTGTTGATTGGGTTGTGACCCTTAGAGAAGGCATCGTAGTTGAATGGTGTGCTGCTGTTGAAGCTGCTGCTATGGTTGAAATCTTTGCAGAAGCTGTTGTGGTGTTCTGCTGAGGGGTCAGTGGAGATACCTGAGATGCCCCCTCAGTGGACCCAGCAGACAGAGTAATGCTGTCTGACTGCGAGGGGGCCAGACTGGCCTCCTTTTCTTTGGGGAAAGTGAGTACAACCAATTTAGACGTTGCAGCTGTTAACTCATCCACTTCTGCCTCTGCAAGAACAAACGCTTCAGTCAACCCTTGTAAACAAGCAGAATCCAACACTGGAGATGTGAACAAGGTTTTAAAAGAGACAACTTCGCTTCATGACGGTTTTGTCAACAACGTCTCAGCTGATAATAGAGACAATAAATGACTCCATGACCGTGGGTTTTGTGCATGATTGGTAAGATGAAGAAAATAGGGAAAAAAGAGAGGAAAAATGGGAAAAAAAAGATGTAGGAATTGTTTAGATCTGTTTTTGTTTCTGCTTTGAGCTAAAAGAGTTGCAGCAATGCCACGTGCAGGATCAGTAAAACTAAACCCTGGTCAGGGAGGGCCTGTTCTGTTTCACAGAAAAGCAAGAATCGTATGAAGATGTAAGCCTTTATGGCTTCTTCCAACTCCCTGCACACTTTACATCCATCCATCCATCCATCTTCCTCCGCTTATCCGGGACCGGGTCGCAGGGGCAGCAGTCTAAGCAGAGATGCCCAGACTTCCCTCGCCCCAGCCACTTCCTCCAGCTCCTCTGGGGGGACCCCGAGGCGTTCCCAGGCCAGCCGAGAGACGTAGTCTCTCCAGCGGGTCCTGGGTCTTCCCCGGGGCCTCCGCCCAGTGGGACATGCCTGGAACACCTCTCCAGGGAGGCGTCCAGGAGGCATCCGGACTAGATGCCCGAGCCACCTCAACTGGCTCCTTTCGATGTGGAGGAGAAGCGGTTCAACTCCGAGCTCTCCGCGGGTGGCCGAGCTTCTCACCCTATCTCTAAGGGAGCGCCCCGCCACCCTACGGAGGAAGCTCATTTCAGCCGCTTGTATTCGGGACCCCGTTCTTTCGGTCATGACCCATAGCTCATGACCATAGGTGAGTATTGGAACGAAGATCGACGGGTAAATTGAGAGCGTTGCTTTTCGGCTCAGCTCTCTCTACACCACATCGGACCAATACAGCGACCGCATAACTACGGACACCGCTCCGATTCGCCTGTCAATCTCACGCTCCGGTCTTCCCTCACTCGTGAACAGGACCCCCAGATATTTAAACTCCTCCACCTGGGGTAAGGATACTCCACCCACCGAGAGATGGCAAGCTACGTTTCTCCGGTCAAGAACCACACTTTACAGTTCTTTTCAATGTTATTGTTGTAGTTTATTTTCTGTTTTATCTTATCTTATGTCATGATGCTATTCATGTGCTAAATAAACGAATGGCTAAGAGTCAGAAAGTCATGTAAGAAACACAGAGAGATCCATCTTAACGGCAAGCTGGTACAGCAGCATTGTTAATGACGACTTCTGACCGCACTTTTACCATAATAGCAGATCAGAGAAAATCAGAAGTGAAATTCCAACCCTTTTTTTCATAGTCTAATGTTACTGATGAGTGATGGATACTCTCCAACATTTGGATAAACTGGAAATAGGTCATTGGTGACAGCTGTTGAATCATTTCAATTTATTACTTCAACCTTGTGTTCTTGTCTGTCTTCCAGTTTTTGATGTTGACATGATGAGCCATATGTTGCTGAATTGAATTTTACCTTGTCAAAGCCAGTAAATGGATTTTTAGATTTAAAAGAATGGCTTTGAAGAGGCAACGGCTTGGTGGCTCTCCACTTTGTTTATAGTGCCATTAGCTTCGTGCCAAAGCTGAAAATAGCACTCTGCCATTTCCAACAGTTAAAGTAGTGGATTCAGCCGAGGAAGCACTGGGCACAATCGCTTTTTTGTGTAAAAAAATGACTTTCCACTCTGTTGATCTGTTGCACTAATGGGGAGTGTCTGCTGGTCATTTCTGACGGAGTGGGTAAAGAAGACTGCTCATAATAACCTGCAAATGTTTCTTCATCTTTTATGTGGAGATGCTTTTCAATGAGACACATCAAAAGTTACAGACTTTTTTATCAGAGCTTTTCTTCAGCATGCAGAAATCTTTTGAAGTCATAAAAGTCAAGAGGTGTGTTGTAGGATGCCCCAGTGGAATACTTGTCTTGTGAAATGATGATTCTGTAATCAGATAAGACTCATCGTTTCCATTCAAGAAAGCAGCAACATCACTGTAGTAGCATTTTTGAGGGAATACTCCTTAGACTTGCGTCATATGAGCAGGTGTTTCAATTCAATAAGAATATTGCTTTCTTTTCTGCTTTTCTAAAGCTGAGGAAAGTTCCTGAAGAGCAAACTAATTAAACATCTTGTTGGCTTTTTGGAAAACTGAATTGAGTTCCTCTATTTCAGATCTCACTGGAAACTTCTGTTCCACTGTGACTTTGACTGTCATAGAGACAAAGGTATGCCAGCTGAGTCAAGAGTCAATTACTTTTATATGTCCTATACTTTAAAAATGCTCTGAAGGCGATGTCATCCTGCGGTCAGGCAGAAACTGTGCGTTTTTGGGAGTTGTACCAGTGAAAAACAAACGAGACTAATTAACTCATTTGTAAACAGTGCTTAGTAACTTGTTGTGGACATGGTTGCTTCCACCATGTTGCTTGAACTGTGGAATAAATTGCTCATAAACTTGTGCTGAAAGTGAGTTATTCAGCCGCAAGTGAGTGGAAGCAGATCTGAGCTGTGCTCTTGATACGTCTCTCCCTGGTTATGATTCATTTTGATGGCAGGAAGTCTTGGACTGCTGTGACCCACTGCCATCAGTAAATCACCAGGATCAGATGCACACTCAGGGGATGCTCTGCCAGAATGGGAACGTGATAGTGGCAGTTTCAGTTCACGAAAGAGACGACTGATCTGCTGAGGTCTGGAGAAAACCTTTTTTTTTTAAATGTGTTTGGGGGGACGGGTTCATGTGGGAAGGTCATCGCTGGTGTTAAGGATCTAAAGATGAAGTAAGTTGCAACACTCCTGCAACAGTTTTGGGACTAAATGTGTGAGGATCTACTGCTGTCTTCTCTTCCTTCTTGATGTAAGCTGTTGGGTGTAACATCTGCTGTGTGACATGACTAGAAACCAAATAGCCTTTGGCGTGGGCAGACAGCAACGCTGATGTGGGAGTCTGGGATTCCCTGCTGACTCTGAACAGTTTGACTCACTTGATTGGAGAATATTAAGGGGCTAATTTCAGAGTTGCTGGCTGATACAGACTTCATGTGTGTTCTGAATTTTAAGTTCATCTGTATAAACTATTTAATTAATTTTTTCGGAGTCTGCTCAGCCCATGTTGGTTTCTGCTGTATGAGTTACAATTGTACTTCCAAAGATTTTAACCATGGATGAGTCCAGGGAGTTTCTTTCTCTCTTTCCATTATTGACTGCACTTGGAAAGTCGGATAGTTTGCTCGTGGCATATTGCATTCCTTTTACAACTGAATGTAGGTCATGGGCTGAATGAGAGGTGGGTTTTAAAATTGTTACTCTGTCTGTCCAACCCTTCGGCGTTGCTGGTAATAATGTGTTGTCTTTATCTGAGCAGCAGAGCTAGACACAGAAGAGCGTCTTTTTTTATCCTCTTAACAGAAAAAAACACATACGAAGTGAAAGAAAAATCACCAATGACACAGAGGACATGGATGAAACTAAAGGGGTGACACAGATCAACAATAAAACTGGAAGTGATGAGAGAACCTTCTTCCTATCCATTAATGACAAAGCTGGTGGCTTGGAGACGGCTGAGCCTTGAGTTTAAATGGTGTGTTTTTCAGACACCTAAAAAAAAACACACACCTGAGCTGGCTTGGAGGATCCTGTCGCTCAAAAATGACAATGTGGAGGATGAGACAGAGTGTCGGCTGGAGTTCCATGAAGGCCATTGGGTAGTGTGGATCTCCTCCCTGCTGATGGTCGGCAACGTTCCAGTTTGATCAAGACTTGTTGGATACTTGACGGTTCCTGCCATCACGGTTAGGACAGAGGAAAAAGCAGGTCGTCCAGACAAACCTTCTCCCTCAGTTTTTGACTCTCCATCTGAATGGACGATTCGGAAAGGCACCTCCTCTGGTGGCAGCTCAGCCACCGAGTGAGCAGGAGAATCTGGGAATGCTGGGTCCCTGTGTAAAGGTGAGGAGCCAGAGGCATCGGAGGTGAACTTTTCTATTAGAGAACAGAAGGAAACAGAGAAAATAATTACATTTTATTACTTTTTCAACAGTAAAAAACAGGTTATTCTTCTGAAAGTACAAGAAGATCCACACGTTTAGCTCAAAGTCTGGTCCCACAGTAGCTTCTTTCCAATAAATGTTAGAAATGATTGTGTTAAAAATGTATACGGTACAATCCTGGAATACCCAGTGATTTCTAATTCCAGTCAACAGGTTGTAGGTTTAATAGGTTTAGTGTTTAGTTGATCAAATGAACCTCATTATCCAGAAATCCCCCAAAAAACGATTTGATGTAAAACATTTTCCGAGCAGTTCTTGTCTGCCTCTGGCTCCTGTCATTTTGGTCTTTTTTCTAAGAAGACTTTAAAAATAAGTGTTGGCTTTTAGTCCGACATCACTTCTTTGCTACACACAAATCCTGCTAGAAACTAAAGATGTTTTTAGTTTTTTTGTCCAACATCTCACAGTTTTACACAAAAAAATAGAAAAAAAACTACTCAGGACAGAGCTCTGGGTGGGATAGAGGCATTTTTACAACTATCTTATTAAGCCACAAAATATTTTTGATAATCTATCATTCTATAAGCAATTGTTTAAATGACCTGGTTGACAAAAAATATTTTTTACAGAACTAACTCTCATTATTTCTGATCTGCAATGTTAGATCAAACAGTGATGTATCTCTTGGACAACTGGAACAGACCTCCTCTTTAAGTCTAGGGCAGGGTGTCCAAACTTTTAGCAAAGAGGGCTAGATTTGGAGAAGTGGAAATGTTTGAGGGCCAACCATTTGGGCTGACATTCTTTTAACTATTTTAATAATATTAATTGCAAGTGAACAATTTAATGAACTTTTTTTCCGAACTATGCCACTTTTCATTTCTTGCTATGGAAAAGAATTACATGCAAATATGTTTTTACCTAAGTTACTGTCAATTTTTTGCACCGTTCATTCCCAATTAGCTTGGCATGGTTAGCAAGTCTGATTTAGTAGTACCTCTAGATATTGAATTCCTTGAAAACAGCCACAGTCTCTTGTTATATTTGAAAGACAAATGTGTTCACATTTCACTGAAAAAATGTGCCAATTTCCACTTGTCTTGAAATCAGTGGGTTTAACTGTTAAGTTTCTTTTTTGTGTTTACAGTTGACATATTCAAAATAAGTAGAAAGTGCTGGGGGACGCATATAATTTTATGAAAGAAGCCTGTGGGCCAGTGGAAATTTGAACATGGGCCACATTTGGCCCTCAGGCTGAACTTTGGACATGCCTGTTTTGGGGTGTTCAAATAAAAAGGCTTTACTTGTGTTTTTGTGTACTCAGTGACACACTCAAAAAAACTGCTCATCAATAGAAGCCCAAGAAAAAAAGACTATAAGGAACAACTGCTAATATTGTGATTAAAGCATTCATATTTATGTATTCTGCAGAAAAAAAAAAAAAATCTTTCAAAGAGGAAGAACTATTTCCCAGTTAACAGCTGTGTGCACAACACTGACACATGTTGGGAGCAGCTGCCATCACCCAGATATACAGAGGGAATAGCCTCGCCTCATCCACATAAGGGCTCTTTCATCCATTTATAAAGCTTAACAGTCCTGTCACATCTCCCACCCTCACAGTGTGATTCCTCAGTAAAGTTGCAGCACATTTCACTCAAGTAAGACCGTCAGTCTTTGAGGGACGTCAGTAGGAAACTTCTGTGGAACATTCTGCAGCATCTTGTTCAAGAAGACAGAGGCACAGAAGACGCTCAGATCTCTCAGGCTCCATGCTTAAAGTACAATGGAGGAGAATCTGCACAGTTCTGGTAACTATCCAAGTTGTCCTACCGAAAGGAGAAAATGCATGGATCCTTTTGGCTTTGTGCACAAACTATTATAAGTGCAAATTTAGGTAAACGGCAACATTACCTATTCTAATGCAACCTTAATAAAATTATAATGTCACTTTTTATAGATTGGATTAATTTTTTTTTAATAATTTGATTTAAAGAGACTGAACTGCTGGATTTCTGTCAGTGTTCATTTCTTCACGCTGTATTTATGATTCCAGTTAATTCCTTCTCCTCAATAAATCACTACAGCTTAAGTGTGACGACTGTTAATTTTAATCCATCGCAAAGAGCTGTGGAGACAGAATTACATCCCTCCATTCACAACCGATTTTAAACCTAAACAAAATGAGAGTTCTGTTATAAGAACAGAAAGCTCAGCAAGAACTTCCACAGTTGATTAGAGAACCCAGTGGCAGCATGAATTTGGCTTCAAGGGTTGGATGTGAGCACAAGCAAAGGTGTTGGTTTCACCTACGGTTTGCCACCTGCTCTGATGGAGCAGAGCATATGGGAGGATTTCCACACACAACACAGGACAGGCTGAGCAAATAAGAAGAAAAGAGAGATGGTAAAAGGGTGGGTTGGGAAAAGTGAGAAATTTGTTGAACTAGAGGTTATTCTGAAACAAAAAATGCAATTTGCTTCAAGAGTGTAGTAGGTCATTTCCTGCAAAACCGCTTTCTCACTGACAGGCTTCACTCTTAGAGGTAATACTGAAAGAATGTTTTTACTTTACTGTAGAGGGACTGAAGGAAGACTAACATTGCTACTGTTCATCTTTGCTGTAAATCCGTTTGCTCAGCTATGAGATAAAACTAAAATAAAAGAAATGCAAAAACCGTCTCATCTTATCTGCTTTATGGAGCAGGATCTTAGGTTTTGCTTGATTCTCCTGGATCAGCAGCATAAATTTAGGTTGGACACCCAAAAGATAAAGCCAGCAGAAAGCCTGCTGTCAAAATTAAACCTGAACGGTTATTAAAGATCTAGATACACCTAAAGCAGTATTCACAATTGCCTATGGGCGTGTTATGTTCTTGTTGGTTTTAAAAAAAAAGGTTGTGAATAAACTCTCTTTTTGCACTAAAACCCTATTTTGTTTGGATAGGCTGATAAAATTGTACCAACCCTCAATGCATCCCACCTGCTTTAACCCCTTGACGCCAATTGATGCAAAATGCGGCAAAACGCTTTAGCTCCAAAATTACCTTAATTTAGCATCTGCGTGAAAACAGAAACATAAATGCAATTTTTCTTTTATAGCTGGAAATAAATTCAGGTATCAAGGGGTACATTCAGAGGCTAAACTATACATTTTTTTTGGAAATAAAAAAAAGAAGATAAAGATAGTTTGGGGATTTTTACTTTTCCTTGGAATCATATACATCCAGAAACCCTAACCACAGACCTCATTTCAACAGTTTTTCTCCCTCTGCAGCTGACAGTATCTTTGAGCCGCCAGGACTCAGACACAACACTGGCGGGGCCTCTGCCGCTTCACTTTTTTGTACACTAAATCTCTTTTTGCTCTGAGCTGTTTTTGTTCTCTTGTGTACAGAAAACAGTAAACAAGAGAGTATAATTCATTGTTTAGCCTTATGGTATCCTAGGAGGAAAACAATTATTTGTGAAGTCTGGTCGAGTTGCTTTGAGGAGCTGCTTTAAAGTTCTTCTCGCATTTTGTCTCTTTATGCAAAGCAGCAGTGTATAAAACTGCTTTGAACTACTGTTTGATTAAAAACAATATTGTGCATCTTTTTTGCACATTATGGGCACCATTGCTGAAATTTTGGAATTGTTGAAGAAGGTGGATGCAAATTGGCCAAAGGCTGCTAAATTGGCAGTATGGATTAGAGTTAGAATATTGCTCATTCTGACCTTTATTTTAATATGATTCTATAAACAGACGAGCAGGAAAAGGCATGCAGCAGCTGCCTGGAACATGGCCCTGCAGCAGACACAACCCATCCACCATCTACTTTTTCCACTGCAGGGTCACGTGGGTTGCTGGGGCCTATTTCAGCTACTATACAGACAGAAACCCTCACACCTAAAGGGACAATTTAGGATCACCAATAAAAACACAATTACAAAAAAAAAAAATTACATTTAAAAAGAATGTCATTTTAAGAATTCAAAATTAAATGTTAAAAAGCAAAACACAAAAAGAAAACTGAAAAGGTAGGTACTATGAGACTATTGGATTGATCTTTTCCAATATAGCTTCATGCCAAATAACTTTTGGTTGAAACGACAGACAAACATCTTCATCATCCAATCAGCAATGTCCCCCAGTGCCTACCTTGTCCTGATTTGTAAAAAAAACAAAAACGTAGAAGTAATTTCCAGAATCCAAAACACAATAAGAAAAAGGAAATGGTAGGTAGTATGGGACAATCAGACATTTTTCCACTTTTTTGTGAGTCCCTCGTCTTTAGTTTTACATTGTGTGATTGTTTTTTCTGACACTTGTAATTACATAATTTACATACATTCAACTGAACTAAGACCAGTTTTTGCTTGTTTGAAGCAGACAAAAAACCTTGGAGGGAATTTAATCTACCAGTGTGAATGTGACCTTAGGGTAATCCTCATCAACATCAGCATCCACTCTAAATACTATTTAAACACTGTATTTTACAGCTTTTTAATTAAAAATGTTCCTGTTTTTTCCAAGTCTTGTTTTTATATTTTGGACGAGTAATATATAAATATATGACAATGAGATTTGCTCACTATCTGAATGCTAATTCAGTTCGTTTATGCAGTAATAACAACTGAATGCAGAAATAAAAATACAGTAATGATGCTGGAGTCATTTTCATGCCACAACTCTAACAACATTTGCTTTGGAAAAAAATGATTTGACCATGTTTTTTTAAAAGAGATGTTCAACATAGTGGAGATGAATGAAGTCAGATCAGGGAAATATAATTTTCTTGTTGAATATGACGTGTTGCAAGGTACTACTAATTCATGTCTTTTCTAAAAGGCATCAGCTTGACTTCAACAAATGTAACTGAAACAGAATGATTGCATCCATTGCATCACCTTCCTTACAAAAGTCTCATTGCACATTCATGATGAAACCTCTTTATCCGTGTATTGAATGATCCTTGGAATGATTTGCACTTTAAATGTGGGCTACTATTGTAAATGTAAAAATACATGCTTACAAAAAGAAAAGTATTCATTTTTACATAAAGAAAGAAAAACAAGGAAAAAACCTTCAATTTTAGTGCAATTGGTGCCATGGCAAATTAAATAAAGAGCTTAAAAAATGGGGGTGAAACTGGCAATGTTGTGACAAAAAGTTGAAAAGAATTTTGACTGAATACATTAGAGGTATAACTCGTGTCAGATGCTTCTGAGATGAGGCTAGGGAATCCAGATTGTGATGAATTAAACTACAGACATACTGTATACACCCTGAATGAACCATCTCTGTTGTTCCACACCTCTACAATGTGCCAAAAGTGGCTTGTTGGGCAGGATAAAGTTCTGTTTGCTGACCCTTTTTATACCTAAATTGGAGCTCTAATAAAATCAAAACTGTTGTTGTTTCTCTTTTGGCTTTTTCCCATCAGGGGTCGCCACAGCGAACAAGTCGCATGGAAAACTTGGCACTGTTTTACGCCGGATGCCCTTCCTGACGCAACCTTCTCAAAGCAACCGGGCTTGGGACCGGCACAGAGGTAGAGAAGGGAACAGGTAGCAGCCTGGATTCGAACCTGGGTTTCACGGATGGAAGGCGCCGCAAACCAGCACGAGCTAAACCGGCTCCCATAATAAAATCAAAACTACTGATTAAAAAAAAAAAAACACACTCACATTCGCAACCCCCTACTACCCCAATGAAATTGTCATACATAGAAAGAGTGGAAAATGGCAGCATGTAGTAAAAATGTGTTTATCTTAGGTTACTTTTTTTTTAATTGGAGTACATAGGAAATTGCTATTTTTTGCAAACTGACCCCAGTAGTCTTTGAGTAAAAATATGAAGACTCTCATTCATCCATGGTGATTCCATCATAGTAGTAGCTTTAGGGGCTGTCATCTGGACTTAGTTTTTAAAAGTTAGAAGGTCTCAGGTTTATTTTTCCATCCATCTACGGCAGTGTTCTGAAACCCAAACAAACCGAACCAGTTCCACCTGGGTCATTACCAGCTGAAAGAGATTACCAGTGTATTTATTTATTTTTTTGTTTATCATAAAAGTTTTATCTCCTCATTTTTTATTCTAAAAGCTGTGGAAGATAGCTATTTAAGATTTATTTGTTCTATGTCAAACTGGACATGTCATTGACCAAACACTGACTCAGAGGAAGCTACTACATCTTTGTCTGTCATCCCTCTGTTTTCTTCATCCCACTCTGTCTCCCCCCCCTCTTCAGACAAAAGTGCAGCCTGTACAGCCTCAGTTCTTCAGTCAGCATGCAAACTCCTGTCCTGAAGCAGCTCAGGTCACTCTAGTCATTGCTTCTGGTGCTGCAGGCTATCTGCTCCTATTACTTTTTTTTGTAGCTGTTCTCCACAGCTCGTGCTACTTTATTGGAGTAAGAGGTTTTAACACATACAAAAAATGTTGTGCTCGTGAAGATTTGAGCAAAAACCTGTTTGGTGAAGTAATAGTAGTGTAGCTACACAAGCAGGCACACAGAGGCAGGGCCCGGATAATGAAATGGCAGGTAGACTGCTCTCCAGGCTAAATATAACAATCATTTCCACCTGTATATCCACCTCTATATGGTACATTAGAGTAATGTTCGCATTGAGTGTCCCTATATTCACTGCTAAGTATGACAAACCCAAGTGGTGAAATTCAGTGCTTTTATCGAGGTTTTTTTTGGAAGGTTCCACTGCCTCTACTCTCCCAATGAAGATGGCATATGTGCTAGTTCAGGCTCACAACAAAACAGATACAAACTGAAAAAAACAACTTTAGTTCTGCTATAAATTAGAAATGATTACGGATGAATGGTCAGAGGGGCCGTAGGCGCGTACTGAGACCCACGCCTCTGTCAGTCTGTCC
The DNA here is from genome assembly GCF_053564925.1 of Oryzias latipes. Taxonomy (NCBI): domain Eukaryota; kingdom Metazoa; phylum Chordata; class Actinopteri; order Beloniformes; family Adrianichthyidae; genus Oryzias; species Oryzias latipes. The sequence goes on from NC_136239.1 coordinate 26,813,681, forward strand.
CAGGGCAGCTGTGGCTACATCAGTAGCTTTCCATCACCAAGTATGAATGAGGAGGGAATGAATAATGGACACACTGTAAGCGCTTTGAGTGTCTGGAAAAGTGCAGAAAAACCCAATCCATTATGATTATTGTTATTATTATTAATTCAGAAACAAATGTTAAATCCTTAAAGTTAAAATTATACAGGTAACTCGTATTTCCAACTTGTTTAAGACAAGCTTTACAAGACGTTTCGGACTTTTTTCTAGATACTTTCAGGTAAAATTGCTTGAGTTTATCTTTTAATTTTGAATGGCATTAGTCAGATGATTCGATCCTCTTCGATTATCTGTGTTAGAAAAACAATAGTTATGGTACAATTTCTTACATAGCATTATAAGGGTTGGCCTAAAATTTAAAAAAGTCTTCTTCATGATTTGTAAACAAACCAGATGAAATTGCTGGATTACTGAGTTGATGATTAATGTGAGATTTTGTGTTAAAGCTTCAAGAACCAAGTTATACAGTGATGATGACTATGGTCCTTGCTTTATAGATTTTCTTGATTGTCTATTTTAACATAGACACAGAGATTTGCCTTCTTTCTTTTTGGTCTATTTTCTTTAGAACAGAACAGAAAAGAACAGAATAGAATAGAATAAAACTTTATTGATGCTACAAAGGGGAAATTACCCTTTTTTGTAGAGGAAATCATTTCAATAAAGATAACATTTTTCTTCTTTCTTCATTCCTCTGAACACGGTGGGCCTGGGGAGGTATTATATCCTTAACAACATGGAATCATTTTTGTAGTAGAGCTGGGAGTTGGGCTGATTCAAATTACTACAAAAATGTCACGATGCAAGAACAAATTTAATGTAAAATACTCATTTGATGATGAAATGATCTAATGGATCCTTCATAGCCTGACAGAAAAACAAAAAGTCAGAGGCCTCAGTACAGATCTACAAGTGATCACAAACCCGCAAAGACTGTCTTTCACGCGTGGAACATGCCTCGAGGCAATGCCAACCTCTAAACGGGGAGATGAAAGCAAAGGTGAGTAGACGTACTCACTCACCCAAGCTGTATTTGCGCCAATTAAATATAATGATTACACATTGCACTAGTAAAGGCTTTTTACCTGTAAAGTCAACCAGTCTGGCGTAGAAGAAGGACTAAACTGATACCCAGAAATATTGTTTATTATCCTGTGGAACGTCCTGATAAAACAATATTGATTTGAAGAAACACAGTGTGGGTGCAGCAGATGCAGACTGATCCAAAGCAAGCAGGGGCTCACGGAGGCCTGCATAGGTGCATGTGGGGGAGTATCACTGCACGCTGGAGGCGATGAATGGCTAGGACATTGCAGCAGCCTTTTGACATGGCAGGCTGTCAAATCAGGGCATCAAGAAATGACACAACAGCTGATCAGACTAAAAACAAAGTAAGACATAAATGCTTCCATCTAGAATAGACATTTCTCAGCTGGAGGTCTTTATTTTCCTGACAATTTCTGAGACAAAGCAGTTAAAAATGAAAAAAAAAAACATTTACTGTTACTGTTAACATGTCTCCAGCACTCTGCCTCAGTTTTTAGCCTTAGGATATGATGTAAATAGTTAACATTACACTAAAAGAGTGAAAATCAGAGATTTTTCTACCACAAAAATCAAACTCCTTTGAGCATTGCTTAACTTACAGTGACTATTGTAGACCCAATTGCATTGGAATGCAACTTCAAGCATGCACAACAGATTGTAGTGCTCTCCTTTTCAGTCTGACTAAAACAGTTAGAACTCATCTGGTCAAGGAAAGGCCACACTGAACTTTAAAACAGGAGGGGGCCCAGAGCAAAAGTAGCATTAAGACTCCTCTTGTTCCCAAAATTTCTAAAGTGGAGCCAATCAGTAGTTAAAGCTTCTAGAAAATGGGCCACTCAGAAAAGGAAAATTGGATTTTGATTTTTATAATAAACCAAAGACAGAAGTAAACAAGTCAATTGGTATGTCAAGAGTTTGCCATGACTATTTCATATGCATGTGCTAGTTTTTGATAGTTCCAAAATGTAAAACACCTGTAATAAGAATTGCTTCCCTGTAGATTGATAACATTCTAAAAAAAAATTAACTAAGTCCTTCCACTGTACATAGCTTTAATGCTAATTAGGCTGTTATTTAACACGTGCACTTTTAATTTTTAAAAAAAGTCCCTTATATTCTTGTTAAGGTCAAGAAGAATACTTTTTTTATATGAAATTGAAGCTTCTGAAAAATTGTAATAATCTTGAGAAACTAAGTGAGAATTAATTAAAAGAATTATGTCAACACTTTTTCATGTGTATAATTACAGACACCATTTCAGGAATGCCCCTTTGCTTCAGTAAAACGTGAATGTTATATGTGGAGACAACCAACCGTAAAAATATGAATCTCTAATCTAAATGTTAGTAAAAACTGGTGGAGGTATTATAGTTGGGTTGGAAAGTCTGTTTGTTCGCCTGCTCTCAATCAGACTTACATTTTCCAACTATTATCTAGATAACCATTACTTCATCTATCCTCAAAACGTGCACTTACTTCTAAAAAAAAACCCTTTTACAACAAGTTGTTCTTCCTTTAACAATTCAAGGTTGAAATAAGTGATTTATAAATATTTAATGGTAAGGTATTGTCTTAAAAGACATTTTTTCATTGGATCACTCAACAGTAAAAATACAAAAACGTTAATGCAGAAGTTTGATTTTTCCTTTAAGCAAGCAACATCTGTAAATCAAACAAGCCTCATATAATACAGACCAAACACTAAAAAAAGAAGAAAAAGGGCAATAGGAATATTGATCTCTACGCAAACCTTGCACTAGAGTCCTGCTAGCTGCTAGCTGCCATTAAAAAGAGCATAAAATCTCAGCAGGTAAGTTCTCCTTGGTCAGCCTTCTGCACTTGTGATGATGAGATTACAGGACTGCGCATCTGAACATCTAATTGGGCCCTCAGAGAGACTTCAGAGGTACTCACAGCTCGTCCTGTGATATGACAGAATGCTGACCGCATCTCTTTTATATTTTGCAATAATCACCTTCAAGGTGGAACATAGCCCCCACCTTTGTTCCTGAGTTTAACTTTAACACGAAAGTACCAAACGTGATGGTTTTTCAAAAGACAGCTGAAGATCAACTTTTAGAAAATCTATAAACATTTGTGCTGTCTGGTTATATGGAGCTTTTAGATCTTTAATGCTTTGTTTTCTAGGGGCTGGGGTTAAATCAGTCTTTATCTGATCAGAGCTCAAATTCCTGCAATGTTTGGAGTACTTCTTTTTTGGTTGGTGGTTGGGTTGGCCTATTGTCCGACTCAATAACACGTCCCATCCAATCAGTCATTTTTGTTAAGATGCTGAGGTGGGCCAACCGTAGTCAAACTGCCCATTCCAATTCAAACTTCATTTTTGTCATTTAGAATTCGATTATAAAAATCTACAGTCATTGTATACTTATGTGTGTCAATGAGTAGAAAACTCCAGAGAGTGTTTTTTTAGCATTAGTATAACATCATTTAAATCAACAACTCCACAATTTTAATTACATTTTGTTACTTGTTGTAGTGGTGAATGTTGCAAAATACTTTTCTCCTGTGCAATGTTTTTGTCAAATTTATCTAGATAGTGTCTGATAGTCACTTTAATACTTAAACTCAATCTATTTAAGTACATTTTATATGATACTGTATATACCTCCTGGCATTTAGACGAAAGCACAGAAAATCCTGACTAAATGAACACAATTTTGACAAAGTCAAACATATTTCACAAGCAGTAAAAAAAAGGGCATAAAATTAGCAAACCCCAAGATTCACACACTGTAACCAATGGGGCCGAGATAATCTTTGAGCTGTGATGATTTTTATTTCCTATTTCCTTATGGTGGCACTTGAAGAAGCATGAGGCATAAGAGGGAGGACCGTGAAGGATAACAAGGTGGAATAAGCCTGTTAAGCCTTCAGAATCCCCTCTGTAACTCACACTGAAGTCAAGCCCCAAAATGTCAAACTCTGTTATAAAGTCTCTGTGCTTTGTAATCTGGGGTCACTAAATCAACAATCCACAAAGTAACTTGCTTTTGTGGGATTTTGAGGGGTTTTGAAGTCAGAGTTTTTTAAATAGTATTGATGGATTAAACACATTACACTCCATGAAACCGATTTAAAGGTAAGATTTAAAAAATCCTCTTAACGGCTCTTTTATTTTTGCAAACTCGATGATGACATGTAGCAAAAACCATCACATCTGTTTTTATCTTCTTTTTTAGCCTTTTTTCACTGTGGCCATGATCTAAAATCATGTTACAAAGGTTTATAGTCACATGTCAAATTGTTATACTGTTTTTTGTATGAGGTTCCATTTGTGCCAAAAATATCAAAATGTGTTTTTGCGTCTACTGTTATGTCTTTGGTCCATTGTCTATGTCCACTGATCGTGTTTTTGCGTCCACTGTCTATGCTTTGGGCTCATTGTCTATGTCTATTGAACGAGTTCATTTTACATTGGTTCATGTCTATGTATTACTAAGCAATATCTTCTGCATGCCCATGATTCTTTGATTATTACTTTGTATTAACTTTGTGATGTATATGCTTGCTTTATCCTTAAACTTTATCTTTGTCATTGTCCTTATCCCATGTCGTCTAACTACGGCGTCAGGAAGATCCTTAGCAACCGTTGCTAGTGTCGTTTGCTACGTCGTCTCGCCATGTCGTCAGGAAGATCCTTAGCAACCGTTGCTAGTGTCGTTTGCTACGTTCTTTCACCATGTCGTGTCCTTAGATCTTGCTGTATTTCAAATTTTGCAAAGGTCGTCAGAGAAGTCTTTTGTACGGTCGATAAATTGTTTCCCGTATTATCACGGAACAAAACACTTTAAAAAAAAAAAAACCTTTATTGACAATCCTGCAAACGCGCACTGCCAGAAAGGGGGGGGGGGGGGTGCAGCGTACAACGGTTTCACGTTCCCGTTTAAAGTTATTTAGAGTATGGCTTTAATTTAATCTTGTGATGAAACTATTATTTCAAATTATTTTGAAAAATGACTGATCTTTATAAAATATGTTGTTACAAATCTGATGGATAAACGAGGATCAGACGGGCTAATAAGAGCCTTATGTGGTCCCGAGTGCGCCATCTCATGGTCACATAAATAGATTAAAAAGAAAAGCTCAAAAACCAGTCAGTTTTCGACTGTTATATTCATAATTAGTGACTCGACCCACTAAAATTTGAGAAGGTAACTCATCAAAGATATTTTAAAGGCCTCCTTGCAAGGCCCCCGTAAATCGTTCAGCGGCAAAAAAATAAATATTGCCATGGACTAATGACTTGAGGGTTTATTTCTGAACAAATACATTAAATCAACACCAATGTGTTTGTAATTTTATTATTAATAAATCAACCACGTTTTTCATGATCAGAACACAGCACATTCATAAATAGTCTTCGTAAAATGTTCATATTTATTATGTGTCATTCTCCGCGTTAAATAGAAGTAGTTCGCCTCCAGATCAGGTGGTGGCGGTAATGCGCCACTTTGTTTTCGTTTCAAGCGTTGTATGCAATCCCCCCCCCCCCCCCCCCCTTTCTGGCAATACGCGTTTGAGGGAATATCAGAATAAAGTTCATCTTAAAAACGTGTTGTCATGGTTAACCCTGACGTCTGCTTTGATAAACATTTCTTTTTCGTTCCGTGGTAGTACAGGAAAAAATTTACCGGCCTTACAAAGGACTTTTCTGACGACTTTGGCAAATTTGAAAAACGAGAACATCTAACGACAAAACACGGGGAAACGTCGTAGCTAACGACAGCAGCAAACACCCTAGCTAACGACAATAGCTATCGACAGTAGCTATCGACAGTAGCTATCGACAGTAGCAACGGTTGCTAAGTCCTGACGACAAAGTGGGACGACCAAAGACATAGACAGTGGACACAAAAACAGATTTTTGGCACAAATGGAACCTCATATTTTTGTTTTGTTTTGATTTTTAATTAAAACTGTTTTTACAATCTAACTTTCCTTAGAAGCCAAAAATATAAAAGTAGAACAGTAAGAAGGTCAATCAGGACAGGCATTAGTATTCATTAAGACAATACTATTTAAAGCTCAGAATAGCCTATCCATAGCAAAACATCAAATAAAAACAAATTGAAAAGCAGAAACTTACTTCACAACCTCTTAAGACCTGAGCTGATATTGAAGCTAACCCTCTAAATATGTAGTCACAGGGCTACAGTTGAGCAAAATAGAATATCTTGCTTAACTGTCTATTTTTGTTTAAGTAATTATTGCACAATATTGTTTCTTTAAACCCAATGAACTTCATTTCAGTTCTCAAATATCACTGTATTCATCTGCTATATGATATATTTAACTAAAAATTGATGATCCAAAAAATCAATGATTTATGAAGAAAAATCTTGGAAATTATCAGGGGTACCCAAACTTTCTCATACCACTGTAATCTCTGGCATCATCGTTTGAATTCTCAATAGTAAAAATGAAGCCTGAAGTGAAAAGATGACCACAGTTCATTCCTTTCAACTCAACATCATTATGAAAGTGCCAATTGGTAGGCACAAAGTACAGTTTGAATCTCCAATGATTCACCCACATGGGAACCCATCAATCCATCCATCCATGTGCATCTCTTTCAGGGTCATGGGATTACCAGGGCCTGTCTCAACTACTGTTGGGTGAAGGTGGGGTACACCCTGGAGAGGATGCAGAGCCACGCAATCAGTCACACACACATCAACACCTATGAACATTTTTAGAGTCACCAATTATCCTATGAGGCATGTTTTTGAAATGTGGGAGGAAGCCAGAGCACCTGGAGAAAACCCACGCATGTTTGAGACGATGCAAAGTCCACACAGAAAGGTCCCAGCTGGGTTTTGAATCAGGGCCTTCTCACATAACCCTTGTGCTATCCTAGGCACTTTAACATTGGGAGTTGGGTCCTCTAGACCAGTGTTTTTTAACCTTTTTTGAGCCAAGGCACACTTTAACCTTGACAAAAATCCTGCGGCACACCAGCATCCACAAAAAAAAAAGAAGCAGAAATTCATGGTCTGTATTGATCGACAGCCCCCCCCCCGCGCAATCTCACATGCATTTTTGTGATAATTGTGGCAGAAAAAGCAGGACGTTGCGGCTGTTTTTTCTAATAGATGAAATAAAAGTTAGATTACAAAATTTAGAAACTGTTTGTTTATTTGTTGTGGTTCCAAGACGTTTCACAAGGACGACTCATTGTGCGCTGAGACACTGTCCCTTTAAGCCAATGCATCATGGGAGATGTAGTGGGAAAACTGCAGAAAAAGGGCAGAAAGACTCGCGTCTCTGAGCTTCATTGTTTTGTTCATTTGCTCCACGGTCTGACACCGGACTCTGTGGAAAGCTACACCGCTAAAGACGAGCTTTAGCTGGTTTTTATGTTAGAACTGAGCGACTTTATCAGCAGAATTAAGAACAAGGAAGTGAAGACTTTCAGCACTTCTGATTGGTCAGACTGATAACATGTGATTAAGCCTTCAAGAATGATTTGCGGAGACAGTTAAAGGGGCGGGACTTTTCCGCAAACAGTTATAACCGCAGGTAAATCGCAGTACCGTCATTCTTATCAAAATGTCTTTAATAGAATCAAATAAACCCCAATTAAAAGTAATTTTAAGATCTTTTATATTCCTAACTACTCAGTATTTTATCAGGGCCTGTTTGGATGAACACAGAGCTGATTTCCTGGAGATGGAAAATGGATGGAAAATGGATGGATGGATGGAGATGGCAATTTCCCACGGCACACTTGACCATCTTCCCCGGCACACTAGTGTGCTGCGGCACACTGGTTGAAAAACATTGCTCTAGACCCACTAGACAGTGCTCTGAACCTTTTTTCTTCAATGATTTGTGATCTTCACTGGTGTCCATGGCTTTACATGAAATCTTTCCACCTTTATCCAAATTTGTCATGGTAGGGAAAACACGTCAATGTAAGGATGGGGTTATCTGAGATAGCACAAGGGTTAAGCAGGAGCTGCGCTACTGTGAAGCTTCCATTATTGAACTCACCTGCCAATGATAAAATAATAAAATTGTTTGCCTAAAAATGAACAAATTTAGGCTGAAAATACCTGATTTCTTTTAGGAAAAAAAATCCCCCAACAAAACTATCATGAATATGCAATTAAAGCAACATACCTCAAAACAATCCTCGAATCCAAGACATTGATAAAAAGGACAAGAAAAAAATGCTTCACTGAGCAGGTGAGCATCGCTGACATCTAACAACATGTTCATGCTATAACACAAAAAGTGTTTATGTCTCACATCACTGCAATCAGATATTGAACCTCAACACCCCCCATGGTCAAAGCAAACAAAGACATCACCACCGACTGCAGCAGGCAGCATGATGGATGAGCTTTCAAATAAATGCCTCAACTACATTCTCAATTCACCACAACGCTGTAGGGCCAACAGTGTCATGCTACAGCTGGCACTGTGAAGGTGGCAAAAATGAGATTCCTCTGACTAACACTGACAAGCAACCGCACATCCTCATTTTCTTCGCATTCATTATGAAGCAGCAACATAGAGCTGGTAAGAATCCTGCTGTGAATGTATTATATCACTTCCTCTATTAGAAATTGCACTTATTATAACCCACCAGGGCTTTTTGTCTCCACATGCTAAAATGTCTGCCTTGTAAAAGATTGAATTTATGTCACCATGCTTTAGAATAGAACGCACCTTTGGTCATTTTGTATTTTTTTTTGTACTATGTTGTTTCACTATAATTAAGCTTTAATTGCTACAATTCAGTCTGAGTGGCGGATAAAAATAAAATAAAAAAACATTTAATTAACAATAGTTAATCAAGGCAGCATTAAAGACAACCAAAAAGCTTTAGGAGTGAATATTTTAAACCCATCACAACTTCCAATTTACAGCTTGAAAGATAACATTCAGTTGGAAAATGGTAACCAAGAACTGAAAAAAGCAACCCTGACATGGGGCCGAGCCAGGTCCTGAAAGCAAAAGCAATGAATTCAGTTTATTTATACTTCCTCCAACAAAGAGCCCATTCACAAACGAAAAAGGTTTTTGCCCCTAAATCTTAAATTCACTTCATTTCTATGTATCTAGTTAAGGCACCACAGAATTATGCCTACAAGTCTGCACATCAATGTTTAAAAGCTATATTATTGTCATACATTTACAATATCCATGTTTTTCATAACTATCTTAACTTGAGATTTTTTTCCCAAACCAAGTACTTTATTTATTTGGCTTCATTTCTTAAGTTGCATATTCTTCTGTCTTTTAACATTTTCATTTAGTAATTTAGTAAACCCTTTAAGGCAAAACAGCTCACAATTCGGGTACATAACTGGCCAAAACATTTTATTCTATTTGCAAAATTATCCATGAAAATGTATTATTACATTATCGTTTAAAGAGTGCAATCCATCAAACTTTGAAAATGTTTGATGTGTTCATCCTTGCTATTGAAGAAGTTAAGGGATAAAAACATACAAAAAGTCATGTTGGCTATGAGAGTTTTCTTTTGTTGGTATATTTTATTTTCTTTTCTTTTTTTTAAACTTGTCCTGTCCAACAGCTAGGCAAACAGATGAGAGCTGAGGGCCTCTTGTGTTGGACATATTTTATTTTAACAAGAGGGGTTATTAATCTTCAGACAAACCAAAGGTATGTCTGAATAAACCCCTTTTGTAATTGAGGCCAAACTTTATTAATTTCAATCATGTTTGAAAATCTTTGGTGTTGGACCGGACGGAAAAGGAAAAAGGGGAAGAAGAGAGAGGGACGTTAGAGAGAGGGGGGGGTAGGAGGGTGATAATAGGAGGGGAAGGGGGGTAAGACCATGAAGCAGCATAGAGCAGACAGGTTTACTGGTTATTTATCATTACGGTATGGTTCAAATATAGTACAAAAAGGGCGGGGCCTGTTCACACACACTCAAATATTATCAACACACCTGCTAGCTGCAAAAATGTCCACATGTCAACATGTACACAAAACAGATAGTGTTCACGAACGCATACCTATGCCTTTAAACCAACTAGTGTGAAATCTTTCATTCATTCAATCATGCAAACTGTTAGTGCAAAGGTGAGCTAACACCTGTGCTCAAGTGAGTGTTTATGTTCTTCTAAAATGGATGGTGGAATGTGAAAAGAAGGAGGAGGAGCGCCCAGCCACCCCCACACCCAGACCCCCGCCGCAGCAGCAGCGGCAGCCGGAATTCCCCCAACGCCACACAGGAACAGGCAGGGAACAACCGCCCCCCGGGCGACCAAGACCGCCACCCAGGCCAGGGCCAGCAGGACCGCCGCGAGGCCCCCAGAGCCAGAGAGCAGGGAGGCGCGGAGGGAAAGAGAGCGCCGCCCCAGCCCAGCCAGGAAAGCAGCCCCCCCACCGCGCCGGAAGAGCCCAACGCAGGGCCCCACCGGAGAGGGACGCCCACAGCCCCAGACGAGCACCCCACCACCACCCAGGAGTTCCGGGCATCCCCCCGCCCCGACCCCAGGTACGAGCCAGGACCCCCCCAAGGGAGACCCGGCACCCAAGGGACATGGCCGCCATCGCCAAGAGGCCCGCACCCCCCACCAGGGAAGGGGTAGGGGACAGATGGACCCAGGTCCCACCTTCCTTGTAAAATGTGTGTGCGTGTATGGGTGTTTGAGAGGGTGTTTGTGTGCATGTGTGTGTGTTTATGTTTGAATGTATATATTGAAGGGGGAGGGGTGTGTGTACTAAGGGGGGTGCAGTTAAAATTGGCGAGTAGGGAACTAAGGGGACATCTCCTGATTACTCACAGTGATGTCCCCTCATCCTCCACACCAAGGGGCCCTAAATGTCTAAGGTGCGGTTAAAATTGGCGGGTAGGGTGCCAGGAGGACATCTGCTGCTTGCTTGCAGTGATGTCCAAGCACCCCCCCTACCAAGGACCCTACATGTCTGAGGTGCAAATAAAACCGAAAGAGGGGGGGCCCACTCCATACGGCAACCATAGGAGGGGGGCCACTGCCAAGTAGCCCCCCCCAAGGCGCATCGCAGGCTAGACCCCCCACCCCCTCACCCTAATATGAGGTTATATGAGGAAGGGGGCAAGTTGGGGACAGCTGGTAGACTGTCCCCCGGTGGTCAAACAGCCGTCCCCCAGCCCCCCCCCAGCAAAGGGACCAGGGCCACCCAGCCCAGGGGCCCCACCCCCGGAGGCGCCGACACCCCAGGCCCGGCACCACCCACCCCACACAGAGAGAGAGGAGCCAGAAAGCGTCCCCCCCCCCCCCCCCCCCCCCGGAGCAAGCCCAGGCCCCCACCCCCAGACGCCGGCCCTAGAGGAGCTCTGGTCAGGCCTCGACGGGACCGAGGAGGCCAACCGGCCGAGGCAACCACTGATTGCCTCAGCGGAGACCCCGACCCGTTAGCCCCCCCGACCCGTACCAATAATGGGGCCCCCCTCCCCCCCAGAACGCCCCCCCACAGGACAGGGCCGACAGGCCCCCCACCCCACCCCACCCCAGACCCCGCAGCCGAAGCGGGTGACACCCAGAGCGACCGGGGGCCCCGAGAGGGTTGTCCCGTCCCGTCCCAGAGCCAGGGAAGGGCCGATCCCAGCCCCAGGTGCAGATGGGCAGCCCATCCGGCGCCACTGGGCCCCCCCCCCGAGCAGGGCCCCCCGCCAACCCCCCCCAGCACAGGCAAAGGGACCACCCCCCCAAGGTATATTTTATTTTCTATTGTCTCACTGCTTGACTGAGTTTATCTTTGCACCTGATCATCCTTCAGTGAAGAAGACAAATAAAATGTATTGTTATATTTTTATATTTGCGTAAAAAGCATATGTTTTCCAGGAAAGAAAACATACAATACTATGACATCACCCAAATCTAAGGCTATAACCGTTACCTACATTGATCACAAAAACTTGTGCAGAGCAGCCAACAGAGAAGCATTGGGTCAGTCTGAGTCACTCTCCAAACTGCATTTCATTCATACTGCACCATGCAGTAAAACCGTCAGCTTTGCTTTTTTTTCCCAGTGGATGAAAATTTGAAGCATTCTTATTTGCAATCTAATTATAGAGCTATGGGTCATTTGTGCAATAAATGATATCCAGTCCTGTGCTGTAATTTAACATAGAAATAGCAATGCCATTTTATATATATATATATATATATATATATATATATATGTTTTAAAAAGAAGTGAGAGATAGGCTCCTAAATTTTTGAAACCTTCAAAACAAAAGTACTCTTCCCTGTTAAACAAGTAACACAATTTTGAGAGGTCCAAACAGTCAATATGCAACCAACAGACACACAATATATGGGAACCACATAAAAAAAATGAAAGGAGGAATCCAGGAAAAAGAAAAAAAACACTCCTATGGTCTTGTTCCAGAGCAGGAGCATGTTAAAAGGCTTTTTCGTCTGCGTTAAGGTGTGTATGCAAAGGATGACAACGGAGCTACACACTTGGATTATCCCAGTAATGAACTAATGAATAAGCTTGTGGAGAGCAGCTTGGCTCATTTTAAAATTTAAGCAATGGCCTCGGAGACCTAAAGCACAGAAGCGATACCACTGACGCAGGCAGACATTTATGTTCTTTTGGTTATAAAAGACAATTTCCTTTTGTAAATCATCAATATGAAAAAAATGACCCCAAAGCACTTCTGCATCGTATCAGGAAAAAAACCTTCTTAAAGTCTCAACAAAGCTGAATAACTCATTGATAAGACAAGACTTCTAAAAAATGAAAAGTTTTCCCTTAATGTTCACTGACATTAACCTCCTCTTCAAGCTTTACCAGAGCTGTCATCTTTGCAGCCAAGTAGTCTGCCTCCACTTTTAGCTTGCTTTAATAAAGAGTCAAGACAGAAAGTGAGTTTGCTCAAAGACGTGCTTGGGATTCAAACTCAAACACATTTCAATGAGCTGCAAATAAGAGGTTGATGTTCCAGCCCCACAAGCGTTACGTTTTCTTTTGATAAAATATGTACCAACTTTTTCAGTGCAAACTTAATTGGGACATAAATATTTTATTTCTTTCAATAATTAAAAGAAAGGCAATTTGTTAAAGCAAATGTACTTTTAGAAAACAACAAGATGTGTGTGTTAATGAGTGATTAATTATGCTATCCAAGCTCTAATCCAATTAGTGTACAGAAAGTACCAGCATTCCTACATTTACATGACAAAGGAAATATTCTAACAGGTTTGCATGTAAAAATTCCTAAAATGAAAGGGGGTCATGGACCAACAATGTTGCATTCAGTCATTGTTTTCCGCAGATTCCCACATTTCAGTGGAAGACATCCTGCTGTTGCTAAACTTTAAACAACAAAGACAACAAAAACAGAGAACTTTGAAGGCAACATGAGAGACTCCCCTCATGGTTTGAAGAGAAAAATATATCAGTGTGCTGCTATTAGGGTTTAAATTGGGTTTTAAATACAAGATTCTCTTCATTGACCTACTATCCCTTGACTTTAAGCACCAACAGAGATCGAGTTAACATGTCTTACTGTGTCATGTTAAGACTCTTGAACATTTTAAAAATGTCTTGCATGCCTTTTACTCTTTTCTACACCAACATGGTCATGTTTAAATTTGATGGTATAAGAAGAAAAAGGATAGTTGCAGAGTGGTTCGCCTAACAGTGAGAAGTACCTGGTTCAAATCCCAGCTGGGACCGTTCTGTGTAGAGGTTGAATGTTCTCCCCATGCATGTGTGGGTTTTCTCCTGCAACTCCTGCTCCCACTTTCTAAAAGACATGCATTGTAGGTAAACTGGAGACTCTAAATTGTCTCTGGGTGTGTGTGAGTGATTGTGTGCCTCGCCCTCACCAAACACCATGTTTGACTTGACTTTCTTGCTTTTTTAATTCTTTTTTTTATTTCCTTTTCCCTTTCTGTCTTCCCCCCTATATGTGATGCCAACATATAGTGTGTGGTGACTAAATTCATTCACACATTCACCTTCTTCCGTTTATTCCCTTTCGGGGCCTCGGGGCTGCCGGAGCCCATCCCTGCCACTTGTGGGCGAAGGCAGGGGGGCACCCTGGACAGGTCGCCAGTCCGTCGCAGGGTAGGGTGTCCACAATCACACACCCACGCACTCTCACATTCCCACCAAAGGACAATTTAGATTACCCAATTAAAATGGGGGGGGGGGGGGGGGGGGGGGCGCACCGATCTGAAACAAGCCAGGGTGTTTCAACTTGCCCCCCTCCACTAGTCCAAAGTCTGCCCCATGATCTGCATCTCTAAGATGCAAGGAAAAGGGAATGGAGGGCGGGTGTTGACGAGGCCCCCACATGAGTGACCACTTGTGAACCCTGCCAGCAATGCTTTTTTAATTCAAGTAAATTCAAGTAATTATTTGACACAGGGTGTATTTTATTTTGAAAGGAACTAGTACGTGCAGCTGTCAAATGTAAAAGAAATTTTAGATGTTATGAATCGAAAAATATAACAATGTTAAAATACAGTTTTGTAAATATTTGAAAGCTACATTTTATAAGTGAATGAATTATTTTCACAAAGACAAGAGTAAAGTGTTTTTTTTTCCTTTTTTTTTTGCTAGGTAAACAGATGCTGAAGGCCTCGCGTTGGACAGATTTTGCTGTTACAACATGGGGTTATGAATCTTTTGACACACAAGATGTATATTCGTATGAACTCATTTTGTAATTTTGGCTCAACTTTATTAATATTGATTATATTTATATGCTTTTTTGTTGGACCGGACAGAAAAGAGGAAATAAGAGAGAGGGATGTTGGGGGTAGCGGCACAGAAGAAAGAGGAAAAAGAGGGGTTAAGGAAATTGGACGATGATTACATAAAAGGCGGCTGGGGTAGAATCATAAACCAACAAGTTGCTGAAAGTTTATAATCGTTACTGTTAGGTGTAAATCTTAGTCTAAAAGGGGCGGGGCTTGTCCACACAGTCAAATGCTCCAATATCTTCACATACAAACATGTCTCACATGTACACAATACACATAACTACAGTTCACATACTTATGCATACAAACCAACACATGGATAGCATAGTATTTGTGCCAGGGTGAGCTGACACCTAAAGTGTCTTTGCGGCTCTCACTGGGTTTTGGCCACAAAAACGCAGTGAGAGTTTTAAAGGTTTCAGACCTATGCTCTAGCTCCTATTAACCCTTGTGCTATCCTAGGCACTTTAACATTGGGAGTTGGGTCGTCTAGACCCATTAAACAGTGGGTTGAACCTTTTTTCTTCAATGATTTGTGATCTTCACTGGTGTCCATGGATTACATGAAATCTTTCCACCTTTATCCACCTTTGTCATGGTAGGGAGAACACGTCAATGTAAGGGTGGGGTCATCTAAGATAGCACAAGGGTTAACTGTTCCTTAAAAGCCAAGGAGAAGTTCTCCAATTTTGTCTTTGTTGAGGTGAGCTTTTACACCTCTCCAAAGAAGTCACAGTTTCTAAATAATATAAAAACCTTTTCTCCCTAAAAATTCTTTCTTTTGAAGGCAGAAATTATCATTACCCATCTTTCAAAGGGCTGACAGAACCCCGTCCAAAGTTTCTTTACTTGCCCCCTTATAATCTCTTTGTTATCCATGAATATTTCTTATTTTAGTGAAAACATGACAAAGTAAATCTGTCGTCTGGGTGCAGGCAGGGTGCACACACATTGTGGGCCATGTACTGGGTCAGCAGTTTTCCCTGATATCCACTTCTCCTCGAGACATCCACAGAGCGGTCCCAATTTTCTAGCTGTTAAATGGGTAACATTTTGAATGAACATGTGAATAAGGTAATGCTGGAGCAATCTGAAGTTCCCTCCTCTGGAGATTCAAAGGGATCTGCTAAAATGTCACATTTCACAGAGGTGTTGGTGCAGACATCCAAAGGGAAGCCTTTAGCTACATTTAGTGTTTTCAAAGATAATTACAACAGATACAAACTAAAAGTGATTCAATGAGTCTTCCAACAAATGGGAGCAGCGGGGATATCTCTCTGGCAGTTTGTCCTGTTTGTTTATTGTTCACCACAGATCTAAACAGCTTTAACTTGTCTGCACTATTCCAGAGAAAACTATAAAATCTGAGCATTAGCTTTCAGAGCCATTTTTTACCCTTCAAGACAATTGTAAATACAAACATAAACTGTGAGGCACAGAGGGGGATTCAATTAGTTTAGACCTCCTTTTAAAGAAGGTAAAGGCCCATGTGATCTTTTTTGCATGGCTGCAGGTGTTAGGGTGAGATAAGGAACAGTTTTATCAGGATTAGCACATGAAGTTAAGCGTCTGTCGCGTTTGGAAAGTAATGGTTCTTTTCCTGCATTAATGCCCGACAGAGAGTAGAATGTAATGTGCAGTTTACCAAATTCTTTTCACACGTTCACCGCAAAAGATGGCAACAACTTTACAAACCTCTGGGAACTACCTAGTTTGAAACAAAATGTTCCGAAATTTCCAACGCAGTTCCTCCTTGCAGCATCGGCTTTTGAGGTCCGTTGTGATGCAGAGATTTTTAAGGCTGGCTTTGTGCAGAGCAAAGCAGCGTATTATACAGTGTGTTCCAATAAATCAGGCAGCCTGCTGCCCTTTCTGGAGCAGCAGCAGAGCCAAGCCTTCATGTGCCATCAGTCTCCACCAAACAGGCAGAAACACAAAGAAGGCAAAAGAAGGCCGAGGCGCAAAGCCACGGCTACATTTAGAATAGAAACAGCAAGAAAGCTCATCACACACTCACAAAATTCCCTGATTGCACTGAGCTACATGTGGGATAATGTGAGGCAGATGGTCCATTACACTAATTAGAAAGCTGTTTATCTTTCCTATCATTACATATATGTATTTTAGAAGCGCTTTGTTAATAGCAACAAGGGAGAGAGAAACTTCGCACCTTCAGCACTTCATAAGATCTGAAAGAAAAGAAAAAAACATCGAGAGACTGAAATTTAACCTGTACAGTTAACAGCACGTTCTGAGTCGGAATGATTGGCAGTACTAATCAGTTTTCTTTGCTGCATAATACTTAGCCTGCTTCTTAAGTGTTTTACTTAATCCACTCATGTCTGCCCAACATGTTAAAGAGCCATTCAATGTTTAGCGATTTTAAAAAGTACACCCAGTGGTCTTGTTGTTTCAAGCCAAAATCAAAAAACCTGTGGCCATAGTTCATTAGAAATTCGCCTACGAGTAGTGGGTTGGACTGTGGATGCAGAGCAAGGCCGCCCCCCCTTCCTGTTTCTCATAACTATACTTTCTGTTAACACTCTCTCCCCCTAGCTTACAGTGCAACAAAAATAGTGATCTATCCAACAGTACAGTTTTGAGCCTGTTCCCAGCTCAGATAAGGAAAATGAAGACATACATAGATCTACTTGTCTGCAAAACAAATGGTCACCTGAAAAATAGCACAAGATATAAAGATCTTTTTTTTTTAACTAAATAATCCTCTGAAGGTTTTGTAAATTGCCTATTTAGTTAAGGATTTTGTTTACGATAAATATTTTCATTTCATAGGAATGCAAATCAAACAAGCCTAGCCAGGAGCTCAATGCTAGAAAACTATCTGCCCTGCAAGCACATGCACATGAACTGAAGCAGGTGCAAACATCTCAAGCCCATCTGAAAGATTTACCCTCATCATAATTAACTGCTGTACTGTTAATCTCTCTAGTCAAATAAACAGGGAAATCACATCATCTGTGTGCTCCTAAAAACCCCAAGCTTACATAGACAGGTCATCAGGGCAAGTTCCATTTGTAATTTTCAGCTTTTTATAATCGCTTTTTTTCTGGAAACTGTGCGAACATTAACTATCTTGGCAGCTCTGAAAGGAAAACAAAGAGAAAACAGAAAAATACAGAAGAAAACCAATTTAAAAAGGTCAAAAAATAACAAAAAAGGCAGA
The DNA here is from genome assembly GCF_053564925.1 of Oryzias latipes. Classification (NCBI taxonomy): domain Eukaryota; kingdom Metazoa; phylum Chordata; class Actinopteri; order Beloniformes; family Adrianichthyidae; genus Oryzias; species Oryzias latipes. The sequence goes on from NC_136239.1 coordinate 26,831,660, forward strand.
GAACGTGTCATGAGGCATTGGATCCGCATTTAACTGTCATCTGGCAGAGTAAAAAACCTTTAGACCAGATTGCAAACAGGAAATGGCTTCAAGTATTGCTCTCATGTCTTCATTCATTGAGATCTTGAGTAGAAAAGGGATGACTGGCAAAAGCTCTTCATTAAAGAGAGGTCTATGGGGCCAGCTGCTGTCAAAGCCAAGCTGTCAGCATTTATGAGCAACACACAGGTTGTAGTTGTACGTGGACACAAAGCAAATGTCGGAAATCATTTTACCGTCAAAAAGCTAAAGGTGCCTTCACCTACACCTCAATCTCCTACATGTCATCTGGCCTAGGCTTCAAATATATTATATTTATAGTTGTTCATTAGATATTACTAAAATTAAGGAGAACTTATTTATCAAGGCATAAAACTGTTTTATTGATGTCAAATAGTTAGGCGTCATATTGAATCAACTGGACAAAGCTATTAAGACGTTGATGAAGATTCGTATTGATCCAGGTGATGTCTTGAAGTTGAGTCATGGCATATGGACTTATTGTTTTCTCTTCTTGAAATTTTTTACCATCAAGTAGTAACTTGCCTCTACTACCATGAGACAATACAGTTAAGTACTCTGATAAAATATTTTATGTGTGATGATGCTGTTTTGTTTTTATGTGGGTACCATAAATCACAGACACTTGCAGACAGGTAAAATGTTTTTTACTTTGTGTGCAACACCTTACATTTTTTTTTTAATGTGTGTTAAACACATTCTTTCTTCAAACAAACCCCGTTTTTAATTGTCTATCCACTGGGCCTGCTCACATCACACCCCTTGTTCTGTGCCAAATTCTAGCAGATCCCAAAGTGAGGATTAATTGGTTGCTGTTAAAGCACGGCAGCACATGGCCTGCCTGTACAGGTGCGCCATGGCAGCATTCCTATAGACCCCAAAACTGTATCGTGGTCTATCGGTCCATTCTCTTCCACTCATTCAGGGCCAGATCATGGGGCAGTACCCTAAGATAAGATGCCTAGACAGTCCTTTCCCTCCTACAGGTAGGAATCCTGTGGTAATCTCGAGGCGTTCCCAGGCCAACCAAAAGACGTGGTCTCTCCAGCATGTCCTCGGTCTTCCCCGGGATCTCCACCCGGTTGGACATGCTCTGAACACCAACCCAATGAGGTGCCCGGGAGACTTCCGGACCAGATGCCCATGCCACCTCAACAATCTCCTATTATTGTGAAGGAACAGCAACTCTACTCTGAGCTCTCTGTGGGTGACTGAGCTCCTAATCCTATCTCTAAGTGAGAGTCCAGACACCCTGCAGAGGGAACTCAGCCGTTTCTATTTAGGACCTTGTTCTTTCAATCATGACACAGAGTTCATGACCAAAGATGAGTGCTGGAACAAAGATTGACCGGTAAATTGAGAACTGCACTTTCTAAATCAGTTCTCTCTTCATGAGCAGCTGCTAGCACTGTTGCCAACCCTAGACTGAAGATGCAACAACATTGTAACATGAAAGGACAATAGAGTTGCAGGCAAAACTGGTTTAACTGCATCAACCTTTGAGACAGAGGAGCAACAAAACCAAACTGATACCACATTTGTTTTGGAGGATTCTCACACCAATAACCTCAGAAGAACTAAGGAATAGATGGCTTTCAGTCACTGTAAAGTGAGGAAGCTTTTGATTTTTTTCTAAATGCAAGCTTGCAGAAATAGAACTTTAGAGAATAATTTTCAGCTTTCCATTTATTGAATCTGTGCTGCATTTTTTGCAACACATTCGTCAATCCAACTGGCTCAAAAGACTGAAGGCACAAAGTAGAACATTAGGGAACATGTACATTTTTAACATAGAAATAATTACCGGTATGTTATAGTTTCATGCATCACCTTGGAACTTTGCCTGTTTGCCGGGACAGTTTGATTTGATTGTCTGATTTCTTTTCTTTCAGTTCCCGCTCATACGCTCATTGCTAGCTTTCCTTTTTTGAACATATTTCAAAACCAAAACTCTTACTTAAGATAAAACTGTTTAAACAAAAGGATTTTGTATAGAATGTGGGAAACCTCCCAAATCTATCAGTCAGTTTACATTCAGTGATCAAGGATTGTACAAAAGGAGTTTATCTACATTAGTAGTTTCTGTCTTTCAATGATTGTGCTTTTCTTAAACCTTCACAAAAAAGAAAACAAAAAATACAACAAAGGAGATTTAAAAAATAATAATAGACACAATAGATTAAAAAAAAATAAAGATTCCTGCCAAGAGATCAGTATAGCTGAAAAGGGCAAAGGTACCAATCCCTCTGATATTGTTTAATGTTCACTTTGTTTTTTTAAAATATGTTGTTAATAGGTTTCAGCTAAAATTCCTGGTTTGTTTAAGACTTTAAAAAGATTTTACTTTGAAAATTTAAAAAGAAAATACCTGAAACTGGACATGTTTGTACATAAACATTAATAACTCCTCAGTTAAGCGAACTATCTCAACAGAAGACACACTGAAATGTTACAATAGGAGTTGACCAAAGACTGCTGTAAACATGCAGCAAATGCTAGTCTTTAGAGATGCAATCACTGCATGCTTCTATGAAAACACATTCAGGTGTTGGGTCTGCACTCATCTTTAAGAATGGATGCACTGTGACAAGAAGGAGGAGGTAGGAGGAGGAGACTCCTCTCCTCCTGTAGCGGTGCATGATCAGAGGTGAAACTACAACATCATGGTTTGCAGCTGGGAAAGGCAAGACAGAGCCAGTGTTTGTTGAGCACCTGCACCGAGGATCTTGTTTTGTTCTCATTTCAGCTGTGGTCTGGACCATCTGTACTCAAGTGGCATGATTAATCATTGCGGGCTGAGTGCACATGCAGTCTTCTTTCGCAGGCAAGCACTTTCTCCGAGCAGTGATGTTTGAAGGGCTGCAAAGTCGGCCAGTCTTACCTCATCTGCCTCATCGGAGACAAACAGCCCCTCAGTGGGCAACAGTATGTGTGTCATTAGTACTGACCCAGATGCTCTGAAACACTGACTGTCCTGCGACTGCACTGCAATTCCAGGATATGCCCCTGCAGCTCATTAAACTAAATAATATGTTTGAGAGGCTTTCTTGTGGAAATCAGACCCACATGAAAAGGCAATAGAAGAACAAGGAGGAAGTGAAGTTGGACTGAGATGCAGGGCTGAGGGTGAAATGGCTCAGGCATGGGTGCAGCTGCTGGAGGAGAAGCAGAGTCTGCGCTGTGCAATCTGATCAGTGAGACAAAGGACTTGACTGGTTCAGGTGGGAAGATTAGTGAGAGCTGCCCTTACATCACCCAATCATTTGCAGTGCAGAGTGGTCCCATGAAAGCCGTGTCATATCAGTGAGACACTTTATTCTGATGAAACGTTAGCCTTTAGGACACATTTTGTGACACTCATTCCTATGCAATGCAGCATAAGTTGTGGGGCTGCACAGAAAAAAAATGAAGTTTTTTCTTTCTAAAAACTGGTTCATACATCCTGTGGATGCTGCACCTGCAGCGGTTTACAAAACGCTGCGTGCCTTAAAACACACACACACAAAAGCTTCAGTTCTGTTTGCTTCCCTCCTCCTATCACCTCGACGACAGTGCGGCTTCAGTGTGAAGGGTCTGAATGCAACACATCATCTATGCATGTTGGCGCCTTGTGCTTACCCTCTGCAGCCACCGTGCACCGGACAACAGCAGCCAGCACAGCCACGGTCAGCAGCATCCCCGCTGCTGCGCTCCTCACACACCTCCCCTTCTCTCCTCCAGCATCCGTCCTGGGCGCCGAGCATCCGCCGGGCTCTGCTACGCGGGCTCCCGGCTCCTCGGGGTGACCTGCACGCCCATCACTCCTCAAACCGGGAAACATATCCAGTGGATAAGTTGCTGAAGTTTCGCTCGTAAATAATGCATTTGATCAATCCTCGTGTGTGTGGAATGGGTGGGGGGGTTGGGAGGGCACGACAATCCCGCGGTCGTGTCGTGTGTCCAGGACTCGGTGGATCAATAGAGGAGGATGGGGGACGCGGAGTTGAGAGAGAGAGGGGGGGGGGGGGGTTAAGAAATGCGCCCTATCGCTCTGCGCTCAGTCTTCCCAACGTGTGGCGCAAGGCGGCGCGCGCGTCTGGCCAAAGGTTAGGCGGTCAGCTGTTCTCTGGCTCTTCTTCTGTTGCATGGACGGTTTGTGTGTAGCTCCAGGCGACACTGACGCACAAATGAAGGCTTTTCTCTCTGCTGCTGCTGCAAACACGTGGGGCATTTGAACAAATCTGCTAGCGAGTCCAAACTGAGCAAATTAGCGGTTAATTCTTGTCTGAAGAAAGTCACAGCTAAGCAGTCTGCAGAACGCCCTCTACTGGCCGAAAGTGAAACGACAGAGAGCCGAGTGAAAAGCGGCTGCAATTTTGTGCGGACTTTGCAGAGGTTGATGCACCTCTAGTTTGCCACTAGATGGCGCCCAAGATCAACGGAAGATCTAGTCAAAACAACAGAAACAGACGCTGGATCCACAAGCTGTAGTCTTTGCAAGAAATGACATGAGTGATATCACTTTGAAATGAAATATTTAGCTGGAATATTTTCATTTCTAAAACATACAAATACACACTTATGTATAAAGAACAGTGCTTTTTTTTCCAGCTGTAATGTAAATACTTATTTTAAATTGTATTTATTTTTGATAATACATTTACTGTATGTTAATAATAAAAAATTACAAATCAAAACCATTTATGTTTTCAGTTTTAAGAGCTTGGCTATTTAGGTGGCATCTTTTTATGAAGTTGCAACATTAGAAACATAAGGCTTTTACATCAGTGCACTCAAACATAAAATAAATCCATTTATGTATACCTAAACATACTGAAACAAAACCTTCTGTGGTTAATAGTCTAAATTAGGACTGAATATTCTAAAGTTTTCTCTAATATGAAGGGATTCTGAGTTACTTAATTACTTCTCTTAGTGCCAGGGTGCAGATTTAGGAGCTTCTCACCCATTTTCTTCTCTTTGAACTGGAAACGGTTTGTGTGACCAGGATGAAGCAGTTTGCCATGGCTGCCATTATATTTAAACATGGTTACCGATTTCAAATAACATGACCATCCCTGGATGACAGATATGATAGAGATTAAATTGATTGCCTAAATAATACATGTTTTTAAAAAAAGGACAATTTTGATGCAAGTATATAGTAGAATAAATGCAATATCTAAAAACTAATAGTTTAGAATCATGACATTTTGTTCGATAGTCAAATATCTTCTCAATCTCAGCCAACAAGTGAGATATTAAAAAAGTAAAATGAGTGTTAAATGTAAAAAATGTTTAAACTGATTTGCTGAGAATCAGCTGTAATTAATATTAATTGTAAGTATTAAATTAATAAAGATCAAAGACATCATTTAGCTTTTTGAATAGATTATTAGACAAGTTTAAAGCAATGCTCACAAAATTCCAGTTTTATACACAGTTACCGTAAAGTACAAAATAACATTTAAAAAACTGAATATCGAGTTTAGTTTGAGAAAATAAAAACAGTCCAAGTCAAGAAGAGCGGCATAATTTTTTAATTCAAAGTGAATCTTAACAATAATACACCATAAATTCTTAATTTGACACTCACCAAAAGAGTCACCTGGAAAACCCGCTTAATGTGACAAAGTAGAGAAGGCTTGGTCACACCTAAATTACTGAGAACTAGAGAGGAAACACTGTCGCGAAATGTAAGAGACATCACATCCATAAAGTTAGTATTCCCAGTCCTCAAACTGTAAATATTGCACAGTGCAATTGCTACATGGCAAACTAGTGTAGCACAACGTCTGAAAACAAATGAAACACAAAAAAGGTCAAAACAAAGCCACAAAAAATCTACAGGTATTAAAACAGTAACAGTTCCGATTCTAGAATCAAGTGTAATTGATGAGCAATCCAAACAGATGATCCATAACTTGCAGTGTGAATTAACTCTGAAATTTGCAGAGATGGAAAAAAAATACCAACTCAAACAAAAACAGACCTTAGTTTTCTTAATGGAACAGAACAGTTACACAGTAGCACATTTAATAAAGACCCTGAATTTAGATCTGTAAAGTTGAACACCGCTGCAGATTCTCCCAAATATCAAAGTTTGATAAACCATCTGTTTTTTTTCCTAAAAACATCTTTATTGTTTTATCTGTTGAATGTGACATGGATTCTCAGAAACAAGTTATCCACAGACCAATGTGTCAACCGTGAGAAAAGTTAAAAACAGCTTCAAGATTTCTCTCCACTTGCGTTCACTCGAGTCCTTAACAAGAACGGGAGAGTTAACACGAGCGCGTTGCTGGTGAACACCTTTGAGGAAGTCAAAACACATTACATTTTCCATGCGCTTTATTGGGTATTAATACAAGCACTAATCAAGTTCATGCTTCATGGCTGTCAGCTTTCTTTATGATCTGTGAAGCTTTACAGCTTGGAAAAGAAACTGAAGGTTTCAAGACATCCAGCCAAATATCAGTGTTAAATGAGGAGTATTGCACTTGTGACTGACAGAGAAACAGTAGAAATCCAGCTAGCCGAGGACTTTCCTCCTGGAAATAAACCTTTTTTTTTTTTTCTCGTTTTAAATATTGATTTTTAACAAGCCAGTGTTTCCTGTGCTCTGGGTACTTCCACATAGCCTTCACCTGCATGACAGAAAATACACGCCAGCAACAAATGCGTACATGCAAGGTAATGTAAAGCATGGAGATTATCTAAGAACACTTGGTGGTGCAATGACCGCATAATGTAAAGTATTGCATCTGCATTTTTTTCCGTTTTTTGTTAGTCGGGGTGACTAAGAGCGTCATATGATTGAGCTTTCTGGCCTAGGTGCGTTTTAGTTGATGTGTTTACACCGAGAGGCTTCGATGGCAGCTGTCACAGAGTGAGAGTTCTCATGCTAATGGATCGGGAGTCCAATCTCCAGGTTTTTTTTTTGTTTTGTTCGTTTGTCCACCCTGAGATTGGGTGAACAAATTTATAAATAGGGTTAATTGGAATCTATGCCTTCCTCCTCAACTAAGGTGGTGACAAGTCCCCATCGCAGATTCTCCTTTTTTCGGAATCCCAAGGCACATACACAGTGCTGCTTACACTGTCTTCGTTTCAATAAAGGACACATAACAACGGCCATCGCCTCGCTCTGACAAAACGACATTTTCATATGAGACACTCATAAAGGGGAGAGCGATCTGAACACAAGGCAGTTGAAAGAAAAATAACTGATCTTCCCGTTAAAGATAACATTCAAAAAGGTAATAACAAAATTTGCAATAATAATCCAAATTGTTTTTGACAATTGAAAGAAAAAAAAAAAAAAGAATTTCTGAGAAACATTTTAGCGACAGAAGTGTTGGGTTGAATTTATGATTTAGCATCCAAACCTTCTAAGTGCTGAGAGGAAATTGTTGAATTTGTGTGTGACTTATGGAAAGATTTCCAGGGGACACAGCAGACCCCCCCACCCCCACCCCCCACGCCCGGCATCTCACAGTGCTCCTGTAACTCACATAAAGACGACTGGTAGTACAGGGTGGAGAGAGCACGAGAAAGTTAAATCAATCCTGCAAGCTATAGCTTTAGATGTGTAAAGACAAAAACATTAATGCGAAAAGAACAAAAAAAAAATACAAAAATTAAGTTACATTAATACATTATTTATATGCAGTGATGATCCTGAAAAGGTTAGAATAAGGTTAAAATACTGATGCAATAACACGCACACACCCGAGAAACGACAAATGCAACTAATGTTTATCGTCTGCAATACAGTAGTTACAGTGACACTCCAACAAGGGAACGCAAACCACCAAAATCCAAACTACTTCTAATTCAGATCATTAAGGACCCATACAGAACGCTAGGCTGAAACTCAGAAAGAAATCACCTAATTTCACAGCTATTGAAATGGCAATCATCATATAGCAGCTTATCTATGATACATTCAAGAAAGAAATGATACGACTCATTAATTGCCCCATAAGCAAAACATCAGCTATTGGTTTTTTTTTTGTTCTTTTTTTTTTTTTAAATAAAACTTTTTTTTTTTAGGTTTTAGTTCAACTCCATTCTACAACTACAGTATAACTGAGGTCTATGCAAACAGAATCGCTACCTTGCTTAAAGAAATGAACTACAGTCTTTGGTGCTGCACAAGCAACTTCATTTGAAAATGAAAGACAAAAAAAAAAAGTCTACACACCTAGTAAATGAAAGAATATATATCTATATATAGATATATATGAAAATAAAAGACATACACACACATGCACACTCAGTGGTACTACCACCTTACATAAATATATGTATGTGTCCTCCCTGACGGAATGTATAAAAAAAGAAGCAAGTTGACACCAAGCCTTAAGCCTTTAACAAATGGTATAATGTAAAGGGAAAAAGTTAACTTTGTCACACATGCATAAATGAGAGAATTGCACACAGTTAACTCACACCTTTATCAAGCATCTGTACTAAATACTCAAGCTCTAGAATATATGTCCATATATGTGTGTATATCAAACACTGCATGGTTTGCTCAGGCTTTGAAAACTCCTGTGACGTGACTTGGTTTTGCATCTTTTTCCTTGCCTAATCAAAAGCCATGCCCACCACACTTCTAAAACACCTAAAAAGAAAAAAAGCGAGAACACTCAAAATGAAAACACAAAGACAAAAACGAAAAATTGGAATCGACGACTATTTAGATTGTATTGCAGTTTTAAACAGTACAAATACTGTTAGTAGTAAGAGTCTTACTAAATAGAAAGTGATTATCAAATATCAAGCAATACTCAGTACTTGCACTTTATACACAAGTTTCATTCGGGAACAGAGAATGAAAAGAAAAAGGATTTTAGGGGAAAACAGCACACATTTGCAACTGCAAAGCATGCTGTTCTTCTGGAGAGAACAGAAAGAGGAACTCACAACACGCCGAAATATACACCGACTCCAAAACAGAAGCACCGCTCTCCGCGATAACATCACATCCATGCAGGCTATGCATGAACATATACATATACTCACACATAGGATGCATCGACTGATTAGAATTTCAAGTGCTGCAGTCCGGCACGTTAATATTCATGTATATAGTCATATATAAGTAGTAACATTAACAACCTCAAATATGTAAGGCACTATGGCTGGGGACAGTTATACAATGCAGCGAGTCTTGTGACACAAACAATAGGAGCAACGTCTATGCATCTTTCCGTTTACATTTTTGCTCATGCAAAGACCACATGCAGCGTGAAGAACGACTATTTAAATCGGATAACTGACTTGACATTGCCAACACCTAAAGACAGCGAAAAGGTACAAATACTTCAAACGCGGTACAACGTACACGGTGGACAACAGGTGCATCTGTCGATCTAGAACTAGAGACTGGGATGGCTTTACAAATATGGATGCGTCTTGCACATGTAAGAAGGCATTATAGAAAAATAGCTGGGACCAGGGGTGCAAAGTCTGACTATTCAACACCACCCCAATTATTTACCTGTCTTGAGGAGCATTCGTAGAAGATTCAATGCAAAGATATATCAAATGTGCAAAAACACTAGGTGTGAGTTTGATTATTCATTCATTCTTTCAATCATTTCACACGTTGTTTCATCCTTAATTTTTGCCAAATCATTTCCAACGAAGGAACTCTTGTTTTTTTTTCCTCTTTTTTTTTTTTTTAAAGCTTTAAGTTCAGTTAGACTCAAATGTACATGATTCAAAAAAATAGCTTGCTTTCTCTGTGGTTGTGCCGTGGTTTTCTGAGATGAAAGCCATCTTGTTTGTGGTTAAAGATACATTTTTGCCCCCCTCCCCTAGCCCTCAGGCGGTATAAAGGGTACCAGGCCAAATTTGCTCACATAAAAGGGTACTGGTTTATTTTGGTAGGGCTGAGAGGGAAACTGCTGTAAGCAGGTGAGGCGATGTAGGAGTGCGGGGGAAAGAGGGGTTTGAATTGCCCCTGGGGATGCAAAGTGGGGGATGGAAGCAGTCGGGGGTTGATGCCCACAGCCACTTGATGCACGATGCCTGCTGGGTGGGAGAGACTGTAGGTGGGCTGAAGGATGGGGTGGGAAACCCCAGGGGAGGCCAGGAGGTGGGCCACAGGGGCAGCAGTGACCAGGGGACCGGAGGGAGGGTAAGGCAGAAGGGTGGGCTGGGAGGGTGGGTGCCCTCCAAGGTGAGCATGGGGGCCTGTTGAGTGGTTTGGGCTGCTTTGGGAGAGCGTAAATGGGTGCCCATGCAGGGTTGGAGGGATGTAAGCCTGTGGCCGCCGGTGGGTAAAATTGCCATTCCATTCCTGGTGGCAGGAACCAAAATGCTGCACCTGAAAGAGAGCCAACAACACCCTCTAAAAATCCTTATCAGGTAACCAATCAGCCATTAGAGGTCACCATTTCATACTTTTAAAGGTAAACACCGTCTGATGACTCCAACTGTGCAAATGCAGGGAGTTGCCTTTTTCAAAATAACCAAAAATATCCTCAAACATTTCCAAATTGAGAGTAAATATGAGCACAGTAGTGAGGGCTTGCAAATACTAAAGTGAATATGATGTGTAATAATCACAGCTTCCATTCATTTTTCATAATTTAGACCAGGTGTCTGCTACCTGAGGGTCTGGGGTCACATGCAGCTCATACCCCCCCCTATTGTGATTTTAAGGTTAATTGTATGCAAATGTAACCAATCGATTTTTTTTTAAAGAAATATGATTCTACGCAAATGTTGTAATGTTTAAATATGATAAGAGATAAAAAAGGATAACGGTAATGATAGAAAATCCCATGTTTTATTTGCCTTTCTTGCATTTTCAATTCTACTAAATCTGCTGCACTAGGAGGATCTTTAACACAGGGTGTATTCTATTTTGTAAGAAACATGTATGTGCTGCCGTCAAAAATAATATAACAACACAAATATATTTGAATAAAAATTCATATTTAAAAGCTACATTTTGTACATGAATGGCTTAATAGCCACAATATACTAGATGTATTTTTCAAAACAGTGAGGAGGGTTTTGGTCTGAAAGAAACTGGACCAAATGACACATTTAGCATTCAAATTTAGACCATTTGTTAAATCATAACCCTTATGCTATTTTCTTTTTACATATCAGGAAGTTCTCATGTTAGAACCTTTTTACTTCAGGGTTTACAAAAAGAGTGCAATTACCTAACATGGAAATATAATTAGCAATACCTAAAAAAGACGAACACTGAAATACAAAAAATAAATCTCGAAAAATGTGTCTACATGATAACGCCAGTCTTTAACTTAACAACTAGACATTGGATTATTCTATGTCACTAATGTCAGACATTTTTGGTATGCTCACCTGCCCAAAGCCAATAGGCTGCTGATGCTGCGACTGGAAGGCAGCAGTCATTTTCTGCGGCTTGCTGACGAGCGGAGTGGAGTGGTGATGCTGGCGCCCAAGAGCGCCACGGCGCTTTGACTGGCATGAAGACTCCATGACTGACGGGAATGCCAAATAAAAAGGAGTGGAGAATATTTTAGGATATTTTAACCATCGGAAATGTAAACAGAGTGAAAGGGGGAGTCTTGCTGTTGGAAGTTGGAATGGAAAGGGAAGGCAGATAGAAAAGGCAGAGCCTTCATTACATGAAATAGAAAAGCAAACATTTGTAGCAGGAGGTCCTGCTGGTTTATCTGATTCTAGCTGAGTTGGATCTGTTCCAAGTCTTAAAACACAGTTACATCTGTCGTCTGATCTAAATGATTATAAATAGATGGGTTTTTGGTAGGGGGGGTGTCACACCAACAGTTATAAATATAACTGACGGACCGCTAGAATAGAATGCAATGCTCTTTTATTTTAGGTTCAACATTTTAGGAAGGGACGTGCCTTTTACATGAAAGGCAAAATGAGACCACGAGATTCCAAAAATTGACAGCTAAACTCTCAACTTAAAAAAAAAAAAAAAAAAACTATAAAAAGGCAGCTTTTGAGTACTTCCTGTTGCTGATTTTCACACAGAACACAGCAGCTCTAAAGCCCACAAAAATCATGCGTAACCACACTCTTTAATGTCTGGAACAAATGTTCATCCAATGTGCATTTGTTAGAAACAGCTGGGCATGTTTCCAGGCACTTTATTCGGGACATTTCAGAGTTTTACTGATCACTGCGCATGTGTTGTGTAGCTTTAAGAAGTTCACATTCACACAGATGAGGCAGGTCACAGTCACTCTGGAGCCACAATAAAATGTGTTGACAGCAACCCAGTTTCCACTCAAGAGGTCAGAGCAAATGAATCAGGCCAGGTAACCGGTAATCACCTGTAAGAACCTCTGCAGCCTACTAACACAGCATAATCCCAGGCCATGTGACCTGTGAAGCAGACAGCAGCAGTGGTGACTGGACTTTTAAACTAGCATGACCAACGTCTGCGGTCTTACTGGAATACACCCTCAGACTTTGCTTCAGAGACAGAATTCAACTAAATTGAACTTTCCAATTTAATATTTAGACGTGAGAGGCAGAGATGCTTGTAGTCTGTGGTATTTATAGTCTTTTACATTTGTAAAACATGTTATTTGCAATTTTGCTCCCTTTAGCTAGGCTTTTACCTGTGTTCCCAGGTGCGTCCATGACAGCGGGGTTGTTGTTATTGCTCCGCACCCGCATTGGGGGCACGACAACGGTACGAATTGTTGGTCTGCTGGGCTCCGTCACCGGGGCAACGCATGCAACACGAGGCTCACAGTTCTGGTTGCTGTCAGTGATGTACGGCTGCTCCGCGAAGGGGCTGTTGCCGTGGCCAGAGTTGTGCGAGATGTCCACTGTGTCACAACCGCTTTCCTGCTCGTCGTCAGACATACTGCGTGAGAGAAATTGAAAGGCTTCACTTGTTTTTATGGTCTTGGGCCTTCTTATTTAAATGATATTCTTTAAATGATATTCTTTTAAAATATGAGCCCTCGCGGACCTTGAGGTCTTCCGGTACTGGCCTCTTAGTTGTTCCCAAGGTGAGGACCAAAACTTATGGTGAGGCTTCGTTCTGCCATCACGGTCCTCGCCTGTGGAACGGCATTCCGGAGAGCCTCAGGGCCGCAGAGACAGTAGAGGTTTTTAAGAAGAGGCTCAAGACCCACCTTTTTAATTTAGCTTTTAGTTGATTTTAACTGCTAATTTATTCTATTAGTTTTAGTATAGGCTATTTTATTTATGTTTTTATTTTAATTTTATGCATCTTATTTTCAATTTTATGTTTTTTCTTTTTTATGTTTTTAATTTTAGCATCTTATGATTTTAGCCCCAGTGTTTCTTGAGGGGATCTTTTCCTCCAGGGATTGCCGGCTTGGTCAGCGGTTGTTGCTGCAGTTGTTGCCCTTGCTGGGGCGGCTGGGGTCTAATTTTACAGCTTTTGGCTGTGAGGGGGACCCCGGTGTTGTCCCGGTCTGGGTGGGCACTGTGGCGATGTTCCGGTGGCCGGGCTGGCTCCTGGTATGAAATGATTCCCAGATACTGTTTCCTCACAGCAGAGCTAAGCCATACTTGTTTATTTATTTATTTATTCTTTTACAGTTACATAGTCATATTTCATTGTACGTGGGAGCCATGGGTCATGTGGTTTAATGGAGGGGAGTGGGAAGGGTGAAGGGTGGGTTGGGGTTTTTATTGTAATGTTGTGTGTTTACTGTTTTTAGTGTTAAAGCGCTTCGAGCTGCACAAAGTGCATGAGAAGCGCTATTTTATAAATAAAGTTTGATTTGATTTGATTTGATTTGTTATCCTCAAGCTAGTGTCAATTGCAGCTTCTTTTACACCAAAATGTGACTTATGACAGTTTTTATATGAATTGAGACCTCAGTCTTTGTTTTTTTACCTGTTGGGGTGTTTGCAGGGTGAGGTACTTGACGGGGCTGAGGCTGATGAGCTGGTGCTGAGCGTGCTGTCTGGACTGCTGAGAGAACACACTCTCTCCATGCTGACAGTGCTCTGACATGCCTCACATTCTGCACTGCCCTTACACCTGTGAAAGCCAGCAAAAAACAGAGGCACACCTTTTAGAAAACCCTTCAGAAAACTACAAGAAGGGAGCCGGCGGATGGTCAATACTCACTCCCCCATTGAGTGCCTCTGTGCATTCTCCTCCTCATCACTGCTGATACTAATGACACTGACAGCCGGACTGGCTAGGTCCGAAATCGCCATAGCCTGCCGCTGCTCCTGTGAAACTGCGAGCCCCTCGCAATGGGTCTCCACTTTACAGCAGTTCTCTTCATCCTCCTCCACCTGCTCCACTGCTCCCTTCTCCTCCACAGAGAGCTCTTCGCCTGGACATCTGGCTTTCTCTTCCTCGACTTCTTCCACACTCTTTGCTGTATCAGCCATCTTTGGGGACTGACATGTTAAGTTTTGGATGTTTGTGTTTTGGGAGAAGTTGCTGCCTCTACACAGGAACAGAAAAGAAATGACCTAACTCAGAAAACTCTTAATATGAGACTGTCACTTTAAAGCAGTGCTTCTCAAATAGTGGGGCGCGCCCCCGGGGGGGGGCACGAAGCGATGCCAGGGGGGGCGCGCGGTGGTGGCGGTTTTAGGCACAGGTTTGTCCGGTGCGCAAATTTAACGTGGGGGCAGCGGTGACAGCGGCTCAGTGCTTGGAAAATAATCTGGTCCACTATTCGGTTCCTATTGTCTGTTCTGTCTGTCCGCGGCTGCGCGAGTGAGAACGAAAGGGGAGGGGTGGTGTGGGCCCTGTCTGCCAGGGGAATCGGGGCACGCGGACCACTGCTACCGCTGCCTGTTGCCCAAGATCACCGCTGCCCTTAGATTCCTAAGCTCATGCTAACAATGTCATTCTTTATGAACTATTGTAGACATTTTGATGACGTGTCTTTATTTTCCATCCATGTTTTCTTTGTCTGCCTGTGGTTTAGTTGGTGTCAGACAGACATAAAGACAGCAGGTAATGCAGGAAAACAGCTGCACTTTTATGAGATCAGAAATAAACAATCCGTCATTTAGAAAAAAAAAATCAGCACGTTTTTACCTATTTCTTCAGACTAAAAACGTTAAATATATTGGTGCTGCTGTGTTAATGTTTCAGATCAATTTAGATTTAATATTATTTATTGATTGAATTATTTTTTTCAGCATCAAATGGTTCAGTTGGTCAAAATGTTTCTAGTTTAAATAAGGAATGACAGATTTTTTTTATTTCAGGTACTTTTAGCTTCTTTTCTGTTTTAGACTAGAACAGGGTTTCTGTGGCTAAATAAAGTTAATATTTGTTGAAAGTGGATTTATTTTGCTTTTTTCTTTTGTTAGTGTTAAAAGATACAATTTTAGGTATACAAATTTTATAGATACTGACCTGATGTATTGTCACCGCGCGAGTGTGTCTGTGTGTGTGTGTGTGGGGGGGGGGGGGGGGGGGGGGTCAGGGGGGGCGCGAAACATTTTCTTTTCCTAGGGGGGGCCTGGCAAAAAATAATTGAGAAGCACTGCTTTAAAGAAAGAAAGGCCACAAGCAGTACCTGTTCACACAAGGCTTTGCCCTCTTGTTGGTAGCTGGCTGCGGCCACACCACATGTGCAATGCCAATGTTGATTGGCTGGTGGGTGGACATGTTCATTTGGTTGGTTAAGAATGGTTGAGGGTGTGCAATCATGGAGCCAAAGTGGTTACCATGGGGACGCATTTTTCTGCAATACGAACATCAAACATTGCAAATAGTGACAAAAGCCTTTTTAAGTCTAAACACTTAGCAAAACAGATGCTACTAAGAGGACAATTATAAGTCATGCCAGGAGGGGGGATGTATCACTACTTCATTAAGCATAGCAACAGAAGGCAACAGAACACGAATAACTACAAAATTATACTGTCAATTAAAACTATGAATAGATGTGGAAGTTCACAGATGACAGTTCAAGGAGATTTGCCCTCCTGAAATAGAGAGAATTCTCACCCCCAGTCACCCAATCTCTGGGAGCCTTTTACAGTGTCAGATGCCAAAGTGGTTGGTGGTGGGGGCACGGATGTGACCTGCTGCCAAGTGGGAACCAAGATCTGCTGTGCACGGTTCGACCAAGTCTGTGGGGGGTCAGAGGAACAAAGCTCTGCATCACTGCACTGCAATTTCTTTTTTTAAATTAAAGTCAACCACTAACTCTGAACCTCACTAAACCATCATTTGTTCCTGGACTTAACTAACTGTTGCTCCTATCATAATTTTTGCCTCACCTGGGTAATGACTCCAGGTCTGATTTGTATGGGCTGGATTGCAGGTGCTTGGGTGACCAGAGGCACAGAGGCCTCCATGCGAACAGAGTAGCCAGCTGGTTTTGCTGTGTTGGTTGGGATACCTGGGGAGGCAAAAAGATATGTTAAATACAGTCAAGATATTATGTGCAGTCAGTCAAAGGAAAACAATAAGTCAAATCCAGATTTAAGAGTCTAAAGATTACCTTGAATGGTTGGAGGACATAAAATGAGAGCTTGCTGAAATGACTCAGTACATCCAAACTGACCGCTTCCTGACTGCATTGGTATCCCAGGGTGGATTACTGACGGGGCTGATGGGGCCAACCCCTGAAACAAGAAGGACAGGCCAATTGTGACTCATTTTCTGATGCATTACAATAGGCAGCAGTATCTAGAAATGGTAACATCTTGATTTTCATGGCTGTTGTTCTTAGTTGTTGTGTTTGGGGATTTTTTTTGGGAGAGATTACATTTAAGACCCACTTTGATGCAAAATGCGTTTTGGGTGTTTTTAAAAGGTTTTTGTGGCATATTTCTAATAATTTAGGGCATATAGTCTGTTCCATTCTGATGCATCCACTTGCAGACGAATAGATCCATGTCTGTCTGTTTTTCTTGTCTGAGCTGGAATCTGGCTTAAAACTGTATGGCTGGATAGCTCCAATATTGCTTGCCATTTTTGTTGCACTAGTGATGTTAGGTTGGGGATGTAAGGGTCTATAAGCTAGCAGGACAGCATGTAAACAGAGAGCTCTCAGCAACGAGAAAAGGAAGAGGGGGCGGAGTTGCCAAAGGATTCACACACTTCTTAGTTACACAGCTTATGCTGATCCACATTTTAAAAATCGAGTGAAAACACATCAAAGGTCAAACTTGTTTTGGTGGGGGTTTTTTTGTTACAAGGCTTCAGTGAAATTCCTATAAATCCATAAATTGTTTTTTGTTTTACATTTAAGGACAGAACTGTCCAATCGTAGTATTGCTTAACACAGGATATTCAACCCATTTCTTAATGTTAACTGTTTGAAATGAGACATCCCAAACCCTCCCCCGACCCATGTGCCTTCTGCTCTTCTGCCCGAGTCTAATCACATTTAAAGGATAAGAAGAACTGGGGCTATTCTGTTCTATGACAGCTCCTGCATGTTCCACAGCCCCCATTCACATGACAGGCAAAATAAAGCAGCCTTTCAAATGGCTTATTTAAAAACTCACTTTTATGTAAAAGCTTTCTGTTTTGCAATAAGCTGAAAAAATAATAAAAAATAGAGTATCATGTTTTGTGTAATATAGGTGATAAGGTATTCTTTAACTTTGCTTCAGTTGTAAACAGCAGAGAACTATTAATACAATAATTCATTTTACCACTAAAACCAACAAATAGGATCAAAATGTTAAAGTTTTAGGTTTTAGCCTCAGAAGATGGCTTCTAGAAAACTTTATGATTAGAAAAATTCAAAAGAGCGAAAGGTGGGTCAGCTCCTTTCTTCCTCAGCAACAATACTTATTTGCACCGTTGCCATGACCTCAGAAGCATGACGTGATGTTGTTGCCATGACAGCAGGACTTGTACGCAGGACAATGGCCAAGACGGCATGCATAATGGCAATAAAGGCAAGATTGACGGTATATAAGGAAACAAGTGGAACAGAACAGAACATTAAACAGGAAGAACTTGGACTGCTTCCTATTGCATCACTCTAATACTCAC
Source organism: Oryzias latipes (assembly GCF_053564925.1). Lineage (NCBI taxonomy): Eukaryota > Metazoa > Chordata > Actinopteri > Beloniformes > Adrianichthyidae > Oryzias > Oryzias latipes. Next base: position 26,849,664 of record NC_136239.1, read on the forward strand.
ATTTTAAAAAAAAGGATAAAAATAGTCTTGCAAGTTTTCATAACTTATGTGTGTTAAAAATTAGCTTGTACAAAAGTGGCAGACTTGTGTGCAGAGTTCGAATCTATGACTTACTTGGGTGTGGACATTAGGGATCTTGGTGAAGGGATGGTTGGCTGAGGCAGCGGCAGTTGCAGTTACAGGTCTAACAAATGGACCTTTATTTCTGTTGGTGGCCTCAAACACATTGGGACGGCTCCAGCAAACATCCATTATGTGGAAACACGACTTCACACTACAGACAACAGAGGGGGATGAAGGGTTAAAGGACGTCCTCACACTTTTAGAAGGAATGCCTCAAAGTTTCTGAGGAGAAACAGACTGACTGGTTGCTGTGTGGAAAGTCGAGCAGGTGCTGCATGGTCACAAAAGGGTGGATGAGAGCATCGGCAGGGGCGATCCTCTCCTCTGCGTCGATCAACAACATCTTCTTCAGCAAGCCCACAAACTCTCGGCGGTCTGCCTTTTCAGCCAATGAATCACTACTTTCCAAATTCATCATCAAGTTTACCTGCAATAGTTTTCAAAAAGGCTGGTTCAAATTGCTGTTTTACCAAAGTAAAGTCAATTGCTCTGAAATTCTTGATTTAACATTCATTTTCAGAAAATTACAAATTTATTCATCAAGCACAAATAGAAAAGGATTTAACCTAGAAATAAATATTGGTAGGAATTAATGAAAGTACGGTATCTTCCCTTGGGAAAAAGTCCCATTCTGGGTAACTTCATTCATATTTTTGACTGACATTTTACAAAGGGGAAGTTGTAAAAGCTAATCTTTCACTCAGTTTCTTCTTTGCGCAACACTAATAGCAACACAAATACGTAGGTCAGACTGAATTCTACACTAAAGTCCTTAACTAATGTACTTAGGCTCCTCCATGAACTCTAACTGAGGTTTTCTCCTCATGGTTATTATTTTTTAGTATCATATTCCATAGCCTTCTCATAATTCTGAAGATGTAATTTATCTGCTTGAATCTATTAGTATTACACAACTCAAATGTTAAACATTGCGTCAAGGCCTGGTAAACACACTTTGCTGGTTCAAAACCTACATGCGCTATGTCATCCAAACAGCTGAAGATGTACTTCCTGGCTTCCTTTGACTTCATTCCTGTCTCCGTCTCGTGCTCCTCTGTCGTCTGGAAAACATTGACGGCAAAAGGAGCATTTATGAAAACAGATGCTGTGTTCATTTTATTATAAAATCTTTTTTTTTACTTTCAGTTTTGTTATGACAAAAACTCTGATCAACTGAGCACAGACAGTGAAAACACAATATTTTCTCAAAAACATTCACAGTGTTGATGACCTTTTATCGCTGTCACTGAAAACTCTTAATAAAAGAACTAAAATCATTAGTTTACAATAGGAAAAAGGAGATAAAACGTTGATTGAAATCCAGTTAAGAGATTCTTTTTTGCACCATAGTAATTACTTCACATGTTTGTATTTCATCTGATCCTCACCTTTAGTCTCCACACAGCATAAGATGATTCAGACTCTTTGCAGAAGAAGCGTGCAGTCTTTGTCCCCGTATTCAATAAATGCTCTCCTGGCAAACCTTGTGTCTGAGAGATGTAGCGAATCTACAGGACACAAAAAAATAAATGATCAAAACATATACTAAGCAGCTTCTCAGAAGTTGCTTTAGATGTGTTATTTATTTATTTTTTTAACAATCCCATCCCCAAAACTGCAGAACTTTCATTCACAGTTTATTACTTTTTTCAGCTGACGTGCCCATATGAGTGCATAGTAGAAAAGGCTGCACACGTCTTAAAGATGGCTCATTTTCTGTGAAAGCTCTCAACATCCAAATACTTTTAAGCTTTGGTGTAGGATCTCCGAAAAATCTAAGTGTCTGTCGTTTTAGGTGAACTCTGACCACAGCAACGCTTTGGTCAGATGTCGAGCACAACTCAGATGTCGAGCACAAATGTCACACACATTTGTGGGAGGAGGAGCCCAGCATGACGTCAATCACACTGACGTTAAAAACAACAGTCATTAGAAACTCAGTCTGACTGAGCAGCGATGGCCACACGATGAGGAAATGGACACTCGGATTAAAAAAAGACTTAAACAGATTTTTGACATGTGAAGTAAATACGTCGCCCACAAATGTGATAAGGGCTAACAGCTCTCCAGCATTAGCCACTATATTCTAGTTGGTAAAGTGCAAATGCTTGAGTGTGCTGGTTACATGCAAGCTTAAAATAGGCTGAGCAGGAATTTCACAGCACATAAGAAGCCTCACTAGTATGATTTTTGATCAGGCAGTGGGAACCCCCACTATCCCATGATGAATACACAGCAAGGCATTGTTCATTTGACTCTGACTCTTTCAGAACTACTCCTCCCATTAGTAAATTCCTAAAACAGATGGATTGAGGTCGCGATATTCCCTCATTATCAGTTGAACATTTTATAAAACGTAACAGAAAATGTAAATCCATATAAATAACCTCAAGAGACTCTGGTTTTCATCTCTTTGCTCTATGTAATGTCATACACACAGATCAGAAAGGAAAATACCTAATTGTACAGAATTATATTTAAAAAAAACACTCTGAAGGACTTCATTGTTTTAAATGTCTGTTTGTGTTTCAAAGACTTCCAAGCTTTTTCTATTCCCTTTAGAGACTTCAACTTTGAACTAAAGTTCTTTTTCCACCAGAAGTTATAGTCCTCATCCTTTCTGCTGTCCAAGGGACCCCATTTGACTTCCACAGAGAACCAGTCTTTGGACAGCCTTAACACTCCACGCTGACACACCTTCAGCCTCCAAGTCAGGGGTGTCAAACTCATTTTTCGCCCAGGGCCACATCAGCATAGTGGTTGTCCTCAAAGGGCCAGATATAACTTATACATGTAACTAAATTTAATTTAAAACAAATGTAACTACTCCTTCATGTTAAATAACTTATTATTTATTTATTCTAACTTTTTAAAGCGACAATTACAGTTGCATAGAAAACATATGTTTGCTTGTTATTCTAGCATAAATCCTTTTTAAATTTTGTCCGCTTATTAAAACCCACATAACTCTATTAATTAACGATCAGACTGTCCAAGTGATTAAAGGAAAATAACATAAAACTGAGCTAGAAAGAACATGTGTTTCATGTAACATTTTTGAACAACAACTGATGGTTTGATGACAACAATTTGTCTGGATACACAAATAAGACCTACAAAGATTGAATAATTGCAACAGCAGCTACACATAAATAATATGTAATCAACTAAAAAAATTATTTTAAGAAATTAAATACTTTTATGCTCTCGCGGGCCACATAAAATGACATGGCGGGCCACATTTGGCCCACAGGCCTTGAGTTTGACACATGTGCTCGAAGTGATTCATTTGTCAGCTAGGCAAGACTCCCAATAGGAAAAAGAGAGATTAGCAGGCACATGCACTGAATGCCATGGCTCCAACACTTGGGAAGTAGATGATAAAGATGTCAGGAAGTGAAAAGAAGAAAAAACAGACAAAACCCACAGAACAGAGTTCTATTAACGGCAAATATCCAATGACCTGCTGGCTGAATAAGAGTTTTTCACTTCAAAGACAAAAAAAAAAAATCGATTTCACTTGGGAATTAAACAGAGCGGCAACTCCAGGATGAGGTAAGGACCAAAACGAGGGAGGGGGGGAGCCGAGATTATAAATATAATATGCTGTGTGGGGTGAAACAAGACCTCAAGCAGAAAGAGAAAGAGAAAGGAGAAGAGGTGGCAGCAGTTGGGCGAGATTCAGTTAAATTAACCTGTGAACCCCCAGAACCACAACCTACAAGAAAAGGCGGCTTTAGAAAGGGAAGAGGAGATGGATGAAATTATAAAAATAAAAGAACTATAGGATGTGCTAAAAAACATAAGCAAAAACAAACTCAAAATTCTAACATTTACTATAAAAATTAACCTTTTTTCATCCCTTTCTGCTTTACTTCCAACAATATTTACCCATTCATATTGCATCAACTTCTATTCCCCAAGAAATAAATATAAATGATAAAAAGTATGTTGGAATGTTGGCAAGTTTCTACAATTCATTTTTGAATTTCAAATAATTATTATAAAGGAATCTGCTTATTATTATTCACGAGTGTTGTAACATTTAAGCAACATGGAGACATTTTCTTCAGCAGAGATGTGCTGAAGGGCAGTTGGTCATTTGCTGCAGTCTGAAGGAGACCATAACATCTGGAGCAAAGATTCTATAATGGGAACGGCTTTAAAAACGTCGGGTTTTCTGGGTTACAGTTCTAAGTTAGAATGATGGCTAAAAATGACGACAGTCAAGTACTACTCTAAAAACAAGAATCTAAAACGTCTCAATTGCTTTATTCACCTTGTTTATTCAATCAAACTGTCAACTTTGAGAAACTGTTAACTCACCAAAAAAGAGAGCAAGCCAAGTTAATTTAGGTTGCACTTTTCCAAGTAAGAATTGAAAAAACGCTCAACACAGATAAAACAAAAAATGGAATAAATCACACACAAAAAAAACCCCACAAGTTTAAAATAACTTTCTTTTAAAAACTAAAAGCCCGCTAAGATAAGTGCGTTTGAAAGTGTCAGCTGAGTCAGCGGAGTGTCAGGACAGAGCATTCCTCAGTTTTTAAGCCATTGCTTGAAACATTAGATCCCCTCTAGTTTTAAAATGTGAGAGACGGACAACCTATAAAACTGGACCAGACGATAAAAGAGCACTAAAAGGTTTGAGGAATCGAAGAATCTCAGAAATATAATGTGGAGTCTGACCATGAAGAGCTCTGAAAGTAATGAATATAATTTGAAAATGAATTCTAAAATAAACTGAAAGTCAGTAGTCTGTTACAGCCGCAGTGGTGTATGCTCTCTGCAGAAGTTCTGAATAGCCTGGAGGTGGAAAAGATCCTCCAGGCTTAAGCATGTAAAAAGACCATTACAGTAATCCAGGTATGGGGAAATGAAGGCGTGAATGATCCATTCTAGTTCTACCTTAGATACCAGAGACCTCAATTTGTGAAACAACCTGAACATCTTCTGAACTCTCCAGACTTGATTCCTAGCCTACACTACCAGGCATGCAGGGGTCTGAGTTATTCCAAAGGAACACCTGTGTGAATGCTGCCCATTGACAACAGCGCATGGAAATATATTTAAAAACATGCTCTACCACCCGCAGTAGAGCACATCCAGGGTTTCAAATGCTCCAAAAGCTTAAGATGGTGTCATCTTATTCTTTTAGATCCCCTGTTTTACAGACAGTGGCTTCTGAGCCCTACTTCCAATTTTCTACATGCCTAAAATTCCTTTTCCATTGTCTCCCAAACTCCTGCCCTTGCTAACTTCTAGCTTTTCTGTTCTCTCCACTTAACTAAGCAGTCCCTAAATAAAATGAAAAGGTTACACCAATCACCCCAGAGCAATTCTAAACATAGAAACTTGTATCTGCAAAAAGAAAAGAAAAAAAAGGGGGGGGATAATCTTTTAATCATACGTAGACTGGTGCCACTGTTCAGCTCAGATCTCCTTCCGAGTGTTGACTTGTCCCCCCTCTCAGTTCTGTTAAAGGTGAAAAATGATGCCCGGGCCTAAAAATACTCTGATATGAGTGCATGTGTGCAACGCTGCCAAGTGCAATAATTTAGGGTGCCAGATGGGAAGAAAGAGGATCTGACTGGAACTCCACTGGCAGAGTCCATCTGCAACTGGGGAAAGCCACACATCCCAGAAGCAAGGGCAGACACAGCCAAGGCTCAACTATGAAGGGGATGAATCCCACACCTCTTTACAGATGTACAATTATCACAAATACATAACTTATAACAAAATTAGACAATTATGTCACCAACAAATGGGTTTCCAGAGCAAAAAGCAGATAAGAAAAAGCACAATGGACACAAAAAACAATAATGGAGGAGTTTATAAAAAGTGAGTGGCAGCAGGAAGGCCATTTACCTGATCATACTCCAAAGCCCCAGGATAAAGAGGCCAGCCCAGAAACAGTTCAGCTATCACGCAGCCTAGAGACCACATGTCTATGGCTTCACAAAACGGCAATCCCAGAATAATCTCAGGAGCCCTGTGGGGAAGACAATACACACAAGTGTTAGTCTTCAGTATTCAAAAGTCATTTGAACACTTTATGAATATTTAACAAAGTTCTGAGATTTAACTATTCCAGAAAAAAAAGGCAAGAATCTAATTACAATTAGCATCTACAAGTTGTTGAATGAGTCTACAACCTTGAAATATCCACTGCTGAAGACTTTCCAATTTATTCATGTCCTTCTTAGTTGTGCGGTCCAACTCTCAATAGCATTCAGGTGAAATTGTTTGATACATGTGTAGAAACCATGCTATTTATAATCCAGTATTGGGTTTATACTTGAACGCTAAGTATCTGCAGAATCTGCCAGATGATTAAGGTTGGAATGAAACTTTTAAACAAGATATTGCATCTACGTTGAGGCAAAAAAAAGTATTTGGCAGTCACTGATTCTGCAAGTTGTCGCACTTAAAAAGAGAAGTCTGTAATGCTCATCATAGGTACACTTTAACTGAGAGAAAAACAACAATCAGCACAGAGATAACAATGCATTTAACTTAATCACTAGTGTTTCACACGAGCCAGAAGACTTTAAAGCTTCCTAAAGCCCAGTGTGGGCCTACTTTCCATTCGAAGAGAATAAATAGGAGGTGACGCTAAGTGACTGAGCTACTATTTAGTGGACCAAAGGAGAAAACAACTTTATCGACAACACACAACAAACGCACAAAAAAACTAATATTTGCAAATGAACTATTTCCAGGAACTTGCACACTTCAAGAGTATATAAATTATACTTTTCCACGCTGTTACATACTCCAATTTTTAATAAAAGTTTGTTTTTAAGAGCTTATGAAAACTGTTTAACTGAGGAACTGGAAAGGTATGAAGAATCGATCGATACAGATTTATTTATACGTGGATGCCTGATGTAAGTGCACCATTAGAGTCTATTTGTCTCTGATGACATCAAGACGGATGAAACTAATGTGTCGAGTTAGTTTGCAGTATTTTTCTTCTATAAAAACAAAAAAGGTCCTTTGAGACTTCCTGTGGCCATACTTCCTGTGTGTGAACTTAACAGTAAGTTTACCCTATGATCAAATGAGGCAACACTCTGTCACAGATGCTGTCCCCTGTCAAGATAACTCCAAGTGCTTCAGTAAACCATTAAAGCCATCTCTACAAAACTAAAAGCCTGTATAAAAAAAGGCATGATGAAATAAAGTAATAATCCCAAGAAACTTTACAACACAAAGGCTTTTAAAACCAAGGAATCAAGATGTGCCACAGCCCCAAGCCAATATTTTAGCAGAAATATTGCAAATCTTTTAAATTAGATTTGCTATAGGTAATTTAAAGTTAGCAATTGGTATAAGTTCACAATAAATTTCGGCATTTCTTTTATTAAATATAGACAAAAAATAGATTAAATGGAGCCAACATTTACAGAGAGGTTGCATTTTCTTCTCCCATAAAACCTTTTGTACAAATGCAATATTTTTCTTATTTCAAAAGAAACGATTTGAAATAGGCCATTTGTTGTGTTCACATTGCTAATATTTTTATGACAACTTGGGGGGAATTTATATTTTACAAGAAAAGCTGACATATTTTGAATGGGGCGGCAGTGGCTCAGGCGGTTGAGCAGGTCGTCCGATTATCGAAGGGTTGGCGGTTCGATCCCCGCTCCCCCCAGCCAACTGTCGTCGTGTCCATGCCTCCAGTGTGCAGCTGTGTGAATGTGTATGATCTCGGTGATGGCCAGCGGGGCAAACTGGAAACTCAGACTGCCCCAGGGCAGCTGTGGCTACATCAGTAGCTTACATCACAAAGTGAGAATGAGGAGTGAATGACTAATGGACACATTGTAAGCACTTTGAGCGTCTGGAAAAGCGCAGATAAATCCAATCCATTATCATTATTATAACGGTATTAGGGATGGTTACCACATGGAAATGTATAACCACACTAAAGTCTGTCTTGCATTTGTTAGTACACGGCACATTAGGAAACCTTTCAAACAGGAAAGAAAAAATATTTGTGTTTGAAATATTTAGACTTATTAACATTTCTTTGGTATTTTGATGGATTTATTTCAGTTTGAAATTAATGTAATTCTTTTAGTTCATAAATGTATTAAACCCTTGCTGTTCCTGAACAATTTAGTTTAAATGTGTAACATTTCCTAACCCATAAAATGAATATAAATTCTTGGAACAAAGCAAATAGGTAATAGCTAGATCCTGCAAGAGATTACTTTTTTCAGTCAAAGTAAATGGAAAACAAAGGAACTTATTTACACCCCATTTTGCATTTATGATATTGTCATAATTTTAGATATTTAAAAGTGGGTTTGGGTTAGAAATGTTGCTTTTGTAACCCCTTCTGTGAACTTCTTCTGTCTGCTTGCTACAACTTTTAACGTTTGGGTGCATGCAGCACAGGACATTCACTGTTTTCTTCCGTTTGATTTTGTGTACAGTGGAAAGTGCACCAACTCATACTAAAACAGAGAGAACAAAGCAGAAAACCACACATCACAGCTTTGGTTTGAACAGATGAGTGGATGTTGCCATGGTTGCATGACTCTGTCCAAACCGACGTAAATAATAAGCGAGCGTCTACAATGAAATCAAACCTGTTATCCTTCCTGAGGATGTGACGTGCGAGCCTGAGTGCTACTGAATGCTGGAAGAGCAAAAGCCTCGTGACAACCGCCACGTGAAAGAACCACAGAGGACACACACAACATTACAGAGCCAGGTGACGCCATCCTGTAAACGTCTTCATTACTTATAAATTGCATGCTGCTGGGTTTCAATAAATCTTCACTCACAGGCATCTCCGTTTCCAATGTTCTCTTCAGCGGGCTGCAACATTATCACAAGACCCCGAAATGTAGCTTAGGACATTTTTTAAATCTCAAAAAGGAAAATAGACGAAACGAAAGACTAAGACAAAAAAAAAAAAAGCAAACTTGATTAGTTTTTTAAAAATAAATGTAGCTCTAACCTGAAGAAAAAGAACTGCATTTCCCTTTGCTATACCCTCAAAGAAAAGAGTAACGGTTACTTTGCACACAGCTGGAAATGGTCATAATTCCTACATGCTCAAATTAGTCTTTAACAGGACCAAACAAGCAGAGAAAATAACGTCAGCTTAATTACTAGTTGAATACATTTCTCTAAATAAATTATTAATAATTACAAATTAGTTTTTTACAGAACCAAGAAAGAGGGTTTCCTTCCGCCACTAGCTTATTTATTTAACATTTGTGTCTTTCTACTTATCCCTAGAACTACTTTAAAAGGATAGTTTTTTTTCCCTTTACGTTCCATTTATCTTCAAACTGTCACAGTGATCGGGCTAATTTTCAAATTTACCAGATGTTATATTTGCCTGTGAATACTACGTTATCCAGAGTAGAATACTAATACAATGCATCCTGTTAATGCCTGAATGGAGGAGGAGACAAATGACCGATAATGCAAAATGTAACAACGTCAATTCAAAGGACTCCTTCTCTTAAAAGCGCTGAACTTTTTCTTTAAAGACAGGTATACATTTGTCAACAGTGGAGGTGATTGCTTTTCTGACAGTAAAAACGGCTATTAATATAGCTGGATGACCCTAAAGAATCAACCGTGACTGGGGAACCCTTTCCTGGTTGCTCAGTAATGGAGCATAACTCAATGCCGCCTCCTGAAACTGTAATTCCACACACTCTGAGCACCCTGCATTATTAATTGGAGATGCACATGCACTCTGATCTGAGCAGACCTTCAATTAAGGATACAAAGCTTGAAGCACACTTTACAGATGTAAAACACTCAACGTGTTGACACAGAGCCAGTGTTTTAAGCTGGCTTTTAAAATCCAAAAAAGACTGCCTTTTTTTTCCTCTTTTGAACATAAATCTATTTCAAAATCTATGAAGAAGTGAAAATCATAATTAAAAAAAAATTCCCATCAAAGATCTTTGGTTTTCTGAATGTAAATTATATTTCCTTCATTTACAAATGTTCACCAGTGCTCATTCATTTTTCATTTTCTTTTGTTTTTTATTGTTAGTTTGTAGCATGTAGCCCTGAAATTCTGTCTAATCTTCCTAAATGCTTTGCAAACTTAATTTGAGGAAAATGTAAAAACAAATTAATTGATACCCTCTTTCATTTTATTCTTTGCATTTGATTGTTAGCAGATTTTTGATTGATATTTTAGTTTAAATTGTTCCTCAATATATACTTCAAAACCAAACTGATTTATATGTTAATATTTTCTCTGAATTTTTGCAGTCACTGTGAATCGTTTTCATTTTTGGAGATGTAGTTTTAAAATTTTTCTTGATTTATATTGTGATTACCTTTTTTCAGTCAGCTCCCTCATTTTACCTGTCGTAAGGTGTAGAAGATTGTAGAATGTAAAAAATACCTCATCTTTACACTCTTTCGACTTTTCAAATTCAAAATGATAATTTTTTATACTAAACATTTCCATGTTTCATTATCTTCACTAAAAAGTATTAGTATTACATTTAATTATTACATGTTAATCTCCTTCATACAGCATTTATTGCAATTTCTACATGTCACTATTTAAAATAAAATTGCTGACTGAACCATGGAACCACAAAGTAATGTGGTTCCATAGTTTTATTCCTTTTCTACGTTCAGCTTAGTAGATATGTGGTGACAGGGAGGAAAACCTCTCTGCCTAAGTTAATTACCTGCTTCCAAAGGACTTCAGTTGTCTTAATCAAAATATTCTAGGAGCCAGGCGAGGGACCATGGACAAACCAGAAAAAAGGGTCACCAACTTTCCAGCTTTATTTTAATCTAAATAAGATTTCTGACAGAGAAAGATAATTGTTTCTTCTCTAATTGTATTTGAGGGTTGCTTCCAGCCTGTCACAGCTGAATCAATTTATACACACGCAATAAAAATGTACATGGGAACCTCTAAACAGCTGATACTAGTGTGCTAGCTGACCTTGAGCAAGTAAGTTTGACTGCTCGGTGTTTCAAGCTGTCCTTATTTCATTTTGGCTGCCTATGTGTTTCACCATCTATAGAAGTCAAGGCACACTGGGCGGCGTCCCCTGAGCTATTTTAAGCAACCTTCCACACTCAGCCTCAGCAACGTTGTTCATTCACAGTATGCTTTGCATTTTCCTGTACTTGAGATGGGAATTAAGCAGCAGATAAGTTGAAGAAGCTGCTTCACTATCGAACTTTGTTCAAAGTGGATAAAAGGGTCAAATTAAAAGAATATGCCAAAATACATATATACATCATTTTTTCAGAGCTCATTTCCAGCAGGGTTAAAAAAAAATCAGTTTATATGTATTTCTGTATTTAAAAAATTACAAGAATAAAAAAGCTTTATAGGATGACAGTATTCGTATACAGGACCTGCTATTTTAGCTAATGAACTGACAATATAAGGATTCATGAAATTGGTTCTAACACAAACTAAATAGAAAATTCTAAAAACTGCTCAAAACAGCAGCAGGTCAAAATCCAGGACACATTTAATCCACTTTGAACCAAACATTGGGGCATGAACAAAGGAAAAACTGTAGTAGCTAACCTCCTACTCGACTGTCCCATTGTATAGATGCATGCTTCAAAAGTGTGAAGGACTGAAAAATGGTGCAGATGAACCGCAAACAAAATTTGAAATGTGTTTTTGAAAATATAAAGACAAAATGTATTAAATGAAGTAGATGTTGCTGTAGCCACATACAGTAACTTTAATAAAACAAAAGTAGTCAAAACATTTCAAATGTTGCCATAGTAGCTATGTTGTCATCATTTTCACAAGCTGAGGTTTCTGTGTTCCAACGTCAAATCTGAAAAGTCCTTGGTTTCACAACAAGATGGCATGAATGAAACTTCTTAGATACATACAGTTTAAAAAAATTATAAAAGACACCTGCCATTGGCAGGCAGTTGAATAAAAAATACATAAATAAAAATAATCAGTCAAAAAAGACTGTCCGTTTGTGCCAGACCAAAAATGGCTTGGTGACACATCAGGGTAGGTTTACACATGACTCTCTGCTCTTGCAGAATCAGCTGAATAACATCAACATGTCAAGTAAAAGCTCGTTTTGCACTGTATCCATTTCCCTTGATTTTACCAAGTTCAGCTCAGTGATGCATATACTTTGAGAGAAGACAATGATGCTCAACCACATTAGAATTCTTCTTAAAGCAAATTGTTGCAAAGCTAACACGGAATATCAGTTATAAATGCTGTTTAACACAAAGAAAATATGATGGAAACGTTTTTATGGGGGTAATCAAGTGCCAGCACAAAAAGCTTTGATTGTATTTGGTAAGCCTTCCAGGGTTTAAAAAGCAATAACCTATATAAAAGTGATAGGAAAGAGGTGGTCATTAAAGTTTGATGTGAAGGGAATAAAAAATTAACATTTATAGGCTCTTTTTTTTTTTAGACAAAAACACAATATTTCTAACAAAAAGTTTGGATTGAAATGAATGCAAATCAATTTCTGCTGCCTTTATGGATTGAGATAATAAAAAAATGTAATGTTCAAGACCATAAAATGTGTCTTAGTAAATACACACTCAGTGTGGAAAAATAAAGCTCTTCGTCATAGAGCTTGGCCTAATAGTCAAAACTGGGGGATACATTTCTACCAAAACAGAATTAAAATACTGCAAGGAATCTGAAAAACAGCAGTTATATGTAGACAGTTTTGTTCAATTTCGTATATGAACCAAACATGTCTGACTATGCATGTTGCAGTGTTTTTTTTTCCTGTGTAAATGCTCTTTTATAATAATCTCTTCTGAGAAGTAATTTTTCAGTGAAGTTAAAAAAGGTGCAAAGAAATAAGTAATGATAAGCAAAAAACAGAGAACTGGTATTATTTGTGCTAACAAAAGACATTTGTCACCTAAAGCTCACACTATTAAAAAGTGGATAATATTGTAGAAGCTATTTCAACGTAGGCAACATATATTGGTCCCTTCATGAATGTTAAATTTAAGAACATTTTTTCATGAAAAAGCTACAACCTATCCAACACACTGTAATAATGTGGGCACATTTTTAATCATTCCCACTCACACAGAGCCCTTTGTGTGTCAATCATCTAAGCTTGAAATTCTTTTGCTGTTAAAATAGTTTTAAGGGTGCCAAAACTATTCAGTCAAATGGACTATCAGCAACTCTGACAACCGCCAAAAATGTCATTTTTTGAGAGTGTGCCTACACCACAAATGCCAGTATTGTGTGTTTGCAAGTAACTACACAGGATTGTACAGTGAGACCAGTTGTACCTGTAGTGCTGAAAAGCACAGCTTCAGAATAATTAGGAATGATGTACTAGAAAGAGTCAAATCAGGAAGTGAATTTCTGATGAATTACGGCCGCTTTACAGAAACTATGTCCAAGAGTTTTTTTTTTACGTTGGCTAAAAATGGCGTAATCATATTTAAAAGACCACTGAAAACGCATTTAAAAGAGCTCAAAATATCATTGGAGTGGATATTTAATATTATGGGTATATTTCTTGTAAAAAAAAAAAAAAACTCTGCAATTCTATTCTATTATCATCTTAAAACGTGTTTCACTACTTTTTTTACTCTACATTTTTTAAAATACAGGGGACACTAACAAAGAAGTAAAAAATAAGCTGCAGTGACATTTCCAGTTGTCCAACTTCCACTAGATCAGAAACAACCAGGAGATTGGTTTAAAAAAAAAAAAAAAAAGATTCAGATTTAGCAATGTAAAAAAGTACATGTGATTTCCCTAAGTTTCTGCAACTCTGTGCTAAATATGTACAAATTTATCAGCAAACTTATGACTTAAATACTTTTGCATCCCACATAATAATAGGACTGTGTATCAAGTTTAAGTATGAAACCAGTTTGCATTATAGCTTTGATGAAATTTGACAAATTTATGTTGCATTTTGTTATTAAAACTATATTGGTTTAATTGTGTTTTTAAAGATCAAAAACACTTAAGGCCTTCCCTTAAAAAGAATGCATATTTTGTATGTGTTGTAAAAGCAATTAAAACTTCATTGCTTCATCACAATCTTACTTTGTTAGTAATCCTTTACTTTTTCTTTAACTCACCTGTAGTACCGGGATTGGAGGTACGTTGAACACACTGCTTTGGACACATGGCTGGCAGAGCCAAAGTCTATCACCTTCACCCTGTAGGGCTGCCTCACTGGGTCCACCAGCATAATGTTCTCCGGCTTGAGGTCTGCATGTATCAGACCCATGCTCTTTAACTTTTTCAGAGCTGTTGCTACCTGCTGCAACACAGGTCTGATAACTTTCAGGGGCAGTGGGCTGAACTTATTCTGCTTCAGGAAATCATACAGATTCTGTTCGAGCATCTCAAAAACTAGGCAGGTGTGGCTGCGATGCTGAAAGCACTCGAAGGCTCGCACCAGGTTGTGCTCATCCGCGTTCTCGCCACTCAGACGAGCAAGGATGCCAACTTCGATTTGACCCTGCCTTGCATATGAAGGATGATTTTTCAGTATCTTGACAGCTACCACCTCACCTGTGCCCCTCTTCCAGCACTTCACCACCTGACCAAATGTGCCACGTCCGAGGAAATCCAGCACTTCATAAGTATTCTTCATGGAACACAGAACTTCATGCTGTACTACCTGATAGTCCCCATCCCCACCTCCTGTCCCTCCTGCAGCACCTACTACCCCATGCCCTACACATGGCTTAGAGGGACCCCCACCAGCCCCAATAGCTGCCGGCGCTGTCACAGTTGCGTTCCCAACATTGGTTGTTTGCAACATGGCAGGCAACATAGACAGTTCCTCCACAATCTGCATTGTGCTCCCTTGGTTTTCCAGCTCCTCGCTCTTACGTTTCAGCCCACATCGCTGAAAGCTGTCAGCTGAGTTCAGACCTCCCCACTTCTCTTCTTCTTCTTCGTCTCTCTCCTCCTCGTCTCCTCCTCCCTCAACTCCTCCACTGCAGCCCTCTCCCCTTCCCCCTCCTCCTGCCCTTGTTGCTCCACCGCTGCTCCCACTTGCTGTATCTGTCTGATGCTGCTGGCACTTCCCCTGTGACTGGACAACCCCTGCTTCCTGTTGTCGCTGGGCCACAAGTCGGCCGGGTTCTCCTCCTCCTCGTTTTTTATTGGTCGGTTGTCTTTGTATGCCACGAACCACCACTGTCTGCACCGGATACTCCTGTCCTCCACGTATTTTCAGGCCCACTGCCAAGTCTCGGTTCACAAACGAGTGGGCTTGCTTCGTTGGGTGCACAATTCCAAGGGTTCTGTTGTTCAGATAAGTCCGTCTGTGTGCCCTCTCATGGTACACACAGCTGCTGGGCTCAACTTTGAGTTTCTTCACACTGCTAAAGGCACTTGTCTGGGTTTGATAAATGTGTGGTGGGTAGACCAAAACTTGTGAGGCCATACCTGAGAAGAGAAAAAAAAATGGATGATTAGGTCCACAGAAAATAGCCATCTTTACAATTACTGAAATAAATGCAACAAACCCTAAAAGAACTGAAAACCTTTAGGTCATGTCCTTTATTTGTTTGCCTAAGTTCAGCATTAAGTTACAAGTCGTACATAAAATATAGCCCAATTATCAGATTTACGCTCTCAATCCCTTGTTTAAATTATGCATTAAAACATTAAATTGATTGCCTTAGTGACTATTGAGCCAACTGAGAAAACGATAGAGAAAAAGAGTTTGTTCTCCTTTTGAACATTTATTTTAGTGGAAAACAATTTGAGATTTTAAACAGGCTTTTTCACAAACATTCTGGCCAAGATTTGAAAGGTTTTGTGAAATATACACAACCAACAATTATAAAAGGGAAGCAATGTGTTGCATACTGTGGGATGGTAAAGCGGATAGCATGACAGGAATGCTTTACCTTCACAGCTAGCTTTTGTGCTATATATGGTTAGACACCACTGCAGTGATGGGATTACCCACAAGTTGACTGATATAGAAAAAGAACAAATACATTTTCCTATATGGAAACATACAAGTCTAGTCCCATCCCTCCAATGTTCTACATTCCCAGCTTACAATTTAACTGCTATTGTTTAAAGCAGTGTTACACCGTGGACTGAAAACTGTCACGGTACAATAACCAACTATACTAATGTATAAATGTTAATGAGGGAATTTGTCTTGTGTTTTAAAAGCCCTTTGACAGGACAATAAGCATTAACAATAAAGCATTATAAAAATGCAACCCGTTTAACATTTAGTATGGAGATGAGTTCCACATGTAGTGCTGGACATATAAAACACCTCAATCATTCTTCCCAACTCGCTCCAATCCCACCAACACCCCCACACAGCAGATGACTAACTTCTCAAAGGTTTGCATGACCTATTCCAGCAATTTCCATCCATCCTACTGCATGTCTCTAAGCAACCATCAATGCGGACAGGAGACAAACAAAATACAACAGGTTGACGAAGCATTATAAAGCTAAAAAGTCAATTTACTTACGACTTGTGTATAGTGTATATTAAAACATTGCATGTTCAAACAATGTCAACAGCCTCTCAAATTCTGTGAAATTAGTTATATGTTAAGTTAAGAAGGGGCAAAACAATCATTAGGATATAAAGATAAACAGGTCAAATTTTTTATCCAGTTAAAATTACACATTAATGCAAAATAGGTATGATAAGTAATACCAGTGAACTGTCTCCCGAAATAAATATACCTAATGCAGTGCCCACTTGTGCTGTGGTAACATTAGCTCCTTGAACTACCCCTATGACTCTATTCTGGGCAGCAAAATACAGTTAGCACATTGCATTGGCACTCCTTTTCGTATTTTCACTCCATTTACCAACTTCAGTACAAAAAAAAAGAAAGATTTAACACCTGTTCTGACTTCGAGCTTTAAAATGAGCAAGAGCCAAAGTAAATGCCCTTTCTTGTTTTGCCCGTCTTTAGTCGTTTGCTATTAGGCTGTGATTATTCAAAGTCTAAATGTCATTTCTTGGCAGTTGTTTACAATGGCAGCAGTTTTCAAAATCTATCATCTTGTTTCATTTGGACATTAGAGCAACACGTTCCAGCTCCGATGTAATTGGACCCTCCATATATCATGCCTCAACTGCCAGTAAGCCAACAACACACACACTTGCTCTAACCAGAGCTTTTGAGTTATTAAAGCATTTCAAAATAAAAAAGAATACCTTACCAGGTAGTTATCAAAAAGAAACATGTTGTACAAAACAGCATGCACAGTGACAAACGAGCAAGTGTCGTTTCAATCCAAACTACAAGAATATATGTATGCTCACATGGGTGCATTCATTAACCTCAATTATCAGCTTCTGTATACAAAGCATGACTACAGTAAAACTGCCCAAGAAATTAGATAAAAGACCACTCAAAATAGCAATGTAACATGGTTATTAAAAATGATATTCTGAACAGGCAGGTCAATTTCTTCACGATTACGTGCATGCGTTTAAAGCTGAGGCGAGAACTCCCGATATTACACTCAATAATACAATAATATGAATCTTCTTTCACTTTTGGCTTTTCCCATCAGTGGTCGCCACAGCGAAACAACCTCTCTTTCGAGGATGAGTCGCATGGTTAACTTGGCAATGTTTTACGCCGGATGCCCTTCCTGACGCAACCCTCTCAATTTATCCGGGCTTGGGACCGGCACAGAAGCAGAGAAGGGAACAGGGAGCAGCCTGGATTCGAACCCTGGTTTCGCGGACGGAAGGCGCCGCAAACCAGCACAAGCTAAACTGGCTCCCTTAATAATACAATAATATGAATAATGAGCTTAAATTAGTTAACTGTTTGAAACACAAAGTCTCCTAAATCTCTACTTAGGGCCCTTCCTCCTTAACATTTTCTTACTTGGTGCTTAAAGAATGGACCTGTCATTATTTCTATATTATGTGGTTAAAACAGTTATTAAAGACACATCTACAGAAGATCTGGAGTTTTCCTGCATCTTATTTAGGGTTAAAACTATGTTTAAAAAAAAAAAAAAAACAATAGTTATGTCTAAACACTTGGAAAAAAAGTGATTTGCAAAACTCGTTTTTAGGTTCCAACAGCTGATGTAATAAGTATTTATGGACACATTTAGTCGAGGAGATGTTGTTGAGTGAGAGGTCAGCTAAAGGGACCCAATAAAACCCATGGATTATGAGATGACAAAAAACTAACAGCAAAATGACATTAAAATGCACATACATTATTAATTAATTTGTGCATGGAACAATCCCATTTTACTTCTATGACCACTATAGCTTTTTTCATATAGATTTTATGGTCAAATTAGGAGTCAGGTTGCCTCAGTCAGTCAATTTACAGCAGACATTAATGTGTATGAACTAAAATAGAATTTAGCCTCTTCAGTGTGAACAGAAAAAGAGGAATTTTTACTCAGTAGTTACAACAAACAAACAAACCACCTCGCTTCAGTTTTACTGGACTTTAATGCTGCTCATATCCCATCAGTCTTACATGGGATTTGCTGTCCTCCCTCACCACGCTGTTGTTCTCCTTGTGTCTTGTGAAGCCTTTTTTTTTATGCTCATTAAGCACAAGTCTATTTTTCTAAGCCATACGATCTTGTCTTATTTCTAATGTACTCAAGTACATTGATGCTAACCTAGTAAAAAATCTGTTACTGTTAAAAAGGCAAAATGAACATTTTCTCGTATGCATCCTGAGCATGTATGCTGAACTGTCTCGTTTTCTGCAGCACTTAATTCTTGTTTATTCCTTTGGTCGATTTCTGAATCCCTTTTCCCCCGCTATTTAATAAAACTAATAAAAAAAACGAAATGAGGAGACCAAAACATTAACAAGAATTATTTAAAAAAATACTTAATTAACAAAATAATAGTAACAAAAGAAGTTTGAAAACTGAAGTCCAAATAGAAAACGTGGAGATGCTAGGAATGCATAAGTTGATTTTCTTTGAGCAATAGAGATACTAAAAATTTCGAGTATTAGACACTTGAATTATTAACATGTTTCTTCCAAAGAACATTGGGACAGTTAAAAAGCCGTTAGGCTTTTTCAAAAACAATATTAATGAGAATCAGGAAGTGCTACACACTGAAATACTACACCCACAAACAGGAACAAGAATTGATCAGTGAACATCATAGCATGAAAAAACTGTAAACACAAAAAAAAATCTAGGAATAAACACAAAGAGAGTGCTGTCACAAAGGCGCCAGGAACCAAAAGCGTCTCTGGTGTTTTCAAAGTCGTGTGATGCACGAAAGTAATTATGGGTTTACAACGTAATATGTGTTTACATCCAAGATCAGGGGGGTATTCCAGTAAGCATGTTTAAGCTACCCTGACTTTAACCCTGAACTCTGGCTGAAATCCTCCTGAACTTGCTTACTCTGAGTATGTCAGTTCCAAAAGACCGGATATAAGTTAGCGTAATTATGCTCGACTTGGTAACCCTGGGTTAATGTACATAAAGACATTCTCAATGGATCGCCGATTTCCAAAGTCACCATGGCAACGCGTGGAGAGAAAAAAAAGAGAGCGCTATACTTCGGTGAGACGAGTCGGAGATTTTAATGACGGTGTATGAATATTATACGCCCATCAAAAAAGTAATACGACTGCATCAGTAAAAGAAAGAGTTTCTGCTTGGAGAAAAAGAACGGACAAAGTAAATGCATGAGTTTCTATCTCATTTCTATTTTCATTGAGACGCATGTATGTATATATATATATATATATATAAAACTTATTGAACTTAAATGAATTACTTCAATTTGAAACAAGTAGTTGAGTTAAAAAAAATTTAACCTAATTCATTACGACTACCCAACTCAATATTTTTTTACAACTCAAATTTACATATTTATCTAACTAAATGTCATATTACTCAAATTCAATTATGTTTTTTCATCTTAATTTATTGTACTTCTTTAACTCTCATATGTCTAAGTTTGAGCCTGCAGATATACCGGTACTCATTTTTATAACAATGAAATGATTGAAACAAAATGGCTTCACAACATGAAACATAACATCATTTCCCAATTCTCGGACTATAACGTTACACTATAAATCAGTTGGGGTGCTAAATAAACTCATCCTCTCCCTCCCTCTCACTCATGGTGCAGAAAGAATTAAACATAACTGGACAAATAACTAGACAATATACAGCAAAACAGCTAAACACATTTGGTCAAAAACCCACACTTAAACCCAAATCCGTCCAGACAGGCAAAGGGAATGGTATCCCACAATTCCTTGCGGTGCCGATCTAACAGCAGCACCAAAGTTATACCTACTTAATTGAATTAATTTGAATGAAAGTAAAATAACTGTCTGATAACTCTGTGTTATTTTTAAGATGACTTAACTAAAAAATAAAAAATAAAAAGTATCATCTTAACTGAAGCAAATAATTAAGTTAGATCAAATTAAAAAAAAGTTTATCTTTCCAACATCCAAATGTGGTCTTATCACCCTCTCATGGTAAAAAAGGTTTAATCTACTATTATCATCCACTAAATCATCTTCAAATGGACACGCCATGCTGCTTCACCTCTCTGAAAACAAACTAACCTTCAACTAAACCTGCTCCAGACCAGGTTATGTTCAGAGCACGAGTTGCTATAGCAACCTGACATACCCTGAAACATACCTCCCTTTTTGGAACCGAACGCTGAGATTATCCGCTTCCTTAGCCTCAAATTTACCGTGGTAACTAGCATAACCTGATTTCTGGAATACCCCCCAGGTGAACTTTGTGTTGCAACACAAAACTATCCTGTCGTGTTAGCCTCTTCCCTGATCTCATTCTCTTGTTTACAGCCTAAGTCTGAAGCAGGCATACATCAAGATGACATCACTTGGATACCAGATCTACAACAGCCACAATGCTAAACAGACGACCAGTGGGTGTTCCAAGCCATATAAACACAAACACAAGCTGGGAAAGAACAGCGTTAGCATCAAAGCCCTTCTATCCAATCATATCATCTGACTAAAAATCGTGAGTTTAAAGGCAATGATTTTTTTTAAATTTTTCCAATAATTTACTAATTCATTGAAACCCTGTGCTTACAGAGAGCTGCAGGGCAGTTCTAATCTAGTCACTAGAAGTATGAAGTCAGGTGGGTGAGTGGCACTGCCAGGAAACTCGCTAACTTTATATTGACCACTTCAGGCACTCAAAGATAGGAATAATAAAGACTCTAACTGAAATAATTGCATAAAAACACCTTAAACGTCATCACGGCCATTAATGTGCGCCGATGCTCTCACGGTAAATATTCCCATCGACGTCATCGACACAGTTGCAGAGCAAACCAAAGAAAGAAACGTTTCTTTTTCCCTTTGATAAACAAACTGAGAGCTAACACAAGACTGGCACAGACGAAAGAGACGCACGCGCCAAACAACCAACGGCTGAGCAGCTAACTTTATCAGCTAAGTTGAGAATACGTAACATTTAAACGATCTTTTCCACCATTTCCACCAACAAAGACAACAACGGGCGGCTTTCCGTCCACAACTTACCTTCACATAGAGTCACTATAAGTACAATTCGAGGCTTCTCTGAACATGTTATGGACTTACAAATCCATAGCATGAACAGTTCGCCTACATTGCTGCCATCTTGTTCAAGACGACAGGAAGGGAGAGCTCTCTCTCTGTAACGCCACCATCTCCCACGTTAGAAACATGAAATAAGTCTTGCATATGAGCCCCGAGGAGCATCCTACCCAGCCCGTTGGCTAGCTACACAGTTTAAATTGGCCTCGTTCTTCTTTGGGCGACCTTTCCCATCTCCGATAGGGTTGCCGTTACCCCGGTCTAACGTACGGCAGCTCGGCCCTGCCAGCCTCTATAACATGTCCCTTTTCTCTAGCAACTGGAAGCAAATGTTTGTGAACTGACGGCATTACGCAGGCCAGAGCAATAGATCGAAGATGCTTTCCAAAGAGTGAAGCTTTCAATAGGAAAATTAAGGATGCGTCAGAAAACAAAAAAGTCATTCATTCATTCTTTCTTTCTTTAGGGTTTCTTTTGTGTCTATAAATATTTTACTTAAATATCCATAGTTTTTTTGAGTTGTGTTTGAACTACAGCTCTTTGGATCAGTCCTCTATATAAGCAGCAACATAAACCTCTCAAGGAATTATGTCAGGGTGCACAAGCTGGTTTATTACTCAGACAGCCAAGGAGACCCCCAGCTGACAAAAAAGCTGCTCAGAAAAAATCCTCGATGTCTGAGGCTCATCAGAGCTAGACCGGCAACAATTTAATCCACCAAAAGACATTTGTTAGTTGCCGTCTGTCTCCACCATTAACAGCACACCACCAGGTCTAGTTTGCAGTAATGCAGGTGTGAACACCTCTTGAATAGCCTTATTTGTCCTGAGTAAACACTGGTGAGTCAGAAAAACAAAATAGCCGCACATACGTCAGATACAGAGGGTGTTATACAGTTTTATTTTTGCTGTTTGTTGCTTCTCTTCATCCTAACCTAAATTTACTAACCCCCTTAATCCTGTTCAGGGTCACAGGGCTGCTGGAGCTGACCCAGCTACTGTCAGAAAAAGGCATGGTACACCCTGAACAGTTTGCCAGTTCATCATGGGGCATGTTAAAATAGCAGAAATGTAAAACTTCGATTCATCAAATTGACAAAAAGCTATTTTAATAGGACTCATCCATCTTCATTTTAGCACTATTTCGTTTAAAATGTTTGTAAAAAAAAATGTTGACGGTATGGAATAAATAAAGATGATGCACATCACAACTATTTTCCTACAAAAACGGAACCTCACAGACTTGTTTACACGTGGCTCTGTGTTCGTTTGCTCTGGTCTCACAGGGTGGCTGAGTTTCGCAGAAAACGCGCGTTTTTGGTGACTGCAATTTGTCGCCCTCTACCGGACACGTTTGTTAGTTGCAGTAATGAACTTCACCCAGTCACTCCAGAGGTAATGAGGTTCTAGATTTTTTCTAAATAAAAGATCAAACTGATTTTAGAGTTGCATGACAAACTAGTAAAATTATTAGTTGAAATCTTCACACAATTTACCCAAAAAAACTTTTTATTCATTTTTTTTTAGAACAAACTCAAAGTGTTCATAGCACCTACATTGTTTTATTCAATCAAGAGTAGCCTATTTTATCGCTGCAGTGTATATCTTGAGGTCCTTTTGTGCTTTCTGACAACAGAAACATTAGAAGCACAAAATGTGTAATAATAAGACTACCAAACAATTCGTAACTTCGTTTCATCAACTAAATAATGTAACAAATATTAATTCATTTATAGGCTTTATTTCCGATTCTATCCACGTTGGTTCGTTTAAAAATAAAATAAAATAAAAATATGTGTCGGATGTTTCCTTTCGTTTGAAATGTGGGAAATTCCCACATTTTTTATTATTTACTGTGGGGAATTCAAAAAGTGTTACTCTTTTGGTGCAAATACTCTCCAAATAAATCATTTGATGTTGTTGTTGTTGTTGTTAAAAACGTGGTATAGGTCATTAATGTCCATTAATGTGTTGTGGTACTGTTAAAAGTTAAATTGTTAAATTTTTCCTCTCTTTAAATAAATGTGATTTTTTTTCACATTTTTTTCTATCCTACGGTGGTTTCTAATTTACCTTATTGTGAATATTTTTATCAATTCGTATCTGAATTCATCCCGTATGTTCACACGAGTACCGGATGACAAGTGACTGTCTGGCCGTCCAAGAGGTATTTTATTTTGAAGAGTCGTCTCTACCGGAAGTGTCATTGTTGTTGCTTTGGTCGCGGCGGAACCTTAGCTTTTTCGCCATTTTAAACCCTGGTGAGGGGAGTCGCCGAGGGCCCGTGGGCAACGTGGTTGGGCCCTGTAAAGCTATGCCGTTAACTTAGTGGTTTTGGTAAAAAATAAAAAGAAATAAACTGCTTTGTACTTCGTTGGTATCAAACGTTTATTCAATTGACAGATTTATATTGATTCCCTATCAGCCATGTCGACGGAGGGAGCAGCCGAACAGGTAGCTACACGCAGTTTTGTTCGGTTGCTAAAAAGAAATAAAGTTTGACGGAGTTTATGTTGTGTAATCAAATAAGGTGAACTATAACTCAAGTTTCTTTAATTCATGTGCCACATTTGGCTAGCATTTCTTGAAGAGGCATACTGCTTTGTAACACGAATGTCGTCTGTGCCTGGTCACGCGCCATGTTGACTCAATATTAGCTTTTGTCGCTAAAACAATCTAGTTATTCAACCATTTTAAAGGCCATGTTAGTGCATGGTCACTTTTTCGTGTTGTGAATGTAATTCCCCTCAGTCAGTCCGCGCTACTCACTTTTTTTCTAATTTTTAATTCGTTTGTGCGCTAATTTGTCTTAACGGTCGTAGTTAAGCTAGTAGTTTTAGCCCAAAATGGTGCTGTTCGTAATTGGCTATAATATCAAGGGTCACCAAGCCCTGTTTTCACGTAGCGTTTCTCTTAATGCCTTCGCTTTTTATTTTATTTCTTTTTCTACGTTGATTTTGTAATCGTATGATCTCATTGCGTTCCTACATGAGCTTTCTGTTGTGTAACTGCATTTTTCCACGGCTCTGTCTGTGTTGTCTTGCAGACTGAGTATGTTCCTGAAAAGGTGAAGAAGGCAGAGAAGAAGTTGGAAGAAAACCCATATGACCTTGACGCTTGGAGCATTCTGATTCGAGAAGCACAGGTTTAGTGACACAGAGTTGTATTCCTGGGGTGAAGGCAATTTGGGTTTGGGGGTGGGATTTGTGGGAATATAAATATAAGTAACATAAACACCAATCCTGACTGTAGATTGTCTTCCTCCATATAAACGGAAAAAACAGATTTGTTAAGTGACGTGGACCATAAATGCATTCTCCTCCTTTAGAACCAGCCCATAGATAAAGCAAGGAAGACCTATGAACGACTTGTGTCGCAGTTCCCAAGTTCTGGGAGGTTCTGGAAACTTTTCATTGAAGCTGAGGTTAATACTTTTTTTTCCTTTTCTTTAGCGTGCATGACTGGGATTTATTCTGACATGATCAACAATGTGATTTTCACACAGGCTAAATGTATTTTATATATTAAAATGATGTTTAAAGTCACAACTCTTGAACCAAATCGTTGAGCCTTTTTGGTCAATTTACAGAAATTTTCCTCAAATTGCAACAAAGGTTTTTTTGAAAGAACCTCATAAAGGACGGCCTATTTAATCATTGAGGCTCAAACAAATGGTCAGAAGAATTGTGCCTTTAAACACAAAGGGGAATTCAACTTTAATCCTCTTGTTTGTTTTTTTATAAAGAAAGAAAGCATATCTGCGCCATTTTAAATGGGGTGAAGTGCATTTGTTGCATGTTTGGTCTGCAACAGTATTAAAACAATTTTAATAGTATTGGAGTGCATTATCCTTTTATTCACTTGTTGTGTCAATTTATTGCCTCCTGTGTCGTTTCTTTTGGGTAACTGTAATCAAGACAACTATGGATTGTGCCCCCTTCTGCCCCCCTCCTTATTACAATACACTTTTGCCCCACTGACATAAACAGGCTTTTAAACACTATGTAGTTGAAAAGTCCAAGTAGTTACTTGTTATAACCAGAAATGCATTTTTGACAAACTCAGCTACTTGCTTTGATCCACAGATGTATACAAAAAAATAGCATTTAAGCTAGCCAATTGTTGAAAACCTTTTTTTATCATCTAAAGTTCATTAGCCATAAAACAATCCCTTTTTTTTTTGTTATACTTTTATTCGGACACATTTATAGCTTGACGTTGTGCCCCATTACCGATTCTCCAGACGTTCCTGTAGGTCCTGTAGGTTAGCAAGCAGTCAGGGGTGTCCGGCTCCAGTCCTGCAGGGTGGCTGTCATCCAAACTGCTGACCCCCACCCCACACACGCACACCTCACCCACATCAGGTGTGTTGAGCCAGGCGAGCAGAGCAGGAAAGGCAGGGAGGGTGGTTTCAAAAGCAGCTGGACAGCGGCCCTCTGGGCATGGAGTTGGAAAGCTTCCCTGATGACACCTTCCTACATTAGAACACCAAAACACAAATAGTGTCTGCTTATTACCACACTGACAAGCCTGCAGTGAGTAGAAATGACAGAAGCACTGTATTAAAAAAAAACGGGATTGTTTTGTTTTTGTTCTTCAGAAAGTAGTGCTCATTTTAAAATAACCTAAATATTAATTTATGACACTGAGCCACTACCCATAAATAGATTTGTTTTAAATGAGAGATAACTTGCAGGTTTTAAACAAACATGCCTTTCGACATATTTAGATATAGAAATTAAAACTTACCACCCACTTTTAGTCTCAAATATTCTATTCCCCTTAAAATAGCTAAGATGTGTTTTTAAACCCATTGAGTATTTTCATAATTTAACACTTAAATCCTCACACACAGCATATTTAAATCCCAGTATTTTTAAGATGTAAAGATAAAAGACATTCATTTTGCACTACTTTATATTATAGACCACTCTGGTAAGTATGACACATATAAGCTGTCCCCCCCCCCTCTTTCTCTAAATGTGTCTTCCAATATTTGGTATTTTCCAAACCTTAGGCCCCCATTCCCCGTCTCTAAATAGGTAGATTCACAACAAACCCTTGATTGTTCCTGTTGAGGTGTGTTTCTAAAG
The DNA here is from genome assembly GCF_053564925.1 of Oryzias latipes. Classification (NCBI taxonomy): domain Eukaryota; kingdom Metazoa; phylum Chordata; class Actinopteri; order Beloniformes; family Adrianichthyidae; genus Oryzias; species Oryzias latipes. The sequence goes on from NC_136239.1 coordinate 26,876,425, forward strand.
CTTTCCATGTGGTCTCAGCTTGTGTCTTCACTAAACTGAAGCTCACAGAAGACCTTCAGCTCACATGTGAGCTTCACAGCAGTTTAAACACCAGGAATTTTGCCAGACTCCACCTCAAACACCCACATGGCTTTAAAAGAAGTGCTTGACGTGCTGCAGATGTCTTAAAAGAGAAATCCAGCTACTAAGAAATGTGCGGTGCTTCTCAGCTTGTGCACAGAGGCTTAAAGAAAAGCAGCAGCTTGGTTTCCACGGCGCTGCTTGTCTAACCAACAGCTTGCTGGAGAGTTTAGGAGCTGAAGTGAGGTCACTGCATGAGTTCTTTCATGAACAGACTTGACTTTCAGACTTGAAAATATGACTTTTTTTAATAAAACATAATGACTTAAGGAAATTAAATCTCAATATTGATGAAAAATTAAAGCTAACATTTATAAAATGTGTTTATGTAAAACAAACTTTGCAGAGTTGTGTATTTTTAGGATCAACTAGATTCTCTTTATTTATACAAGTAGGAAACTTGACACCATCTCTGAGATCTTAAAGCTTCTTTCAGTGATTCTTGTACGTAAAATTATTGAAGTATCGTCATGCGTCTAAGGCATCAGGTTCCACATGGGGTCTGATTAACCTCAACTGTAAAAACTCAAGATATTCTGATGTTAGATGTACTAGAAATGCTGTTTCTCTAAAGTACATTTGTATATTAAAAAGAAATATTACAACATGTCCGTGGCTTGATTGTTCATGCCTTCATTTTCTTCATAAACAATCTCTTTTTTAAAGATTTTTTTAAACCTATTGTTGGTGTTGAAGACTTTTTAGGTTAGTATTTAAAAACTGTTGGGATCATGTTTCATCAGATCCAAAGAACCGATTGAAATCTTTGCACTTGAAACCATTCAGTATATGACCACGTGCTTTTATTTTCCTCACTTTTCTGAACTGCACACACACATTTCCCACAAATGACTGACTCTGGAGTGCTAATATCAGCAATAAGTTGCCCTCTGGGCCTTTAAAATATGGTTTCTCTGTTTATTTTATATTTCTCAATAATAATGAGAATGGATGTTTTACTTTTGCATTTTGTGGCGCAGCTACCAAAATAAAACCCCTTCTTAAAAAGTTATTTGTCATTTTTTGTGTGAATCTCACTTTGTTGATCTTCAGACTTTAGTGTGAACGTGACTGAACTTGCATGAATGCATGTTTTCCTTTATGACGAATGTCATTCCAGCTGAAGGAGCCCCTTAAATTAACCCTGGATTACACTCTTATTTGCAGATCAAGGCTAAAAACTATGACAAAGTAGAAAAGGTGAGTGTTATTCCTGCTCCTATAACTACACTCATTTGAAAATTGTGTTGGATTTTAGTTATTGTGAAATTCAGACTCGATTCCTTCATTTACTATCTGCATTTTTTCCCCATGTGACACATTTCTTTTCTGTATAAATGAGAATGTTTCCTCCTCAGTTCAATATTTGCTCTGTTTTAGTTACTGCATTCTTAGCTCATTGAATAAAGTGCAGATTTATCTCAAAATGTGTATTTATTTCAGGTCTTTTCTGAAAGGGAATGTTCAATATTTGTCCTCCGAGCTTTAATCATGAATTTGGAACTGGAAGCTTGCTAAAGGCGACGCTGAAAAAGCAGAAGAAAGCCGGGTGTGCAGCTGCAGCGCTGACCTGCAGCCGTCGTAATAAAAAGAGGGCTGTAGAATCGGCTCTTCTTAGTAACCTGTTACTCTTGTGCCTGCAGTTGTTTCAGAGATGCCTCATGAAAGTTTTGCACATCGACCTGTGGAAATGCTACCTCGCATATGTTCGAGAGACCAAAGGAAAGCTTCCCAGTTACAAGTAAGACGGCCCAATGCACGGCGAAAGGAGTCGATTGCGTTTCCACGAACTCAACTTTTGATGCACGTTCACTTTCCTCTCATCAGAGAGAAGATGGCCCAAGCGTACGACTTTGCCCTTGATAAGATTGGCATGGAGATAATGTCTTATCAGGCATGTAGATCTCAGCATTTCTCATGGTTGTGAACTAATCAAACAGACTCCATTTCATAGATTCTCCTTTTCCCTCAGATTTGGGTCGACTACATCAACTTTCTGAAAGGAGTGTAAGTATTCTGAAAGCGTTTTGTGGCGGCAGGCTTGACTGAAGCACTGATGTTTGTGTTTTGTGCGTCGATCAGGGAGGCTGTGGGCTCGTATGCGGAGAACCAGCGGATCACTGCAGTCCGGAGGGTGTACCAGAGAGGCTGCGTGAACCCCATGATCAACATCGAACAGCTGTGGAGAGATTATAGCAAATATGAGGAGGCGAGTGAGCTCACCCAAGCATTTGAGGTTTATTTAAACTGATCCCCTGGGGTGATGAAGTGCAGCGAGGGTGGTTTAGAAAAAAAAAAAGGCTTGGTTGTCTCCTGCCTTGTGACCCTAATGAGGAAGATGGAGGTATAGATGTAGGGAGGATGCATACAATGTCCTTGCAGAAGATTTGACTTCAATCCAATAGAGATGTGGAAGGAAAAGTGGGAAGCTCAAATCCATCAGTCCCAGATTTCACGTTTTTCCAGGAGGAAGGAGCTGAAATTTCTTAGAGAGAGTCTGATGCATGTTAGATTATTTTTATTTTGGGGGAAAAATGCTGCTTCTTTTTGTTTGGCTTCCCTTTATTCACTGTAAAAAAAAAAAAAACTGCTTTAGTCAGACAAAGCTGTGTGCAGCAGAGAATGATGGGCTCTCTTTTTCACAAACAGGGAATCAATGTTCACTTGGCAAAAAAAATGATCGATGACCGGAGTCGAGACTACATGAATGCCAGGAGGGTGGCCAAGGTGAGACTTTCACCTAAAGTCTACAACGCTTGGAAATTAATGATGAAGTATTTGCATTTATTGTAAAATAAATACAATTTGGGGTGTTACAGGAGTACGAGACCGTTATGAAGGGACTAGACAGAAATGCCCCCTCAGTCCCCCCCCAGAACTCCCCCCAAGAGGCAGTGCAGGTGGACATGTGGAAGAAGTACATCCAGTGGGAGAAGAGCAACCCGCTGCGCACAGAAGACCAGACGCTCATCACAAAGAGGGGTAAAAGGAGCTTTGGAAATGTTCTGCTCAGCTTCATTTTAGGAGTTGCCATGTACAGTTGCCGCCACTAGAGGGCGGGCTTTTACCTTCTTCAGCTCATGTGAAATCAGATGTTTTGACTCTCTGGTATGAAGTCAGCTGATGAGTTCTGTGCTGCAGTGATGTTTGCCTACGAGCAGTGCCTGCTGGTGCTGGGCCACCATCCTGACATCTGGTACGAGGCTGCACAGTACCTGGAGCAGTCCAGCAAACTGCTGGCAGAGAAGGGGGTAAGAGATGATACGTTACTCGCTGAATCTTATATTTTACACGTATGTCACCAAGTTCCATCACCTTTATCCTTGTTCCTGTTATTGTTATTTCTCCACAGGACATGAATAACTCTAAATTGTTCAGTGACGAGGCGGCTAACATCTATGAGCGTGCCATCGGGACTCTCCTGAAGAAGAACATGCTCCTTTACTTCGCATTTGCCGACTACGAAGAGGTGGGTGTTCAGCTCTGTGCTCGGCACTAAGTTACCAAACTAATGTTTCACAAAGTGTCTCTCTTTGCTCTTTTGGTTTGCCACCCTCAGAGTCGCATGAAGTTTGAGAAAGTCCACAGCATTTATAACAAACTGCTGGCCATCGAGGACATCGACCCCACCCTGGTCTACACCCAATATATGAAGTTTGCCAGGAGGGCGGAGGGCATCAAATCGGGTCGTACCATCTTTAAAAAGGCACGGGAGGATCCCCGCACACGTCACCACGTGTACGTGTCTGCGGCGCTGATGGAGTATTACTGCAGCAAAGTAAGGCTGTGCTGACGGGAGTGGATCCCAAACTTCCATACGACGCTGGGAAGCTTTTCTCGTTCACACCTCTTTTCTTTTTCTCTCCTCAGGATAAATCAGTGGCCTTTAAGATTTTTGAACTCGGTTTGAAGAAGTATGGAGACATTCCAGAGTACATACTCGCATACATTGATTACCTCTCACACCTTAATGGTAGGCAACTGCGGTTTTATGACAAAATAGTGATTTACTGGCGTTAGTCTGACCTTCTTTGTCATTTCTAACCAGAGGATAACAACACCAGAGTTCTGTTTGAGCGTGTCCTCACCTCAGGAAGCTTATCAGCTGAAAAGTCAGGGTAAAGTCACTTGTCTGTCCTGTTTACTCACACAAACTCGTCTTGGTGGAGCTTCATAACACTGATATTTCGTGTTTTTTAGTGAGATCTGGGCTCGCTTCTTGGCCTTCGAGAGCAACATCGGTGACCTGGCCAGTATCCTAAAGGTTGAGCGCAGGCGTTTCACTGCCTTCAAAGAGGAATACGAGGGCAAAGAGACAGCTCTGCTAGTGGACAGATATAAATTCATGGACCTGTATCCCTGCTCTGCCAGCGAGCTCAAAGCGCTTGGATACAAGGTGATCCACGATCTACACGGTGGAAGTTTCCTAAAGCGTTTCTGAGCTCATAGTCTGCTGTCCCATTGCAGGACGTGTCCCGTGCCAAACTGGCATCAATGCTCCCAGAGACCGTGGTAGCACCATCAGTGCCTGTGCTAAAAGATGAAGTTGACCGTAAACCAGAGTACCCCAAACCAGACACCAATCAGATGATCCCTTACCAGCCACGTCACCTGGCCCGTATGTGGCTCCTCTTCAACTAACTGTTCAGATGTTGTCCTAAAGTCCCACTCCAGTCATCTTTTGATCTTTTACAAACCTGTCCCCAGTGGTCTTTTAATTATGATTATGCTGCTTTTAGCCCGATTAAATTGGGGGGGGGGGGGACTTTTGTTTTCTAGGACATAGTTTCTGCAGAGCTCTGTTTGAATAAAGAACCCCTCAGAAATACAGTTTTAATCCTAAATAATATTATGTAAATTCTCCATCATGAGAAAAATGCTACAAGAACTTAGTAAAAAAAAACAAAAAAAAACAGAGTTTCGTTGGAGCAGCTCTGTTAGTTTGTGAAGGTTGATCTGCTTCCGCTGTTGTCCATAGACTGACAGAATGAAACAGCTTCTTCCTCTTCTCCTGCAGCTCCAGGCTTACACCCTGTTCCTGGTGGAGTTTTCCCCGTCCCCCCAGCTGCTGTGGTCCTCATGAAGTTGATTCCTCCACCTACCTGTTTCACTGTGAGTCACACGATCAAGCTCCAATCATTTTTAGCACTGAAACATTAATATAAGCCGCAGTTTTTGTATCTCTTGCTTCACTTAAGGGTCCTTTTGTTCAAGTGGATGAGCTCATGGAAACGTTCAGGAGATGCACACTTCCTGAGAGTAAGTATGGTCACCCCAAGGCTATGAAATGATGAGTATACACGGATCTGACTGAGACCGCACCTCTGCCCTCTGAAGCTGTGGATGCTGCTGTAGAGCTGATCACTGGCAGACATCCCGATGCAGGAGGCGAAGGCAACGGATCCATGGAGAACCACACCATTACCAAGTCACTCAAGAGGCCAAACGCAGACTCGGACGAAGAGGACGACAAAGGCGCCGTGGCTCCGCCCATACACGACATCTACCGCGCCCGCCAACAGAAGAGGATTCGATAAAGGAAGCTCAGTGGAGGTCTTTTTCAAGAATGTAATCTTAACAGGTGTTCATTGGAAAACTTTTACTTGTCCAGGTGGCAGATGATGTTCAGCAAACACACTCAAATGTGCACTCATTCACTTACTCTGTTTTGGGGGGGGGGGGGGGGGGGGGGGCTTTTTTTTTTTTTCTTTGTGTCAGAAGTTATTATTTGTAATGACTGACCATTATACTGTACAAAACTTTTAAATTCATATGTGGATTTTGGCTTTTGAGGTTGGCAAACTGGAAATAAGCTTTTTTAGATAAGTGGAAGAAACACAGTTCCTTTCAATAAAGGTGGAAAAAAATTTCAAGCACATGTCCTGTTTGTCTCTTTACACAGTTTTCCCAGCACTTCTGGTTTGGCAGCTTTTCAAATCACCAGCAGGGGGCGATCTATACACAGCAAACCAACTTTTTTTCTGGGAAATACAAGAAGTCTAATTTTAATATAGCAGAACAGGATTTTTTAAAAAGCATTTACAAGAAACATTTTGATTCCAGCCTTTTTAACATAACCTAAACACAAACACTGCATGAAAACAAAAGCAGCAATTAGAATGAACGGAGAAGCATTTCAAACATTTATTTAGCTCTTAAAATACATCAAATGGCATAGCATTTCACTGTTGTGACACTGTTCAAAATAAGCTTTTTCCTCTGAAAATAAAGATGAAGTTAAGGATTTAAACACCCATAACACTACTTGGCATTCCAGATGCCATTTGTCTTCATAACAAACGTCACATTTCTGTGGTACAATTAGCCAGTCCATGCATCAAGCTTTGAGACGTTCATCACAAAAGACTAAATCCCAACAAGCAATTAGCAGTTTTCAGCCTGAAGCAGATTTTAGAGCAACTGCTTAGATGATGAAACACCGCTGATCAGAAAATGACCAGCTGGATTGAACTGGTTTAAGACGTAAACTCCTCCCACTGAAAAAACACACAAATCGTTTGGATTTTGCAAAAACTGAGTGCTATTCCTAAATCAACTTTCCTAAAGTCAGACCTCATTTAAATGCACAGAGGAAGCCGCTAAAACGCAGCAAAGCTTTTTCAACCTAACTTTCACTCACATTGGATTTTTTTTTTGTACTTCCTTACAATCATTAGAAAAGGACAAGAGATCTTCACATTTTCACTCCAGAGGCTTTCCCACACGCAGCCCTGCTGTGCATCGATATTTACTTCACAAACACCGTCTATGGTTTCTCGGCTACTGTACAAGCTGACAAATTCAGTTCAGTTAAAAATAATAATAAAAAATTTCACATATTAACCTGATTTGACATTTTATGATGGTGTCCTGCACCAAAAAGTAAAAAACATTCCAATTCTTCTTAATCTGAGCACGATATTCACATTCTTTTTAACAACTTCATTCCCTTATTTGACATTTTATTACATTTATTGAGACGTTTTATATCTATAAATAAATATATATCAGCAAAGCATCATGTTTATACTAGATAATTTATTACCAAAGTACTGAATAAAAACCTGAGGGTGAGCTTTGTAAAACTGCCCCAGTAACCGGGTCTTGTCTTTACTGGAAAGTGTAGGCTTCTCGTAGATCACCTGCATCAAAGACAGGAGCTCCTCTTTAGTGGTTTTCCCTGCATTGTCAGAGAACGTCTTTGCACTTACTCTTGTGCAGTATGATAATCCTGCAACAAAAACAGAAAGATGATACGACTGCTCATACAAACAGTAGAACAAACTGTGCAAAGGTGACGGCTGAAGCTGCACACCTGTTATTGTGTCTGGATCTTTCCCATTCATGATATTTATTATTCGCTCATTCACTGCCTTCTGCAGGGTTATGGGAGTCTGGTGGGTTAAAAGGAAAACAACAAAGGTCAGACAGAATGAACCTTTTTAATCACCTAATGTAGCCATGATATCAGCACGTTCCGGATCCCTCACTTTAAACAGATCCCTGTGGTTGTCCATCATGAACAGGACCATCAAGCCCGCCTTTCCTCTAGAGAACTTTCTGCTGTAGACGATGGCGCTTGAGAAAGACCTCTTCACCGCCATTCTGTTCTCGGCCTAAATGAAGCGTCCAAGGTTAAAAAATTATTAAACACAAATGTGTCCACCCGCACGGTAAACGCACAACAACCGACCTCCTTGTAGATTTTCACCTCCTGGGGTTTGGCTGCAGTGGCCATGAATTTCAGAAGCCTCCAGAGCTCCTCTCTGCTCCGAGCATCCTGCAGCTTTATGCTCAGCTGCAGGGCCTCCAGAGCTCGCTCAAATTTCCCATTCACTGAAAAAAAGTTGGATAAATTGTGAACGTTTTCAGAAAAATTCCGATTGAACAGAAAGGCCTCAAAGGAAACGGTTTAAATAAGCTCAGAATCTGACTTGATTGCAGCTAAAAGATTTGAGTTGATTCTTTCTCTCTTACCGAGAAGTTCCGAGATGCCAGAGTGGATATCAAAAATGTGGTTGCTGAGCAGAGGAGGCTGTTGAAGTCGACTGTAATACCGAGACAAGACCTGGTAAAGCAGCCTCTTGCAGCAATGCAGGTCGCCTGCAGAAGCAGCCAACCCTCGGCTGACCTCCACCACCAGCTTTCCAGGCAAAAACTCCAGGCAGTCCACTGCGCTCAGCATCCACTCATCAGAACTGAAGCAGAAGAAAGAAGGAGGGGTTGAATTAACACGTAGAATCCTGTGATTACCTCTATTTTGATTTTAAAGTAATACAGATTTAAGAAACGCTTTTTCATAAATGTCCAGATGGCAGAACTGTGGATACTGCGCTTTGGAAAACTCTCTTAGTCTTCTCAACTTTGACTGATCATGAATTTATAATGAAGAATAAATAATTCCCAAAAGAAAAAATAAACTACTTATTTTAGTAAATATTGTACTGAATAACCTGGTTTTGCCATGATTTTACCATTTTCAATTTTTGGGACAGCTGTATGTGAAAATACAATTTATCTCAGAACGGCGGATTAAAAGTCGTATCTATTTAGAATTAATATAAGTAATTTTCTTCAAAGATTTAGGGGTGGCACAAATAAACCTCAAAATATCCCAATTTATGAAATATCTAGTCCAATGAAAATTGTGCATTTAGTGTTCCAATATGTTCTTGTGGCATCTTTCTCATACTAGAGGACCCATAAAAAGAAAACTAAGATCAAATTTCTGAATAGGTATTTATTTAAACTTGTGAATCAGGAGCAACATACTACTACAACATGCTCTGCTCTATTCTGATGCATCCACTGATAGATCCACGAATGTCTTTATTTTTCTCGACTGAGTTGGCCTTCTAGATCAAAAATGTACAGCTGGATAGCTCCAATATTAATCACCATTTTTGTTGCCTTGGTAATATTAGGTTGGGGTTGTGAGGCGCTGTAAGAAAGTGGGAGAGCATGTAAACAGAGGGATGATGGAATGTAATAGGGACAGGCTTATTTGACGCCAACCGTGCTGCCTACAATTCACAGCTGAAATTCGAATAAACTCCTGCCGCTCTGCAGAAACTACGTCCTAGAAAACGACAGGTTTTTTTTTATTTTGGCTAAAAACAGAATAATTATCATCAAAAGACCACTGGGAGCGCTTTTACAATAGATCAGAAGATGATCGGAGTGCGACTTTCGTTATGATGGTAAATTGCTGTTGGATATGAAATATGCGTAGAAGGCAATTACAAATGGGAAAACTTCCTAAAAATCATAAACGAAATTTAGAAGACTTACTGCGCTTCACTGAAGGCCTTCAGGACCTCTCTGTCCAAGTAGCTTGAAGCGTACAGTAGATCCGGCTCACCGTCCTCGCTGCTCAGATGCAGCTTTGAAACATCCTGGCCTTCGAGCAAATCCTCCAGTAGAGGGAGCTCTATCAGTTGCAGCAATCTGGTGATGGCCTGCTGGTGCCAGAGTTCATGCAGACCTGGAAAATCCAAGCAAACCCCACAAGAATTAGCCGATTATATAAACGAGGTCCACGGCTGACACCGGACTGCAGCTTACGCTCTTCTGAGAGGCCGAGGTTGATCATCCGAGGGGTGAGGGGGGAGCTGAGGCTAAGGGTTCCTAGCCTGTCCTCTGTTGATTTCAGTTCCTTCACAGGGAAGTGAGGAGTATAGCTCCGTACTTCTTGACTAACAGAGAAAACAAAGAAAAGAAAAAAAGCATGAAAAAAATGACACTTTTGTTTTGGGAACATAACTTAATTAAATGTGTTTTACGCCGAAACAAAGAACAAATTGACAACTGAATAGGCGTAACCAACATTAAATGAATATGACTGTTTAAAAAAGTAAAACAGAATCAATTACTTATTGGTTTGATCCAACCTAATTCTGCACAATATGAAAGATGCATAGAAGACTATCTTGAAGCCTCTTTGTTCATGATCCAGATTTTGGAGGGACTTTTCTTAACCCTACTTTAAAAAAACCTTTAAATCCTAAAATGTCAAGGTTTCAGTTTTGGACCTCCTCATTCTCTTGACTGGTGTTTCTTAAATGAGGTCCTCCGGGCCCACCATCCCTCATGCGTCAGCCTCACCCTGCTTAAAAACACAGTCAATTCCTCTTATCATCACGCTGTGCAGAGTCTGGATGATGACAGTCATTAAGCCCGGCGTTGCAGGATGGAAGGCCCCGAGGACGCAGTTTAGGAAACACAGCTCCTGACATTTTACTGCAGCCAGCAGACTGTCTCCTTTTTTGTTTTTCTGTCTGAAATAACGACTCGTCTATGGATCATCGGAGCTACCCTCACTGCTGATAGTAAAATTCTAAAAGCAACCTCAGATTTTCGACCATAATGTGTTCATTACGCTAAGCTATAGGGCTTATGTTCACTAATGAGAATCAGCTTGTTTGCCCCGTCTTCTCGCCATTAACACTCCAGTAAACTTTTAGTTTGGATCTGAAAGTTGGGATTATTTCTTTAAGTTTCATAATGATGCAAGTTTGATCTCACATTTGCAGTTGTGAGCCTCAGCCTTCTTTCAAGTTTGCAAACAAGCAAGAGCCTTTCCCTAAATAACCAATGAAGCATGATATTGGAGCGTGGGAGACTCTGAAGCACCTGGAGAAAACCTATGCTTGCAAAACAGAACGGTCCTTGCTGGGATTCAAACCAGGGCTGTCTCACTGTGAGATGATTGTGCTAACCACTGCACCACCGTGCAGCTTGGTCGACTCCATCCTTTTGATGTCGAAGCGCCGGGAGCATTGACTTAACACTGATGGGAGTCCTTTCAGGGCACTTTCAGGATTTTTAATATCTTCTAGTCTTCTTTACAAATAGTCCCACTGGGACCTTGGAAAACTGCTTACGCACTAGAAAACATAGATGAACAATATGTTGATATTTATTTTCTGAGAGAAAAGAAGAGAACACGAACCTTTGGTTGGTTTGAGCATTTTTTTTCTGCCAGATTGAAACCAACCACAAAAAAGTTCCAACGTTGTTATTCTGTCCTATTAGTTCAACATTTGTTTCTAAATGTGAATTTCATGTGTTTTTTTGGAAATCCAGTTGTTTGTCATATTTATGGATTTTTTATTTTTGCATTTTATTTTCACGTCAATGGGCTACATCTTATTTTACACAATATTTTCCTTTTGTCGTTCTTTTGGATGTATTTTTGGGTCATTTTGACCCGATCTTTTCTTATTTTTAGCATTTGTAATAAATGGGTACACTTTCAAGTAGCTTCTATTTCTTTTACAAGCCACTCTTTTACTTGATTTATCTCCAGACTGTACCTTTCCTCTGTATAGCTGCTCTGGTCCATGGGCGACGGGTCATAGCTGGTCTCTATAGTAGCGTTGCAGTTGGTGTTGGTCAGTGTCGGTGGAGAGGTGGTGGCTGCACCCAAGAATCGATACAAACTGTGACTGCTGTCCTCGAACACGGCTTTTTTCTTATCCTTCTTGAAGACTTTGACCCCCACTGGCTCGAAAACCTTTGAGTCCATGAGGGCTTGACAAAGACGCACGGCCTTGAAGCGGGGAACCGTCTCGTCACCGAAGAAACGGTTGGAACTGATGTGGGCCAACACCACATTCACAGCCTCTGAGCCCAGAAAGCAGTCCTGGTAGGACTTCAGGTTGTGGCGCCGCTGCTTCACCTCCACCTGGGTGTGCAGGTTGGAAATGATGCTGGTCCAAATAAAGGTGGCTCGGAATGGTTTTCCTGCCATGTTTTGTTCTGATGTGAGGAAAGAGGAGACGATCAGAGATTGACGGGTGAACTGAGTATTATTTTCAGACACCTGAGGTAAACAGACAACATCAAGTAGACCTGAGCGGGACTGTCCTCTCTCAGACAATCGCTGCTTTCTGTGGCATGTCATAAGACCACAGTTTGAGTTAAAGTGTGCAAAATACATTAAGAAACAAACACAAGTCTTCTTTTGAGGCTTTGCTGTGTAGCGTCAGTCTATGGAAATAATGAAATGCACAAGTCAGACGGAAGATTTGAAAGAATATGCAGCTGATTCCCTGACTATCAGAGCGGCCTTTCTCCACTCAGAAGTTCAGGAAATGGAAACAATAGCGACATTGTACTCTTCTCTCTTAAGAGCCGCTGTTTCATCCCTCTTGCTGCTTTGCTGCGACACAAATCAACAGAGGATGCTCATCGTCTACATTACATCATTTGCTTCTTCATCTCCTTCTGTTCTCCTTGTATTCATAAGTGTTTTACCACAAGCCATGGGAGCAACACGAAACCGTCCTCAGTGAGATGTTATTCCACTTTCATCGCACAGCAGGAAGCCTTTAACGCTTGTAGAGCAAATGTTAGAAGAGGATCTGAGAGTCAGAGCCATCAATCTAGTTCTGACTTCAGCAGCCAGACTCCGTGTTTATAAAAAACACTCCATGACCCACTGGTTGAAGAGAAAAGCACCTGGGGAAAGGCACTCGGAGGTTCTCCTGTTCGCTTCAAAGACTCCGATACACATTGTGTTTTGGCCGTTTACATGTTCTACAGGATGGAGGACAATTATGAAGAAAAGAAAGCTTCAAATTGCATTTGCATGAAAAGATGCCGCTGGAACAAGCTTGTATTTGTTATGTAGCAAAAACAACGGGTGGGTATCGAGCTCGCTGCTCCGCTCCATTCTGATGCATCACTTGAAGACAAATAGATCCCCGAACGTCTTTGTTTTCCTCGCCCAAGCTGGGATCTAGCTCAAAACTTTATGGCTAGATTGCTCTGATGTTGTTCGCCATTTTTGTTGCACTAATAATGTTAGGTTGAGGGCTAACCCACCCAAGTGTCGATTGTTGACAGAATTATCTAAATAAAAATGTTGGATTTATCCATTTGGAAAAACGCCTCGGGGGTCTCCAAATCCAGATCCTATCATGATCCATTAATGCCGGTTAAAAGGAGAAGGACAAAACGAGGAAGGTCAGGTAGAGGTCAGGAGGAAAAAGTGAAGATAATCCTGGGAATTGGGCTTTGCTCTGTCACCTCTTGTTTACCGTCACCCTCAGCACTTTTCGGAGGATCGAACACAGAAGAAAAGAAAACCGAGAGAGTTTGTTTGCACACAACAGGTGCGGTAAATAACCGCAAAGGGAGCAGCACCTCCAACCCACGGGAGTCTTTGGCCCTCACACCCAGATCTGTGCTGTTCCTGTCATTTCCACGCGGAAGCAGCAGCCGCGCCGCGAGCGCAAAGCGCTGCGTTTATGGAGCTGAGGCGCAGCGGGACGCATCAGTCAGTCAGTCGGTCGGACCTTTAACAGCAGCTTGTTAATTGTCCAGAGCAGATTCATTTATCAAGTTAAGAGGGGAAAAAAACAGAAGAACGAGGTTCTGAAAGCAAAGCAGGAGCCTCTGGGGGCCCGCATCTCTGAATGAAAGCAGCATCCACTGTGTTTTTACACAAACAGACAGACAGACAGACAGAGGAGCACCTGAGTGTCTTTTCTGGGAAGTCCATTTTTCTTATATTTGTTTGTCTCCCAGTGAACAATTAAAACTGTGATGATAAATAACAGTACAAAGTATAATCCATCAGAAGGACACGTGATAAGCTATAAAAATACAATTAAAACGTTCGTAAAACAAACAGGGGCGACGTTAAAAAAGTTTTAGTTTTAAAGTTTAATTATTTCGGTTTTTACAGTTCACGTACACTTGTTGAATTACTAAATACTTCAAAGGCTTTACCATTTTAAAGGGACATTTTTACGGTAAAATACTGTCTAAAATGCCATTTTATTTTAGCCAAAGTAATGTCTTTTGTCTGTTTTTGTTTTTTCCGGTTAATATGGAGGTTTTACCTTGTGTTTTGGGTTATGGAAACCTCCTCCAGCAGCCGTACGGACAGCGCTCCTCATGTCCTCCTCCTGTAGCTCCAAAGCGTCTGAGGCGTCCAACTCCTGCCACCTCCAAAACTGGCCACGCCCCCCTGCTGCGGGCTTCACGCCCCTGCCCTCCGCGATGATGAGACGCTCAACTTGTTTTCTTGGCGCATGCGCTCTGAGCTGAAACTGAGCAAATGCCAAGATTCTGCAGCAGATTACGGATAAAGCCTGACTGAAACTACAGCTTTTTCAGTTCTTATGAATTCAGGATAAATCCAAATAAAGCTGGGTAAAACTGTTACATATTTCAAAGCCTAATATCATGATTGAATTCTGCTACAACTGAAAAAAACGTAAAATAATAATAAATAAAAATAAAAAACCGTCGTCACATTTCTTTAATTTTCGCAAACAAGTCACAAAGAGGAAAAAAAAGGTATTTTTCATTCAAAATAATTAGATTATTTTAAAATCCAACACCAAAAAAAAAAAAAAAAACACTAAAAACTTGAGATATGACAGTTTCACAGCCTGTAACTTCAGAAACTATTATACAATCTAGATTTCAGGTTTGAAGATTGTGCTAAGAAAAACAAAGCCCCAAGTCTCTGAAAGAGTATCCCATCATTTATAAGTTGATACTTACAGTTCCTAAAACCTATTAGGGAAGACAAAATGAGTAAAGGCAATGATAAAAATCATGACAAGGAGGGTTTATTAAACTTTATAATCCATAGAAATATTTTAGTTGCTTCTTACCAAGGAAAATATGAAAAGGCACAAGTGTATAAGGGATGTAGAAAAGGAGTTTAAAAGAAAATAGACAGGAACAATTGAGACACAGAGTCAGGAAAAGAATCCAAAGTCTTAATCAGTTTGCCACAGATCCACATATATTGCAGATTTGGTTGAAATAAATGTTTAGTGAGATTTCTTCTTACACCTGCACATGTTTGCACCCAAATGACTGCAACTGATCATCAAAAATGATTGGTTTTCCTCTTGAGTCAACTTGTGTTGCACTTGTTTCCTATTAAGTTTTGGATTCTTGATTAAATGTCTGCAGACAAAGGAGGTAAGCTGCTCCAAATAGTGTTAATTAATGTTTTTATTTTGGTATATTTTATTGTGATAACCTATTAAATTAGATGTTATGATGACTGTGTGAAAAAAATTTTACATTATAAATAAGATGTCCTCTGTACCTGATCACATCATGAGATGCTTTTTCTCCTCCTTTAGCTCCATGACATGCACATTTTTCATGCTTTTACATAAGATTTAAATCTAATAATGTGCCTCCCTGAAAACCTTTTGATAACACAGAAACATGAAACAAACATGACTAATCTAATAAAAACAACAAAGGAGCAGAAAAATCCTGCACCCTCATTTCCACTCACAGTAACCTACGTCACAGGACTGGTTTCAAACATGCGGCTGCGGGCGCCTCAGCCTTTAAGAGGTCTGCCACCGCTTTTGATGTCATCTACATGGACATCTTTTTAATGTCCCATAAGCAAACAGACACACACATATAGCAAACATAGATTTGATGAACCGAGCCTCTGATCTGATTGTCCAACACAGGTACTGTCAAAGGGGACGTTAGAGATGTGGAGTAAACCGCTTCAATTGCTGACCTGACATATTCAGTGTGACCATTGGGTCATTTTATTGGGGGAAACCTGTGTATGAAAAATTCCCAAGAGAGAAATCAACTAGGCCACAGCGACTTAGGAGGTAAGCCCTAAATCACAAAATCTGTGGAATAAACTGTTGAAGAATGTGGCACATTTCACCAATTCATGCTAAGAATGACTGTAGTGGTTTCATTATTACGATTTCCCTTTAAGTTGCTCAAAGAAAACCTCTTCTTTAAATACAAATGCAAATTTGTAGTACTCACAAAAATCTTGTGCTTTATTCGAACTTTATTGTTTTGGTAATACTTAACATGTTCATTAGGATTAACTGAGCCCTTATGACGTATTGCTCGATTTGCTTTGAAACTCAGTGCATCGATTCCCGACAACAAAAAGAGAAACATTCGAGCTCCAGCTGACGGGAGAACAGGTTTTCTGTCTGACGTGTTGGTATTTTGGAGAGTCGTCTAAGGGCCTCCGCGGCTCCGGAGTCAAACTTGTTTTACTGCAAACACAGAACATAAAGCAGGAAGCCATGACTGCTGTGTTGGTAAGGACGATGACAAATATCCTCAACAATTTACTGCACCAGATAACATTCAAACTCACCAAAGCAGTTTGTCCTGTTAGAGAACAAGAGAGGAAGAATTCTTTTTTTTTTTTTAAAGGAGATTGTTTGGGGGCTTTTTCTGAGCCACGCCTATGTAAGTAAAATCTATGACCTATACTACAGTTAATCACTGCAGCAGAAAAGATCACTAAGTGTATGGACATTTAGAAATTGAAAACATGAAACTTTGATTTTGCAGTATAATGCAAAACTGTGTATGAAAAGAATCACAAAGATCCTCTTGATCTTTCTCCTACATATGGAACAATTCCAAACTGGTATGTTTGCATCTGGACAGCAGTCTCTCAGTAGAGCGTTGGCTCTGTTGGAATCTCAAATGCTTTCAGACTGGACCGCCCTTCTCCCCCAGTCCTCCTGCTGTAAAGGACAGAGGACAGTGGTGGTGGTCACAGTGCTGCTGTTGGACCACAAACGCTCTGTTGTTTTATCTGGAATTCTCGACCCCTTACACCATGTTTTGCATTGTTCCGGGTTGCTTATTATTATTATTTATTCATCATTTGCAAGTTCGGTCCAAATGTGGAACATCGCCGGAGCAGTTCAGAGCAAAGCTGACAGACGGGGGCAGATTTTCATCTTGGTGCGCTCTACTGGAGTGGTTACTCTGGGCGAGCTGGAATTTAACTTTAACTGACCTTCCTGAGCTGCTGCAATGTTATGAAAACATAAACATGGCTGACCCCGGGAATTCGTGTAAAAGCCTTTCTGAAGACGCCACTTTCACTGTGACAGTATTCTAAGAAAAACTCCTAGTGTTCCTCATAAAAAGGATATATTCCTGGTGACTCAAAGAATATAAAAAAAAGAAATCCCCAAAAATAATAGCAATATTTTCTAAGATATATATGAAAACACATATCTAATATATGACATTTTATTTACAAACTGCATTTTTTTAAAGAACAATGACTTTTGATATCACAAAACGTGTAACCAACTCAAAAAGTCCTCTGTGGAAACTGTGAAAAGGCTATGACAAAATGTCTTAGAAACCACAACGAACAAAAATAAAATTTAACCTCTGAGAAAAATAGATACTTCTCATAAAATGTGCTATGCATATAAAGTAATATAAAGATTCACGTATTCCACTTTATCCTAAGACTCTGGTTATGAACAGCAGAACAACTGCACTGATTCATTTAAATGCATCTATTAGGAAAAAGAGAGTTTGATGCGTTTACGTCTGACTCGCATCCCGCCTGCAGTTCGCACATGCTCAGTTTGCACATGCTCAGATTCTCAAGAAAACCCCCTTTTTTAAGTTTAATACAAAATGTACATTTCATATACAAGAGCTGGCAGTCCACTACAAAATGATGGCTGTTCTACAAAAAGTCTGCAACTACAGATATGCTTCATGTATCGATTCTCTGTACAGTAAATCAACTCTTTGAGTTCTCTGAAATAACACATGTAGGCTGGTTAAAAACAGAAGGCTTACTTACTGTGCTCCATTTCCTATTATTAAAGTTTTTCCCTAAAGAGTTGGTGTTTTTTGCCTAAAATCTTTGCAAATTTATGGGGAAAAAAAGACATAAAAATTGTTTGTTTTTTTAAACAAATCTACAGGGAGATGCACAATCTGGAATTATCCCAACATAAGTCCTCGGTTTGTTAGTTAAGTTCTTTCTGGAGGGGACAGGTGTTGGGAGAGAATAGAAAATGTTTATTTGTTTTCACTGAAAGGCTGGAGAAGACGAAAAGCTTCACCTTCACTGCCACGACGAAGCAAAAGTCTTTAAGCATTACACGTGTATCGTTTTTGGCGCTCCTTTTTCTCCCACGATTTCCGTGTGAGCCATAGCGGAATCATTTGCAGATCTGCTGCACCTGATTGATTAGCTCTCCAAAGCGATCAAAGAGTCCCTCTACCCACGCTCCGTTCTCCAGACACTTCTTCACAGTCTCCTCCTGGCCCAGATTCCCCGTCTGAACCCGCAGAGATGCAATCTGAGGGACGCCAGCAGAACAAAAGACCTCACACCTCAAAAACTATTGCTTTCTGAAAACTACCATCGGATTTTATTAGGATCTAAAACAGCATCCTACCTCATCCTTACACGTGAGGTATGTGTGGTATTTGTAATGCTGCAAGGAATGGTACAGGGAGAACCACTGAGTTTTCTGCTGGTCCACTGTGTACTCCTGGAAAAGGGAGGCAAAACATCATTTATGGTGGTACAAATAGTTTCCACTTTTCTTGTATAAAACTACATTCAAGATAAGAGTAGAAGAAGAAAGCCATTTTACAGCTTAACCTAAAAAAACAAAACAAATGACAGTACGCCCTCTGGTGGACAAACAGAAATTTGACTCACCTGTGGAACTTTGCTCGGCACTTTGTGAGGCTTCATGGTCTTCTTGTTGTAGGCCTTTCCACTAAGGCGTACCTTAAAAGCTGGAGTTTCCCCATCTTTCTTTAACTCGGTCACCACTGAGATCTCTGGAAAGCTGTCCAGGGCCATCTGATAGAAAGGTTGTTGATGTTTATTTGTCTTGAAAATGACTAACTTTCAGTCAGTTGGCTGTTTGATGCCCAACTCACCTTCAGGACTTGCCCGAGGTGCAGTTTGTGGAGCAGACGTTTCCTGTTGTCAGTGATCAACCCGTCCACTCTT
Organism: Oryzias latipes; assembly: GCF_053564925.1. Classification (NCBI taxonomy): domain Eukaryota; kingdom Metazoa; phylum Chordata; class Actinopteri; order Beloniformes; family Adrianichthyidae; genus Oryzias; species Oryzias latipes. The sequence goes on from NC_136239.1 coordinate 26,895,317, forward strand.
TTCATGTGCGGCAGCAGCAACTCATCTGAAAAGCCACAAAAATAAATATAAACCTTTAACGGTCAAATCTTGTAATATACATAAAACGCTTATCTCTGACCATTTGTTCTTTCAAGGGCTGTCATCACATCTTCGTCCAAGGCGATGCTGATAAGGAGCTCCACGAAGCTTCTGAACGTCTCCCTCATGGTTCGTGTTTGGAGGAACCGTGATGAAAGTGCAGGGTTTGACTCTGAGCATTCAGAGGGAAATAAGCCGTCAGAAGGAGGGTGGGACATACACAGGCTAACATTAAAATGGGATTTTAAAGCAGTATTTTCAAAGAAAAAAAGAAAAACGGGGTTTCCACCATCATCTTCAGTAGATGAACCAGAGGCAGTCTGGGAAAACTCTTCCTTCCATTTCCTTCTCTTCTTGGGGGGTGGCTCTACCTTTGCTTTCATCTGTTTGACTCTGGGCTTCTGACTTTGGGTCACAGCGGAAGCCGGGGCCGTCAAGCCCAGAAGGGTTTTCACTTGAACTCCTCTGGGAAATATAACAATACAGCTAACTTCATTGTTTTAGAATCATGAAGTGACATAAGCTGGCGTCCGGCATTTACCTCAGCGAGCTCAGCGGCTTACAGCGAGGCTTCCGACTGCAAACGCGCACATACTCCCTTTTGTTAACCGTGTCCAAAAACTTCACGTACACTCGATGGTACATGGTCTTGGCATCACCAAAGTAACCAAGGTACTGTTGCACAGAAAAGTGATATATATGACACGCGTAGACATTTTTGAAACAGTCCGACACTTGCGTGTGCATCTTTTTCTTACGCTATTCGTGGCAGAGAAAACTCTTTTCCCATCTCTTAGTTCTGGCACAAATTTCTGCAGCAGAGCCTTCTGCACTTTCCAGATGGCTGGTGGTTCCCTGCCAGCCATCATTGTCACCTGGACACAAGCAGCACAAAGCACACTCAGTCTGAAGACACAATTCTCGGTTTAAAACCCTACAGAACGTTGCTCCATTGAACCGAATCATGGAGAAAGTGGATCATTGCGCCCCTACTGTTTACCATTAGGTGTACATTTCAAGTGTCAAATGCAGATTGGGCTAAATTTAAGAAGGACTTATTATTTGTTGTTTTGTTACATTATTCCAGATTTAGTAAAAGCCACCTGAAATGGTTTTCTTCATTCTTACTTGTCACATGGCAAATAAAAAAAAAGGACTTTTCTGAGTTTTGGAGGTTTTGTATTGAACAGAAACAACATTGTGACCCAAAAATCGAGATTTGAGCCAACATTTTTAAGAAAGTGTTTACATGCATCCTTAGTTGATGCAGTTTCAAACATTTTCAAACACAGACTAAACACAACTTTAGTATTTACTATTTACTTGACCTATTTACTTATGATGTTTGTTCAGGTTCAAAAAAACACGTCTGGGATGTTTTGTGAACAAAAAGAACCAAAGTTTTGTGTAGTTTTATTTCGAAATGACATTTAACCTTTATCCCATGCACACCATTCTGGGTGACCTCATTTTCAGTTAGACCACTTCATTTCTGCTTCATATCTCTCTGTATAAGCCTGATCTAAAAGACCACTTTGTCAGTCAATGGTGAATATTTGGGGAGTTCTGTCAGGACTTATGTTCAATTAGGACCAAATGTAGCATTAATAAAAGCTCCATTGATGCCTGAATTTATTTTACAGCATGAAAAACAAAAACATCACTTATGTTTCTGCGTTCAATTAGATGCTAAGTTAAATAAAGTTTGGAGTGGAAGCGGTTTGATGCATATTTGCATCAATCAGTGTCAAGGGGATAAATACCGGACTGATTTAGTGTGAAGTACCTTTAAGAAGTGTTTTCTTATTAGCCTCTTGTTTTATTGAATACAATTTGTACTTTCCCATTTTATTTTTTATAAAATAAGAATAAAGCTGTTTGAAAAACAACATTTTTAAATGTAAAGTGGTGCAAAACACACTCAAAAACACACAATTTTCAGCAACTTCATCTACCTGATTAAGTAAATTATGAGCATCCTTTAACTTGTCATAAGAATCTATCTAAATAAGTAGTTTTCATATTTTTGTTAAGTGGCAACAATCTGAGTTTGTTTTGAGGCACTACACAAAAATAAATTCCTCTTTAAGTACCTTCAGGGTTTCGATGTCTTCATTCCTGACGACAAACTCATCTCTCTCCCGATACATGCCCTCGCCCCCGCTGTCGGACAGCTCCTCGTCTGTCAGTCCCTCCACAGCCACAGTCAGCAGCTGCATGGCCAGCTGGCCTGACGGGGTCACGGCATGCTGGTCTTTGGTCACAATCGCAGTCCTTTCTGAGACTGAAGCTGCTATAGGAGCTTGAGAGACGATCTGTGGCAAGCAAGCGTGAGCGACGCCGCGTGACACAGAGGGAACTTGGTCCTGTCTTATCATCAAGCAGTGAATTTGGTTATCTAGAGGATAGGATTGGAAATACATCAAGATTCACACCAAACAAAGTTCTGTAAGTTACCACCCTTAAAAGTATTTTACAGTTTTTTATGGTGTTAATATTTCTGCAATATCCAGACTGATTGGTTTGTCATAGCAAACACATATCTCTCAACATGACATCATTACCTGTCCTTGATTTCCGATCTGAGGATTCATCTAGAGACGACAGCGCTGAGGTGATGCTGTTCCTCAGAGCCTGGTTTCTCCCAGTGCTCTCCTCTTCATCTGAACTGAAAGATGGCAGCGTCTCCAAGTTCTTCTGCAGGTCGTCCTCCAGGCGTTTCTGCTGAGAGCTCAGTGCTGGACTCTCCTGAGGAAGCAAAGGTCCAGGCAGATTCTGGACTTTGCAAGGCAGAACAGGCAAAATGTTGGGTTTGGACGAGGTGGAGGGCTTTCTTGGGCGACTGACCGTTCTCATTGGGCTCTGCGAATACTGCTGTTTGGGGCCAGACTTGATAAAGTCCAGGAAGGAGCCAATGAAGCCACGTTTGACCTCTGGTTGTTTCTCCTCCACTTCTCGAATCTTCTGCCTGATCCTCTCTTGTTGGGGACAACCATCATACACGGTTTGTGGCGCGGCTGGTGAGCTGACGTCACTTCCTTTGGAGTTTTGCCGCTTCGTTTGCCCGCTGCGTTTGATGGATCTAGCCAATCCCCCCTCATCTTCGGGACATCCTGGCTTGGTTTGGGATTTTGAACGAGCCTTTTTTTGGGGGGAGTCTTCCCCATCTGGACATATTAGGAATTTATTTTCAGTTTCAGAGCAATTGGGATTCTCTTTAACTTTGTTCTGGTCAACGACAGAGTCAAACACCCGGTCTTCTGAGCTATAACCCCTCTCAGAGCTCTTCCCGTCACCGTTTATTTCAAGTTCAGCAGTACTTTTGGAGTGAACAGGTTGGTGCTGACAGTCCGTAGTTGTCTGATCTCCGTTTAGTGTTATGCTGAGGGTGTGAGAGTCAGCATTAGCCATTACTGCTTGTTGTGCTGAGGAAAAACCACCAGACATTTGCCTCATATCAATCGTCTGGACATGTCTTTTAGAATCAACAGAACTCGACGTCGCCGTCATGTCAGCCTCCGCAGAGGCTGCGGCTTTAAAGTCCTGAGGCATGACGCCGCAGGCTGCCACCGTAGCAGCCAGGATGTCGTCAACATTTGACAGAATGTTTCTGTCATCTGTCAGAAGCATGGATTCTGGGAAGCAGATGGAATTGAGAGCAAAGTGGTTCTTGACATCAGTTGGCTGCTGATGTGCTGCTTGGCTGCAGTGGTGTTTAGCAGATGAGCATTCTGAGTTTGGCTCAGACACTGTGGTTCCCTGCTGACCCTGTGGTTCTGAAATAGTGGGTCCGAGCAGGTCTCGATCCATCTGAAGGTACTGAACGTGGACTGGACCCAAACTGTGAGCGGGCTGGAAACCTTGCAAAGATATCAACTTTGAGTTATTCCGAGTCTGGTGAACCAGAGGCTGCTGTACAAAAATCATCTGATTCGACTCGAGAAGAACCTTGTTGCTGGGGACTGTGATGAACTGTGTGTGCACTGCCAGATTTTGGCTTTGAGTATGTTGGTTTTGCTGATGAAGCTCTGGTTGAAGCTGGGGAGGGGACTGCTTGAGCTGCTCTGGGCAAAGGGGTAAAAGCGAGGGCACAACAATGGAGGTTGTGGACTTTGTGTCGATAGCATTGTTGTTACCTAAATGTATTTGGTTTTGGCTCACGGAACCCATCAATTCCTCCTTCGCCTCTGCTACATTTGTTTGATTAAGTACCATGAGGTGTTCATCACACGAGTTACTTCGAATAACACTTTGTGACTTGTGTTCGTCTATTTTTGAAACAACATAAACAATGTTATGAGAGGCCATACTGTTGGCAGAAACCATGGAAGTCTGCCGTAGAGCCTCCATATCCTGGAAGGGAAGCTCTTCCATTTTTTCTTTGCCGTATGTTGGCTTTATGTCCTGTACGGAGGAGCCAATCCCATTTTGTAAGGTTTGAGTTGAGGAGTAGGTAGGCAGCAGTGAAGGCAAAACATTTTGTGTCTGTGTCTGGGATAAAACATCATGGGCTTTGGCTCCCTCCGAATCTTGCACACGGCTAAAGTCCAAGGTGGAATTTGATGTGGGAAGAGTCTGTCCACACGTTAATGGGTATGATGAGTTAAGTGTCTGACCCGAAGAGAAGCTTTGCGACTGAGAAACTAAAGACTGCTCCTGAGATGTAAAACTAAAACTAGATGCATCCTGAGAGTGGGATGTGGGGTATCTTCCAGTGGGACCATCTTGACACAAGGTCTGGACATGCGCTCCATAATGAACTTCCTGGCCAAGATTGGATGAGTAAGCTAGATTTTGGCTAACAGAAGCAATGTTTTCTGAGTGGCTTGAGAGGGAAGACAAAGTAGTGTAAACAGAAGAGAGTTTATCTGGAGGAGAATGCGAGCTCTGCGACTGCGAGAGCGCAGCGATGTAGGTTTGAGGCAAACTGTCAGCTATCAGGTTAGATAGCTGGACTGCCTGTTGATTAGCAATCAATGAGTTTTCCTTGTCATCGGAGGAGTAATGCTCAGGAGAACCTACTTTCAGGTTCAAAGAGTGAATGTCTTTATTCCTTTCTGAGGACGGAGCAAGTTTGAAGGAGCTGTCCCCGGGTTTCAGCAATGATGTGGAGGAATACGTTTGTGTAACACAATCACTTTTGGGTTGTGGGGAACTGCAAACACCTTGGCTGGAGTTTGCAGTTGTGGAGGGGCTGCTGGACACTGGGCTGTTATTATCTTGCTGGTAAGACACATCTGCTTCATCGCTTGGGCCAAAGTACCCCTGTAGCGAGTGCTCAGAACTGGGCAACTGCTCCGAGGGCGCGTGGCCACTTGAAGGCCTCTGATGGTGTTTGATTACACTACATTCACGCTGTAAAGCTCTTTCAATAGAGCCGGAGAAAACCGTAGCCCCGTAAGGCTGCGCAGCACCGTGAGGAGAGGGCAACGCCGAGGGAAGTAAGCTAAATTGGGGTTGCAGGAGATGAGGCGCTGACTCCTGGGCTGAGCGGTAAGTTGAGGACTGCACAGGAAGAGCTGAACCTAGAGGTGAGGCAGAGAGATGATTGAAGGCCAAGGCAGTGGGAAGCACAGTTTGGCTAGATTTGAGATGAAGCAAGTGATCGTGGTGGGAAAAAAGGCCATTGTTGGAAGCCGTGAAAGCAGGATCCTGAAGAGACAGAGAGGCGCTGGTGGCATAGTTCCTGGAAGAGTAGGCACCTGTGTGCTGATATGATGACAGAGCAGCAGGAGAGGGAAAAGTGGCTGTAGAGGGCAAAGGACTGGCCAAGTACAGGTCTGTGGTGGAGGTGTTGGTGCCTGCACAGAAAACATCCAAATATACATAAGACAAGATAGGTGCCCCTATAAAGAGAAAATTCCTTTTATAAATGTTGGCATTGGAAAAACACAAATCAACATCTTATAGTGATATAAACCTAATTTCTTAAACACATTTAATTCAAAATAAAAACAAATTAACCAATACACAACACACATATACATAACACACAACATTGTCTTGATAAAAACCAAAACAAAATTTTTTTTTTAAAGAAATGAAAAGACTATTCTTGCTTTTTGCATAACTTGTAATAACATGTTTTAAAATGTAACTAATCAACCTCAGCATCACATCATTTTTTACTTTACATCAACTCATTCTTTTAACACATGTTTAAGGACAACATGTATTAAATATCTCTTAAGTTACATGGACTATCTGTAATTAATCAAAATTTTGTTGCAGGCAAAAAAGACGTTAATGCTTCACAAATTCTATATTTCAAATTTGAATAAAAATTACAGTCATAAAAGATTAATTTTGTTCTCAGGCCAAAGCATACTCTTGGCAGAAACACTGCCACTACCAATAACATTTCCTTAGCTCAATATAGACCATAGTTCCAGTTCAAGTGGCGGGACTGAGCTAGAGGCTGACATAATGCACCGTTTTAAAACAAGCCATTACGAGGGGAATGTTGTCATGTCACATTCTGTTAACCTTACAGACTTTAACCAGAATAAAATATGGTCTACTTTACTCCGTGAAGAAACTCCTCTGCGATGAACTTTTTTCTGATTGGCTGGTTCAGCGGTCAATAATAAATCTGAACTGTGTGATCTTTAGATTTATTTTTTTTGGTAGAATTTTTAGGATTGTAGCGACCTGGGGGTTAGCCCCGCCTTCAGCCCATAAGGCTCATGGGAAGTGGGGAGCTTAGGTGAAAACTTGAGTCATAGGGCTGGAAGCTGAAGTGACCATCCATGCTGTTTGGCTGTTTGTGTGTCTTGGAATAAACGGACTTGGTGCTCAAAAGGAATTATTGCCTGGCTAATTGTTAATTCCTGCCTGAGACTGTCTGGGGTCGTGCGGTGTATGGGGCATGGACAACTCTGCTTCCCCGCTTAAGTGACGGTCCGGCTGGATCGTTACAGTATGTTTTTAAAGCCCCTATTTTCCAACCCCCCCAAAAAAGTAACGCATTTGTTTATCTTTACAAAAAATATATTTGCAAAACACTGTAGTTTTTCATTACTTTCACTACTAAGATTTCATTACAGACGACACAATTGTACGAATAGTTATTGATTCTGCAAGTTGTCCCAATGAAATAGATGAGAGAGTTCTGTAATGTTCATTAAAGGAATACTTCAGAGGCAGAATGTTAAAAAGAATCCAAGAAATAACAAAGTATGAATAAAAAAAAAGTGTTTGCATAATGGTGCAGAAAATGATTATTTAGCCCCAACAAACAAGACGGTTTCTGTCCCTGACAGACCTGTTGCTTCTTCTTTAAGGAACTCTTCAATCCTCTACTCGTTACCTGTGTGAATGACACCTGTTTGAGGTCATAATCTATGTCAAATACACCTGTCCACACCCTTAAACAGTCAGACTGCAACCTCTCCACCATGACCCAGATCAAAGAGCTGTCTAAGGTCACCAGGGACAAGCTTGTACACTTGACCAAGACTGGAATGAACCAATCTACAATAAGCAAGCAGTTTGATGAAAAGAGAATACCTGTTTGAGCAAATATTAGAAAAAGGAAAAAGTACAAGACCACCTGGGGCTTCATGCAAGATCTCACCTGGTGTGGGGTACAAATTATCTTGTGAATGATGAGGAAACACTCCATAACTACACGGGGTCCATAACTGGTCAATGCCCCCAAGAGAGCTGGTACTAAAGTAACAAAAGCTCCAAAGGCCCCCTGCTCAAGCCAGCACATGTCTAGAGCCATCAAAAGTTCTCCGGAGACCATCTGGATGATCCAGAAGAGGAATGGCAGAAGGCCATGTGATCAGATCAAACCAAAATGCAGGGCTTGCTTTGGGCTACTCTTTCTGCACAGAACACAGGATGACTGACCTGTGATAAGAAAAGTATGAATAGGTCCATGTACAATGAGATTTTAGGTAAAAGTTTCTTTCCATCACTGAGAGCATTGAGGATGAAATGTGGCCAGATGTTCCAGCATTAAAATGATCACAACCACATCACCTGGGCAACATAAAAAACATTTTTAAAGGTTCTGGAGCAGTCTTGCCAGTCTCTGGACCTCAATTAAATAGACAATCTGTGGAGGGAGTTCAAAGTCTGTGTTGCCCAGCAACAGCCCCAAAACATCACAGCTCTTGAGAAGATCTGCATGGAAGAATGACCAAAATTGGAGCTACAGGGTGTGCAAATGTGGTGAAGAACTAAAGGAAAGGTTTGACCTTTATTGTTGCAATCAGGGTTACATTACAAAGTATTGCGGTAAAGATTTTTGTTGACCATATTATTTTTTCTGCACCATTATACAAATAAAATAATTAATTTAATGCAATCAATGCAATGGATTCCTTTTTACATCCTGTCCTTCCCATTTAAATAAAGATTGCAGACCTCAGCTTTTAAAGTGGGACACACTAAAAAACTCAGTGAATCAAAAGATTTTTGCCCCACTGTATGCCGCTTAACACTAAAACGGAGCAGAAGTAGTTTACCTCTTTGTAATGTCTGCTGTGAAATAATAGGCAAAGTCAAAGTTACTTTCATCTATTCTCACCAGAAGTCCACGATGGAGGTCTAAAAGGAGGAAGCAATGAGGCACTAGCAGGACCAGCCTGAAGACTTCTCGACTCCGAGGCTGACAGGAAGCTCATGACTGAGGTCACAGTGGAGCTGCTGCCTGACTCAAGTGTTCCTGACAGCAAAAGAAATGGATCCGATGATTGCAAATAGCCCAAGATTTTGGGGAAAAAAAAGAAACGTAAACAACTTTTAGCTACATATCTAGAGCTGATAGAGTGCAGAACTCACCTGCTCCAGCAGGGATGTGTGAGGTACTGTATGAAGGAAGCTGGTGTGAGGGAGCATAACTCTGCTGCTGGAGGAGCTCTCCATCAAGGAGCGTGGAACCATAACTGTGAGCACAGATAATTCAGATTCAAAACATAATGTAAGAAAAAAAAATTAACATTTGCATTTACATGTTAGAAACTTTTAAAAATAAGATTGTATGTATTACAAGTTAAAAAAATAAAATAAACACAGTAACTGCAATTCAAAGTCTTAAGGATGCATTAAATGAAGCACTTTTCCTTACTTAGGAAAAACAAACTAGCAAATGATCAAGAATTCCATAGGTTAAAAGAATCCAAGAAAGGTGTCAATCAAATTAGTTTGTTAATTTATCATCTGAAAGCGTATCTTCATAAAAGTGTGCCCAACTTCATGGCCTTCTGTGATCTTAAATTCAGAAAGATGTCCAGGCTACAGTCGATACAACAAATGACATTTACTAACCTGGCACTGAACTGGGATAAGTTAAAAAAAATAATGTTGATTCAGGTTATATTTATCAAACAGGTTCTTGTTTGTTCACCGAAACAGTGGGAATTCTTCCCACACTGCAGCTGGTCAGAATGTCCTCCATAATTATGTTCTTAACAAATCCTAGATACAAATGGAACCAAACCGTAAGAACTAAACTGGTAAATAATCAACCATAAAACCCTAAACAAATATTTATTTGCAAATATTTAAAAAGTAGGTAAAATGTGGTGGTGGAGACACTGACAGATTAAAAAAATTAAGAATGAACTATCATCCCTAAGGAGGTAAACAGGCTAAAATACAACAACAACTAAAAACCTGTCATTGGATTTTATTTGAAATCCATAACAAATAAAACACACAAGAAGAAAGCCCTCGCTCATAATATTCTTGCTTAATATCAACTGACCGAAACAAATGTAATTTTTAAAATTAAAATGTTTTCTCATTTGATTACCGGGCGGGTGTTTAAAATTGTTGTAATTCTATATTTAGTGAAGAAACAGTTTAAATTAATTTTAACAGAAAGACAAGTTTGTTTATAAAAATGAATTAGCCACACTGGGGGGAAATGTTGAGCTATCACATTATTTTTTTCTTGCCAAGTAGTAACTAGCATTATTTGCTAATTACCCAGCATGTTTTGCGTTAGGATGAACGTAGCTCAGAAATGTGACCGATAAAACGACAGCACTGTTGCTATGAAAGTCAAATGACCAATAACCAAATCTCTACTTTTATGTGTAGTTACTTACTAGTTACTTGATATTTGCTAGCTAAATCGAGCCTGGTAATGTTTGGCTAAAGCCGTTCGACAAGTCAGTTTCAAGAACTCTACTGTGAAAGTATTTTTCTCCATTTCCCCTCGGTGTTCCTCAAAACCTTAAGGACTCCTGTACTTCCCCCTCCAAAGCTAGGCCCTCCATCACCGAGATTTCCTTGGGAAAGTGACCCGCCCTCTCCTTAATCTTTTACCTTGGTTTGATGGTAGCCGAGTCGCGCTCATAGGCCCACGAAGCTACGGTCTGTGCTGGAGGAGCCAGCGCGTCCGAAAAGCTGGAGCTCGGGTAGTTCCTGTCCATCATCCGGCGAAAGGTTCCCGTCCCCAACGGAGCTCCGCGGAGCAGCAGGCGCACATCGTAGCAGCTCGACCCAACGACCGGCCCAGCCTGTCCCCACGAAGCAAAAGTCTACCAATACCCACGCCGAGCTCGTTACCCCCCGGCTGAAAATGTTACCTTTCCCTCCGAGTGATTATTTTCCCCCCATGTTTCGTCATAAGTCAGTCACATTTGTGGAAATTCTGTCAGGAACTCTTAGCTGCCCTTTGGTGGATCACCAGAACTCTCTAGAGCAGAACTTGCCTTGCACAAACATACACAAACATTGACGACATTTAAAGTCAAAGTATTGGAGCAATATTGTTCAGGGAGATGGTTTGCCACGCGAAGAAAACCACGTGACCATCCCAAAGGAAACTTTGCAGTGAGAGGTGTGGCGCTGATTTCGAATGAGACATTTTCTTTTGATACACAATTTAAATGCTAAACTGTGTGCACAAAGCTACCAGAATAATTAAAACCATACTTTTTAAATGTGTTCTTGAAGATAAATGTTAACTGATCTTTATGATTTAATAAGAAATACAGGGGAGGAGAACAAAATGTTTTCATTCAAAAATTCTCTGAATTTCTCAGTGTTAGGAGCTCTAATCAGAATTATGAAGGAGTTCTATTCATTTGATATTTTTATTGTTTGCATATATAGTTAGTTGGAGCCAAGTGTTGGCACAGGGTTTCTATTCTAAGCATCATGGTGAAATCGGATACATGTTTCAGCCCATGTTAAAGCTTGCTTTGGCAAATCAGTTTTTATTTTGAGATGTGGATCAATCATCTTCAATCCTTTTTACTCACAAATCAAGAAGAGTCAAAGGTTTTCAAATACACTTGCATGTTGCTGTTGGCACTTGATTTTAAAAAAAAGAAAATATCTTACTTTTGGTCTTTTTTTTACCATTCTTTCTCCAATCAAATCTTCTATTTTTTGTGCTACACCTAAATGCTCCCACTGGTCTACAAAAAAGTTTCCTTTTTAATACAATATAAACAAACAGAATATATGTTTTACTTCTATGACAAAGCTGACTTGAAGAAAAAAAAACTTGAAATGTTAGATATCCATTCTGAAATCCAGCCTGAATTTGACATGTGTGAAAAAGAATGACAGATTCAGAATTAGGAGGATATTCTTTTTTATTTCATGTTAAATATCATCCTTTTAGAATAGTTTTTTCAAACAAAATGAAAATGAATACATATTTCAGGGTGTCCTAAACTTGAGCTCACTTTCACAGATGAAGAAATTTTAATCTTGAGTTCATTTAGCTGTAAAAACTTCCAAAGGGCCTAACCTGAAAGTCCTAAAACGTTGGCACAAAGATCAGACGGGTTTGGTTACATGAAGCAACACAGAGCTTGGTCAATGAGGAAGGAGGACTCCAATTTACCAACCTCTGTGTTACCATGACAACAATGAAATAATAACAATTTCCAGCTTTTGTTTCAAATTGTGGTACCGTCCTACACACAATAGGCTGCAAATCAAATCTTTTTTTCTATATTCTTTGAAGTTGCTTGACTGTGACTGTAAAACATTTGGCACAAACTTTACTGTAAAACGTTTTAAGTGGGATGTGTGCATTAAAGTTAACATGAAGATTCTCTGAAAGGTGAATAGATGAAGAGGAAAAAAAGGCTCATTCTTTAACATCTGTGAAACACACAAACACACACACACACACTGTTCATGTATAAAGTACATACCTTAATATACAATAATGAATTCTCCCTGAGTGTTACTTCATAGTGTTTCCCAAACAACTATACTGCTCTGGGTGTATTCTAGCAGCCGACAATGCGACATTATAGCTCCTTCATTTTCATTCAGACAAAAGCAGCAAACCAGTACTATGATGAAATTAAAACCACACAATTAAAGAAGAGCAGAAATACATAGATGTGTTTTGGATGTGATAGAATACCAAAAATAAAAAAAATAATATATTCATTTAATCACTTACAAATAGTTCTCTTTTTATTACCCACCATTATCTTTAAATGAAATAGTCTTTTTGTCTGCTACATAACCTCGTCTGTATTAAGACGTGGATTCGGTCTTAGCTAACAGATAACGTCAATATATTTGCTCGTTTTCTTACTTCTTCGATAGTTTGACTCATGCATCCAAACTGCCCAGAATGAAGTCCCACACAGAATCTTTACAGCTCATCCCACTTTTCCAATGAAAATGTACTGTAGGATAGTCTCAGAAATGGTTAGATGATAGATTTTGATGGTTAATTAAGGTATAAAAACATTTTGAATGTTTTTTTAGACTGGCTAAAAAACTGAAGTAGTCCAGGGAAATTGACTAATACATCTGGCACAGGTTCTTAACACATCTTTTAGTCATCGTCAAAAACAGAAAAAAATAAAACGAAATGAGACAAAAATAACTGTGTTTTTTTGATAAATATTGGTGTATGTTTGTGCTTTAATGTTTGCAAGAAAAGAAAAAAAAAACAGCTTTAACAAAAGAACAAATATAAGGCACGATTTCAATCCTGTTGATTAAAAAACAGATACAACGTGGACTAAATTCTGACAACAAACTGGTCATCTAAATGCAGAATGTTATGGTCCAGACAGAAGATACTACCGTCGAAGAGTCCCAGGTCTTGATCTGAAAACATAAACACAAAAGTTCCACATTGTTTGTATTATTTAGGTGCAACTTCCTAACAAAATGTTTTTAAAGTCTCACTCCAACCATCTACTATAGTTGAAATGGGATTGAAATTTGCCTTTGAGGTGTGAGTCAGACCCACAACTCAGAGGTGAATTTCTAATAAAACACTGCAGCTCTGCAGAAATTACATCCTAAAAACAACAAAGGTTTTTTTTTTTTGGGGCTAAAAATGGCATAATCTTAATTAAAAAACCACTGGGAACTTTGAAAATAGTTCAAAAGATGATCAGAGAGGATCTATAAATGCTATCAGAATGACTGAAAGAAGTCATACGCAATACTTATTATGCTGCACTTTGTTGCACTCCATTTGATTCCATTTTCTTTTCATACTTGTATTTCATTGTTGTACATATTTTTGATTATTTAAAGTATTTTTTTAACCATTTTTTACCAGTCCAAGGCTGCTACAATTTCATTGTATAAATGTGTTCAATGACAATAAAGAATTCTAAATCTGTCATACAGCTTACCCAGGATATGGAGGAGGCGGGGCATCATGCTGGCCACTTCTTGCGATTGCCTGTTCATATGAGGGGAGGCCTGAAGCGTCTTCTATTTCCATTGAGAGTGTGGATGTTGGAGGAGGCCCAGGTTCCAGAGCCACCTCCTCCAGTCGTCGCATTATTAGCGAAACATTACTCCTCCTGGGCCTTGTTCGTATGGAACTGTGGGGAAAGCCGGTGTCAAAATAAAACCATTTTTTGTGACCTCATGCAGATGAATTTATAGTAGTGGAACAACAATGTACTATTAAAAAACACTAAAAACTTTGTATTACTTAATGCAGATTACATGGTAACATGTAATGACATGTATGGGATTAAGAAATTTCATTTAACTCAGAATAATTTGACATAGCTGAATCTTTTTCTTTTAATTATTCAAGTACTGTAAATCATTTTATTTTGTAGTTTGAAAAAATTGATTTCTTCCAGTTTTTCCACATTTTATGATTATAGTATTTTGAATTTTCATTTACAAAAAGAATTTGGACTGAAATACACGATCATCAGATGACAAATAAAGTTAAGGGGCTCATCAATGTTTAAAAGAGAAATCTAAAGATTCTATTTCTTTACTGAAAGGACCAAAACTTGTCCGTCAGACCAGGCGACATTTTTCTAATCATCTAGTGTACAACTGTTTCTCTGAACGTGTGCATTTAGAAGCAATCATCACAAACAACCCTCGAAAATTCTGGAAACTATTTTTTAAATAAATGTTATATATGCACTGAGGGATATGCAGGGTCCAAACAATCATTTTAAAGTTATCATATAAAAAAGGATTGGATTGAATGTCTGAGAAAATGAAACAGTTACAAGCTCTAAAGAGAAAGATTAGGGACGACACAAGAAATTCCTGGCCACCTCCTTTTCCTAAGCTACAATTTTGGACACCACAAAAAAATAAATAAATAAATAAATAAATGTGGATTTGTTGCAGAGGAGGGGGTTTAAAAATGTTGTAGAATTTGAGTCGACCCTCCCTCAACAATTTCAAGACACAGATTTTCGGGGCACAGATTCAAACCAGTATGTTACAAAAGTGGATTTTAAAAAAAGGATCTTTCTTCAATGCTTTAGTCAGAGTGATATTTATTATGTTTCTGGCCCTGCTACTCCCAAATTAAACAAGTCTGCATGTTTTAGGCCGTCTGTCACATTGAGAACACAACAATACTTTTTCAACTCAATGGTTCCATTTATATCCGGATGAATTCTATGTAAGGAATTCATGTTAAAGTACCGTAAGTACATTTTCCTAAATTAACTTACATTTAGCGGTAGTTGTGTCTCCGTTAATGGTAGCGCACACATAAATGTAGTTCACATGTTTGCATATTATGTCCAGTTTGGTTGTAAGTCTGTGTTTTTAGCAGGTCAGCAGAGTCCTGGTGTTCAGGTACAGACTGCTCCAAGTCAGTACACTTTGTCAGGCCCAGTAACAAACTTTGCACTGATTTTATCAGGATAAAGACCTGAATGGAAAAAAAAATTTGATGTTGAGCAGACCTTTTACTTTCAGTAAAATTAAAAGTGCAGTCATAAAATCCGCTAAGCACAAACAGTGCTCAGTATGTGTATTTCTAGAAATGTGCTGCTGCTTTCCACTAGTCCTTCTGTGCTTGTTAAGTGCTACTCTTATAATTTCAAGTTAGTTTTGTATTATGTGCAAACGTTCTTTTTTTTATTCACATCTTGTAGCAGTTTGAGGTTTCATTTAACAAAAAAGTGCATTATAAATGAATAACATTAACATTTTTTTCATGCAACTCAAAACTCTGAAAAAAACACTCCAGCTAACCTATTGGGAAACCCAAACCGTACTAAAAAGCAAGGATGGCCTGACTGGTTTGATAAAGAGTCAAGAATGATAACAAATACGAGTTCCAGCAAGTTGTTGTTGGAAAGCAAAATGTACAGCATGTGGCAGGAACAAAAACAAAAACTAAACCGCTGCTGCTCACTTTTGGTGAATCACACAGAGCAGTAACAACACATGACACGTTGCCACATTGTTATGCGCTTACCAGTACTCAGACAGCTAGGATTAGGAAATCAGCTTACAGACATCTACCATGTGATGTTTGATTCACGATTTCTGTCAGACTGTTTGCACTTGTATTAGCATTAATGCTACCTCATAAGACAAGACATAGGTGCAGCAAAACACCCTAAGGTGCTCGGTTCACACATCACAGTGAATTGGGGGGGAAAAAAGAGCATTGGGGATTTAATTAATGTAGTTAAGACTTTCTTTTTATCCTTTTATACACTTTCAATTAAATGGTCAAAATTGACTCATGAACTTAGAAACATCTGTCTTAACCATGATTAAATGGATAAAACTAGTAAACCAGAGGCACCTGAAGGATGCACACAGTAATACACTTCTTACCTTGCACTGCTTAAACCCCCTTTGTATTTTTTATGGCAGAAATACCAGGTTATGAGGGCGATGATAACGACAGCTACCGCTGTGGAAATTAGTGCCACCAAGAGAGCCGTCACATCAACTTTGGCCTGATTTGAGCCTCCACCTGCAGATCATCCCAAACAACAACAACAACAAAGAGAGCATGAGAGTACCGTTAGACATTATTTTTTTGATCCCTGAAGACCAACTGATGCAAAAATGCATCAAATCACTTCATCTCCAAAATTACCCTTGTAATGGAAATGAACCCTCTGCTGATATCCCTTTGTTTACTCCCTCTCCTGCTAGTTTACAGCCTCTCACAACCCCAACTCAGGAACGCAGGTTTAATCTTTCATTCTTATTTTGTTTATGTCCTCCACCATGAGAAAAATGCTACATGGAGGACATATATAAACATAATTAACAATATCACTGTGTTTTTGAGCATTTCTTTATTCAAATTGTGGTGAATCGGGAGCAGACAAAATAAAAGTGTTGTTTGAAAAAGTCTGTAGTTGTTACGTACAAACTACAATCAGCAGGCTGCAAGCTCCCTGCTCCACTCCATTCCGATATGTCCACTTCTGGACGACTAGATGCATGTACGTCTTTGTTTTCCTCGTCCGAGCTGGCATCTGGCTCCAAACTATACAGCTGGATAGCTCCAATATTGTTCTTCAATTTTGTTGCATCGCGAATGTTAGCTCGGGGTTGTGATGGGCTGTAAGCCAGCGGGGGCGAGTGTAAACAAAGGTGTAATGGGAAATGACTGCAGAGTTCTTCAGTGCCAACAGTCCCACCCAACTGAGAGGTGCATTTCTACCGACCTACTGCTGTTCTGCAGAAACTATGTCCTAGGAAGACAACGCAGGCTTTTTGATTCAGGCTAAAAACAGCATAATCATAATGAAAAGACCACTGGGAACACTTTTGCAATAGATCTAAAGATGATGGGAGTGGGTCTTTAACCTGGCATCTTGAAAACAAACATACAGCATCAAGGGGAATCAAATTGAGCCAACATCCAGTCAATGCAACAAACCACATAGTGAACATCTGGATAGCTTTATATTGATTATAGCCTTTAGTAGTAAATTTTTGGTTCAATCTGCATCCTCATCCTAGCCTGATTTTTAATCTATCCTGAGTGAATTGTATTATGTAATCCTGTGGGTGATGTTAGTGTTGTCTTACCGCTTGTGTATGTTTTCCAAAAATCATCCTAGAGGGGAAATAGGAAGAGAAAGGGGAGGCAGCATCAATATTAGCACTACAGAGTGAGACCCCCCCCCCCCCCCCCCCCCCCCCGACTCCATGATTGAACGGCATCACTTAACTGTAGCTGGGATGTTTTCAAAGACCTCCCTCGCCTCCTCGTAATCGCAGATTTCCTCGTAGCATTCCCTCTCCAAATTTCCGGGAACGAATATCTCAAAGTCAAACCGGTTGAACAGCAGGTGGCGACCCAGGAACAGCTTCGCGTTCCCCTCATCCACGAACACTGCGATCGCGGGCGGACACGGTTAGACATCTGCGCGCGTGACACCCACAAATCCGTTCCGTGCCGTGTCCTTCCTTACCGTCGTCGTCTTGGGGTAGGGAGGGCGAGCTCCTCATGCAGGCCAGATGTCCACCGCTCAGCAGCTGAGCGAGTATCGACAGAAGAAACAACATGGCACGCACCTGCGCACCAGCAGCACTGCGTTAATAATTGACGGTACACTTAAAATAAATAAATAAAAACGCGAACCCTGCCTTCATAAAGCACAGCTCAAATACCAACAGGTTAACTCGACGACAAGAATAAAGCAGAAAGCGCGCATTCTTGTGTGTTACCCTACGACAGTACGTGTCGCATAGTCAACGGACAAAGTTCGTTTGCCGAAGTTCCCAAGAGAGTGACAGGTGTAACAGGAAGCGTCCCGTTTTGGTCACAAATATATACTCACCAATTTCTTTCTCCCAATAATAATCTTTTATCGTCCTTTAAAGGCAAAATAAAAAAATATTATGTATTAACTTGAAATGCCATCTTTCTTTTCGGAGACAGATCCCATCAGTTTTACTTACAACAGGTATTATAGGAGCTTCCCACTAAACTGAACTACCTGTCTTGCTTTGACCAATTATTTCCGCTGATCAGGATGACGTCACGACGGAGGCCACGCAGATGAGGTAGAAGCCCTTAGGCTGTCGTAACACCAGGTATTTCCCTTAAACACTCCTATTACTGTATGTGCTTGTGAATTATGCAATATTTTTCCTTTAACTACAGATAAACTTGGATATTTTCACATTTATCTGTTATCTACACGTTAGAAATATTACCAAATTAGGATTAATTTAGAAATTGACGAGGCATCTGTTTCATCCTATACTTCCCCAAAAACTATCATCATCCAACAGTTTTTGGAATTGATGTGCTATCTATATTATTTATTTGTTTCTTTAAAAAAAGGAAAAGAAAATAAAAAGTGTTTTTTTTAACTTTTTTTTGCTAAAGGAAACATCCATAAGAATTCCTTTAACCTACAAACATGGAAATATATATCCATCATATTGAATGAAAATCAAATAAAACCATTTCCTTGTGTGCATCCTTGACTGTTTTTTTCTCTTTTGCCTTTCCAATTGCTACGACGGTACGACGGAGTATTAGGGCCACAAAAAAAAAAAAAAATTATAGCCACCAAAAAAAAAAAAAAGTAAAATTACGAGATTTTATCTCGTAAATTTAGGAGATAAAAACTCGTAAATTTAGGAGATAAAAACTACGACGGAGTATTAGGGCCACCAAAAAAAAAAAATTAGAGCCACCAAAAAAAAAAAAAAGTAAAATTACGAGATTTTATCTCGTAAATTTAGGAGATAAAAACTCGTAAATTTACGACTTTTTATCTCATAAATTTACGACTTAAAATCTCATAAATTTACGAGAAAAAAGTCGTAGATTAAGGAAAAAACACCGAAGTTGTCCGTTTTTCGGAACCTAGCTTGAAGATGAAGTATGTGGAGCCTTTTGTGAAGCTTCATTTCCGGATTATTATAGGTTTAAAACAAAGAGATTCTGAACCTTTTGGCGACTCAAAATCAGATTATTTTCCGTGTAGCAGTCTTCCCGGGGTTCAGTGTCAGTAAAGCGGAGTTTAATATGTAAAATAAGGAGCTCAGAGACACGTTTGGGTGTAGACAATCGCTGCAGCCTTTATTCTCCTTTTCATTCACATATCCTGAAGTTCATTTGTCTCATTACGTCATGAACCTGTCATCCCAACACCAATGCGGAAGTAAACAGTGTTACAAACGCCCCCTTCTGCAGATGAAATGTCCCGTTTCAGCATAAAACAATAAAGAGGAATGAAAATAGTGTTTTATGTTAGCTTTGGAACGTTGAAAATGCCAAAAAAGTGCTCCTCCTTTTTTCAGACGTAGAGTCTTGTCTTTGGTGGAGGAAGAAAGGATTCAAGCGAACAGCTGCAGGGACACCGACGACGGCTTCATCGGGCTGCAGAGATCCTGCAAACCAACCATCAATAAATAAAACTTTAATGAATCGTAAATCAAACAAATGACCTTCCAGACATTTGGAACGTTATCAATAAACATTCAGCTCACCTGTTCAACAAAGTTTAGTCGGTCTGCTCTGCTGCTGCACGGCGTTCACCTGCTGCTCTGCATGCTCACTTCCACTGTAATCTCCTAAAATTACGACTTTTTTTCTCCTAAATTTACGAGTTTTTATCTCCTAAATTTACTAGATAAAATCTCGTAATTTTACTTTTTTTTTTTTTTGGTGGCTCTAATTTTTTTTTTTTTGGTGGCCCTAATACTCCGTCGTATCGTAGTACTGCAGCCAAAAGTAAAAAAAAACTATTAAAAAACCTTTTGAGGAAATTGAGTATTGATGCTTAAAAATTGGCTACAATAGTTATTCTAAATAACAATTCTCAAATGGCCAATTTGAATAAATAAATGGATAACATTAACCCTCGTTTTTTAGCTGTGTGTGGAGCATTTTGCCATTCAGACTAAATCAACATATAAACGTGCATGAATATAGTCTTTTCCACACCATAAACTGCATATTTTTACACCACATTTTGTGCCTGGAAAAAAAAAGTTGCGAAGAATCCCAGTATTATTTTGAGTTTTTAAAGTTTATTTTTGAATTTATTTTCTGCAAGTGCAACAATATTACATATATTACACAAGAAGATAGAAATATTGAAGTGAAGAGGATATTTTGTCTTATTTTGGAAACGTCATCTGCAGTTACAGTGTTTATGTTTCAAAGAGAGTTCTGTGAAACTTTGTGTTGTGTTTATATAAAGAAGCTGATAGTTTAAAACTAAACATTATCTTTTAGAACACTGGTCTGTGCTAATTGAAGCATGGAGAGAGCCCCAGTCATGCGTTTGACCAAATCTCTGGATCTTGGCACAGCTTCTGAATTTATCTGCAGGAATGTTGATGCAAAATAGTGGATAAAATTTAATTTCTGACTCCATGTAAGATGCATTGACTGTAATCAGTCAATGGTAAGACATATCAGGTTTTACAGAAATGTTAAGAAAAAAAACAACCAAAAAAGTCCCAAATAAAAAAATAATTCCTCAACATCAAAACAAAATGAAGCCAATTAAACTAAAGTACCTCTATCTGACCTTGATAAGGCAGGGTCAAGATTCTTTTATCAAATAAAGCTACCCAAAAATTCTGTCTCTTTAAAACATTAGATTCGACTGATATTTAACAAAACTGCTGCTTAAAATATAAGACAGAAATTAATCATCTATAAAATAATTTAGGAGACGTGAAGCAGGAAATGCTGAAAGTTAAAAATTGAGCCATTTCTTACTCAATGTGGCTTAAACTTGCAGGTGTTTGTGATGAGCTTTGGGACTCTCCGTGACCCCATGATAAGATCTGGAGACGCAGCGTTTCTGTGGGTAACCGGAGTGTGCAGTGAATCTTCACAGGCCACGATAGGAAAAACAACACGTAAAAGCGTCTACATCTCTGACGCCCCCTTTAATCTCTGCCAAATGTCTCGGGGCTGCACTACAATTATCAAATAGTGAGGCTGAACAGACGTCCAAAAGCCCAACACCAACGCTACTTGTAGCTGTGACTGATCATCCAGTAAATAGGCTCTGTGGATGGGGCTGGAACTAAACAGGGAAACGTCAGTGTTCTGCGTTTTGTCAGTTTGTGCAGGTTTCATCACAGCCTCAGATGGAGAGGGCTTACATGAACTTCAAATGTATTTATGTAGCCCAAGTTAGATATGAACAGATTTTCTCTGGAATGACACAAAAACATGTTCATTTGGCAAATCTAGTGGATCAGTTTGTCCTTGTACATCGGAGATTGTCAATCACCTGCAGGATCCCTGAACAGAAAATAACTTGAAACTTTTTAAAACTAATTTTATTATTTTTTGTTTCCCATTGTGCCAAGACTATTGAAGTGAACAATAATTGCTAGGTTTTTGACAAAGATATTTAGCTACTTTTAACAGCCAGTTTTCTAAGAAGACCTAAATAAGGGAAGTTAAAAAATAAATCTATTCCCCCCCCAAATTTTAGGCACACGAAGAGATGGTGAGTCATGTTAATAAAAGCTTAGTGGTATGTTAGTCCACCTGAAAGCTTCCAATCGCAGGGAATCAACCTCCACCAGAAATGTTTATATTGCAGTATTACAGCTGTGACCTCTGCAAACGGGGTCACGTTCAGTTCAAGTTACCGTATTCCTGTTCTCCGTTCCCAGACGGAGGACTTGCTGTTGAAAAACACTTATTACGAGTCACAGCTCATCCACTACACCACCATGTCATCTTCTAACTAAAGCCAGATGTAGAAATCCACAAGAGAACCATTTTCTCAGAAAAAACCCATCAATATTTATGTTCAGTTCATATAAAACATTATAATGCTAATAAAAGGTAATTGCTGTTTACTGCGTCACTTGCCTTTTAAAAACAACTCAATATTTTATCATGGTGCAATGTAAAAGAAATAAAAACAATCAAGTAATCTTCACTTTTCTTTTTATTGGCTGAATATAAAATATCCTGTTTCCAGTCACGGAATCTGAAAAGCAGTGAAGATGTAATGTTTTTAGTTAGCTGGTGGAACTAGGCAGAAGGGGACAGGGCTTGGAGGCTGGTCTTGACCGTTGCTAGGTTAGCTTTCCAGGAGGAGAGCTTTTCGTGCAGCTGCTGCCATTGCTGCTTGCCAAAGGTGCGATGTGTGCTGTGGCTGAGTGAGGGGACAGGAAAAGAGGTCACATATCACCACCAGATCCATTCTTTTCACAATCTAAACAGGTTGAATTACACAAATTAAAGAAGTCAACATAAATATAATGAATTATAAGTGGAAATAAGGACAAAAAATATATATATCCTCTAGGCCAATGGCTGCTTGGCTCCCCTTTAGACATGCAAAAATAAGTTGTATTTTATTACTTTAGCAAGTCATTATTTAAACAAGTAATCAGTAATCAGTAGTCAAGACAGAAAAAACACAACCATTTCATGTTAAATTGTTTGGAAGAGAATTTCTGAAATGTGTTTTTGTCCAATCAAGAAAAAGCACCACAATGTATCAGTTTGAATGAAAATCCTCATCAATATTGAAAAAATTGATTCAGCGCAGACATGTGGAAGGATTGAAATTGTAATCTTTGTTATCTTAGCAATAACATTTACCTCACAACAACCTTTCTCTGAGTCTGGTCAATTTTGCAGTACACCATTTTGGTCCGAACAGCTAAAAAAAGAAAGACAGAAAATAAGAAAGGCAATTATCATCAACTAAGATTTGTTTTTCCAAACATGGATCTTAGTGAAACAAGTTAAAAATGACAAAAGTATGAGAACTGACGTGCAGGTTAGGGGGTATTTCAAGATGCCGGAAAGTCAAAAATTCAGAATTCATGCACTGTTAGCCCCTGACTGCCATCTTTTTTTAATGGCTCATTTTAACTTGGAGGGAGAAAAAATATATTTAATCAGAAGTAGGGGTGTGACGATAACCGCATCACCGCAGGTTTTTTTTTTTTGAAAGTTCTGCATATGGTGCGTGATTGGAACTATAATAAACACATTAAACACATTCATCTTTGCTGATAATATACTTTTTCTGCTAGTCCTGTGTTCAGAATTGAAGGGTTTCTGGGGGAAACATTTTATTACTGTTCTCCTTCACTCCCTGCGCCGCGCCTCTCACTCCCTCTTAGAGCCCGCTCCCTCTACTAACACACACACACACACACACACACACACACACACACACATGAGCGCGGTTTCAGAAGCACACACACATCCTCATTCTACAACAGAAGTTTCTGTTTCGCGAGGAAATACGACAAATTTACTGCGTTCTAATTATTCATTTCCATTGTATTCATTTCCATTACAAGCTGCGTGCGTTCTTGAGTGCACGACACGGCCGCCTGGATTTTTGTGTGTGTGTGTGTGTGTGTGTGTGTGGGGGGGGTAATCCCACACCGTCACAGCTCTATTCACAAGATTTAAAAACAGATCATTTTCTGCTATGTTCACACCGAGTTCATGTTATGCGGTTCCATGAACACGCACTCAGCCCGTGGCAGTCACACCAAACCAGCACCAGACAAGCGGGGAGGGGCTTTTCTGATTTTCTACTGCTCACAAGCGCATGTCTGCCATAAACAGTTGTCGCAAAATGTCAAAGCGGTGTAAATCTTCTGAATCTCGCTCCAGACTATTTCTCTAACAGCTCTATTCCATATATGAAAGACTTGGTGTCGGTGCCGGTTTTTGATATAGGCGAGGTGGGCGGTGGCCCAGGGCGGCACTTTATAGGGGGCTGCATTTTCCGTGCCCGTTGAGTTACACACAATATATTACTAAATTCAAAGAGGCAACTTTGAGCTTTTATTTTTAAATGTCTGCTGCAGCCGGCACTTTGCGCTCTTATTTTGACACATCAGACTCTTAACATCGCACCCATGTCTTCATCCTCTCCCCTCTCCACACTTATGGTGCAAAAAAAAGAACAAAAAAAAAAAGATGAAATAACTCAGAGTGAAACAACGTAAAACAGCCACATGAAAAGGAATTAGGCAGAAGAAACACCCGTGCTCAACCCAATTTTGACCAAAGCAGGCAATGGGGATTCTTTCCCACAATTCCCTGCTCCGACATAGCAGATCTGACGTGCACGTGACCACCGCCCTCTGCTGCAAGACACTTGCGCCCAGACCTCTTTGCGGTAGTTTTTGGAACATAAGTCAAAAAACTCGAGAGGGGGACGCAACTCACTGGTGGCTGGGTGAATCACACCAACAGGTAATTGGGAGTATTTTTCACTCTAACAATCAACTCTGGGCCGCAGCTGCGCCTCCCGTCATAGAGACGGAGCCGCGTGTGTCAGAGGGAAGGGGAGGGGTGGTGGGCGCAGACCATTTTTTATGGATTGAGGTTTTTTGGAAGATGTCTACTGTTGGTGTTGCACAAAATTAGGGAAATGCCAAATATTTTTGGAATAATCCCACTGATGAGTTCTATGATTTAGTTTTTAGTGTTTTATAAGACCTAAAAATAGTATTCACAATACATTTTTTTTAGATCTAATCCCTCTGATATGTTTCACAAAGACACACACAGGATGTCACACACCAAGAAATTATTGCTAAAAATGAAGCAGGAGTCCAGCTCTAAATAAAATGCACTAAAAAATGATAAAAGAGCAAAGAAAAAGGAATTGTTTGATTTGTTATATCTTATTATTATTTCCGGGCTCTCTTTGTTTTGTTCTGCAGCATGTTCATATTTGTATAATTTTGACAGAATATGTTTTTATGGAGAGCAAAATATAAGTTATTTAAGGTTTAACTTGAGTTACTCTGGATTAATGGTCCTGTTTTTATTCATATTTATGTTCAAAAAGTATAGTTTAAAAGGTTTAAAAGCTTAGCGTTAGTGTGTTCAGTAAATGTTTATCTTCTTCTGCCCAAAACCTTAAGCGTGTTTTTAATTTAGGCCCCTGTGTGACTGAGTTTGACACCCCTGTAATATGAGTCAAGAAAATTCTTGCATTTTTTGTGTAAAATGGAAGGTAGGGAACAGGAATTTTTTATGTGTGCGGGGGGTGGTTGGCTGGTAGGGTTACTCGCCCAGGGAGTAAGTTAGTGTAGAACCGCCACTGCTTGGTGTCATAGCATCCTGGTCGGGCACAAAGCCCGAATATTAGTGCCTCTGCCATGATCATGTTTACAACAGCTGGCACCCTTGTGTTTTGAAAAGGATGCTGTACAGCCTTCATAAAATGTTTCCTTTAACTTATCATGGTCAAAAGACGCCATTTCAGCAACTAAATGCTAAAATGTTAGAGGTTTCTGAGGTTAGTATTACCTCTTTCATATTTTAGAAGTCTTGTAGTTTTATTGCTCAACTGTTTTTCCATTAACCCTTCAACATGGAGATTTTCCCCGGCTACACCTAAATAACTCTTTGACTCTGACATATTGCTCTTTAACCTTTCACAAGATCAACGTGAATCAGCTGATTCTGACGTGGAGTAAAGCTGCTTTGCATTTCAGCTTCGCACAGATATGCAGCCTCCTTTCTCCGCTTCAGAATCTGCTGGAATTACGTTAATTGCGAAAACAATTAAAGAGTTATGGTAGTCGAAAGAATGTAAACACTGGAGCTAAAGTTCTGGTGCTAAAGGGTTAACTTTGCAACATTGATAGCAGAAAAAGACGTTTTTAAGTAGGATTTTCTGCATACGGACCCCACTAATTGCACAATAGTGAACAATTAAAATGACAAACATTAAATATTCAATTAAAATCCATTAATGAACAGCCTGACTGAATGTGAACAGTGGAAAGTATCCGTACCATCGATGACGAAAGCCTCAACGTCCTCCGCTCCAACCTGCAGCTCCTGCTGCATGGTGTCAAAGGAGATCTCCTTGAATTCCACCGCCATGCCCATGAATGTAAGCAGACGCATCTTGGCCATGTTTTGCTCATGAGAGAGACCTGAACGTGCAGGGATCATTGAACACAGAACAGTCACAGTCAGTTACTCTGCACTCAGGGAGTTTCCCAGTAATAATGAATTGCCTGTTTAGGAACAGGCAGGGAATCAACTTTCTAAAACAAACAGCACTCCATTTTGTCTGTTTTGAGAGCCCACCCCCCTCTTACACACACTTTAATTACATCTAACGCTTCGTTAATGAGAAAATAATACATGAGCTGCTGACAACACACGCTGCAGGAAAAACACAAAGAAAGTCCAAGCCCTTGAGAAAAAGTTTCTTAATTCCACACACCAGTTGCACATTTACACACAACACCAGCAGTTAATAATTTATTAAACCATAAACCATTGTTCTGTTAACATAAAGGAGACACAAAACCCCATTTCTACTTACCGAGCGACTCAATGAAATCTTTGTTGTTCTGGTAAAATTTGACATATGCCGCCAGTTTTGCACTCACAAAGATAGTTAAAAGCTGAAAAAGCAGCAAGAAAAAGAGAAAAATATATTTCATGAAATGTGCAAAACATTAGATAATTGGTGTACTTCAATATACTTCACTAAATTCAGACTAGGATTATGAGACACACCACTAAGATCAACTTTCTTCATCTTATCCTTCTGAATTTTGAGACTGGTACAAAGCCGATTGATCATTGCTGTCAATCATATACCCAAACCATACAGGTTTGAGTTTAAAAGCTCTGAAAAAGCTAAATTGACTTCTAACTAGGGATGGGCAATAAATTGACAATGATTAAATCAAATTCCCCCTTTATGGAAATGTATATTTTGGGAAAATATGTATTTCCCCCCCCCCAGCATCCTGCTCTCTTGGACTTTCCATTGTTTGGGGTAAGGTCAGCCTGCATCGTCTGTCACAACGTGCAGACGTTTAAATGGCCACCAGCAAAGTAGAGCTTGTTGCCAAAAAAAGAACAGTTTCCTTAGTTTTACAAAACTGGCTTTGTTTGGCAACTTCAGACTTGGAGCAACAAACCAACCGCTGCAAATTCTGTTAGAAGGCTGTGGCTACCAAACATGTGAGAATAACAAATTTGTTTCAAACAGAGGCCCTCTGTCAAATATGAGAAGTGTTAAAAAGATGTTGAAGCTAGCAGCAGCTCACTAAACACTTCCAATGTTATTTTACAAGTTTTTATTATGATGCTTTTTGGATTCAAGTCAACTTCCAAACGAGATGTTTTAGAAAAAATAGTTTTTTTTAGATATATCCTGATATTTGTAATTTTTGTTTAAGATAGTAAAATTAGGGAGATAAA
This sequence comes from Oryzias latipes, assembly GCF_053564925.1. Classification (NCBI taxonomy): domain Eukaryota; kingdom Metazoa; phylum Chordata; class Actinopteri; order Beloniformes; family Adrianichthyidae; genus Oryzias; species Oryzias latipes. The sequence goes on from NC_136239.1 coordinate 26,922,747, forward strand.
ACTTGACTCATATCAGAAATTGAATTTGGTGTGAAAAAATAAGATCTAAAATATTTTTTTAAAAATCAGATTTTTATTTTAAGCCATATTGCCCTGCCCTACCTCTAACACATACCTAAATTAAAAGGATTACAATAAACATTTCCACCAGTCCTGTATTTCCTTTCATAGGAACTTCAGGAACACTCACATCATGGATGAGTTCTCCCTCTAGAAAGCGAACGGGTTTCAGGGTCAGCAAGTGGTCAAACAGGAAGGTGTTGGGATCTTTAAGAGCACGGACGATGCACCTGCAAAAAGTATGGAGACAAGTGTGTCATCGTTTTTTAAAGGATAATGTTGAAAGACAACAAAAGTGTCTATTGTGTGTGAGTACCTGTGCGCATCAACACGTGCTTGTGAAGCATTGTCTTCTGTGTAACTCCCCAGCAACTCAACCATGACTTTAGCTGCAGGCTCACTGCAAAAAAGATGAAAAACCTTTAAAATCCATTAGCAGGAATACACGTAAACATATTTAATGCTATTTGGCAATTAATAAAACACATTGAAAAGACCAAAAATCCTTCTTTAAAAATCCTATGCATAATGCACTTACCTTTTTTTACAATCAACCAAAGCCTCATACACCAGCCTCAAGAGTGTATGCTTCTTCTCTGTGTTTAGGTTCCAGTCAACAATCCACTTACGCACCTAAAGAGGGTCAAAAACCACATAAAATCAGCTGAGAAAAACATACTGAAACCTATAAATATGTGGGGGGAAAAAAAGTTAAGAGAGTTCTTTTACATATTTGGTTTGGGGGAGAAAAACACACTAAGAGATCCTAATAGTGTTTTAAGTAAATATACCTGATCAAGATCAGTAGGAATGAAGGAGATGGCATTACAGGTGGCCGCCACTTTGATGAGGCTGCAGAACACGGTGTATCTCACTGGAGTATTCTCATCCATGCCATGGAACAGGTTACTTAGGCTGTAGCGGTCCATAAAAGACAACAAAGAGCGTTCAGACTAATTTCTCTTAATATTTACCTTCAAAAAGGTATTTTTAAATTAGCATGATATAAAACCGATACAAAAAGACTCACAGCTGCAACCTAAGAGAGGGCCTCTCTCCTTCACGGAACTTCACCAGTTTCTCACACAGACTCTCAATGAGAGCCTCCTGCTTATCTGTTTCAAGGATCAGCAGCAGAGACACGATGCTGTTCATGACACTCTCTACATCTGGAGAGAAAGACAGAAGACTTTCAGGGATGGCAACTAACTATGTCTGTTGAACAGCTGAAGGTGAGACACGGTATGTCCATTATTCAAAAGCATTATTCCTTTTTCAATTAATATAACCTATCTACACACACACACACACACAAATTCTATTGTACACCATGATGAAGTTTAAAGGTCGCTGTACCTTTATCATCATCTTTGAGGCATACATCACAAGCCTCAATGATCTGAGCCAGATCAACATGAAGTCCTCCTTCAGCATTCTCCTCTGAGATTTCTGCTCCTTTGGATTTGATATAGGCTCTCAGCTCTGATGCCTGTAACATTATATGGAAAAAAATTTTTTATGTATAATTTAAAAAAACTCATTGTATTTAAACGTCAATTAATCAGTTAATATATGGAGATTTTTCAAAAGAAACCAGATGAAGCAACACTGACTTTATTCAAAAAGTATCTAAACAAATACATACACACTCTTTACAAAATTATTTTTTTTTAACAGTATTTAATTGTTTAATAGACGATTGCCAGTTCTCTTTGCTCCTCAAGCAATTCAAGACACAACGCACAAATAAAAAAAAAAAATATTTACACAACGTAAGATCAAATTAAGAGCAAAAGAAAACGCAAATGTTTATTATTATTCCCAACACGATGACAGACACTTTAGCAAACATAGGGTAAGATACTAACTTAGCATTGTAGCTAACTCGTTCGCTACGTTGACTGGCTAAAATATTGTTGTTGTTTTTAAACATATCAAAACGACAACAATGCACTGAGATTCCTTCATGTTAAGTATCAGACCTGATCTTCTTCGGTTATGTCGATAAAAGCTGGAACGCTCATTGTTAGTGATGTTGTGAGCCTGAATGATGAAATCCACGCTCTCACCAAAGCCGAGAAACGGAAAAAGACAGAGCAGCGCTTCCGGTGCAGGCGTGTTCTTCCGGGTTATGGTGTTAAAGACTTTTTTCCCCCAATAAACTTTATTGCACATTTTTAAATTTACAGAAATTCACATTCAGTTGCACAATAAAGAAACAATTGCAAACATGGCGTTAAAGACGCCCTAAAGGTTATTTTATTTTATTTTAAAATTTATTTTACTTTATTTTATTTGTGAAACGACTTGCATTAGGAAATAATGATTAAGTCATTTTCATTTTAAAATGTTTTTATGTTTCACATAATTTCATAAATGTTCAATTTCATAAAAGTAAAGTTATACATAGTAAGCCATGTCCCATTGTTTCAATTAAATAAATAGAGTTATATATTTCGACTACTTTCAAAAGTTCTAACCCCAAAGCTAAAATGTGCAATACTGTGGTTAGTAGTTCAATTCAATTAATTTGGCTTCTACTGCTCTCCTCAACAGGTGCCAGATAATATATGTATTTTTTAAGTCATTAGCCTAAAAGTTTGATGAATGTCTAAAAACTGTAGCTTTCTTTAAGTTAGTCTTAAGTACAGTTTACCAATTTCAAAATACATTGCCTATGTGGAGGGGGGGGGGGGGGGTCTTTTTTCAAATTCTAATTTCAAATTTTTATTTATCAGCAAGAAGAAAGTTAGAACTTTTAAGTAGGCCTAATTAATACTTTTAAGATCCTTCAGTTTTTGGAAGTGGATAGTTGAGAGACAACTCATCTATCTTATTTAGCAGTCAGTGTAACATTGGATCATAGACTGTAAAAATTGGATCAAAAAAAGCATGGTAGAAAGTATATTTTAAATAATTGTGAAATTGTAACAGTTTAAATGTATCGGATTTTAATTTAAAAGTATATAGAATGAGGCAAAAATTAAAAGCTAACTTTAAAAACTTTGTATTTCCAGATAATTAAATGTTGACTCATCAAGTAAAAGGGGACATTGCTATGGTAGAAGTCTGTTGGGCAACAGCACAGCATTCACAGTTGTTGATGAAAAACAGAGATATGAACACGACTGGATTGGTTGTAGTATCCAGACTGTGGATATTTTCAAATACTTGTTGGCTGATTACAACATTCAAAAAGTTATTCAATGCTTTTGTCTTTATTTAAGACACAACAAGCCCCCTGATTTTGGAGTTAATAATGCATTGTTTGTAGTAAACAAATGCTTCACTTTGATATGCATCACCACTGCTTTACCAGCACTGCTTACAGCAAGGATTTTTGTTTTCGGTCCGAGTTTAGAAAACCATGATGCATTTATCATGGTTTTGGAGTGAGAGCTGACCTCAAGAGCCAATGCAGATTACCTTTCATGCAACCATCTGCTGATACCAGGGATGTGCGGATGTTGTTCTGCATCCCTAGATCCAGTGCTACAAAAAGTAGCATTCCAAAAACAGCAGTCCATCGCAGCTGAGTAAAACTCTTCTTTGAATTGAAAATGTACTCAAGAAAAAAATCAGTGTTGCAATAAAAAAATCTTTTAGGAGTACATTTTTTAGTAAATTACATGTATGAATTGTTACTATTTACTATGAAAATCCCAGTACTTTTATTCTCTAACTGTCAAATTTCTCTCTGGAAGATTAACTCTGCTGTCTTGGATTAAAATTACCTTCTGAACATGTTATCGTGTTTGGTTTGGACTACGCCTTTTGCTAGCCACCACAGAGGACCTGACCCAGGACTTTGCAAAACTAGAGATACTTTTAGTGTCAGAGGCCAACTGTCCTCCACCACATCCCTGCTGACCTGTGACTGCACGTGTTGGGCCTCTGAGCCAAATGGGTTCCTTAGGACGGCAGGTCACTTAGTGATTGAGGTGAACAGGGTAAGTGGAGCAAAAGGTCATTTTAAAACTCTGGAGTCAAGTTACTTTTGTTGTTGAACAGGCTATTAGTTAGTTTTTTTCCTCTCTTCCAAGCAGCACTTTCTCATCGCATTTGTTGGGGAAATGTGTACTTTGGGGATTCACTGACTTTGTGACATGAGCCGTGGCCTAATTCCTTAAAAGTCTGCTTGTCACATATTTCTTGTAGCACTTACAGTAAGGGAACTTAACACTGCTAGATTCATCACAATGTGCCCTACCTTAAAAAAAGTGTGTGCTAAGAGGAAATGGCTGATGGAGTGTTTCACCATAGGCCTCTGTTGATGCGTCATTCTGTTGGGAAGGCAAGCGCCTGGTACCAAATCCAACCTTCACTCTCTCCCTGCACTTGCAAACTGACATGACCAAGAATTTATAGTAGTTTTTCTCCACAAGTGCGCTTGTGTAACTCTTAGGCTTTATTAGTCTGATTAACAACTGTTGTCATGGACCTGGTGTATTTCAGATCTAGAGTAAGTGTTTTGTCCACTTTAAAACACGAGGTGCATGAAAGAGATTGCTTTTTTTTGTCTGTTTTTAGGGTTGTTTGGATTGTTGAAATTTAACAAGACATAATGTAAAAATGTACATAGGTTTTTGTCCACATTTTACCAAGAATCAAACACACAAGTAGAAATATTAACCTGTTAGTCTTTATTGTCCATTCATCACAAAAGGTAATATGTGAATATTTTGATAGCTATTTTATTATGAAAATGACCTTTTTCCTATGATTGAAAAACACGTTGGTTCTCAGTCTTCTCAGCAGTGCCACTCCAATCAAATAACAGATGTCAGTTAACAATTCTACGTGAAAATCTTTTGTGGACACATAAAACTAAATTGGAGTTCTATGGACTCTCTGCTTTTGCATTCTTGTATTTGCACTCAATGTTAAACTCAAGTAAGTTTGAAACAGAAGGGGTTTGATGCATATTTGCATCAATAGGCATCAAGGGGTTAAACATATTTCTCTTGTTTTGACTGCAATTTAAGTCCTTTTATGCATATGTTCTCCGTTGTGCACAGCTTTCCTCCCACACACTTTTTCCTGAAGTTGTGAAATAATCACATATTTTGCTTGGAAAAAAAATCACACTAAACCTAACTCAACAGGAAAACATCATCTTTTATGTCAAATACATGTTCCCATTAATGGTTTAAATATTCAAGTCAAATGAATGATAAGAATGGAGAAACTGTAGATATTTTACTCCATGGGGCACTTTCTAATGAAATTGTTAAAAAAAAAACAGTTTAAATGGGATATTTTTCCATGAGTCTGTCTTATTTTTTGTCATCCTACCTTCTTTTATTGAACATGTAGGTTTACTATCTACTACTACTTTCTTCACTGACCCTTTTTAAGTTAGAATTGGATCAGAAATGTAACACAGTCCTCTCCAACTCCTGGCAAACCGCTTCAAACTAACAAGTGATTTTCAGCAACTGGTCTATTCCAGTTTTCAGCCAACCAAATGGTGAACGGTCAGGTAAAAATGTGTCATGGTCATCCCCCAGCATGGCTGCCAACCCTTACACCGACCAATTGCCTGTTTCCCACCGTTCCGCCTGCCTTCACAATCTCTGAAAAATCCCCTCGCTCCAACTCATCTATCAGTCAGTGACCTTGTCAGGGTGCATTGCATGAGTAACCTCCCTATTTCCCTAGGTGGAGCAGATATCTTGTTAATTACTTTCAAGCTGGTTCAGTCTCCTCAGAAATGTGCATATAGTACAGTTGACAAATAAACAGAGATCCAGCAGGGGTTTGTCCACAGTGGTCCAGAACATTGCAAAATCCCACAGGACCAATCTAGTCCACAGCTGTGGAGGGATGAACTAGCAAATGCCATTTACTTTTTAATTTGTTTGTTAATTAACATGTACTCAACAACAAACCTTAATTTTATATGCCAATAGATAGTGATCAGTTCACTGAAGCACCTTTGTCTTTGAAAAACAAACTAACTGAATACTTGTGAAAATGTTCACAATTACTACTAAAATCAACATAGTATAATTACTGCTGGACATCGTCAAGATTGGTTATTTCACTAGTTCAGTGCAGTAAAGTTAGTTCTTCTCCGAAAGGTAGTGAGAATTTCAGCTCTTTTGGTGTGGCTCCCAACTCTTTTGGTTGCTAAAACGCTCCCAATTTCACTTCACATGTAACCTCATATTTTTGCCTAACTTATAGAATATCAACTGACGGAAAAAATCTTCAGGCTTTTATGTTTTTAGAACAAGCTTTGAGATTTAAAAAAAATATATATTTTCCTGTATTTCAAAAGTGGGTTTCTTGACTTTTGTGTTTTTTTTAACCATCCTTTTACTACCCCAAAACAAATTAGCAAAGTTCGGGTAACGCTTTCTTTTACAGTACAGTACTTACAGTGTACTTAAGTGGTATTTACATGGTACTTATTGTGTAACTACTGGGTACTTTCAGGGTACTTACTGTGTATTTATTTGGTACTATTTGGTTCATACCTATGTGGTACATACTGGGTATTTATAATATTCTTACTGGGTATTTACATGTTGTGCAAAGGTGTCTTTTATGGTACTTACCACATGTAAGAACAAGGTAAGTACAAATAAAGTACCTTGAGCTTTAGGTCTGCACTCGCTGCATGTTTCATGGTATTTACCATGAATTTACCACAGAAACTACCCCTTAAATACACTGAAACTGGACTGTAAAAGAAAGTCAGCCCTATTTCCACTCTATTACATGGTACTTTCAGAAGTAAATGCTGGGTATGTACACGTATTATCTTCCTGTGCAGTGTACATACACACTTGATCTTCTGACCTCACCAAATGAGACAATGCTAACTTGTTGGTAAGGGTAAAGTAACTACATTGTAAAAACATATTCTTACCAACAAGTTAGCATTGTCTCATTTGGTGAGGTCAGAAGACCAAGTATGTATGTACACTGGACAGGAAGGTAATACGTGAACATACCCAGCATTTACTACTGAAAGTACCATGTAATAGAGTGGAAATAGGACTGAATTTCTTTTACAGTACAGTTTCATTGTACTTAAGGGGTAAGTACCAAGTAATATTCAAGTGTACATACCTGGTATTTAGTAATGAAAGTACCATGTAGTTAAGTGGAAATAGGGCTGACTTTCTTTTACAGTCCAGTTTCAGTGTATTTAAGGGGTAGTTTCTGTGGTAAATTCATGGTAAATACCATGAAACATGCAGTGAGTGCAGACCTAAAGGTCAAGGTACTTTATTTGTACTTACTTTGTTCTTACATGTGGTAAGTACCATAAAAGACATCTTTGCACAACATGTAAATACCCAGTAAGAATATTATAAATACCAAGTATGTACCACATAGGTATGAACCAAATAGGACCATATAAATACACAGTAAGTACCATGTAAGTACAGAGTAGACACAAAAAGTACCATGTAAGTACCCAGTAAAGTACCATAGAAAGTACCATGTAAACACACTGTAAGTACCCAGTAAATTCCATAAAAAGTACCATGTAAGTACCCTGAAAGTACCCAGTAGTTACACAATAAGTACCATGTAAATACCACTTAAGTACACTGTAAGTACTGTACTGTAAAAGAAAGCGTTACCGTTCTTCAATAGGGTCCAACAGAACAGAAGAGGAACAAACTCAGTGAGTATTTGCACTGTTCTGAGACTTTTCTCTTGAAACTGCCACAATACACAATTCACCCCACTCCCACCTTCATTGAATGTGGGAGTAAGTGTTTTCTGCTCATTTAAAGAGGGGTTCTTTGATAGAAGATCTTCACTCTATTGCAGCACCACCAGTTTCTTCTTGCAGCACCTCACTCATTAAAAAGATCCCACCCAATACATTTTTGTGGTTTCTCTTCCACTTGACCCTAAAGCTTGATCAGCAGATCTGTTCTTACAAAATGCAAAGGTGGTATGGCGGCCATGCTGCCAAACAAAACAAAGTTACGCTATCAGCAGCAGAGCTTTGTGGGTAATCAGTGTAGTGAAAGGAAAGAACATGAGAAGCTGCTCTCACGTAATGTCAGATATAACTTCTGTTCATCACACCTGAGCCTGGGGGTGTCCCTGTTCCTGTGGTGTGGGTTCTGGTCCTTGTTCTTGAGTGCGGACCTTCTCCAACTTCCATCTATGGGTGAGCCTGGTCGGGCCGGTGGTAACAACACTTCTTGTGGACCCCCACTGATCTGGGGCGTCTTCCTCCTAGGAAGGGGTGGCTTGCCCCTGCCTTGCTCTCACCTGGATCAACCGTGGACTGGGTGGGTGGTTGTCTGGTGTGTGCCTCCCCGCTCTCTGGCTATGGGGTCCCCGTGGCGGTCCTGCTGGCCCTGGCCTGGGTGGCGGATGTTGTTGCCCGGCGGGCGGTTGTTCTCCATCTGCTGTGCGGGTGTTGGGGGGGGGGGGGGGGGGGGGGTTCCTGGCTGCCGCTAATTCAGCGGCGGGGGTCTCGATGTGGGGATGGCTGGGTACTCTCCCTCCTTCTTTTTATATTCCATCACCCACTTTAGAAGAAGATAAAAACTCACTCGAGCACAGGTGCTATCTCACCTTTGCACAAATAGTTTGAGTGATTAAATGAAATATTTCACGTGTTGGTCCGAATGCATAAGTATGCATGTGTGAACATCAGTTGTATTGTGATGTGAACATGTTGACATGTTTGGTTTGTGGTCTTTTCTGGAACCCACAGGTATCTTTGTGGCATTTGGGTGTGTGTGTGCACAGGCCCCGCCCCCTTTAGAATTTATATTACTTATAAACCTGACTGTAATGATTGTAAACATCCAGCAACTTGTTGCCTTGTGCTGCTTCACGGTTCCACCCCCCCCCCCTCCTCTTCAATCAGCCTGCTACCCCTCATCCCCCCACCATCCCCACCCCCCGGGCATCCCTCTCTCTTCTTCCCTTCTTTTTTTTTCTGTCTGGTCCAACAAGACTGTCACAGATGCGAGTAAGATCAGTAAAGTTTAGCCTAAATTACCAAAGGGGTTTATTTAAATAAACACATAGTGTATCAAATGTTTCATAACCCCTATTGTAACAGTAAAATATGTCCAACACAAAAGGTTTTCAGCTCTCATCTGTCTGCTCAGCTGTTGGACAGGACAAGTAAAAAAAAAGAAAAAAGATTTCACTTCTAAATCATTTGGATCTTGGGCGTGCATCTACCGAGTGAGATGCATCACTAGTGTCTTGCAGTTACAACAGCTGTTTGTGTGTGTGGGGGGAGGGGGGATTACCTGAAATGAATTCTGAAGAGGAAGTGAAATAAGTTTGAAGAAAATTGGCTGGTCTTATAAAAAGCTAATTTAGTGAGTTGCACCACGCTGACCTGTCAGATATATTACAACTATTTTGTCCTTTTTGTCTCTTTGGTTTTACACTGTGATCTGGCATTTATCTATACAAATTGCACAGCTCTTTTGTTAATTATTCTTCTTTGGTCAATTCAGATTTTTGATTGATAAAGTGCTGCATTAAAAGCAAACCATGAAGTAAGAAATGAATACTTAAGTAACTAGTTGGGGCTAGTTTTAAGGCCCGTACACACCGGGACGAATATTCGCCAGGCGTTAAGGCCTGTTCACACCGGGACGAATTTCGCCGGCGATTTTCGCCGACGTTTAACGCCTCGTGACTAAACAAAGGGCACCAATGAGAGTGTGCACACCGAGGCGAAAAAACGCCAAGCGCCAAAGTATAAACTTTTTCAGAGTTCAAATTTATGTTTGATTAGGGGTGAATTTTTAGATCCATGGATGAAAAAAGTTCCAATTGCCCATTTTCCAAAACATCATTAAGTTAGGTGGAATAAACTCCAGTCAGTGTTGCTGCACTATTTCAGGCTTTGTTTTTGCCTCTAAGAATCTTATTTCTGGGCTGATTTGTGCTTATTGGTGTGCTGGATCACCTACATGACATCAAACTGATACTGAACCACCATTATTCACTTACAAATGAACAAGCATCAGACAGACCATGGTTCACTTGTTTGGTCTTCATCAAAGTTCAGCTAAACTTTGATTGTGAGGAATCAAAGCCTGGTGCAGTTCAAACTGGCCAGTATAAAAGTGCTTTATAAATGAATAAATCCCGATCTTTATAGATATATAAAAATATTTGTTGGTATTTATAATTGGCAGCAGTTTAGCAATGATGGTAAGAAGAATTCAAAGTACAAGCGTATGCTTCAACAAGCGTGTGCTTTAACAAGTTGCCAGCCCGACACCCTCTGTCACTGCATATTTGCAACTGTAGTTTAAAAACACCAGACTATTTGGAATGCTTTGTTACACCCCAGTGGAAGCAGCAAAAATAAAGATTTGACTTTTCCAGGAATTCTGTCGTTTCTGCTTGGATAGGCAGAGTCACTTCTGTGGAACTGGGTCTACATTAGTGATGGAGGGGTCCTTTGTCATCAGACTGTTTACACTAAACGCAGTCACAGAAAGATCAATGAGTGTTTTATAGGCTTGGCCACACACAAAAATCTAAATTAGTTCATACCATGAGATGTTTGTCTTTCAGTTTTTCTGCTTAGACAAAAAAGGCAATTCATATTTCCAATTATGGAACTCTGAAACTGATTTGGATTGTTTTATTAATCCTAGAAAAAGTTATTTTAGTGGAAAACAATAGGCCACCTTCACAATTTACCTGTATATAATTTTAGTCTGGCTGCACGGTGGTGCAGTGGTTAGCGTTATTGTCTCACAACAAGAAGGCACTGATTTGAATCCCATTTGCGACCTTTCTTTGGAGTTTGAATGTTCTCGTCGGGCATGCATGGTTTTTCTCTGGGTGCTCCAGCTTCCTCCCATAGTCCAGAAACATGCTTCATAGGTTAATTGATTACTCTGAAGTGTCCCACGGTGTGTGGGAGTGATTGTGTTCCCTGCGACAAACTGTCCAGGGTGTACAATGCCTCAGTACCCGGGACAGACTTCGGCATCCCCATGACCCAGAAAGGACTGTTGCGGGTTAGGAAAATAGATGGATGAGTTTAATCAGATTTGAGTCAATTTAGAAAAATGTTGATAATATTTGACTCTTCACATTAGTTCATGTTTCCGTAAAAACAATTTGCGAAAATTACAAGCAAAAATGTCTGAAAATTCTGTTACGTCACAGCAGTGAGATTGAGACAGTAACAGCGAAGCTGTGTTTCTCTAAAACGAAAAGTCAGAAGTTACCATCACACTCTGCTCTGTTTGTGGTCACTTTTCCCATCACAATGCACATACTTAACAGTCATCCTGTAAACTTTTGCTTATGCAGCCTCAGAGTGAGGCTCCAGGGTAATGACAAAAGATAGTCATCAAGATATCCAAGATGTTTTGTGATGACTACTTCAGCTCAGAACACAGCTGTTTGGGTGTGACTGCACAGCAGAGGCTGTGGTTTACTGTAAAGAACTGATAATGTTTGGCCTCATCCCTGACACAAAGACACCTGATGGGATGAGAAGGAGATTTTCCAGCAGTACACTTTTCAGCACAACATAGTGTTATGAAATGCATTCAAATAGTCTATAAATTTTGTTGCAAAAGTATGACTTTGTTATAAAGTTTCTAACATTTTATGATCAGTTTTACCTTACCTTGTTTGTCCTTTTACAGATAATTCTGACACTACGACTCCTGCAGAAGTCCTTCAATATTGTGGAAATAAAAGAGCATATCTCATTGTTGCAATTGGAATGTTATCAATTATACATTTATCTGAGTGCAAAAAAGATAATTAGAAATAAATTGTGGATTGTTGACTTTTAAAGTGCTCTCAGAGTTTTTTACTTTGTCATATTATTTTTTCTGTTGTTTTAGAATTTTTGTCCAGTGTTTGGTCCTCCATTTTTTCTAAAAACAAAACATTCTTGCTAGTTTAAAGGCTTAATTCAGCCTCTTAGGTAATTCACATAATGGTTTCTAAATAACTGATCAGAAATCCACACATTGAATAGTTATTGTACTTTAGCCACAAAACACTCCTAACACATTGCAATGACTAATATTACTCAAGAAAATGAAACACGCATATCTACTGCATGACAGTTGTCCAAACCTGTGTTACTCAATAGATTAAACAACTGGATATATATATATATATATATATATATATATATATATATATATATATATATATATATATATATATATATATATATATATATATATATATATATATATATATATATATATATATATATATATATATATATATCTCCAACCAATTAAGAAGCAATACTGACAATCAATTGCACCTGTTTTTGTTCAAGTGGAATTGACAACAGGTGGAAATAACAGGTGACCACAGACATCTTCTCCGTCCTTATGTTTTCTGGCTCATATTTTGGTGAATCTTGAATGCCGAGAGTGTTGTCACTCCAGCCGTACCATGAGACGTGGTCTACAACCCACACAAGTGGCTCAGTCACCCAGGTAGTGCAACTCATCCAGGACGGCACTGTGTCTGTCAGCGTAGTCTCCAGAGCATGGAGGTGCTACCAGGAGACAGGTTAGTACATCAGGAAATGTGGAGGAGGCTGTATGACAGCAACAACCTTGCATCAGAACCACTACCTTCTCCTTTGTACAAGGAGAAACAGGAAGAATACAATCAGAGCCATGCAAAAGGACCTCCAGCAGGTCAAGCATGTGCACGTGTCTGCTCAAACTGTTAGACTCCATGAGTGTGGTATGAGGGCCCAATGTCCACAGGTGGGAGTTGTGCTTACAGCCCAACACCATGCAAAGTGTTTGGCATTTGCTGGAGAACACCAAGATTGGCAAATTCGCCGCTGGCGCGTCATGCTCTTCACAGTTGGAATCGGTTCACATTGAGCATGTGACAGACGTGACAGTCTGGGGATGTGCTGCCTGCACCATCGTCCAACATGACCATTTTGGCAGTGGGTCAGTAATGGTTTGGGGTGGCATTCCTTTAGAGGGCCGCACAGCTCTCCATGTGCTCACCAGAGCTAGCCGGACTGCCATGGGGTACCAAAATGAGATTCTCAAACCCCTTGTGGGTATGCTGGTGGGATTGGCCCTGAGTTCCTCCTAATGCAAGACAATGCTAGACCTTATATGGCTGGAGTTTGTCAGCAGTCTCTAGTAGACAAAAGTGACCCGCCCATTCCACAGACCTGCATCAAATTGAACTCTTCTGGGACATCATGTTTTGGACTTTGAGCATTTTGACTTGTTTCAAAGACATTACATCCAAGGATCAGGCTGTAGTGTGCTTTTACGCTTTACCAGTAATTTGAGTACGATTCCACATCCAGACCTCCACAGGATAATACATTTAATTTCCATAAATATTTTTGGGTGGTTGTCAACACATGCAACACACTCTTTATATGCTATGTAAAGAATAAAGCATTTAAAAACAGTATTTTTATGTATGTGTATATATATATATATATATAGTTAAAGAAAATAATTAGATGTTTTTGTGGTTGAGGAACATTTGACGTTGTCAGTATCTAGCTATTGCTCATAGTCTGAGTTATTTGGGAAGAAGAGGACTCTGGGTGTGTGTGAGAAATTATTGGAGTGTTGAGCCTGACACATGAGCCATGAAAACGCTCTCCCACAGATCTGTGTTCTCCACTGCTTATCTGCTGGCTGATATGCAGCACTTTGAAGAGCAACCAAACGCTGAAACAGGATGATTTAAAATGGGCAACTAACGCTTTCTTTATAAACAAGCAGAAGCGTTTCAAGCTGACTTTGATGTTGATTTTTAGTATTAAGAGCAAATCATACATTTAATGGGTTATTAGGTATTCTGCCATCTTCCTGAGTTTAGTTGTGCCCAATTTATTTTTTCTAAACCCACCACTTTCTAAGGGGCAGCTGGGAAGCACAAAAGGAATATGGAATACTACAATGCAACCTGGGATTTATCATCGTGCTGTTAGTGTGATTGAAATAATGAGTAAAGTTTCAATTTCAATTCCTTAATTTCTTTTCATTTCCACAAATCAACAAAAACAAAAGATCTTGCAGTTCTAATCCAGGGGAAATGAAATGGAATTGGATGGAGAAAACTTACTTATCTGCCCCTTTTACATTTTAAGGTTAAACACAATTTTAGAGTATAACAGTAAAAAAGCCATATACAGTATTTACCTAGGGCCCAACTCCACAATTTTTTCAAAATAGAGATATTATATGTTCTATGGTCTTCTAGGGAAAAGCTATCTGATTACGTGCAAAAAAGTCCCAAGTCCGTTGTAATGTATTGACAATGCTTGACGTTTAAAATGCATTAAGTGCAAAATTCCTGGACTTGGGCCTCTCTTGCATGGGTTTTGCTTTATCCCAAAGATGGCAGCACTGGTTATTTCAAGAAGGTCCCAAATCCAGAGACTTTAGTTTGCTAATCCTCTGAAAAGTATAAAAGTGAGGTGCTTCATATTATAGCATTTGTAAGCTATGAACTGGTGCTAAATCTGGGTAAAGTATTAATTATTTGGTGTAGCCTCCCTTTAAGCTATGCAATTAAAATAATTTCCTGGAAAAACAAACCTCTTGGACTTGGGCCCTTTTTGAACTAACCGATTCATATAAATTTCTGCATTATAGCAAAAAGCTATGCTTGTGGTTTACATCAAAGTATTGTCATATTTCCAACTTTCTAACACATACCTGGAATTAGGCATCAAGGTTCATGTATTGAACTTACAAGTGTTTTTCTAGGCTGATTTGTGATTTGGTTTCTTTAATTGTTTTAGATTGTTCTGAGTCACTTTGTAAACACCTGCTTTCCTGTTTGATATTTTCCTGGTTTGTCTATTTAAAATCAAATCTGATCATAACTGAAAAAAGTTGTTAACTCCATTTGCACCCTGCCAGGTCCTATTTCTGTGTGGTCTTTCGTGAATCTTTTAAACTGAAGCAAGCTCTTCTCAAATTTCCTCTTAGTCACTGTCCTGCTGAAAGCTTAGTCCTGTGTATTTCTTGTTAAGGGTCAAAGGCAGAACTGACCATTTCCCTTTTTCTGCACAGTGATGTTGTTTTAAACCCTGAGTTAACCAGAGATTGATCTGAAGAATGGATGTATTTGGGGACTGCCATTTGTCATAGGGCCTGAAGGGGTTGTTTTCTCCCGGCCCTGTCAGCTTTGATGAATCCCCTCTAAAGACTCCTCTGAGGAAGGCACGGCCAGCATTTGCCTTGGCTCAGAGGCATTGCATTTCCGTTCTCTCCCTCGGACTTTTGGCAGAAAACTTTTTAACTGTTGAACAACCTTTTGCATATGACTTCATTTGTTTTAAAGAGTTTTTAGAAACTGTTTTCATGATCATGCTGCTGAATATCTGGGTGTTCCTCAGGGATGGGGCTTAACCTTTGCACTTGTTTGTTTCTAGGAAAGAAAGAGTACTTAATCGTCTCTGAGGCCAGAAAGCGTCCATGAAAACCTATGTGCAGCTTTTTCAGAGCATCTGTAAGGTTATGGCCGCTGTAATGGATCTCATCACATGAACTGGAGCTTCATGGGTTTGTGTACTAACACAGCACATCATTCACATTTAGCCCAAATGTGGGTTCAAGTGCAGTGCACCACTTGGGCCGATTAGCAGGTCTCCTTAGTGTATATAGACAAATCCCATGAATCATTTTAAACACTGCTGTTCTGTTGGTGTTACTGGATACTGCATCAAAAAAATTCAAGAGTAAAATTTTGCAATCATCGCTGCAGCCACCTCAGCAGTTTACCAGCCGATTTCATCACTTTGCTAGTAGCCTCTCCAAACCCCCAATGTCTTTCCATTTTTTTTTTAGATCTCCCTCCCCCACCAACCACTTCATTTTCAGCTAATTTTGCAGTCAACATGTGGACCGGAATCCTATAGCAATGATAGAGTCCAGCCAGCTCTCTTCACTTCACTCATTGGACTAAGAGTAATATAGCTCTATAGATCTCAACAATCTGACAAACCTCAAAATCTTTAATATTTAAAGATGATTTTCCAAAAAAAAAAAAAAAAAAAAAAAATCGACTCAAGTATTCAATTTAGTAAAATTAAAGTTTCCACAAGTGTTCAAAATCTACACCCGACACAGTTACTTTTTTATTTATTAAATTTGTTTCAAATACATCTATAATACAATCAATATGATGCAAACTTAAAGATGGTAACAACAATAATAGCTAATGTGTATATTACAACAATAATCCAAACATGAATAGGAGCAGGCAGAAGCTTGGCTTCTTGAAGACTGCTCCTAAAAATAAAAATAATAAAAATAATGATAGATAAGGGGAAATAATAATGTTAATAATAATCTAAAATATAAATTAAGTGGAAAAAAATCACAAAAGAAAAAAAAAATACTTGCAGTGGTTGCTTTAGATTTAAGGTCAAGTTTGACCTTTTTTGACCCCAGGTAACCCACTTTACGTAGCAAAGTATACCAAAATGTTGTTTTTTAAATTGTATACCTTAGTACATTTAATATCTTACAGCCACTACAATGTAAAGGTATTGGCTGCTATATATATCTCTATTTTTCTTTGTATGCAATCATAATAAAGATAAAACCGGGTGATTTTTAAGAAACTCTTAGATCTACTTTTCAGTTGAAAGTAAACTGGTGCGTGAAATGACAGAAAATGCTCATCTGCTTTAGTGTTACCACTAAATCACTTTTGAAAACTACAGATCAGTAGTAAGAAATTCAGAATAAATAGCGTGAAAAAAATAGTGAACAAAACAATTTTAGTATGATCTACCAATGATGTAAAACTGTATGGATGTTGATTAACCCAAATCTAATCAAATCTATGCAACATTTCTAAACACATATAAACATTTTCAAGTATAATTTTCGTTAGTATGAAGTAACAGATGCCTTGTTACAGGTGACACCATTGTAGTCTGCTACTTTATTGCAGGCTACGACTTCTTCTTACACTCAGTCAACACAAACAGACCCACAACACATTGTGATTCCCTTAAGCTTGTACAACAGGGAGGAATTAAGTCTGACAAATTCAATGTTAAAAGATCCACAGCAGCTGTCTGGATTTTAAAGGCATTTCTAAGTGGCTGCATTCCTGTGTAGTTCCACTTTGAGTTAAGTTTGAGTTAGGGTCAAAACCCCTGTGTTTTACTGACTCCCACAGAAACACACTCACACACACACACACATGCGCCCCACTTCCCCTCTCCACTAATAAATAATTATTCTTTTGTGTGATGTGGCTTTGCTCCAAGGTCGTGCACTTTATCTGAGCTCCTTGTAGAGAAGCAAACTAGAATGGAAAAATACACTTTGTGTCTCTTTAAATGTTTTAATTTAAGTTCAAACAATTGAATGAAATCCAGCATTTGTGTTTGTTTTAAAAGAAATCTTTTTGGAACTTTAGAAGATCATTGAGTTGATGTAATTCTATTGTGGATTTTATTAGCAAATTATTAGTCAAAATAGATATATTTAAAAAAAAGAAGAAGAATGGAACAGATCCCTCATTCACACACTAAATCACACTCTCACTCAGACACTCAACTCAAGCAGCACTTCAGCTTGAAGTATATAGTGTGAGTCAGGATCTGCTCGGATGTGCTGTTCATGCTGATTGTGGTAAAGCAAAGAAGTCATCCTCTTCTGAGGCTGCCTTGCTCCTCCCCCTGCTCTGAGTTATGCTGTATTTCAGTCTTCAGGAGACTGGTGAGCTTCAAGAAAAGCCAGGCATAATAGAGACAGAGCAACCAGACACTCATAACATCTCAGACTTCAGCTCAGATCCACTTGAACGTACCTGAGGAGCTTGAAATTTGCCAACTAGGTTTCTGGCGGAAATTTTTTGTTGGTAAACTACTCCATCCTCTTAGGTAAAAATGATGGCTCCTGTGTTTTACTGTGAGGTCTCAGATTTCTTTTTCAAGAAAAACTGACTTAACGTTTCCTCAGACATTTTTCAAGTCCTCTTAGGATTTTTTTTGAATGTGTCTTCCTCTGGACTATCAACACATTTTGTTTGGACTCTCTTGAACTGCAATTGACAATGTTGACTGAACCGTGTGGAGCCATGTCGGTGGGTTCAGATGTTTGCGATCTCACCCTCCTACCATCAGCACCCCCCATGCCATCCTTACCAGGAGCTGTTGGCAGCTGTGGGATGTCTGTTGGTAGTGGTCAGTGGACCAATTTGCTGGACCTCCACCCTGGTTCTCCCTACAGCTCCTTAAACTCCCACCATTCCCTAATCAAGCAGGAGCCTGGCTGGGGAACCGCTGACCCAATGGAGGACCCTCACTGTGGACTGGGAGCCTTCACTGTGCACTTCTCAGGTCAGTTAACAGGCTCTGGTCCATGTCGAGTCGGTGCATTTGGAGAACCCGTGAGCCAACCAAGGATGTTTCCCAATGCAGCGTACCTGCCCAGCTGTATGGACAGCTCCCCTCTCCCCAGGAACCAGGGTAAGCCCCCCCCCTTTGTGTTTCCTAACATTAAACTGTGCTAGAGTGAAACACAGAGTAATTTGAAAATGCAGCTTCATAATGTTCTACGTCTTTCTGATCTCAACAAGTATCAAAGACACTTTTTTGATCTACTCATAAAATACAATTTATGATGTTAAAACTGCAGTATTGATTTGTTGCTCCAAAATGACCCAAAGTCATTGATGTTAAAACAACAAAATCCTTTTTTTCTTATAAAACTTCCAAAGCATAAAGTTAGTTTTAAAAAAGTAATTTGAAGTTATAAACACTAACAGAAAATAACAGCTTTTAATGTGTGATAATTTACATTTAGGAATCTTCTGTTGGTTAAAGAGCTTTAAGTCTGAGACTATCTTTGGATGCCATCATCTGTGTGTACAAAGCCGTTTTTCCACAGAAAAGTCTATGGTTTTTGCCAACAGGCCCAAATGGAAAATCTTGCTTTCGGCGTTCTATGGGGATTCAGGAGATCATACGTCATTTTTCTAGGAAACTTTACAACATCCCTGCGGTGCTCATCTCACAATGACACAAAATGATTATTTTATGAACTTATAATTGAAGCTAAAAGGCTTTTTTTTTTTGGTTGTGTGTTAGAGAGATTTGACTTTAATAGGCGGAGTTCAGCTGTCCAGGTGATTAAAGAAAAAAACGTGGCACCTCGACACTTTTTTCTTCAACTAAAATATTGTGTTTCCTATTTAGGTTAATTTTAGTCTCTCTATATTTTACCTATCTTATAAGTCATTCTATGTCTGACAGGAGAAAGTATGCCAAATCTCTTTTTTCCACCTGCCACAAGTGCTGCAACCACAGGCCAAAGATAAATGAGGGAAAAATGAACGTTACAAAGAAAATTGATTTTGCTGTGTGATGAATGTCTCTCTGTGGTGGCCCTGCCAGGAACTTGGAGCAACTACTAACAGAACAGAGATAACTGACCATAGACTGAAGACTGTTCAGTGTTGCATTCATTTGTAAGATTATGATGTGATATGAAGGAGCTAGTTGCTGCCTTTCAGTGTCTTGTGTGTCCTGCTTTTGATGTTTAGAGATTTTTTTTGTGCCAAATAATATTAATATGTTTTGAATGTCTTTCAGGTTACGGCCCACTGGCTTTGGACAGCAACCCTGGTTATAGTCACTCAGCATCCCACCACAACCCCCAGCTCTCCAGCCTGTCCTTCAAGCATGAGGACACGCTGTCACCAACAAACAACATAGGTAACTGTCTGCGCTCTGACGTCTCTTCTCTAAATTGTTTAGCAGACTGGAAAACTGTCGTGTCTCAGCAAGGTTATATAAGAAAGCCATCAATTTTCATATGACAACAGTGTTGCTAATATCTTTTCTTTGTGTCTCTCCATTTCTGTCGGCACCCACATGCAAGGATACATAGACACTTGCATCCCTTTATGTCTTTGAAAATTACAGCTCAAAGATAAAAAAAATACTCTATGTGTTTCTGTTGGAATCTCCAAAAACTCTCTTAGGGACTGTATACCATTTGAATTTGAAGTGCACCACTATTTCCTATTGACCTGCTTAAAGGTTTGCCATCAAAATGAACTATAATTCATTTTCATTTCAGAGTCCTAATATATTCTTATGTGAAAAAACTTTTATTTGCTACCTTTTAGTAAGTAAGTAAGTAAATATGTCACCTGATTGACTTACATTCTGACAGTTTCTTTCTTTTTGAGTTTTTTGTGTGTGTTTTCATTCACAAGAGAAATATTTTGTACATCTATGAGATGTGGTTGCAAAAAATTCAAGACTCTTCACTTTTTAATCTTCTGTTTTTTTAGACCAACAGTATCCAACACTAAACCCCATGTTCGGTTGTCACAATCCTTCAGAATCCACTCCCAACAGCCAAACTCTGCTGCTGAGGAACTACAGCAGGTAAATCCATTTCAACCTGTTTGTTTAATTTCTGTTTGACTCATGCAACCTTGAATCTTCCTGCAGCACAACCAGGCTTTTAAGGTTTTCAAACTCTTTTCTCATCAGCCTTTCTATGAATACTATTTTTTTAGCTCTTTGTAATATTTTTAGAAGTGTGAACTCTTGCTGATCCCCACACTGGGATCTGTGGTTGCCTGTGCTCTGTCTGGATCCTGAATCCTCATTTGTTCTGAGGTTAAGTGCTGCCCACTGGTGCTCAGCAGGCCAACACAAACACAGAGTGATCTACTGCTGAGGAAAAATGAGGAGAAAAGTAAAAAAAATAATACTCAGTGAAAGTTAGAATTGTTTCAAAGGAGTGGTAGCTGGAAATCTGACTATTTGAACCTAAATAAGTCTTCTCAATTTTTTGGCGGGGTTTTGTTTTTGTTTCAAACATCTAAAACAGTAAATTAGGATGAAATTCCTCAAATGCCGATGCAAGATGTTGTTTGAGAAAAGGAACATGTGCAACCCAAATACTGGGACAGAAGTTGATAAGCAAAGGGAGAACTGTGCTGCTGTTAGAGCTTATGGCATGAACTGGAAACCCTCAAATAAACACAAGCTTGTGCACACGCGGGTGCACACTCACACACGTCAGACATCAGTGAACCCTTTTGGAGTTTAACATTGCTCAGAGCTGATTAGTGAGCCATCGCAATCCTTCTCTCAAGGACTTCTTAAGGAATGCTGTGCAGAATTCCCCTGAAGCTGTTTCCCGCTTTTAGTGA
Source organism: Oryzias latipes (assembly GCF_053564925.1). NCBI lineage: Eukaryota > Metazoa > Chordata > Actinopteri > Beloniformes > Adrianichthyidae > Oryzias > Oryzias latipes. The sequence continues at coordinate 26,943,954 of NC_136239.1, forward strand.
TACCGTGGGCCGGGTGATGTCATGCACCGGTTCAGGGTGTGCTAGGCACGGAGGCATACAACACCACCATAGAGCGCAAAAACCTCATCCCTAGGAGACTGATCTGATCTGTTCATGTGTTTACTGTGGATGTGCAAGGAGGTTATTATGTGACCAGGGAAAAGTGCATTGAAAAGATGGGTGCAGAAACATCTCTCTTATGAGAGGGAAGAGTGCAAAGACTTTTTGACTTTAAGTTTTTTTAAAACGCGTACTATAAAAACACAATTCCCCCCAAATGATGATGTTATAGTCATGTTCACTGGCTCTTTGCACATGAGTATATTTTCATGCTATGTTGAAAGGTAAGTTCCGATGCAAAAACCATCTTTTCTTTATGTTTTACTCAGTGATAATTTGTACCAAATGGCATCTCAGCTGGAATGTGTCACATGGAATCAGATGAATACCCTGGCATCCCCCACAAAGACGTGAGCCCAATTTTGCTTCTGTTTTTGAAGAAATAATATATTTTTATTCAGTTTAGATTTAAAGATGTCACTAAAATAAGAAGGATTTGAACAGCGTTGCTGCCTGAAGAGCAGCTTGTACCTTCATGTCATCCCATAAAAGGGTATTTTGTTAAACTTGCGATGTCAGGGAAACCTCTTATGTGTTTCTTAAACTGTAACTCTTTCCATTTGTTTTGTCTGGATGCATAGGAGTAACACATTTTGACAACCTCCGATCCTCTGAACTAAAAAATATTTGTTTAATCAAAAAGAAAGCCGGATTTGTTAGATGTCACAAAAGCCTTTCACTTTTTAGACAAAGGTTAATTAATTTATTTATTTTAATCTAAAATGTATTTAATGTTTTTGCTCTTCAGTGGCCAAGCAGCTAGTTTTGACAGCGACCCCATGCTCGTCAGTGCCCAGTACCACATTCACACACATGGTGTGTTCAGGGGGCTTCAGGTCAGCTAGCTAAAGCAGCACAAGTACACACACTCAAAACAATAATGAATAACATGAAATGAATAATTAAAAAAAAAACTTATGCAAGCTCTTTGATTTATGAAAGGATATAAGAAGGGTTCCTGGTGTGACTCCTCCAGTTGCAAAGTCCTCAGAAGCCAGTGAGAGGCGGCCTTTTGTGTGTGTCTATCCAGGCTGCAGCAAGAGATACTTTAAGCTCTCACATCTGCAGATGCACGGACGGAAACACACAGGTAAGAGGAACAAGAATGATTGCCCGCTTGTTTTTTTCTCTCTATTGGTTGTTACTTACATACGGCTTTTTCGACTTTGATGACGATGGACATTTTCCAGGAGAAAAGCCATATCAGTGTGATGTCACAGAATGTGGTCGCAGATTCTCGCGTTCAGACCAGTTAAAGAGACACCAGCGCAGACACACAGGTACCCTCACTATATATGTCTGTTGAGCTTCCACCAATGTTTGTGACCCCCCCAATGTTTGTGTGTATTGTGTTTTGGTGCTGTTCCATATCTGAAAACCCTTTAACCCCCTCCTTTACTGAGTCCAAGATTCCTTTCATGCTCTGTTGTTACTCCCACAATCAGACTAGGAAGATACTAAGTTTGTTGAAGTTTACAAATCATTGCTGGACCTCAAACACTGTCCTGGAAACAATGTGGATTTTATAACAGAATATTTAAAATGTTCTCACTTTTTTCTAATAAGTGTGCAAGAATCCACATCTTTACATAAGAATAACATGGTATTTGACTTGAAACATTCCCAGTTACTTCCATTCATTGTAAAAGATCCAATTCTTTTGGGAAAATTTGGCTATTAATGTTGAGTGTAAAAGTTGCATTTGCTTGAATATTATCGCCATGATTTGTCAAATGTCACACAGTTCAGTTCTAAATCTTTGTGCCGAAGATTAAGATATAACATAGTTTCATTAAAAAAAAAGTTTTTTTGCTAAGCAACTAATCGAGAATTAATTAAACCATCAAGTCACTTATTGGTCTCCTTTCAACCAATTCTCTGCCTGATGAGAGAAAAAACTAGACCAATGAAAAACTGATATGAGAAGAGGGAATTTCACAACCTCTGGGATTGTTTATGCTGTTATTAACAGAAAATGTGGCTTTTATAACATTTATTCAGGGGACTGTTTGTTCTAAAAGTTGGATTTTGAGTTAAAACATAAAAAAATGTTTGTATATTGTGAAATCTGCTTTAGTTACCTGCTGAGCTTTTAACTTGATCAACATGTTTTAATTTTTTATGACTGCTTTTTCTGTAAACCATGTTTCAAGTTTGCTTTTCTCTCTGTGATCATATTTCCTCCACACTTGGTCTTTCAGTCTGATTCATTGGTAAAGTTAACCCAACTTTATCTCTTTTGGGCCCAAACCAAGTTACTTTTGACAACTCTTGTCGCAGTTTGGGTGCTGAAAATGTAATGTGAACCAGATGTGACCTCAGGGTCACGTCGGGTGAACATGTGAGTAACGCGACTGAGTAAGGAAGCTAAACTCACAACAGGTCAAAGGCAACAGTCAGTACCAAATTTTGGGCAGATATTAACCACATTTTAATAAAACCATTTCTGTCATTTGCAAGTGTTAATTTGAGTCTGTATGCTGAAAAAAACACAATCTCCCATTTGAGAGTTTTCTGATCATATCAGCAGATGTGATCAGAAACACTTAAACATGGTCACTTCTGCTAAACAGAAAAACGTATGATGCAATAATACCTTGGGATCCTTAAAATTCAAATAGTAAACTGAAAAGGTGGGAGTTTAATTTATTTTTGCCTAAAATGTTGGTATTCTCTTAATGCAAATGCAAAAGATTTAGAGTGTACATTTTCACTGCACCACATTCCATAGAGGGAAATGTTTTAGTTTCTAGGAAATAAGTACTCTTGACATATTGCAACAAATGAAGGTATTTTATGAAGACACTCTTAACTGTGTTTTTTTTTCTTTACATACTGAAGTCTTCTTTGACATTTTCCCCTCCCTATTCTCATTTCCTGTCTGTGACAACAACTGTCATCTCCATGCAGGAGTGAAGCCTTTTCAGTGTCAGACGTGTCAAAGAAAGTTCTCACGGTCAGATCACCTTAAGACTCACACTCGGACTCATACAGGTAAAACAAGTGCGTATACCTTTTTTTCTTCTTCCTTCAAAGTTTTTATTCACAAACCTGGATGTACTTACCGCTTATGCTAAAGCAACCCTTTTGCTCTTCTCTCTTCCCTCAATTGTCGCTTTTTTGTCAGGTGAGAAGCCTTTTACCTGCCGCTGGTCCAACTGTCAGAAGAAGTTTGCCCGCTCTGACGAGCTGGTGCGCCACCACAGCATGCACCAGAGGAACCTGAGCAAGCTGCAACCTGCCATTTAAAGAAAGAGGAGAAGGACGGTGACAGCGTGCTGTGCCAGCCAGTGGAGGACAAACTTTGGATTCTGGTCAGTGTTTCTGCAGCCTGTTCATAGTACTGAGGACAGATGATGCCAGAGACACCACGTCAAGACAACAGACTGACCGGAAACCATCAAGATGCCTTATCTGTAGGAAGGTTGGGCAACCCAATAATGCTGAGCCAGTGAGACATCTTTTTTATCTAGCCTTCTTGTCTTTTCAATGCAAGATGAAAAAAATGTTAATACACACTTTTGTCAATATTTTATCCTTTTTTTATTGCAACAACGGTTTCATCTTGAAAATCTGCTGGACATAGCAAACTGGATTCAGGAAATAAAAAAAAAACATGTATGCTCTTTTACCTTTAAGAAAGGAATATTTGGTTTGGGAAATGTCATGACATGAAACTTACCAAACTGCTTTGTATATGAGTGGCATTTTGACTGTTCTGATCATTTTTTGGGTATTTTATGTTCTTGTTGGTTCATAAAGTCTTCATTTAAATTTGTGTGGAGAGTTAAAGTTTGTTTTAATTAAGTCAGACGGCCTGCTGTAGGAGTGAAAAACTGTGAAACAGCACCTCTCTGTGCATCTCAGAGGGGGGAGATATCCCCTCTGCTTATCTCAGACACATCTTCAAATAGAGGAACATCTGCTGCTTCAATAAATTTTCATGAAAAAGGAAACGTACCTCGGAGTCTGGAGGCTGTAGTCTACCGACTCAAACGATACCTCACAGAAGAATTTCCCATTGTAAAGGAAAAACCGTTTAGCCACATGGTGGCAGTCTCGGTCTGTTAAGTCTCGCTCATGGAACTTGAGCGCTGTAGATTCGACAGTAACTTGTGCTCTACTTTTACTTTGTCACCTCAGCCTTTAGAATACCCACTTTACTTCTGCTCTTAGTGAAAGTATCCACAGTGTGAATGATAATGAACTTTAAATGAATGTGAGAAACAGGGGGGGCCATGTTCAGACTACGTCTGAGTCCATCAAATATGAATGATGTGGAAGGAGTTGTGTGTCAGCGAGTGCACAAGCCTATCAAAGACTGAAATGATTCAGCTGCTGCAGGTATGTTAATAAAATATGAATCTGTGTGGGCTGGAGTAATAATGTTGCTGGGAAACTGTGAACTGTAACGATTTCTGGACAAATGCAATCTCACACGACATATTTTTTTGTATGGAGTGAACATAAAGTTTAGCAAAAGTTGGATAACATTTTTAGTCTGTTTCAGTAAAGTAAGAGCAGCCGTACTGGAATAAGCATTTCTGAATCATTAAAGGTAATTCTTAGTACATTTCATAGTTTTTTAACTGAATCTCAACAAAAGTAAGTAATTTCTTAAAACGGTGACTCTTTATCGCAGTGATTCAAAGAAAACATTAAAATTGTGGAATGGCAGAGTTAAAAACAAAAAACTCATCATGAAATCAACACAAGAAAACACTTCTTGTGCGCGGGACAAAGGTTACTCTGTTCAGTTACTCTGGCTTCTCACAAATGTGCATAATCTGCCCGTCTTCCTTCAACTAAAAAAATTACCAAATGACTGATGAACTTCAAAATCCTCTGACCTGTTTTAGTTATCTAATGAAAAGACTTTCTTTCAGAAGTGATGTCTCAAATTCTGCACATAAATGACCAATACAAGGAAAGAATTATCTGTACTCAGGCAATTACACTGTAAACATTCCCTTAGCAAAAAGTAGTACATCCAAAGTTTACCGCCTTAAACATACTTGTAATATTTTAAAGTTAATAAATATATAAATAGTGGGCTACTTTTTGTCAAGGGTTATCACAGAAGTTTGATAAAATACATGAAGTCTGTTGGTCTAAAATAGAATTGCTTTAAGTAACTTCTTTTAAAGACTCACAAAAATGTTTTGAGGGTCTCTCAAAAATGTTTTGGCTACAGCTGAACAGCCATCAGAAGCTCAATCGCAGTACAATATGTAGTCATTTGTGCAACACCTGCATTACTTCTCTAATTTGCACTGCAGAACTTTACACTCACCGAGCTCACAAAGATTAAAATGCCTTTCTCCTGTTTCAGGGTCACAGGCGGCTCATTTAAACCAGTGATTCAAGTTGTTCTCCAATTCATGTAATGGCTGTGAGCTGCTATCTCTGTGATCTTCATTTTTTCCTTGGTTCTTAATCTAATGCACTTTGATTAGGAAGTACTTCTTTTTGTTCTCTCTCTGCAGGGTGTTGGGTAGCAAAGGAAGATCAGAGGGACAACACAGTTGAACATTTTATACACTCCAGTTCACGCTTAACCAAAATTGCAAAAAGGCTGTGAGGGGCATGAGGAGCTGATACTTTAAACACCCTTAGTCATTACTACCATCTCCATCACACACATTCAAAGAGACACTGACCTCAACCTTGTTTTCACCTACCTGACTTGCAGCAAGTTTTTTTTTCCAAGAACAAATATTTTTATTAAAATAACGGCATCCATCCCATCAATATTACCGTACCTCCCATCTGAAAGCACAAACACACATGCAGTAGTTGCATGCACACACGCCACCAGATGCCCTCTCAGCTGTACTACTGGCTGTTTGCCTTTAAGGGGTGTCAGCATGGGTAATCTCAGGTGACACACACCTGGTAATCCACAGCCCAGGACATCTGTAGGACAGCAGGCCCACAAGCTTCCACTTCCAAAAAGCAAAACAACATTTCTCACTGAATACAAGTGCAATTTTTCTTTTTCTTAAGAAAGATGAATAAAAACCAAAAGTGCTTTTTTTTAACATTTGAAATTATTCGTTTTGTTCCATTATAAATTATTCTTCGCTTTTCTGCATGTTTTTATCATTCCATCATAGTCCTGGCTAAATTTACATCCATCTCCTGTTCTGATTCTTTGGGGGGGGGGGGGGATTTTTCAACCTCTGGGAGCTGAAAGGTCACTGCCCATGTAGCACACACACACGCCGACCTCTATGAGCCCCAAGGGATTGTTAACAAGGTCAAGGCCCCAGGGAGCAAACATCACAGAAAAACTAGGGGCCCCACATGCAAAAACAATGCTGTGCCAACAGGAGGCGCTGTCAGGGGCTGTTTGACTGTTAAGTGAAGCATGCTTGTAGTTCAATTCCCCAACAGTATTCATCCTCCCCTCAGGCTAGCCCTCTTGTGCAGAGTTGCTGCTTTGCAGTCTGAGGGGCCTTGGGGTTCTTGGGGGTATTCCCTGTGGTGCAGCAGGAGGCCTGCGGGGCTCCAGTGTGCGGGGGCTTTGGGAATGCAGAAGCCTTGGGGGCCTGGAGCTCAGATGGAGACTGGAAGGGGTACATTTTTTCACTCGGGGAGAGGAGACGGAGCAGATTCCGAAAAACCGAGAGGGGAAAACACCTTGAGAGGAGGCTGTCAGATATAAAGGCATCAGACGCAGAGTTCCCATGAGGGTACACAGACGCAGAAATACAGGCACGCACATGCACGCATAGTCTTAACCTAAAAGGCGCATGTGGGCTGGCAAACACAACCCCCCCCCCCTCCTCAGACATTTTATTTTTTCTCTTCCCTTTGTTTTTTTCTTCTGTCTCCATTGTTTCATGGAATGATATTAATTCCTAACAGGATTAGATGTTTTCGATCATGTGAGGTACAAGATCATAAACCAACCCAAGTTCCCCGGGGGTTGGTGGGATGGGAAAAGCTTCCTCTCCCAACTCCTCGCCTCCTTCCCAGAGGTATCCAGATGCTGGAAAACATGGGTGAGAGGGACGCTGAGAAAGAGGGAGATATGCAGCAATAAATGGAGCGAAAGAGCTGTTTTGTCCAAAGACATCGGGTCTCACTGGGACAGCACCATCTCCACTGCGGTGTTGTGGACTGTAAGACAACTATGGCTAACTCTGCCCATCTTTTAATTAAAAGAGGAAAAGTTTATGGCGGTTTAAATCACCTAAAATATGCAGCGGCCTGTCAGAATGAATAGGAGACTAAAGCTGTTTGAAACAGATTTTGAGTCATCTCATGACCTCAGTTCAAAGGGCTCCCATTTCTCTAAAGGCATTCGCAATTAGTTACAAACCCACTAAGTTCTTGGTTCTTAAATTCAAATCTACAGCTCTTTATAGGCCACTCTCTAATTGTGTAGTCATTAATGGACAATTTCTTATCTACATTGTGTTGATGGTGCATAAAAAGTCATGATGATAGATGAGCATAAAGTGCACATCTTAAAAGGACATAAAGGTGAGTATATATTTCTCCTTCACCACCACTAGGAGGAGTATCATCCTGTTGTGTGAGTGGAGGAACCAACTTTTTCATTATTTCCAGCAACCTCTTTTGAAAGAATGCAAGCAAGTCCACACACTTTATGAAACATTCTGCTGCCAATTACATTCAACTTTCAAATGTTCAACAATGTCACAGTCCATTTTTTCATTTTATGCCTTTCTGCAGAATTCTTTTGACCTTTTCACAAGCATTTATCAATCTACCTGTACTTTTTTCAAGTGATTGAGTGTTTTGCAGTTTATAACATCATAAGAATTGATACTCCTTCAACTCCTTCATTTCTTATCGGTCATTGTAGACGGATGAATAATAGAAAGAATGTGACACCATCTCCCATCAAAACTTCTATTTTAAAATTTGCATGAAAAAAATGACAAGAATCGGATGAAAATAACTACTTTGCACTTGTAGCACTGCAGCATCCCCAGAAAGCCGCTGCTTCTGTTTTCTACATTTTGTCATTCTAAAAAAGCTCCTCCAGGGACGTATGTTCCAAATTAGCCATGGCTATAAACATTAAGATACAGACTTCAGATTGTTTTAATGTAATGATCTATGTTTTTTCTTTTGTCATTTTCCCTAAATAGAAAAAATTAGGAAAATAAAAACAGAAAAGTAAAATAAAATCTTAATAGGGAATAAAAACTCTTTTGAAGGGATCAATTTGTGCTCATTATTGCTGTTTCAGTGATAAAGTAGTTATCTGTCCTTCAACCAAAAGCACAAAGCTTGGCCTACCCTTCATCAGTCACGTTAGTCAGGTTACTGACATCATCCAAAAAGCTCAGCAACAGATAACAAAGACTTTTTTACTTATATGGACGAAATCTTCTGCACTCTAAAATAACAGAAAATAAATAGAAAAGATTAAAAAAAGACAATTTCATAAAATCACATTCCAAAATTAGGGCACCATAGGCCTAACAGAAAAGACAGGGACGCTAAGAAGGGCTGCAAATTGAGTGGACTATTATGTGTTTTTGCTCTGACTGTTTAATCGCTGCAGTGAAATGGGTTTTGCTGTTGTTAATTACTGATGAGGAAACAGAAGGACAGAATATGAAGGAGCTTGTTGGTGGATGAGATTAAATGAAATTCCTTCTGGTTGCTTGTTTCGCTCCACACTTTATGAGCTTACTCTCCAACTGTCCGTGGTCGGTCCTCAGCTGGAGGGCTCATTATTATCAGAGAAGATGGGCTGATCGACGCAGACACTCATATGAAAGCCGTCTGAAGGCATTACAGTGCACACACTCCCCCAGTGTGAATGATTAGGTCCCCTGCATAAACACGAGGGGAAAGACTGCTAAACATAGCCATTGGGCAGCAAGTTTGTGTGCCCCCACCCTCTTCAGGCAAAGACAAATTTGGTTCATTTACATCTCTGTGGGCCACTAATACTCATCCACCTTCACTCACACATTGTCCATGACACATAGATGCACCACGACACATGACAAAGCTCATATGCTCTCTGGGGGAAGTGCAGTCAGGGACTTAGTATTTTAAGGCTCCCAATTATTCAAATGAATGACAAAAGGCTGACCCCACATCCTTAAGTGAGGCAACAGAGCACCCATAATATTATCTAACGAGACCAAAAATAGCCAATGTCACTATGGACAACACCTCATCTGTGGACGGTAAAATAGGAATACATTTGCATTTTGAGATAAATGTAAAGCAATGCCAGAATTTGGTTTCCAATTGTAGTAAGATTTTAGAGTCACGCCTCTGTTTCAAAGGCTGCAAAATTAGAAGCAATAAGGGTAACTCCTGCAAGCATGGAACATTACAATTTAAGAAGAAAAATGATTTTTTTTTGCACTTTTGGCTTCTAGTCGTAGAAATTTTTTAAAGAAGGTCTCCATGTTATAACCGTATAGGACAGTCTACATGCTTGTCCCTTGTTCCTAATGAGCTTTATCGCATTGGTCCCGCTTGACTTGTCTTGCTAACTGGCACACATATATCCATATGTTCCACATGAGCAGGCAGAGGGGACAGACTGGGTGGCAGAGCTGCTTTCTCAGTTACATCTGAGAGTTTTACTGCAACAGCCAGAAGCAACAACAAGTCAGCTTAACTCCATCTCTGCTGCATTTGGATTCTGTGTGTAGTTTAGAGACGTGTTAACTGGATAAAGATTTCCTTATGTTCAGTAAATCAGGAGTTTAATTAAGACTAATTTTTCAAAGACCCATAGTTTCTGTCTGGAGCATTTAATGTTGCATGAAAGGCTATTTTTCGTATGAAAATATAAGCTAACTTTGTCACGTCTATTAAGCTATTTCACGAAAAAAGTTACACTAATAAGAAAAAAAGCTGATACAAAGTTGTACGGCTAACCGCTTGTTAGCATACTTTGCAGTGAAGAAAGCATCAAAACATTATAAGAATCTAAAAAATAAGAAAAGTTTAGTACTATAAACTTAATTGCAGATGAAAATAAACTTTTCTAAGATAATGTTAAGATGAAACAATATTTTGGATAATTTAGTGTAGGAGCTCAATCCCTTCACAGACATGACCCCAGTCCAAACTTGGGTGAGAGTAGCATTACTGTACATCAAAAAGGCATTACTCGAGTAGAAATAAAAAGCTGACTGTCAAATAACAAGAAAAAAACAATGTAACTGATGGAAAAAAAATATTTAAGTAGAATTTTGGGGAATTGTGCAAATTCAGGTGATTCCAAGTCAAATCAATGAACTAAACAAATAACACCCGCTTTATTTACATTTGTTATGCCAACGAGAGGCTATAACAAATTTGTAGAAAAAATGCGGATGCACAATTTTTGATTTTTCAATACCAAAATGTTCAAATAGGTGTTGCCTGAAAAACAATAACAATATCTTATATTTAAACTTTTATTTTCCTTTATTGAAGATGGAACTCTCAGTCCCCCCTTGTTTCAAGTTTATGTACATTTTCTGTGGAATTACTGTTGCTTAACAAACATTACAAATACCTATCTGTCTAAAATAACAAAAGACCTCCAAATGATGTGCAGATGTCTCTATATGTTCTATAGTCAAAGCTGAAATATATTAAATATATTGACAAGACAGAAATATTCATACTGGCCTATTTAGATTAGGACTTTTATGTAACCATCTGCCACTGGCACTCTGCTGCTTTATGTCCATTACTAAAAACAAACTGTACCAGTTTGATCCAAAAAGAACTAATGTAGAAAAATCTTTATCCCATAAATAGATAAGTGATACTTTTTAATCATAAATCCACTTAAGTGAAATTATGGTGAAGTGTACTTCCTATTATGCAGGCAGCTGAAAACAAAAACAGGTTGGGATGTACTCAATGATGATGGGAGGCCAATTGAAGAGTGTAGCACCAATGACAGAGTAGAGTAGAGGAGATTATAGATGGTCATAGTAAACCAATGAAAGAAAGGAACTGGTGACACAAAACATCATAGACAATAATTGAGTGCGCTACACCTTGTAAAGCAATTCCTGAATGTGGCAAAATAAGTTTTGGCTCAGACAGTGATGGAATTAACAGTTCATGGTGCAAGATGTTAAAGCCTTCCGTTTAGCCACAGGGCAGTCGCAAGTTCTTCTCCTTAAGAGACAATGTTCCTACTTGTAGCCTCAAAAAAAAATCTACTCCCAATCTATCATCCGCTCTAATAATGGTAATTAGTAATTAGTCCATACCTGAGATCAATAAACTAAGTGTCGCTCTTGCATGAAATTGTAGTGTTGACCTTGGCAAAGGCTAACTTGCCAAAATATGGCAGCATTCTTAGCTTCTACTGTTAATAGAGACACTCTAGGCGGACACTCAGTTCCCAATGTATTGTTGCCTTAGTGGGACTGACAATTTTATTTTACAGCCCTACAGAGCGGCAAAAAGTATTTAGTCAGTCACCAGTTGTACCAGTTGTCCCACTTAAAAAGATGAGAGGGGCCCGTAGTTTCATCATAAGGTTTACCTTAACTATGAGAGACAAAATGAGGAAAAAAAATACCAGAAAATCACATTGTCTGATTTTTAAAGAATTTATTTGTAAATTATGGCGGAAAGTAAGCATTTGGTCACCAAAAAACAAGCAAGATTTCTGGCTGTCACAGATCTGTAACTTCTTCTTTAAGAGGATCCTCTGTCCTCCACTCATTATCTGTATTATTGGTCCCTGTTTAAACTCATTATCTATATAGAAGGCCCCTGTCCACAAACTCAAACAGTCACACTCCAAACTCCAATATGGCCAAGACCGAAGAGCTGTCTAAGGACACCACAAACAAAATTATTGATCTGCACCAGGCTGGGAAGACTGAATCTGCTAAAGGTAAGCAGCTTGGTGTGAACAAATCATAGTTGATAGAGTGGTGAAAATTACAGGCCTCTCTTCTTTTTAAGATGGAGAACTTGGACTGTTGCTGGCTGGCTAAATACTTTTTTGCCCCACTGTAGATCTCAGAACTAGACTGATGGAGGCAGTGAATTGGTTTTTGGAAAAACATTGTCAGCAATAAAAGTTGATTAGTTGTGACCTTCTTTTCTCTTTGGCTCTAAACAAATTCCATCATTTTAAACTAATCTGAAAAATAAGTGAGGCGGTAAATCCTGAAGTACATGTTACCTCTCATTTTATTGAAGTTTGTGGTCATATTTGTCAATGCTTTGTGTGTCACAGAAAAAAACAAAACAATTGTTACCGTAACTCAAAAAGCTAAGATCACAGTTACAAGTAAAAAAAAAATTAGTTTTCAATTTTTTCTATGCATTAATTCAACTATTATTTTAACAAAATAAGCAAAAGTTAGCTAAATCTCATGTTCAAAGCCAGAAAGGCAAGAGCATCTAAAACACTTAGCATATTTAACACAGGAAGAAAGCAAGCAACGGACACTAAGGAGTTTTCTACATTGGACTGGGAGTGTTGAGAAAAAAAAAGCAAGTAAAGTAAGACATTTCTAACTTTATACTGTGAATGTAAGAGAAGGCAGAATTTTACAATTTATCAAGGATAAGCAGAAAGGACACAATTACAATTAAAAAAAAGGCAGATAAAGGTTGTTCACAGGCTAGATCCAAATCTAATGTGTGCAAAAACCCATGCCACATAGCAACAGTTAGCTAATATGTTAAAGCCTTTTTAAACATAGAAGAAAGTAAACAAATTTATGAAAGTGTAAACAAACACTGTATTTAACAAAAAAAACAAACTAAAGCTTTCAAACTAACTTTGAAAGAAAACAGCTTAATAAATAAAACCATAGTTCATGCTTTAAAACAGGTATTCACATTAGCATCACTATCACAAACTCTTCCTGTACCTGAAAGTGACAGATAAAGATCATCTATGCAGATTTCTAAGGCAGTGAGGACTGCTGTGACGAGGCTGGAAGGCACAACTTGACGCTGAGTAAGTCCTCTGGCTCTGACTTTGCTCCTGAATGTCAGAAACTAAATCAAGACTGAAACAGACCCCTCAAGTTTGTGAGGTTCACTGACTCTTACCAGTCTGATCAATCTGTACAAAACATCAGTTTGAGATTCAAGAAGCTCAAGTCTGTCCCACTCTTTATGTGATGGACTGACAGCAGCGGTGATGGGAGGAAAAGTCTGGGATTTATGTTTAAAAGTCCTCCTTGTGTGCTTGAGACACTTTAGAGCTCATCGTGGCTCCTGGTGAGATCCTCTCCATAGTTGGTGGCCTGACTTCCCACAAACATGTTCCAGTTCTCCAGGATCTCATCTTTTGTCAGCTTCTGGTCCTGAAAAGGAGGACAGAAGAACAGATAAGTATCCAAGCTGTCATCTTTGCACCAAAAAAATATACACAAAGCCTCCAAATAAATTAGATGTGTAGAGAAATGAATTTGAAGAAATAATGTAATAGACAAAACTTTTCATACAAAACAACAGAAATGGATCCAAACAGACCTTATCCTGGTCGGATTCATACACCAGATGTCTGGCCTCTGCCTGGGCATGGTCATAGTCTTGAGGCATAATCCAGTGGCGGATTTCGTCCTTGTCCATCTTTCCATCCTTGTTTAGGTCCCGGAAGTCTGAAAACTGCTCCCGCTCAGTTTTTACCCAGTCTGGTTCTGGACCACCGTCCTCGTGCGAAAACATGTCAGCTTAACCAGAACAAATTTAAGATAAACAAAGCAAATGTCTCAGTTAAAAAAATGTCCAATGCAGGAAAAACAAAATTACCAAAAGTTAATTTTTTTATGGGACACAAAAAGAAGGTAACAATTATCTGTTTTATTTTATTTTTTAGCTTTTTTAGAGTGGCCATTTCATTCCAAATAAAGTTTTAATCGTAAAAGCAAGCATAAAAAATCAACTGAAAGGCAAATAAAACACAATCTGAGTGGTTCCTGTAGTCCAACATGTAAAAAAATAAAAATAAAAACAAAGAAAGAACTTTTCCCCAAACGCCATTCCTTCTTAATCCTATGTTATGGTAGAACGTTATCCAACAGATGGCCTAAAAGCTGCACACAAATGTGATCTTTGTCATTTAGATTCTTTTTCTTAAAATGATCCAACTTACCAATGTACTCATCCTCATCCACGTAGCCATCGCCGTTCTTGTCGATGTCCTCCAGCGTTTCCTGCATCCACAACAAGTTAATGTCGTCATGAACGGGAAACAAGGGTCAAGTGTAGTAGAGCTTCTGCTGTGAGAAGCAGTTCTGTTAGATAACGCTCCCTCAGGCTGAGTGAATGAACATTTGAGTTCAGCTTACATCCAAGCTGGCAGCCTAAAACTGCAATTACAATGTCGTCCCTGACAACTCTGTGCATTTAGAGATGATTTACACTTTTTTTAAGCAGAAGTTGGGATAAAAAAATCCTGTTGAAAATGGCATTTGCTGCTTTTTCCTCATAAAAAATCTCTGACTTAATTAAAAGTATAGTGTGCAACTTATGCAAATGTTCATGAATATTGCAAAAACATGTAAAATAACCACTTTATCAATAAGAGATTCATTTTGGTTCTAAATAAAAAAATACTTTTTGTCAACCCCTCTGAATATTTAACAGCCATATTTTTTAAAAACTACTGTTCATCAACAAGAAGATGTATTTAAACATCGACTATATGCACTAACTCGATATCAAATTGCTAGTAAAAAAAAGAAGTTTGAAGCTTTTTGAATCATGAATCTAAATTCATTAAAACATGTTTAACAAAACTATGATTTTAGAAATAAATCAATGAACTATTGTGGTTATATCAATATATTTGAAGTCCACATTAAATGTTTGCAAAAATGGAAGAAACATTTTTTTTAAACTTCCAACTATCAATAATAAGTTTGATGATAAAATGTTGAAAGAAATATTTTCTATGAAGAACTTTGTGCTTTCTTTCAAATATCTTTGCAGCTCATGTGCCTTTCTGACTCTTCAACCTGCTCATTCTGTTTACGAAGGTGGTCAGAGAAGATGACCGGCTGGCGACTGAAACAAAGAATCACAGCACATTTCTTTGTGGTTGAGAACTGTATCATTTCAAAATGGCAAACTGGGGGGACATTAAATCATTTAGGCCACAAACATCCAGCTTTTTTTTCCTTCAAGTGAGAAGTTGAATGACAACTCATCCTCACACTGAAGAATCCAGATGCTGGGGGGTGCGGGGCATCTTTTATTTAAAACTGCGGCTACTGCACTTTTGACTTTTTCACCTGTTCATGCACATTTAACTACAGATCATTAGTTTTCCTTTGGCTCTGCAGAAGCCTGATAATGACTGTCACTTCTCTTCATTTTGTAAGAAAAAGGCAGCAATAAAAAAGAAAACTGCGTTTTAAGACCCACACTTTTTAAGATGTTGTTGAGGCATTTTTCTCAGGATAGAAGACAAAGAAAATTAAGCTTTCTGAGGATTTCTTTATTCATTTCGTAGTGAATCAGGAGCAGACGAAAAATGAGTGGGACTTTAAATTCTGCACATGAAGAGTTGCAACATTTAACTGAAAGTGGAACACTTTCTGAAAAACAAAAAGCTTATAGGACACACATTTCCATAAAGCGGCCTAAAATGGAAAAGCACAGGTTGTTCAAATATACCATTACCAGCTCAGAAGTGCTGTGATCATGGTAAACAATGCAGCTCTCTTATAAAAGTGTTCAGTAAAGACGACCCTGGGAGCAGAGAGTGGAAACAAATGTACAGCAGACATTTCAACAGAGCATACTGTTACAAATGAGTGCCTGAGCGAGTATTTAGCACTTAAAGGAGGAAATTTTAATTCCGCCCTGAAACTTCAGAACAAGCTCAACACCACGTTCTTTGTGTTGCTGCACAACCTCCTAATGTGTCACCACGAAAGACCACTCCTGCATTGGCTCTAAGGTTTGGATAGAAGGACTCTAATCTTTCATCAGCTTTAACCACCATCAGTGATGGCGCCACAGCTGGAGTCTGTTCTGGTAATATTCAGCAGCGTGATAAAAACGAGACGAGATTAATAATTAACTCTGTCAAATGGGTGGTACAACTTTTATGAAGAAAGATGCATGGTGCATCACCGGTAACATTTACTATGCCACTGTTCTACGAAGCCAAATTTATACTTGACAGCCTGCTCATCCCATCAGACTTGTTCCAGAAAGAAAAGGGAATTCAGGGACTCAATCATGTCCACGTTTTAACATTTAATTAGGAAGTCATTCAAATGTGGCTCATTTGGAGACTTTCAATGCAGATTGAACAGAAAATAACCCGATCCTGATGTTAAGCCATAAGATTTCCCATAAATCCTGTCATCTGTTGCAGCTTTGACCATTTTGACTCCAGGGGGCTTACCTGAACCACAATATCCTTCATGTGATCAAACTCCTCTGGGTGGAGGAAGGAGGTGAACTCTTCCTTGTCTGCTGTGTTGTCACCATTCAGATCAGCTGCTTTAAACCTCCTCTCATCTCGAGGAAGCATCTTCTTGAAGCTGAACTGGTCTTTGTCATCCTGAAACTCCTCAGGGTTAGCTAGAAGTGGAGGGGGGGAAAGAAAAGCAGGGTTTGATAATATCTTCAGTCAGCTTTGCTATACTTGAACAAAAGAAGACGTCTCGTACCGAGATAGTATCCATAAGTGGCTTGCTTGTATTCATCCCACGAGATCCTGTTGTCCTTGTTCAGATCATAATCTGTCCACACCTTTGCCACGTTTTCATAGACGTAGCGCTTCTGGACTCGTTTGATCCAGTCCTTGAGTTCGGCTGTGGTGATGTAACCGTCTCCGTCCCCATCTATTCGTTCTACGATTTTCCTGAGGGGAGACAGAAACAAAAAGATTCGTCGACGAACCATTGACAGTGCATCACCAAATGCATCACCAATAAGAGAATACAACTTTTGGAACTTTTCTGAAGATCTGTACATCTTTGGGGTTGAGGTGGCCAAACCTTTTTCCCACACTTAATCCACAGGGAGGAGCCAACCCAATTTAGTCTAATCTGCACTGCAGCTATGGTATAATTTTGGGGTTGCCACGTTGTGATGCTGCAGGGGTCCTCCCACTGTTGACACGGGTGGAAGAAGAGCCTCCCCAGCTGTGGATGACTCTGCCAACATGTCACCAAAGCAAAGGTGGAGGGATAAAGTAAAACTACTCAGTGGGAAGAAGAAAAAAAGCTGACAATCATGTGATATAGTGACAGGAGACCACTTTACCTGCAGTTTTTTATATAGCCATTTATAATGTCTGCAAAGCAATGAACCCCTTAGGTGGGTGCGAGCGTGTGAATGGAGTTTACAGATTTGCTGCCATGTACATCTTCCAGAAGCACATGTGCTCGTGTTGGTAAAAATGTCATGTCCTCAGCAGTGACACGCAACACACCACCGGGTGTGAACAGAAACAAGGACTCAACAGCCCGCGGCGTCTTTTTCTGTGAATTTATGAAAGTCAGCTCATATCTCAGTCTCAGAGCTGTACAGACTCTGCTTTTGTTTTTTCCTTACCCAAGTCTGTCCCTGCTCTCCTCAGGGGTGAGCTGGTCAAAGGTTTTTGCCTCCTCTTTGCCCAGAAAGGCCTCATGGTCGTACTGGAAACTCTTGTTGTCTTCGTGGGCTTGCCTGCTCAGTTCTGGGTCCCGAAGAACTCGCTCTTTTCGTATCGTCGGCTTTGCCTGCGCCACAACCGCACAAAGAAGCACAACACACGACAAGCTGAAGCCGGCCATCAGTCTCCGGGCGGGTGAAGACTGCTCTGACCGTGATGTAAAGTAGCCAAACGGAGGAGGAGTTGCTCTCTCCTGAACTTGAAATCTCTTCGTATGGTCACACGGGAGCCGGACTCATAAACTACACTCTCGATATCACCTCCTTCTGCAGTCAGACAGGTCTCCCTCCAGTCCTTTCAAACCCACTTTGGGAAAATCCTGTCCCTTTTCCTAAGGGAAGGGACGCAATCAGGCCGGGACTTCCTGTTACCTGACGCACAGCCAATCAGAATGTCCGTTTGACGGCTTCCTCAACAATAAGGAGAGATCTGATTGGTCCGCAGGACGTTCGAAACACGAGAGGATTTCAGGCGCCACGTCGCAAGTGGACGCTTAATGTGAGAGAAAGCAGCAGGACCAGCAGCAAGGTTGAAGATCCTAATAGGTGCTCGAGATAATAACGAGACAGCGAAGGACTTGGGAGGATGTTCCTGACACCAATATAGGATACCACCAGCAAATCGACCAAACTTGCTAATTTAGCAGGACACAATCAGTCAGTTGCTTCAGTCAGGATTTGTGCACATATTATTCACATTTACTCACAAACACGACATTCTAAAGTAAAAGAAGAGCAGAAGTGGATGTGATGACGCTTCTCCCTTTTTAATGCATTAAAATGATAATTTGTTAACTACTGAGAGCAATTATGTGTTGAAACTATTAACTGCATAAAAGTAAGATGTAGAGATTTTACACAGTCAATGGTTGAAACCCATAACTAAATGTAGTCTAAGTGTTCAGTATGCTTAGACCTACTAAAAGTGAAGCAGTACTTGAAGTTGACTTTTATGTACTATTAATAAACTTAAATTGTTCCAATTTAGTCTGAAGAAGTATTCTATTAGTATACTTCCTACACTACATGGAGGTGTCCAAACTTTTTGCAAAGGGGGCCAGATTTGGTGAGGTGAAAATGTTTGAGGGCCAATAATTTGGCCTGACATTCTTTGAACTATTTAAATAACATAAAAAGCAAATGATTTTTTTAATACACATTACATTGCAAAGGTATACTTTTCATTTCTTCATATTGAAAACATATACCGGTACATTTAAATCAATTAAAAAAAAAAAAATACTGTCAATTTTTCACACCGTTCATTCCCAGTTAACTTGTGTCTTATCTGGTAGTGCCTCTTGATGTTAAACTCATTGTAAAGAGCCACAGTCTTTTGGCATATTAGGCAGCCACAGTTATTTAGCAGAAAAAAGACACCAACTTCCACTTGTCTTGGACGCGGTGGACCTCACTGTTAACTTTCCTTTTTGTATTTACAGTTGACATTGTAAGCTACAAAATGTCAAAAAGGGTCACATAACAGTGTTTCCAAAGGTTTACAACAGCTTAGGAGGTATTTTGGCCAACCACAATCAAGAAATCTAGAAACACACCATTTTTAGAAAAGGCTGTTATAGATTTAATGAAAGGAGCTGCTGGAAATTTGAACGTGGGATGCATTTAGCCCACGGGCCGGACTTTGGACATGCCTGTAGTAGGCTATGGTGGCAACTGAATTTTCTAGCATCGTGCATTTTTGGTGGTGTTTTGTGACAGGAATCCATTAGGCCAAGCCTTACACAGTGTATTCTTTTACTTTTTTAAACCAAGTAGGTCACAAAAATCCTTGCAGTCTGGAGCCATGTGTGTAGTTTCAGTATTTTCTTATGTGTCTTCCTGAATCTTTAAGCTGACTGAAAGCAAAGATAATTTATAGTTCCCTTGAGACGTGTTACAAGTGATGTTTTGGTCGTAACAGACCTTTAACACAGCTAGATGTCCTTTGTGGTGTAGCACATCTTACATATCCTTCACAACTTTTTTCAACACATTCTATCAGTTTGTTTTAGGAAAGTCCTTGATAGCACTAGTAAACAGGAAAGTCTCTGTAATTTCTGTGGGGCAAAATCAATCACAGATGTCTACATAAATCATAGCTGTTTTTTTGCACAAACCTGAAAAATGGATAATCGTTTCTCTTTTTTTTAGCAATATATTCAGACCAAAGAAAGTAAAACAGAAAATACTCTTGTAGAAAATCAGCCTCTGTAAAGTTATGCTGTCCTGGCTCAACCAGTCACGACACATTTCACACTTTTTTTTTTGTTACCAAGACAAAATTTCAGAAAAATGGAAAGAGTTCGTTTCCTTTGCAAGGCAGTGTCTTTCAGAGTTTAGGCCATCTGCGTGGAGCTGATTAGACTGTAGTTCCTCATTTAGTCAGGTCCAAATCAACTTCTGACTTAATGTATGCTTCAGTTTGGAAATAGATTGAAGTAACATTTCATTACATTCCAAAAACCTTTAGTGTTCTAAATCCCAAAAAGCTTGTCCTGTTCAAGGTTCTAAAATAAAAGACAAAATATACAAACATTTATCCATTTAGTAACCCTCAGTGTTGGGCATCACTGCCAAAACACTGAATCAATTCAATTTCATTTCACAAATTCTTTTAGAAGTTTACAGTGAAATAGAAAGTATGAGCAGATATTCATGTTTACTTTGTGCACTTTAACAGTGATTTTTTAGGAAAGACTCACTATTCTTGGGTCATCTGGTTTTTACAGCTTTCACAACTTCCACCACCATCTTTGAAATATGGCTTTTGGAGAATATTTGTGATGTAATTCAATTCAATTTTATTTGTATAGCCCAAATTCGTCTCAATGGGCTTCGTATAGGTAATTGAAAAAGTAAAACATAAAATCAAAAGGATCTTGAATACATAGAATTCAATAGGAAAATACTAAATTGAACTAACTAAACAGACTAAACTAAACTGGACATCACTGCCCTTAGACCCCCCTTCGCGGTAAGAAAAATCAAAACAATTTTAGATAACAAAAATGTTTGCATATGTGTGTAAATGCAAGACCTTTAATGGAAAATGAAAATACTTGAAGTCTAAATCTTTAATAACAATGGGGAGGTTAGCTTTAGCCCCCCCTACTGGAGCTGCATCTCTGTCAACAGCAATGCACAGTTCACAGAGCTTCAAGGGTGAAATAGGGCATATTTTGCATCAAGTCCTTGTTCTCTGTGTCATTTTTTTCAGAAGGGCAGACTAAGAGTTTGCATACAGAGGGGGAGTGTTCATATTGAGGCTTCACGAAGACTTTGAGAAGAGTCACATTACCCTGCCACATCTCGACATTGTGTAATATGTAATAACACACTCCGTACTCGGGGAAACAACTTGCTGACACTGCCATGTCTAATCTTCCTTCATGAGTAGGAGAAAAATGTTTTTTTGCCATTCATCATTAGCATAATAAGCCAGCGCAAGGCACTTTGCTGTTTTGCATAAATAGTACACCCTAGTTTATGATTATAAAGAGGGCCTGGGGCTAACTAGCCTCTTTATTCAATTAATGCATACTTCATGTATTTAAATTAGTCCTGCCTGGTCAATTTGAATCAGTGTGGGGTGCTGACTAAAAGAAACACAACTGTTATTTTTCTAATGATATTTTACTTCAAAATATGGCTAAAAATGACTATTTCAATGGAAAATGTGCATATATACTGAGTGAAAAAGGCTTACATCTCATGTCAGAAATAATGCAGAAGTTTCTGTGATAGTTTGTTTGAGGTTGAAATGTTCTACAAGATCAAGAATGAATCCATTTGGGATTTCTGTGGTCAGACTTTGGAGCTTGTACACACCTTTTGCGGTGTACAAGCTGGAGGTAACTTTCAAACAATAGCAGCATGGATGAACAACTGCAGGCACGAACGCTGCGGAAAGAGAGAGTGGATGGGAAGAGTGGCTTTCAACATGAATATTTCACTGTGGAATAAGGAGGGGACAGGAGGAGGGGGTGCAGCTACAGGGGTGTTCAGTTAACCATGAGATTGCACACACTGCAGAACACATTTGGTTAATGTAATTAAGAAAACCCTATGGTGGGAGACACAGGGCATTAGTGTCCGGTAAAATACCACTGTTGTATTGTAGCCTCTTGCTGCCCCATTCTAACTGCCACTACTGAATTTTATGTAATTTACGAATGTGTCTGCCTTGTGCATGAAAATCCATACAGTTGAGCTATATTTTTATTATATAACCATTGTTTTCTTCATTTATGTTTTTCCTTGTAAAGAAATGTGCCTCCCTTTTGTTGTGTTTTTGTGCTGAGCCACACGAGGACTTGCTTACAGGAATAAGAAGTCAAACTTTCATAAGGACTTGCATGCTAACTGAAAAGTCCTGAAGGCAATGTAGGAGAGATGGAAAACTGAGCATAATTTTAGGTATAAGACAATTAAAGTTCAAAAGTTTGTCCAAGAAGTTTAAACCAGAAGTATATATTTTCAGAAAAGCAATAACTAAAAGGTGTAAGATTAAAAACAAAAGAAAAGAATTTGTTTGATATTTACTGTAGTTTTCTCCTGCTTTTCTCACCTCATCTGAGTTTTATATAAGTTTCAGGCTGAATGTACAGGGGTAAAACAAACAGAACAAGCAGAAAGTATGGAGTCTCTCATCTCTAAATTATCCACCAGAAATTTCCTCTCACTTGTGAATTTTCATAGTAATAACTTGCCATCTATGCTATTCTGGAGAGATTAATAAACTTCTCATTGCTGCCACACAGGAGAAAAGAAACCTTTGCTCTGTTTAATGACAACTGTAAAGTGGAGGCAATCATGGGATGCCTCCTGTGACATTTTCCCGTTCCTGTCCGCTCCACTTATCTCAGACAAATGGCCGTGCCAGGCCACTATCGAGATGAAACGCTTTCCCCGAGTCATTACGTCTGTCACCGGGGCCATTTCCATATTGAAAAATTTGAAACAATAAACGACGCCTGAGCCTTTAATAACTGTGAAGGAATCATAGTTGGAAAATTGCATTGAAGCTATAACCTTTTCTCCCTGTAATTAGATGACAGAAAGGTCCTGGTTTTAATTAAGTCAGCAATTTATAGTCACACAGCCATACCTCAGCATGCTGATTAGTATAGGAGGGACCACAGAAAAGCGTTGCTTCAGTTTGAACAGATTTGATCTAGTAATTACTGTGTTATATGGCAAAAGGCCGCAGCAAGTCTCAGACTGCAGACTCTGTTGTTGTGCTGCTCTGTGAAGCATGGCCCTTCCTGCCTCCCCATCGTTACTCGAGCTGAAAATACACGGCGAGTAAGTGTGTGTCTGAATGGCTCCTCAGAGGTGGTCATCAATGGAGGACATCATGTTTGAGGAAGCGTATTAAGGTGCGGTTGTGGGGCACGTAGATGTGTGTGTTTGCTTGCAGTGTGATTTCTTACCCAGCTGTAATTGATCCTCTTGGTCACTATTAAATGTTAACATTTGCACGAGGGGCCACAGGGGGGAGGAGGTAAAGATGCTGCTTTAGAGCTCTGTTAATAAACATGGCAATTTACTGTCAATTTATGTCCTGACAGGTCGTAATGGAGACCATGAAAAGAAGATTAGCTGGAGCTGTTATGGTGGGCTGTCTGGGGACTGTCATCATGAGACTGTGGGGACCAGCACTCATGTGAGCTGGCAGCCCCAGGCCTGCTTCAGCCCGTCCAGGTGATTGACAGTAATGGCCCTGTTTAAGATAAAGAGCAGGAAATGTGTTTTTATTTGTTTATCACATTATGCAGACATTCCTATCAAAGCCATCAGAACAATGGCACATGGCATCTTGGCTGACATATCATTAGTGACATCAAACAGATGCTTGTGATCTGGAACTCTAATTTCATTAGTGTCTCTGTTTAACCACAACAGTGACTTTAAAGACCCACTCCAATGAAAATTGTATTTTGCAGCATTTTTCTCATGATTGAGGGTGTATACAAATAAAACTAAGCTAAAAAATGCATATCTGAGTATTTTTCTTTCAAATCATTGTGAATCAGGAGCCGATGAAAAAATTGTGTATGAAAAAGCATGTAGCTGTGACCTACAATGGCAATCCACAAGCTCCCTGCTCCACTCTGCACTCCACTCGAGTCCTGTCAAAAAGTTGACACTCGATTCTGATGCATGCGCTTGCAGACAAATAGATACATGCACGTTGTTTTTTTCCTTGTCTGAGCTGGCATCTGGCTCAAAATGGCTGGATAGCTACAATATTGCTCGCCATTGTTGTTGCACCAGTAATGTTAGGTTGGGTTTGTGAGAGGCTGTAAACTGGCGGGAGAGAGTGTAAACAAAGGGATGATGGGAAATGGGAAAAGGCTTACTCCGCGCCATGCGGTCATCCCCACAACTCAGACGCGAATTTCTGATGAACTCCTGCCGCTCTGCAGAAACTGGTTTCTAGAAAACAACAAAGGTTTTTTGATTTTAAATAAAAATTACGTATTCATGATTAAGGCTTTTAAAATAAATCAAAAGATGATCGGGGTGGATCTTTAAAAATACATCTTTAGTCAATAACTGCAAAAGAGTGCTCATTTACATGTATGTGCCTTTCCCCTTTTTCTGTCTAGTACAGATTTGGTAAAAATTGGGCAAATCATAGTCATGGTGAATGGCCATTTGCATGTGTAAAATTGGAACATGGAGTCTGACTGGAGATCTTTGGTTTCACACCTGGTGCAGATCTGGAACATTGTACAGAGACTTTTTAAAGACTTTCCTTCAATCTGATTTGCAGTCCCACAGGCCTAACAGAAGAAAATGGGGTTAATTAATCCCAGAGGACATCTCATACTGGGGGATGAGGGTCTTTTCAGCTCTCTCGCTCTTCCCTTCGTAAAGGTCACACTTCACAATAAGAGGACACTGCATGTGTTGCCCCTCTGAGGACTTCTCATCCCCTCCCTGAAAACATATAATTTGATGTTTTTACTTCAATCAGCATAACTATGTGGCCTGAAAACAAACCCACATTAAGTGGCAGCGCTTAAAGCTGTCTGTGGACTGTGAATCATCCGCGGATCTGTGATGGAGCTTCCCTCCTCCAAGGCGACAAAGTCTGGTGCTAAATGTTCATCAGCGTGCAAAGATATCTTCTTCTGCTTTTGCTATATATCAAAGACTGTCTGCTGGCATTGCCGTGTGATTTCTTTTGGTGACATTTTTGAATGTTTTTAGGTAGCTGGCATGAAATATTTCCACCTTCTATGCTGCAGCTTCTTCCAAGGAAACTTGAGTGTGTATGTGACACAAATGCAGCCTTTTGTTGCTGTTGCCAAAGGGCCTTTGTGTGATAGAGGGCACTGTTGCAGTACAAGCTCTGAGACCTTAATTTTATATGATGGAAAGGGGTTTGTCTCCATGTTAATGGCTCCATCAATTTCCAGTACTTTGCATTTGGGGATCAATGTCAGATCAGACGAAATTTAATCTGAAGCACTTCGGTGCAT
Source organism: Oryzias latipes (assembly GCF_053564925.1). Taxonomy (NCBI): domain Eukaryota; kingdom Metazoa; phylum Chordata; class Actinopteri; order Beloniformes; family Adrianichthyidae; genus Oryzias; species Oryzias latipes. The sequence goes on from NC_136239.1 coordinate 26,969,168, forward strand.
GGAACTACGAGTTTATAATAGTGTTTTCTTTGTTCTTCTTCATCCACTTAATGTTAATCAGTATCTGAGATCTAGCATCTTCCCTTCTAACTAGGGGGGTAGCGATTCACTGGAACAACAATTAGATTCATGGCATGCATTGTGGTTGACGATCTGATTCATAGTCAATTTTGGTTTATTTTGAATGATCCGATTCACTGACCTAAAATCGATCCAGGACATCTTTAGCCAAAAGTTGAACCAGTCTTACTCATAGATAAATCCTTGGGTACTGAACAGCGCAGGAAAAAATTTTCTAGATTCCTTTTATTTCTTACAAGATAATCAAGTAAAATATTTAAACAAACAAGTAAACAGGAACTAATGGCAAATCCATTCATAGTTTTTTTTTTAATAAAGGTCAGCTCACTCTTGTTCTAAGTAGAAATCAAAACATTCTACCACACTGTATGGTCACGTGTCTTTGCTAAAATCTGTGTTTCCACACATTGGACTGGAATGATGGCTTGATAATTTTTTTGACCACTGTGATGACACTTGATTGTTTTTACATTATAGTCAAATAAACCTACAGGGCCTCAAACCAAGTGGTATAGTCCAATATTGATTCTTATTGTTTTATTTGAATTTTTTATGATTTTAAAATGGTGATTAAAAAAATAACACATAAACAATGCAAAACATTTCACTTCCACAATCAATCCTTCCAGACTCATTTACCTCGGGATTTGTACACTTGCAGAATTACACACCAACACACCATTGTAAATTTGATTCGATTAACAACTTGCTACACACAGATCGATCTGGTTGGATTGCAGGAATATAAATTGATTCATTGATTAAATTATATTAATCGTTACACCCCTACGTCTCGCAACAGAAAGCTTAGTGGAAGCGGTTTCGACTGCAGAAGGAGAGCCTCCCTTGGGCCGCAGCGCAGATCCTGTCCTCTTCCCTCCCTGCAGCTGGAGCTACCATAGCCAGATGCTTCGTAGCATCACTACCCCCTGTCCCTCCCCTCTCTCTTCCAGGAAGACGGTGCCCAGAGAGGAAGATGACAAACGCCTCTGCCTCCTCTTACTGACGGATTTGGACGACCTGACTCCAGCCCTGCACTGTTCCAACCGCCAGCACAAGATGTTGACTTAATGGAAGGGGGTTGGCTGTGGATGGGCCCATATGTGTTTATATTAGGAAAATATGGCATGGCAGTGTGTCTGCGTGTTCAGTGGGATTGTTTGCGTGGATGTGGATGTGTGTGTTTTCACCTAGCCCAATCTGCCTACATCCATCATGCTATGGCACTCTGGCAAAGAGTGGGACTCAGACAGCTTCACTAACACACGGCCGGTTAAATTGCCTGTTAAATTGTCCCGGTCCGTGTCTGTCTTAGGTGTGGATAAAAACACTGCACTTAAAGCCTGCACTTAAAGGCAGAAATTGTCAAGTAAAATGCCAGCCTCCCTCAATGCATAGAAAGAGGAAAAGTGGGGGGAAAAAAGGAGAGACGGGGATCCTTTGAGAGAGACATATTTGCTACCACAAGACAAGATTTAGCAACAAACTGATTTAGCTTATGTACGTTAGACTGTTAAGTCTTTGTTTTGTCATGAAAAGAAGTCAATCTAACCCAGTAGTATGGCAACAAAACACATTAAAAAATGATTTTCCTTTTGGGAAGACATAAAAAGAAAACCAAAATTATTGTTATACCCAGGCTGTGAGTCAAAAAGCAGCAAAAACTTAAGTCCCTCTTCATCAACCTTAACTGGTTCACTTAATGAATAAAACAGTGGTCTCGATCCAATACAGTTGACATTTCTCTCCATGCAACCAGATGGAAAATTAAGTCTCATTGTTTTCACATTACTGGCACATTAAGAATAATTGCATGCCTTCCCAAAATATACCTGGGGCAAGAGGTTATTTTTTTTATTTTTTTTGGCAAAGCTGCTCTTCTGTAACAAGTAATACAGAAGGAAAATGAAGTTCCCTATGACCACCACTCAGTGCATGCAAGGTTAGCTCAATAGTCAGCCATTGAGCAACTTCTGAGCATAATTCCAAACAATTTTAAAGACTAAAAGTCAGCATACAAATGCAGTACTTTAAAATTTGATTTCTATTACACAAGATCTACATTCACACAATAAAGAAGGAAGGACAAATAAGTATTTTGGCTACCAGCTTATCTCCTCAGAGTCTAGATAATAAACTCAAAAAATATTTACAAAAAGTTGACAAACAGACATTTTATCTTGAAAAACGGTAGATAATGTCTTGTGTTGCATAAACTTCCCCTCTCTAAAGCACATATAGAAACATTTACAGCAGGATTACTAGCTTGATAAGGAGATGGATGTAGGGTCAAGATGAACTGTAAAGTGATACGACAGCTAATTTCTATTGACATAAGAAAGAACTACATACTTACTGTATTACTGCATCAGTGAGCAATCTTTGGCAGCAGCTGAAAAAATATTGATGTTTGTCAGCAGCTGTTGAGTAAACCGATCAAAATATTATAAATGTAAAGTGCCACAAGAAAAAAAAACTTTAACTGCATAATGATTATAAAATCAGTGCTCAAGTGGCATCTACTCTTATGCACCAAATTGTGAAAAAAAAACTAATTAAATTAATATCTAAAGTGTGTTTTCAAAGTCATCATGTGCCAGATATAGTTAAGCATGAAAGAGAAATTGTGCAAAGTCCAGTTTTATTTAGAGTACTGGCGATTCACCAGCTAGTAATCGTTGCCAGCTCTCATTTGGTCAGAACAGAATTGACCTCGTCCATCATCCCGTGGAGGTCTGCAGTTCTATTGTTTGGCGCTAGGGGGCAGAAAAGCTCCACAAGTGAAGTGAGGAGCGCAGCGCAGTGGAGAGGGAGAAAGCGGCTGCTGCAGCACACAGACCACGCTTTCTTCTGTTGTCTTGAAGTTTATAATCCAAGTTCAATTTTGATTTATAAAATCAGCTGTATCAGCTGTTGGTGGCATTTATTTAATAGTTAGACTTTTGAAGTTATTTCATCTTAATTTTCCAAAAATTACTTGGTGTTTAAAGGACGTTCTGTCAATCACATAAGTCTGATGAAGTGACATCATGAATATGAGTCCAATATTATATGCGTTTAATTTGTCATACTATTAAAAGGATCTTGTGTTTTATATCATTGGAGAATCTCCTGACAATAGATTGTCCAAGAGCTGTAGTGACATGATAATGGACTCATCATCTTCATGGTCTCTTCGTGGTTCCAATGAGACAAGACCAAGACGAGGCCGAGAAACCAAAGTGCAAACCTCATGGATGTTTCTCGAGTGGTGTTGGAGCAGACAGAGAACGTTGAGGGTTTTTATTTTTTTTTTTTTGTGGCTGAACTTCTTTCCATCTTTTCTGATGTGAAGAGAGGTAACTAGTAAAACTTTGTGTTTTTGATAAAAGCAGCGTGGCAGCGTGCGTTAAGGTTCAAAACAGATGTTTGGTAAATGAACATCCATATTTTTAAGATTCACTGTGCTCAATGAGAGAAAAAAAAGGCTTTTTTTACGCACAATTACACAGAGTGCATTGTAATATTTATAACGAAACGTGCCACTTTCGTTTACGACAACATTGCATTAGATGAAACACGTGTCCAACTAAAAGGTTTATTAAGTTAAACTGTAATATGTGATATCATCTTCATTATGTCAAACCCCACCATGGCGCACAAATCACACTAATGCACGTTGACCCGGGAGACTCTCCTGTCGCAAACCTTGCAGCTGTCCTTATCTCATCACATGTCAAACTATTTGAATGTAAACACTCACACTCTAGCTCCCTAAATGCATTTGTTCCTCTGCTCTCATTTTGAGTTAATTAAGTCCAATGGAAACCTAAAGCAAAACCATCTTGTCAGCGACAGAAACTCACTTTAGGTTTATTTCATTGACATGGCACAACACAATCTCCACCTTAATGAAACTTAAAAGTAAAATATATGTGTATATATATATATATATATATATATATATATATATATATATATATATATATATATATATATATTTTTGTTGGTGGGATGAGTCCCCTTCCTTGTCTTGATGCATTAAGATGAACAGCAACTTTGATTCACAGGTCAACCGTCATTATTTGTTATAACCTCCATTCATAAACGATTGTACGCGTCTTGGTTTGTTCCTCTCCTCTTTGCATCAGCGCAGGAGGAGGGTTGCATCTGTTAGGGTCCAATGTTATTCTTAATTACTGGCCTTCATGTTCTCCGTGGCCCTCAACCGTCTTTAATTAAAACCTTGATTAGGGGGGAGGAGGTCTTGGGCAAGGCTATTACCAGATGGGTTTCCAGCAATAATAAAGACTTTATCCTCTGCCGCCTGTGCGCCATAAAGTGCAGAGCGCGCTTGCCGACCATATCAAAGCACAGCGAGCAGAAAGAGGCTGTTAATTACGCCGGTAATTACTTGTCTAATTACTGTTCGTTTGTGATTACATTTTGAAACGTTTCGTGGCCTGCACAGAGGCTCTCAGTGGTCAGAATGTGGGTTTAACACTGCACAGGCTGAAATGTAGTGTGTATCCACAGCGGGGTGCTGCTGAATAACTGGCCTGCAAGAGATGGAGTGAATGCGATCAATAGTAAAGCACTGACCCGAAAGTTATCTTTATTTTTCTCTAAGAAGACCTCAATAATCTATATGTTGAAGGCAACAAAGTGTCTCCAGAAAACAAGCAAACATGTTACCTAACGCAAATTTGGTTGGTCTCTCTTGCATTAATTCATATTTTTTAACTCTTTCTGGAATAAGAGTTTTCCTAAAAGCATGGGAAATTTTTATACTTCCTTTTCAAAAAACGAGCTTCCAATGGACTTTCCCTTGTTTGGAAGGGATTTGCAAAAGCACCAAGGAGCCAAATCAGTAATGCATTCTGACATATTCCACAGAACTACATATTAACGATTCAAAAGTCGCTACATTATGAATACATCTTGCCAATGGTCTGAAAGTCATTACGAGCGCGCGCTGGCACACTGGCGCTTTTATATTCAAGACAGAGCAGCGACTTGCAAATAACAATCAGTTCAATTATCCTCAAAATATTTACTCCGGGATAGAATTTGTCATCCAGACACCGAAAAAGGAGGGAGGGGAGGAAGAAGTGATTTCTTGCCGCACTATGTGCGTCCATTTTCCAGACGGTTTGTCGTCGTTATTGCCTGATTTACTGTGTGTTGTTTTACATAGCCCGGTTATCTGTGAGTCCACGTAGCTTGCTCCATGAGCCACTGCACCCACGCGGATCTGTGCTGAATTTGTCACATTTAGTGTCTTTAGTTGTGCGTTCTCTGTTGCTGGGAGCCACAGACGCCAGATAGATGCCATTCCATGCAAATTGAATTTGTCTTCTTGTTCTATCATCCTAAAAATGCTGGGTTACCAAAATAACTCAGCATTATCCCTGTGTACCTCCACCGTCTGTCTCTCCGTGGCGGCACCGACAGCGTAATTGCGCCTCGCCCTCTGCAGCAGGTGCCCCGACCCCAACCTCTCTTAGTTACTCTGCGCGCATAAGTGCCAGAGGCCAGGTGATGGCATTAGCGAACTTGTCTATTTTTACGCATACATCCCGCCTCCTCCATTAAAAGAGAAAGGAGCAGCGCCGCATAACATCCTTTCAAATGCCACTCCCGCATGGAGCGTTCAGGGTCTGTGAATAGGTGAGAGTTTTCGCATCGTAACGAGGTTTATAAACTCATTAATGTGCGTCCTCACCTTTACTGGCATGAGACTGAGGCAAAAGTGTGACTTCATTGCATTTAGATACATCTTTTCCTTATTACTTTTCAAGTGAGAGGTTATTATTGTGTGGTCCTCCAGTTCATCAAACTCTTCTTTAATTAGCTCACATGGTAGGAACTGAAAAGCGCAAAGCCCTACCAAGATTAGCACCTCAAACAAAAGATGGATTTCAGTTTACAGCTCCTGGACAGGGAAATAAGGCATTAAATGCCTTTACTGTATATGGATTCATGCATGGCCAATTAACAGGTGAGAATAAATTAGGATCTACATCCTGGCCCCTTCCTGACAGCTGTTGTTAGATCTGAAAAACACATCTTTACTATAATCGTTTGCTCCATTCTCATTTGCTCTTGAAACAATCTAAAGTCCAGGTTGGAGTCGGTTTGTTGCGCACAAATTAAGGATGTGATGTAGACAATCCTCTTTGGTATAGTGCTGAATCCAGGCCAACACCCTTTAGATGATGCGTAATTTAGCGCGCCGTGCGTAATTAACTGAATCGTCGTCTGATCCCGGAATGTGTAACACTTTATTTTGAACGGAGCAATACGTTTCCATTAAACGTTATTAAAGCGCACGAAGTGACGAGCTCTCATTTGTCTTGTCAGGACATCTGACATCCTCGTTAGCTCCCATTTTCCCCTGTCAGCTCGCAGTGCGACAGGGACACTGACTTTCAGCCACTCCTGGCAAGTGAGTGATAAATGCGCCTACTCAGCCCTGCGCAGAACAGCAGCATTATTGTTGCCAGCACGCCGCGTCAGAATCAGGGGCATCAGGCTCGCCTGCATGGCAGGTGTCAGTCTTACGTGTTACTCTTTTTTTTAATCCGGCGCACTGTCAATCTTTAATCTAATTTAAAGGGTCATAGATTTTGGGCATAATATCCCCTAGTTATGACTTTCTCTCTCTCCAGTCTGACTCGGAGTGAAGCAGGACACAGGCCGAACTGAAATAAGAGGTTTAAGCAAATTGAAGGGTTGTGAATATTTGTGCGCAAATGAGTGATCTTGTTATTTTGGTGAAGAAGACGACAAAAAGGGGGCTGAAGAAGACTTAATTGCATGAGATATTTCCGCTCCCTGCACTTTCAGATGCAGTTCGCAGATCGAAGTTAGACTTGTCACGTTGAGCCAAAGTGAATTCCTAACATCCAGGACGTGGCTGTCTACTCCGGACAAATTGCATCCAATCACCCCAGGGGAATTTGGCTAATGTCTCGATCCAGGGCCAGGGAGCAGGGAGAGAAAATAAATCAAACTCTGCACTCGGAGCGTGCAGGGATTATTAAAACATTTCACACAGGAGAAACAAAAGGGAGAGGCGCGTGGAGTGCATCCTCTGCGCGCGTATTTGTGCGTGTACTCAGTGATAATTAGGTTACATTATGTGTGGACACTTTCTATCTTAAATGGGAGCATATCAGATCGGCTACCTTCTCTGCAGGGATGTCTTTTAACAGGCAGCAAGGGAAACTGGCAGTGATAGATGGACTGGCTCTGGCCTTGACTGTCTCAAAACTCCCGCAGATTAAGCGCACCTGCAGCTCTTGGTCAAACGCGAAGAAATGCAGAATTAAATGAAAACTTTTACCTTAGTTTTCAACTGACTTCCTGTCTTTAAAGCCGCTATTCCTGATCGAGAAGTTCTCGCCGAAAGAAGCACCAAATCTGGGTGCTTTACTGTGGATGTGGTCCCCTGGACATTTTTCTCTGTGTGCTGCTGCGGCAGTAAACAATAAGCTCATGAGGCGTAGACTATGGCAGGATAATGTTCTGCATGGCTTGATAAGGGAGGTCGATCATTACACAAATTGTATTAAATGCGACCAGTTGGACAGTACCTGTCCAAACACCTGTTTGCATTCAACTTCTCTTCCTTTTTACATCTTTTGCAGACCTTCGCAGGCTCCGGGAAGTTTGTATGTTCCTATCAGATATTTAATTTTGACTATAGAAATTCTTGTTTGCAAACATGCGTCGGTGAAAAAGTGCGCGTGTCTATTGGGGCTGATGTCATAAATATTTCAGTAACAACGTAGTTGTCTTGTTCCCATAAAGATTCAGAAACAACTGTCTGAGATCTTTAGTGAGCAAGTGTGTGTGTGTGTGTGTGTGTGTGTGTGTGTGGTGGTGGTGGTGGTGGGGGGGAGGGGGGGCAGCGTGGTGACGGCAGAGAGAAAACCGGCTGGACAGATTTGCGTTCACGCATGATCAGCTTCTGGAGAGCCGGGCCGTGTGGGAAGGGAAAGGGAGCACCTGGCTCGACCGCTGTATCCCATCTCGTTTTATTGACAGGCAGATAAGCAGAGACCAAGCCGTGCGGTTTCCAGCGCGGATGTCGAGCACCCTGCTGCGTTGCACAGTACCAAGGCCTCTTAATGGCTGTTCCTTTAAATAATGGCCCAAACACAGCCAGTTCTGACTGGCCCGTACCTGCGCTGCCCCGATCCCTTCCTGGGAGACAAGCGGGGCTGCGGTTGTCTACTTACACTTACTGTCTTGTTCAAATTGACACAAACATCAGAGGTGGTAGAAGAGGGTTTGAGGCTTTTAGCCTGTCTTGGTAAAATGACAGAAAAAAAACCTCCATTACGACTCACACATGGCAAATTTACAGAGCCTTGGAAATAAAAGCGCACAGGATCTCACTCTGCAACTGTCTGTCTTAAGATATGTGCAGATATAATCTATACTATTGATAGAATTTTACTTAAATATTATTGATTAAGTTTTATATCCAGTATGGGTCCAAATGGATTTTGGAAACTGCTCTGAATGTCCCTAAAAGGAAGAGTGAGCTTGGAAAGGCCCTCCAGAGTTGCCACGCGCCCGTTATGTTCGAACCTGTTGCGCACTGAGCATGCCCAGTCGCAAAAAAAAAAAAAAAAAACTAACAAAAAAACTGCAATAACAATAACAGCCACCGTCTCATGACATGATCATTGTCATTTCGTCTGACCGACAGCGGCTGCGGTCCTTAATGATAACTTTTTCACAACACTCTAGATATTCTTTTGACTGTCTTTAAAAAAAATAATGAACACAAGCGTAAAATAAAAATATAAACCAAAATAAACAAACAAATATCTGGGTTTACATTTAAAACCAAGGCGTTCACATCTGGAACTCAATTTATGAATTTGTACCCTCTCAGCCTTCTTGCCAAAGTGCTCTTGAGCAAAAAGTGAAGTTTTTTTAATTGTGAAATTAATAGTAAGAAGAGAAAAAAACGGAAAAAGGAGGACATTTTTACTTAGAAATTTTGAAAACATGACATGGTTTGGGGTACGTATGAGTACCATCCAAATAAAATGGAAGCAAGTGAAAGCAGTGAAGAGTCGAGTCCACATACACAGTTAGTGGTAAGGTTCCAGCCCCTGCTCGCAGCCACATTGTGACAGTAAACAGGCCGGTGCGCTCCACGTGCAGCCTACCCCGCACACTTCCCAGTTGTGCGCTCTTGTCCTAGTCAAGGTGTGACGTCGCCCCGTCGCTCCAGCCAATCACTGCCAACTTCAGGCCGATGCTGAAAGCAAAGTTGCTGGTAAGAACCTCCGATTTTTTTAACCTCCTCTCGCTCTCACTGACATTTCAACTCCAAGACGGATCCAGCGGTAGACATCTTTTATTCAGGACGTACACGCTTCTATCGCGGAGGACAGATCCGCGGGAGGAAGAGGTGTCTTTACGCACACAGGATACACCGGTTCCTCCTCACCGCCTCTCTGTCCGGTAAGTCTGAGCCAAATTTCCTCGTTTTTTGTTTCAGTTTCTCAATTTGGTAAGTTAACCGTGTAAAAAATGAAATCTTAACCAAATCGAGAGTGCGTTTCTAATGAAATCAAGACGGATCAATGAATGCTGGAAAAAGGGAACATGACTGTGCGCTGCGCCGCTCCAGGAGCGTGCACGCTCAATCTGAGCACAGTGTGTTGCTGTCGTTCTTTTATGGGAAAGAAGGCGCGCAAAACACAGAAATAAATGGTTTTTTTTTATAATATGATGCAGGATTTGTAAAGTTCTACTTGGCGGATCTATCAGCACGCCAGGAATGTCGCAACAGCAGAGAGGATTCCACTTTTCACGAATAAACCCAGTAATCTTTTAAAAAAAGTTTGAGAGAAAAGTAATTTTTCACAACAGTTTATGCTTGAGATATGGTGCCCTTTTTTGCTTAAATGTGAGGCCTCCAATGAACTCTTTAATTCCTCTGCGATGGGATGCTTTCCCATGATCATTTCGATTGCAGACTGTGTTCCGATCAGTCTGGGGTCTGTGGTCGCCTCAGGTCCTGCTTTGGCTCCAGTGTTTCTTCCTGTCACGCTTGTCGAGCAGCGCTGTGACACCATTAGCTCCCGTGTTTATCCCAGCGTTCAGCCTTCTGCCAGGAGAGGGCTTCAGCAGACTGCACACCTTCAGCACCCTGCACATGCAGCACCCAGTCCTTCCTCTCTCTTCTCTGCAACTAAAAACTCCTTCCATTTGAAATACATCGCTAATAGCGGGTATCACAAAATTGAGCGAATTTAAAACAAAAAACGTATTTAAGAAAATGCTTTTGTAAACGTATAGGCAGATCAAGTGACAATAGTACACCCGTTGTATATTTTCCCCCTTGTCTTCAGATGGTCTCGTCCCACATAGAAGCAAACTCGTTTTACCGAGAAAACATAGTGCAGAGAAGCAGCTGCAAAATACCGGCAAAAATTGGAACAGGCCAGTGACTCTGACATCTCATATTCTTACCGACAATAAGTAGTAGCCTAATGACAACATTTAAAAAAAAAGTATTGTTACCTTTAAAAAAATGGGCTGAAATGTAATTTTAGAAAAATGAGAATTGCAAACATGGAAACGTTTAAGTGGCAAAGCCCTCATCCTGATTTTTCCTAGATTTATTTAACAGACATTGATTGATGAGGGACAGTTCAGGTTAATTAGCTTATGAAAGGATTTATACAACATTTTAATTTAAAATAAATAAATAAATAAAACAACTGACAAAAAAAGCAACTTTATATACATTATATATATATATATATATATATATATATAAAATGCAATAGGTGTATTTTTTTATTAAAAATGGTTTGATTTAAATGAGTAGATATTTTTGTTTAGTTGACTGAAAATGACCTAATAAATACATTTACCGTTTTAAATGGATAATAAACTTCATCACTGCAAGAATTTGTGTTAAAGCAGAGAGTCTGTAAATGACCTGTTCTCTGAGCAGTTAAATGAAAAACAAATGTCCTGAGACTCACCACTTCTCTGTTTATTCATAAATCGTATCTAATTTCATATAAAATTGTGGTTTTGTGGTAGAAATATAATTAAAAAAAGGTTTAGGGTAAATATTTAGGTATTTTATCAAACAGAAGTTGTTTCAGTTTGAGAAGAACCAACTGTAAAATCCTCCAAAAAACTAAGGTTCATCAATGAATTCCTCCAAACAAAAACAAAGTTTTTTTTTCTTTAAATGTCCCCTCGTGGTTTTCCCCCTCCGTCATTCTTTCTTTTATTCTTTCTTTTTCGTATTTAAAAGTTTCCACAGAGATACAAATACCGCATTGCCTCAGGGGAAAATAGCGACCAGATTAGGCTTTCCTTTCAAGGCCGGTGACATTAGTTGCTGCTAATCCGAATTGGGCTAATTGCTTTCCTAACATCACCCCCACCCCAAATTCTCCCACGCACACACAAACACACACACACTTACTTTTTGTGCAGAAGAAAATATGAAATCAAATTTTATAAAAACAAACTTTCTCTTTTAACACATTTACAGCCTTTTTAATGGAAATAAGACGTCTAAAAATAAATGTAACATCCTTTTATTTTTATTGATACATTTTGTATAATAAATTAGTAATAAATAAATGAATGAAAGCAAAATCCCTTAAGGGTGGAGACAACATCTTGGGTCATGTAGCGGATTTACAGCTTAACCAAAGAAATCAATAACCTACTGGAGGCATTGTCTCCAAAGAAAACTGCTTGATACTCTGATTGGGGAATCTGTCTTTCAGCAGGCAGGCGGGCCGGTTGGTGCTCCGCGTTTTTGACAGATGCAGCCATGTGACAAGTGAGTGGCAATAGCATTAACACAACAAAGGTGGAACACAGGCACAGCACTTCAGGACTGCTGGATAGTTGTTTAATTTCTGGACGCGGTTTTGGTGAAATTTGGTTTCAAGATTACGTCTAGCGGCTGAGGCGCGCATGCAGAGTCTGGAGCTGACCAACAGCCCAAAGATAACATTCCAAACATTGCATCTGTTGCTCCAAACTGTCCTCACCTGCAAGGAAAAACTAATTGAACGCATTTTTTTCCCTTTGATTTTAGCTCCTCCTTAACCAATCCGCATGGTCCTCTCATTGCTTGACTCAAGGGGTGGCAGGATTGAGAAGTAGGAGGAGTATGAGGAGGAAGAAGGAGGGGTGTGTGTGTGTGGGGGGGGGGTGTTTGTGGTCTAATGCATGTCTAATAGGGGGGTTCCTTGACGTGAAAATGTTAGGGAACCCCCCCCCCCCTTAGCTGATATAAGCTGTGCGCATTCATATAGGCTGAGCCACCAGTCTGAGTGAGATGAAACAAAGCAGGCAGTAGAAACAGATGAATGTGTTCGTTTAGTTTACGGGTTGTTTGATGAAGGAGTATTGGCCAAAGTGTTGTTCCTCACCGCGGGACCCTCGGTGACAGTTTGAGCTGGTCTTCTCAGCTCATTATCTCGCCGGCCCACTGTGGGCCCCATTCAAGCATGGCAGTCGCTCAGTACCTCAGCCTTCCTCCCTCCCTCCGTAGCTCTCCTTCTCTCCCTGGCAGCGTCGTTTGTCTACTCATTGAACCAGCAGTCAGGAATGTGATGGTTGTTAGGGAGCCCTCTTTCACCTCCAAAGTGTTTTATTGATGAGCTGTGACTTCTACTACTTTTTCACATGTCAAAGAAAGTCAAGTGTAGGCCTCCATGACTTCATTTCGAGCCCTACCCCACCAAAAAAAAAGTTAAGAAAGAAAAAAAACAGTTCGTTCCCCTCCCCCATGCCATGGCTGTCCCCTCACTCTTTTCCTGCACCCCCTTTCTGTTTTAGTTTGGCTTCAGCCTCCAAACGAACCTCCCCGGTTCGACCCCTCCTCTCTGTTGTAATGACGGGGCTCGTCTGCGCTGAGACTGGTTCTACCAAAAAGCTTCGAGTGCGCGCTCACGCGGGGCTCAGAGGGGTGGCTTTTGGGTGCGTTGAGGTGTGCGTTAATGGTCGAGTTATTAAACCGGCAGTTTGGGAGCGCGTGGCCATGGCTGCACAGTCATTTGCTGTGCTTTATGTGCGCGTGCTATTTTGCTGTCAGGTCGTAGGAGTGACGTCGCTAGGCCTCACAAATGCGCCCCATAAAAAGCAGCCGAGCTTGCCTGAAGGCTGCGCTCTTTACGCACGGCGTTCTTGTTGACAGGAGGGGGAAGGCAGGGGTCGGTGATGCTTAAACGAATAAACAAAAGCACGTGGGGACTCCCCCCCCCCCCCCCCTTTCGCGCGTGTTTGTGCTTAAAATAGAAGAGTTTGAAGCTTCAAAACCTATCAATAAAAATGTTTTCGGAACTTTGGATCGTTTCACTCCATTTGATGGATCAATTGCTGTTGTTTAAAACAAATATGCCACATTTACAACTAAACTCGTTTTATTAGTCAAGCTGGCTTGCAGATATGTTGAAGCAACTCCAAATTCAACATTGCAGGGGTTTATTGATTTTTTATACTAATGTTGTTGCAGAAACGTTTCGGGGAAAAAATGGAAATGCGCCCCATTCAGAACTAATTACCGGTACGTCTTTCCACCGTCGGCAGCTCCATTAAAGGCATTCTAAAATTCGTTGTGGTCATAATTTGTTGTTACGAGCACCGAACGCGCACGTGTGCGTGGCTCCCGTGGGTGGGGATCTCCGTCCTCCACGCTGCAGCGCTGCAGCCGCCTCAGATTGGAGCTGAGCGCGCCTGCATATTCCCAGCTCAGCCCGGAAGAATGAAATAGCTTTCCATCCAATGGGCATTTCCGAAGCAGTTGCTTTTGCGGAAGGCTGGGTTAGCGCTGGGTGGATATTTGCATGCGTGGGCTGATTAGTGGGTTGGGAAGATTCTCTCTCTCTTTCTCTTTCTCTCTGCCTCGGCCCCGTTTCCCGCGTGTCTTTCTCCCGCTTGACTGTGGTGCAGGGGGAAGTGTTTATATGGGGGATGATGACAGAGGTCGGGTCGCGCTAATGGGCCAGTGAAGAGCGGCGAAGGGAGGCGAGGAGAGGCGAGGCGCGCACAGCAGACCAGGAACACATACATTAATACACTTGTTCCATCACCAATCAGCATAGGTGTGCTCTTTCTCTTTACCCCCACCTCCATCAACCCCCCTCCCTCCTCCCTCCCCCTTCAACCCCCCTCATCACCCTCCCCTCTTTCTCTTCCTCGCTCTCTCTCATCCCGACTCTCTCATTCGCTCTCACACGCCAGCGCACATCCTCGCCAAACTCCGTGCGTCCTGACATCTGAGTTCACTGTCAATCTCTGTCTCCTTCGCAGGGATATTCCTTCCGTCTCCACCGAAGACCACTGGAAACTATTTTTTCCTCGCGTAAACTTCCTGAGAGAGACTGATCCTGGTCGGCTTTAATTTTTTCCCTTTTTCTTCGGTTTGGAGAACCACAGGCGAAAGCCTACATTTTATCAAGGACTTTGACAACGGCCCAGGATGCCCCAAAAAGGTGAGACTCCGACTAAAAGTTTATCCAACCCTTCCAAGTAAAGTATTCCTATTATATGTATTGTTATTATCACTAGTAAAACTATTATGAACATGGGTTGGTAAGGATCAATGGGCTTTTTTCTCTCGCAGTGTGGACTGAACTATTAAAAAAAAAAGTGCCAACAGCCTTTAGCGCCTCTGCCGGTGTTATCCGCGCGATTGCTGCTTGTTGTGCTCAGGCCCTCGGATAGCTTACCGCTTATTTATGACAGCAAAGAGTAAAGAGTCACGTTGCGCCAGGACAGTGATCATCGTGGAGAATGGAGCGCAATGACCCGTTGAGCAAAGGTGTCAGATTGATTCATGCAGGCAAGTCACCCAAGCGCCTTCCAAAAGAAGAAGAAGAAGAGGGAGTTGAAGAGGAAAAGCTCCAAGCAGTAGAAGTGGAGGAATGAGGCCTGCTTTAATGCGTTTGTTCCAGAGAGACAGATGGAAACTATGCTCATTTTTTCTTCCTCTTAATGACAGAATAAAGTTAAATAAATTATAGCATGATCCATTGGTCTTCTCTAACCCACATGCAGGTATTTTATATTTTATTAAATTATAAAACATAAAAACCTTTTAATGATTTTAAAATATTTTTACTTCATAAAAATAACAGAAATAAAATGTACATTTATTTAAATAAATTGTTTTTTCTAAAAATAATATTTGTATGAAATCTCTATAAGCCTTACTGCAAATAATAATAATAAATCCTAGCATTTCTGATATAAAGTATTATCTTTACCTGCGTGGCTCCTGTCGCTTTCATTTTTTTTAAACTTTGCAAAACAACAAAATAAATATTCGTCATTATTTCTGTATTTGCGTGCCTTTAGGTCGCAGCGGCTCCTCTCTAGCCAAAGGCCTGAATGTTGTGAGCGCATTATCCAGCGGTCAGAATAAGCGTGTTGAATTAACACATTGTAGTTTCGGATTACTGCCGGGAAGCACATGCAGATTAGATCGCAGTTCAACTCGAGATCAGCAGCATTTGAGCTTTCGACCCCAAAACGTCTGCGCAGACGCACGGGGGAAACTGTTATTGGTGTGTTTATATTTATACTTGCAAACATTTTGTTTTAAATTAATCAGAATATTTGTGCGTAAATTTAAGGTCCACCGTGTAAAGGAATCCGTCTGAAACGAGTGATTGGATTCCAACTCCTTCTCACAGACGTACAGACTGTTTTACTCTGCACACAACACAAGCCTGCACCGAGGAAGAAAATGAAAACTTCAGACTTCTCCCTCCCTGGCCCCCTTTTTTATCTGTCCCACGCTCAATAGCTTCTTTTCTGCATTTGTCTTTTCCAATTGAGCGCCCCACTGCGCTGTTGTGTCTTTAAACCCGCTTTACAACCCGCACCAGCAGCACCAAATAACAACCAAATATTTATAACAAGAAATTACTTTAAAAAAAACGTTAAGAGCAAGACAAACAAAACCCACATTCACGCACCAGCAGCAGCGGGGTCACGGTCGTGTGTGAAAAAAGAGACAGTTTGTGTGCGTAAATGTGTGTGTGTGAATGGTCCAGGAGGGGGTGGATACATGCCTCCGGCTCTTTGTATTAATCTGAACTTGTTGGTGTGTTTAGTAGGGAAGCTGTGTGTTTTCTAGTCGCAGAGGTCGAGTTTTCGGTTCAAAGTTTGGGGGGATATGGAGGCAGAAAAGGGGGTGCATTGTTGGGGACCAGCAGGCTTTGTGCACTAGTTTTGTCCCCACTCCTGTTCTGGACTTTTTGTTTTCCCGAGCAGTGAGACGAGGTAGACAGCGTGTGTCACTGTATACTCTCCCCCCCCCAAAAAAAAACAAAAAATGAAAAATAAACAAAGTTCAGTTTACCGTTTAAAAAAGACACGAGGCCTTAAGCACTGCTTTCTGTATTTTAACAATTGGTGAACAGAAAAACAATTATCTGAGATTACGGCTATTTGTTCAGGTGGAATTTGTGCAGTATTGGAATCATTTTAAAAATCTGGCCCGAGTTATCGAGTTATACATTTTTCAAGCTAAACAAAACCAACAAAATCAGCATTTTTTTTAGAAATGAGGCTGAGTGAAGCTGAGGCTGTGCTAATGTGTTGTTTTGCTTTGTCCCATAGGGAGACATTAAGTAGTGAAAACGGCAGATGATTGACTAAATTGTATTAAAGTGGACAGTCAACTCTGTTTCCAGGCAAGTTTAATTAAGATCCATACATACACTTAGGATGTTAACCTTCACTGTTCATCTAATGTTTAAAAAAAACAGATCCGCCCAAAGTCCAACCAAATAAATGATTTGACACAGCAATCAATCAAAGATCTGTACATTACATTTATGGTTTGAATCTAACCACTGCTGTTATTTCCTTATGACACTTAGAATACCACAACCAAGCCACGTGGGAGTCTGGTGTAGCCTCAATGATGCAGAACAGTAAGTTGATTTCATTTGTGTTATGCATATATTTTAGTTTTTGCAAAGGCACCTTTTTATGTGGATGCATGGGAGAAAAACCCACTGACATTTTTGCATTGGTTGTTTTTGTGTGTGCAGAAATAAGCGTGAGGAGGGAAAGTGCATGGGTTTAAATAAGAAAAAAAAAGTTTTCCCTTTAAATTAAAAATATATTTTTTGCCTGTTTTTTTAAATATTAATAATTTTTGTAAAAACAGGTAGGGAAGTTATTCTTGAAGGAGTTAATCACATGCCGTCCTTCTCCAGAGAGAAGCATAGGAGGGAGAAGTGGAGAATAGAGGGGGTTGGGTTGAAAGGGAGATTTTTTGTTTCTGCTTGAGTTGGTATTAAATAATTGCACAGCCGTCTGCATTAGCGTTAGAGCTGGCTGCCAGGCTGCATACGAGATTAGCCCCGCACAGAGAAGAGCCCCTGCATGAAGCACGAGGAATAGCAATAATGTCTTATGTAGATGAGTCCATATTCTCCCCGGACAGACTGCATGAACTAGAAAGAAAATGTTCACATTATATCCGCAGGCCTCACTCGTAAAGGCGCAGGCATGAGCTCAGAGCGGGGAAATAAATATTAAAACAACCATGTTGTCGTGGGTGCCCATAAAAAAACAGATGAAGTTAAGTCTGGTGTGTGTTGAATTAAAAAAACAACAAAAACAAAAAGAAGGATAAACATGAAACATTTTCTCTCTTGCTGCTGGACAAGAGGTGTATGACATCAGTGATGAAGGTGTGTGGAATAATTTTATTACATTATTCTCCATATACCTGGATGCTCTGTGTGCTGTAATCTGTGCGCATTAGTCAGAACACTTTGTCCTGGTGTGTACAGGTGTGATTCAAATCCGGAATGTGTCTTCTTTTACGCGCCGCGGCGCGCTGATTTCTTTGTCCTGCCTGCCAGTTGTCCTTTCACAGAGATGATGGAGCCTTATCAAAGCTGTACAATACCCCCCGTGCTCCTGCTTTGCTGTGGATTCATGTTAATGGGATGCACCCCTGGCTTGTGATGTCTGCAGAGGAGATATCATTGGGCCCGGCCCTTTGGGTTGTCTAAAGGTCGCGACGGCCTCGCTGGCTTTTGTGCTAATAACTCCTGGGTGTATATGGTGGGGAGCGTCCAAATTGACACCATATGTTTTCCTATTAGTCGACGCGCAATAGAATACAAGGCGCATAATCAGCGCCAGCGGGCGAGATTGAGTCTGAGCACTTGAGGGAATTGCGCTCATGATTAAGACTTAACCTTGGGAGTGTTTGATTTTTATATGATGGCATTCACCGACGGTTTTATCGATCAGCAGGATTTATAGGACAGCTATAAATCAGAGGTGTTACGGCGGGAACCCGCCGCGCAGGGACGCTTACTGCGGTTTGGCCAATTTCGTCGTAAGAAGTCTTTTAATTCCACTTAATCCTGGAATTACTAAAAACCTGGAGGGATGATAATGGATTTGCCATCAACCCGATCCATACTAGAAGATTATTACACATTGCGGCCAAAAGGGATGTGATGCTCTGTTAAAAAAGCTTTATATTCAGTCAAGAAGAAACAGGTCCTTCTTGGTATTTAATTTAAATACATTTGCGTTTTTTTAAGGCAGCACATTTCAGAGCAAAGACACCCACCGATTGCACACAACAGGACTGCTGTGGCTGTGCGCATTTGTTGTCAAATACAAACAAGGGGGGAAAAACTGCATGTCACTTTTAATATGTTAAGAATCGAGGCGCGCCCTCGTTTGTGTGACCGCGCGTAGCCCCTGGCCACCTTAAAACGAAGTCTCCCTCCGAGGGTAAACGAGTAGCGTCCAATTTTGTCTGAGTGATATCCAAATGCAGACAGAAAGGGTCGTTTTATCATGCTACTATTTGTCGTGACGATGCGATTTTTAAAAGCAGAGCGGTGTCATAAAGTGACATGCCTGCCACAAGTGCTCCAACTGATCTTTTCAATTAGCCTCCCATGCATGATCCGAGGCGACTTCCGCCTATTTCCAGAAATTAAGCTCAAACTTGACGTGCAGCTAGCTTTATTTTAAAGACAAATGTCAGCCAGGCTCATCATATTTTCCCCCTCTTCTATATTTGGAGCTTATTTATTGCTAAGGAGCCTCTGCTCCCGGAGTCAATGCACCGGGCGGCAGCGCAGGGGAAGGCAGCGGAGACTCACAGAGCAGCTCGCGCACTCCGGGGAGCCTGCTCTCCTGTTTGGCAAAAGGTTTGCGCGCTTCTTCATTGCTTTACAGGAATACAGCTGAACAGTTTGAGGGAGGATTTTTATTATTTTTTTTTTATAAAAGCTGTTGTTTTAGAACAATAACATGTGATTCAGAAAGCCACTTTAGAGACTTAGAGTTTCATGGACGCATACTTATGCTGTGTTTTGATGCGCTCAGAGCAAGGATGAGGTGGTTTTTCTAAATTTCCGAGCATGGCGAGCCCTTGAATGGACTCTATTTATTACAGTGTTGTCAATAGTTGACTTTTTATAGGTAAAGATTGACTTTTTGGTCTTGGTAAAAAGGAATGGAATCCCTGTGATAGAATTAGTAGCATTTTATTTCGGAACAAACGATTGCAGATTAATAATCAGAGAGCATTTTGTCACGTTTTTGTTCTTAAATCTTTGCTCATTTGATACTGTTGTGATTTGATTCCTGTTCTGCATGTGTCAGCTGCTGTTTTGGGTATTTTTATTTCGAGCGCTTTTTTCTCCGGCGCGCGGCGGTTTGTATAAAACTGTTTAAAAAACCAGATAAATGAAACAAATTTTTGTTGCCTTCTTGTTCTGTGTTTAAGTCCTGCTTTGATCATCTTCATGCAATTGTTCCTGCTCGCTATGCAGCGGTGTGGTGGGGTGACTCCGATGCTTTGGTCTCCTCGCAGGTCACAGTGGCGTGAACCAGCTTGGTGGCGTGTTTGTTAATGGAAGACCGCTGCCGGATTCCACCAGGCAGAAAATAGTGGAACTTGCTCACAGCGGCGCGCGACCCTGCGACATCTCCAGAATACTACAGGTGACCGCTACTCTCCTGCCGGACACAAGCTTTGCTCAGACATTCATTATAACCAATAATATGACCATTTCCTCCTGGGGCAACAAAGGCATGACATAACCATTTATGTCCCAAATAATGGATTTGTCAACATTTATTACAACTCCATGACTGGAAATGTAACAAAGACAGCAGAGTGAAAAAGGGAACTTTGGCTGCTCTTATTGAAAAATGCCTAATACACAATTCAAGGCATATTTTCTGTGTTTGTAGACCCATGATGAAGTCCAGGTGCTGGACAGTGAAAAGGTGATACTTATTTGAGCCATCTTAATTATTCCAATAAAAGTCATAAATAATGTATGTGAATTGTGTTTTTTTGTTTCCGATCCAGGTATCCAACGGCTGCGTGAGCAAGATCCTGGGCAGATATTATGAAACTGGCTCCATAAGACCGAGGGCGATAGGAGGCAGCAAGCCCAGGGTCGCCACTCCGGAGGTGGTCGCCAAAATCGCGCAGTACAAGCGGGAGTGTCCGTCTATCTTTGCGTGGGAGATTCGTGACAGGCTCCTGTCGGAGGGGATCTGCACCAACGACAACATACCCAGCGTAAGTGTATTGACTGGAAGTTGTGTGCATGATTTCATTTGCCACATGAAATGACTTTTTCTCACGCAGCGGAGGAAAAGGAGATGAGCATCCAACCATTCAGTCTTATTAAATACAGTGTTTTTTTCAAAGAGTGCAGGCGGGGCGGGGGGAGGAGGAGCGAAGGTGCATGTGACCAACCAAAACACTTTTGTGGGGAGGATCTCTGTAGCCAAATTTTTCGCTTTATAGAATCAGTCTTTTCAAATTATTTCTAAATTGCGCACTTGTTTTGCGCATCTTCACCTTTTGTGCGCCACGCCCCCTTAACCAAACCTTAATCCAGATTTTCCTCTTTTATAATCATATGTCATTTGTCATGCAGGTGTCATCAATAAACAGAGTCCTCCGCAACCTGGCTAGTGAAAAGCAACAGATGGGCGCAGATGGCATGTATGACAAGCTGAGAATGCTCAACGGTCAGACAGGAACTTGGGGGACCCGGCCCGGCTGGTACCCCGGAACATCAGTGCCAGGACAGCCCAACCAAGGTGAGCCTCATTATCTCACCGTGGCGACAGAAACACCTTGACGCACAGAGTGGTTCGGTGTCTGAAATGGGACACAGCTCCAGGCAGAGAAAGAAAATAGTAGAGAAAAGAATAGTTCTAACAATAAATTTAGGTCAAACTACTCCACATTGGCAAGCAGGACATTTCAGATTTTCTATCTCGACCAGTTGAAATGCCTCCACTCTCGCAGATATGGATGTGCGTGACTGCGGATTCTCCTTTCAGCAGAGGTGTGTGTCCAAATGCGCGTAGCTTTCCTGTCCTCCTGATAAAGAGGCAGAGCCGGGGAGCGGTGTAACGGGGGAAATGGAGAGGCATACAAAGGAATGTTTTCCTTCACACGCAATGATTGGTTATGGGAACGACCCGCACTAGTGTAATTGCTCATTAGAGGAGCTTTGTGTGTCATTATGGCAACGAGCAGAGGAGTGTGGAGCGGGGAGAGATGCTGTGGAACGGGTTCACTGTGTTGTCGGCCTCCAATAGGCCAAACACTCAGCAGGTTTTTCCCTCAGGCGCATATATTATTATTATTATTATTATCATTATTATTATTATTATTATTATTATTATTATTATTATTATTATTATTATTATTATTATTATTATTATTATTATTATTATTATTATTATTATTATTATTATTATTATTATTATTATATAAAGGAATAAACAATGGATTGTTAAAGTGTTCATTGAGTTTGAAGTATTTTCCTCAGTGGATCCAAAATATGGTTCTTTAGAGGCCCGGGTAAGCAGATAAAAAGCTACATGGAGAGTGACAGGGCCCCAAAAAGAGGCAAGTCTATCCAAAGAGGAACGAATAAAAAAAACGATTTTGCCTTTCATCTACTGCTCCCTCTCAGAGCCTCGCTGCGGCTGCTTCATGGCTCCAAATCCCCGTCTATAGGATTTAGTTTCTCACTTTCTCTTTCAGTTTTAAGCGGTTTCTGAAGTGTTTTGATCCAGTGTGCACAGCTGAAAGGTGCATCAATTGGGTCGGTATTCCGACTTCTTTTTTCCCCCTTTTTCTCCTGCTTTTCCGCCTCACTGACTGAAGCATCGTGATACTGAAAAGAATGAGTTTATTTCCCAGCGTTTTCTTTATATAAAGAAAACAAATCTCATCCTTGCGTCAGTGGGCCTGGCAGAAGGATAATAGCTACGCACTCACTTCTTTTTATGGATTATCCAGAGTGAAGAAACAAACAAATTTGCTCTCCATATGATTATGCAGCTGAGGTTTTCCTCCTCGGACCCTCACATGCGGCATCCTTCAGGCCTGCAAGAATCAATTAAAACTATTCCAGTGAATTGTCAGCATGAATGATTGCGCACGGTTTAATATTTAGTCAACTTTTACGTATTCCAGAAATATACTATCAAGAAATAAATAAATGCAGATCTCTAATTTGAAACCTGCCGACAGGCTTCAGTGAGATGAAGCTCTCTCTCAGAGCACCGGCTGCTTAATTTCGCATTAACTTCTCGGTGTGATAATGACGTCCAACAACAAGACAGACATTAGTCGATAAGCCTCGCCCCGCAACTGAAGGGGGCCTTTGGGCCCACCGCGGACAAGCAGGAGCAGTGAATAGATTGGCCTTATTTTGTGTTGTTCAGGGGGTTGCATGCTCTCTCCTCACTCATTTGTTTCCAATTGAAGACAGAAATCCTGACTGGCGTGTAGCTGGCCGGGGGACGTGATTAATGATGGTAGTGGGTAAGGGTTAACACACTGGACTCAAAGCTCTGTTGACTGGGATCTTCATGCGCACAATGGCGAAGCACTATAGCCTGTGCGCCTCCACAGAGAGAGGATCCTTTTGTCATCTCTCCCCCCCCCCCCCCCCATATATTACACCCACCGTGGGCTCAGTACTCGTCCCTGCGCGTCCATAGTTTAATGGTTTCCCTTACTCCTTAAGGCATTGTATCATTCTGAAAAGCGTCGTCTCCTATTCAGAAGATGGTGGTCACCTCAATGGCTCTACCAGCGCCCATGTGGGAACGGACCAATGAGCCACGGGTCTGCCCCAAAAAAATAAAAAAAAGAGAGAGGGTATCTACAGAGCTTTGAGGTTTTTTCTTTAAAGTAGATTTCTTCAGCTTTGAAAAGAGACTCGCCACATCTTGTCACATTTCTCTCTTAACCTTTTCAGACAACTCGCCATTGTTGCGCTCCCTAAACAAGCTTTTCCCACAATATTTTATAAATAAACCCAGAGCCTTTTTGACATCTCTCCTTTTCACCCTGGCACTCGATCTGGCAACATTAGGGGAAGAAATTACATTAATTCCTCTGATTTTGAATTAAATTAACCATGATGGGGGCCTTAATTAATGATGTTGTAGCGCGCTCTGTACAATTATCTGTAGGCTGATGCAACACCAGGCTGGATAATTAATTATTCAATTACCTTAAGTGATTGAATATTTCCATTAATCGCCTCTGTCTCTCTTCTCCTCCACCTTCAGATGGCTGCCAACAACAGGACGGTGCGGGAGAAAACACCAACTCCATCAGCTCGAACGGCGAGGATTCAGAGGAGACGCAGATGCGCCTGCAGCTCAAGAGGAAACTGCAGAGAAACCGCACGTCCTTTACGCAGGAGCAAATCGAGGCGCTGGAAAAAGGTACCAAATTATTAAAGCATAATTCTAAAATGACAAAGCAAACTTTGCGCATTTAAGTTAGATACTTTATTCATTTTTTATATGTTTGATCTGCGCAGAATTTGAAAGAACCCATTACCCGGATGTCTTTGCGCGAGAAAGACTAGCGGCAAAAATCGATTTACCTGAGGCAAGAATACAAGTGAGTGAGCAGCAATTTGGCCCACTTAATGGACAAAGTAGAAAAAAGTTACATCAGAGAGACATTAGCCAAAATAACACAGACACATTATGATCATCTTTTTTTTTAAATTCCAGGTATGGTTCTCAAATAGAAGAGCAAAGTGGAGGCGAGAGGAGAAGCTGCGGAACCAGCGCAGACAGGCCAACAACTCCTCCAGTCACATTCCCATTAGCAGCAGCTTCAGCACCAGCGTCTACCAGGCCATCCCACAGCCCACCACACCCGGTACGTCTCCCGCACTCAACAGGAACCACAATAAAAAAAACGCAACTTTTTTTATGGTTACGGGTCAAAGATACCACACTATGACTGGATGTTTGCGCAATTCCATTCGAACACATTAGAGTTTGGATGAGTCTCTAAACATGTGGATTCAGACGCGCAGAGAAAGGGCTGCTGTGAGTTCACACCAAGAAGGTGCTTTTCTTTTAATGGATGATTGAACAAAACTTCTCAGCTGACTGTCTAAGTAATTACCGAATAAAGCACACCGACAGAGCTGAAGCTCATGCTCACAAGTCAATCACCTGAGACACGCACCGTGCTGTATCTGTCCGGGCCCATCAGCCTGTCAGCTGGCGCGTCATCCTAACGCACGCACCGCTGCGCGCTAATGAGATGAGCTCCCACACCGGAGGAGTGCGTCGGAGAGAGGTTTCTGTGGTTTAGGCTCATTTTCTTCTCACTCACAGTGTCGTTCACCTCGGGGTCAATGCTGGGGAGACCTGACTCTGCACTCACAAACACCTACAGCGCGCTGCCCCCCATGCCAAGCTTCACCATGGCGAACAATCTACCTATGCAAGTAAGTCTGCTATGACAATGCTTCAGACTAGGATCTGTTTCTGTCAAAACAAACTTCCGTAAAGTGTTTTATTTAATAAAACATGTTTTTATTAACCTTAAATTTACTTCTCATATTCAAATACTATAAAATGGGCAGAAAAACAAAGTTTCTTCATTCTGTTCCCTTTCATTTTCTTTGTAAAAAAACTTAAACAAGATCTTTTCTCCTTGTTATTGTGGAAATGAAAATAAATACAAAATTGGGGAAAAAAAATGTCACAAAGTGCTGTAACTGTCTCAAAAAATAAAAAACAAATAGAACAAAATAAAATAAAGTGGCATTGCAAACAGCTGACAATCATGGGTTGGCTAACTGTAATATTCTTTTCTCACCTTTAGCCCAGCCAGACCTCCTCTTACTCCTGCATGTTGCCTACCAGTCCGCCTGTGAATGGGCGGAGCTACGAAACATACACGCCCCCTCATATGCAGGCACATATGAACAGCCAATCAATGACCACTTCTGGTACCACCTCAACAGGTAGGCAGAAAGTTCTTGCTTTGTCTCTAAAATAACGTGATTGGGAGTTAATTCCAAAAAATGGTGCAAGCTGTCAAACAAATCTGCCACCTCTCATGTAATAAAAGGGGGTACTGCACAGCACACATTAATTGATTGAAAAAAAAAAACATCAGATAGGTGGGAAGATCCACTGCACTGCATGTGTTTCAAAATAAAGGCAAAAAATATTATTGTAATATTTTTAAAGTTGCCAAGCTTATTTCCTTCATTTATTTGTGTTTTCTCGCTCATAAAAGCTGAGCTTTAAGTAAAAAAAACACATGTCCTGATCATATTCATGGATTCATTTTGGAGTACACTCTAACCTTCTTGTATGACAGTTTTGCACATTTGCTGCAATATAGTTTCATTTTTGCATGTGGATCTGCACAAAAACAACCCATTTGGTTAGACTAAACCATCTAATAGGTGATTGATGATCTGTCAGAGCGGCGCCTTTTCTCTGTCAAGCTCGTTTGAGACATCTCACAGTTTATACATGTGAGGGTCAATATTTCTACATGGCATATTATTCCCTCTCTGCAGGAGCATGAGCAGCGTTCATTTCATTGGCACTCTAGGCCATCATGTCACCCCTACGACTCTGCCACATAGTTTAGTTCCACCCCATTAGGATGCTGTTTCTGAAAGCCATATATACTGGTTATAGTCATGAAGAGTTAATCATGCATAACCACATTTCCTCTGTGCTAAATTGCTAATTAATTTGATTCATTTGCTGTTGTACTCTCTGTTTAAATGCCATTTCCACCGCCTCAATTTATCGAGCTTGCAAGCGCTTTTACAGTCACAGTCCGCAAGCCCTGTGACTCATTGTAGCCTTGTGCTGCCTGCTTTGCAAGCTTTTAAAGCACAATCATCTGCCTCACAGTCACCAGTCACCCTTTCTATTCTTGGTGCAACTGTGAGTTTTTCTCATTTGACTTTTTACTGACGTCTTGTTGTTTTTCCTCTCATTATTTCTGCAGGACTCATTTCTCCTGGAGTTTCTGTCCCTGTCCAAGTCCCAGGGAGCGAGCCTGACATGTCTCAGTACTGGTCAAGACTACAGTAGAGAGAAGAGCTACTTCACCCTGTAACCACCCACTCCACCATCGCCCTCCGGCAGTGCTCCTCACACATGCATGGCACAGGAGAGTAGAGACAGTTGAGAGGAGGCAACAGAGAGGACAAGGAGGAAAGAAAAAGAGCCTTGGGACGTTTGGGCTTTGTTTTTTCATCGGGACAGTCTGCTGTTCTGTAGGTCTGGGCAAATTCAAATGAGGACAGACGAAAGAACAACGATGGAAAAACGGAAAAAATATGGACCTCTGTAAAGTGCCCGGTGTTAAGTTTTTATGGAACAAAAACTTATCTGTTTTTTTTTTTCTATTTCCATCTACAGTCATTGTTTCCTTTTTTCTCTGGTGTGTTTGTAAATGGCCATTTGTATGTTATTATGAAAAAAAAAAAAATGAAAAAAAAAAACCACGACAAAATCAAGTACTGATAGATGGACTGCTAGAAAACCATGTTGGTTTTGCGTTTGTTTGCAAGAGGAGAACCAGAGAGATTCTGCCATGACTATCTTTTAATCCACTTATATCGAGACTTTGTAGCAGCCTTTGCATGGTCTCTGGATGCTTTCTGCATATCAATGAAGACGAAAAAGCTGGAGTGAAGACTCTTACCATGTTGAAAAAAGAAAAAAAAAGAAGAAAAATATTTATTGGTTATATTTCCTAAGAATGATTATTTCAGAGGGGAAAGTCAGACTCCATCCACCCATGAGGCGGCCTTTAGGGCACTTTCGACACAGGCTTAATTTAGCTGTCTTACTCAAAGAAAGGATGACCATCAGCAGCCAGAAAAGATGGCAAAAGAGTGCAAAACTATTTTGGACCTCTTGTTTCAGTGGCTGGATAGGTTCTACCTGGCGGCGATGAACACTTGGAAAACAGGCATAAAAGAAACCTGTAGTCTGTAAATGGTAGACTGCATCTTCAGTATAATCCAGTTTGTTTATGTCAAAAATGTAAAGTACTTGTCTTCCCGTAAAATCTTCAACAAAAGATTTCTAAAAATAAAAGTTGATTTCATTTATATCCCCGAGAATATTTTATAAATGTTCCATGCATAATGAAATACATTTCTTTAGGGTCAGGTACAATTTGTCTCTTAGGTATAGTTGTAATATAGTGTCCTATGGTCAAAAAATGTGCAACTAGAAATATTTAATTCCTATAATTATGATTAAACATTGCTTGACAGAGTTTTAAACTTAAGTGTTTGGCAGTTGTTTACAAGTACATATCAGATTTAATCATTGTTGATTGTAAAACAGACCAAAGCCTTTGTATTTCATCTAGTACACTGTTTTTTTTGTTTTAAGATATTAGTCTTGTGTTGCAAAAATTTTGTAAACACATTCTGTTTAATTACATTGGCTTCGAGTCCAGAAGACTGCAGTCGAACCCCGCAGTCCTTATTTATAATTGAAGACCAGGGGAGGGTTTTTCTAGCATCATCTGTCATGCTCTTTTGAGTTTTTTTTTTTTTTTTTTTTGCATTTCTATTTCAGAGTGTACAAAGAACATGGACACATAACTGGGTTTACGTCAGCATTGCTTCTGAGATAAAAATGTGTACACGCTGTCTCTTCAATATTTCAATTTAATTTTATTTAAAATGGAGCTTTCTAAATGTATTTTGTGAAAACTATAAAAAACATTTTGTACAGTAAAAATGGTGTCTTAAAGAAAGCCTTTTTGCCTAGTCAATGCTGTGTGGGTTTTTTTACAAAGCGAGCAGATTGCTGCAAATTTGAGCATCTTTTGTCCTGACCGGTTCAGCTAAAACAGCCTGTAAAACAGATTTCAACTCCTCAGATTCCCACCGAACAAAAGTGACCAAAATAACAAACCTCCCTTTCTATAAGGGGCTGAAACCAGTCGACAAAGACCACACAACACACCACCGAAGCACAATGAGAAAGGTCAAGCAATTCACCATCGCTGGCTGTTGTTTTAGTAGAGTTACGATGGTATGAAAAAGAGAAGACAAAAAAATACAGAAGCAATGAGAGGGAGGAGGGTGCAGAAGAGAGCGGAGGAAAAAAAAAGTCATGGAATAAAGCAGTCAGAGCCTGGAGCGAGGCAGAGGAGCGATTGTGTGGCAGAGTGAGTTATTTTGCTTCACTTGCTGCCTCAGCAGGGGGGTTGTGTGTGTCAGTGTGTGTGTGTGGGTTTAAAAAAGGGTGCGCAGAGAGTGACAGCCAATCTCTGAAAGGAGAAGATATCCAGGAGAGAGTAAGGTCAGGTAACATTCACACAGCATGCAACAGCACCAAACGTCTGGCTACAGTGATTAATTGAATTTACACGTCTCACTCAAAATGTAACAGGCAAATTTGATGTTGGAGCAGAGGAGATTCTTTCAATCTTTAAGGAGGATTTTTTTTTTTTTTTCCTCTAATGGAGTGGATTCATTTAATCCAGTTTATTGCAGAAATGGAGGAATGCTGTTTTGAGTGAATGAAGATGGAACGGCGGCGCAGATTACATGACTGCACTGAGACAGAGCGGGAGCATTAATAATTACAGAGAGGGAATGAAAGAGATTCAAAATGCAGGGAAGACTGCAATTAGAGGAAGTCTAAATAATACACAGCTTTGGGGTAAAATGGTTTAAATGTAATTCTCACTCGAAACAAAAGTAAAGTTTCCGTCAAAGTTCTTGAGAGCTTGTTTCGTCTTTCATAGGATACAATGATTTTGGCCTGCAGAAGCCTGAGCGTCAACTTCCTGTTATCAACTCCATTTAACTGATTGCTTTTCTTTTCAAAACAAGCAAGATCTCTGTATTTTGCCAATTGAAATAGCCTTTAATCTCATCTGCAACATGTATTTAATTAAAAAAAGAATAGATTTGACAGAAATATTTATGGTAATTTTTACGTTTGAGTCCTCATTTGTGGGATGCAGTGTGACACACCAGAACATGCAGGACCTCTGTTAAAGCAGCTGTAGGAAAACAGCTTTGGCCTTCATAAAATATCAACAGAACATGAGGGACAGCTGTCAAAATTCCCTGAAATCACACTTTTGCTGAAAACCACTTCAAAGAACAAGACTTATAACATTTCCTTGCTTCAAATCTAAAGCTATCCTTGCATTATTGTGGTAAATGTTTTCATTATGAATGCATTTAAAGGAAAGCAGATGAAAATAATAAATAATTAGGCTTCTTAAGTGCCGGCAAACTTGATGTAAAAACACTGACATCTTGTGAGACATGTAACACCTAGGAGTATGGTATAATTGAAACAGATTTTAACAAAATGTAAGGCAGAGAAAAAAAACAAACAAAAAACTAAAGGGTTCTTTTAAACAAATTTGCTCATATATTTCACACAAATCATTCTTATGTGAAACAACAATAAGATGAAAAGAGATACTGTTAAATTAAGAACTGCTTCTGCCTCTTAATACAAACCATTAACATCCAATGAAACTTAAAATTTGCATAAAAGCTTCTGAAGGTAGGAATTCTTTCTCTTGCTTGACTTAACCAATTTAAAGTTATGTCAAATGAGCCACAAAAAAAAATAAGAATAAAATAAAAACGGTGAAAAAAAACAACAAAAACCCATAATGACCATTTATTGTGAAAATAAGGTTTAATTCCTATGTAAAAAATCCACACAAAAAAACAACTCCTCCACACCAGGTGACATGGCACTAACTTAAAACATTTAGTTTTAAGGCTCCTATACCTCAAATAATGAAAACAGTTCATGTAAATGACACTTTAATATGAAAACAAAAGTGTCCAACCAATAACTTAATAAAAAATACATTCAATTCAATATAACTGCCAATATAATGGTGATGCATTAGGATCTAGATTTTGTTTAATCTAGGATTTAATCACCGTAAAGAGGGATCATTAAGGATTTCTGATGAATTATTGCTGCTCTGCAGAAACTGTGTCATAGAAAAAACAGTTTTTTTTTATTTTGGCTAAAAATGGCACAATCATAATTAAAAGACCACTGAGCACACTTATAAAATAGATCAAAAGATGATCGGAGTGGGACTTTAAAGAAATGTACAGTGTGGTTAGGTCAGTTTTATTATTGGCCAAGATTCCAAAAACAAGGTGGACAGACGTACCTGTGAGTTTAACAAAAGAAAGTTGGATTCACGTTCAAAGCTGTCAGGAAACCCAACACTACCTCAAAACATGCTGCAGATGTTTACCGATACTGCCAGCGTTTAAAGGTAATGATATTCAAAGTGACACCATTGGCAAACCATGAGAAACAAACAAAAATAAACAGACATATTCCCGTTGTTTTTTTTTCCTGTCATCCTATGACCTAATTTGTTCTTTTGGGCTTGTCATTGCAAAGCAGCTCATCTAGCAAACATGCCTGATGAGGTGTGAAGCCAGCACCCAAATACAGCCCTTGCTTGGTGCCCAAACTGCTGCTCCTCTGTGCTTACTGGAGGTTCACGTCACTCACAGGCACACAGGCAGGGTCACATGCAGGCATTCACACCTGAAACCAGTCAGCCAGAGCAGAAATCAGACCTCCACTGACATGATAATGGTCTTAGAGTGGCAGTTTTCTCCTCTGAGTGGATGCTAACATATAGTTACGTAAAGATGGAGAAAAGAGTCCGTGCCAGGTCCTGTTTGTTTATTTGCCTTCTTTTATTTTATTTTAAAAGGGGCATTTCCATTGTCCTACAGAATACATGGTATCCTGACACAACTGTAAGTGGTGGAGCAGGGAAAATGCAGCTTCCTGTGTGGTAAAGTCAGCCAGAATTGATTCAATTATTAAACAAGTTCCAAGCTGACATTTGTAAGCAAACTTGCTAGAGGCAAAGAAAAAACAACAACAACTACATTATCAAACCTTAAATTGTTGCCAGCCTTAGATGAAGTGGCTGAAGTACCACTCCAAATACTTCCCATGACAACTTGGAATATGAGCATTGTCAGTCAAAATAAGAGTTGAAATGTGTGAGTAAGCATGTCCGTTAAGAGTTGAAGTGTTGTGGATGTTTAGATCTTCACCCCTGGCTGGGTCATTTGGCAGGTGGTAATGGCTGGTTGGGTGATTGCAGTTGACACTGCGTGGGTGAGGGAGCAACCTGTTCGCTGCAGCAAAGGGGACATCAACTGCAGCGTTCCAGGTGTTGGTTGCCCGTAGGGACTGTGCGAGGCCTCTAAAAGTCCAGGTGTTTGGCGCTGGAAGTGGCAGAACTGCAGGCCGCAGCCGCAGTGGCCGCTCCTGCCAGCTCCCCCTTGCTCACACGGCTCACCGTCTCGGATAGGTCTGGAGGCAAATGCAGTCGCTGCAAAAAAAAAAAATAAAAAAATCAGAGGAGGCAGTAGGAGGAAGAGTTAATGTGAGGGAATGGAGCACAGCAGAAATCATGACGGAGGATCAGCAATACAGTAGATAATACACTTCAGCAATGTTTATTCACAGAGAGGCATGTTGGGCTGAAATTGCATTAGATGCTTCAGCACTCCCTTTAACACAGGCAGCATGGAGAAAAGCTGCCAGCCTGTTGCTTGAGACAGCTTGTTGCACTGCTGAGAGAAAATACCGTACGATATATGTTGCAAAAGGAAAATCACACAATAAAAAAAGAGACAGCGAGAGCATATGTGAGCACAAACAGACGATCCCGTTCAGCTCACACCACAGTCTTTACACTCAAGTCTTTCAAGCGTTTTGCAGCAAAGCTGATCTGTAAAGCAGCTTCCAAAGTACAAAAACACTAAGCGGTTAATGAGGGCCCCCTCATAAACACCTCCCAACACGCACACAAGCAAACATGCTAACCATTACTAAGCTTTTGATGAGCTACACTGCCCTCCTCTCACCAGAATCAACAAGAAAAGGCCACAAACAAAGTCCTGAAGAGCTCTTCAGAGCGTGAGAGGAGGTGAAGTATCTCCCGAGTCAAGTGAGCCCCCGACAGTGGTGTTGAGTAGCACGCTGCTCGAGTGTCTATCGAGGACGTTTAATCAGAGTAGAGCTGTTCAGGAGACAAGAGAGTTTAAACCCTGTAATTTGCCCCTGAAAGAATCTGCCATGACACCTGAAACCCGCTGGTCAAAGCCAGCGCTCCCACCCCATCCCAGCCCTTCTAAATCTTTCCTGCCTGCCTGCCACATCCTCAGCCCCTCCAGACATCCAGCTTTAGGAGAGCACCTCCACTCCCACAGATACTTATCTTTTGCCAAATCACCTGGTGTTTGGATACAGGCTTTTAAAGCGTCATTACTAAAAGATAGTTAAGGACTACGCAGAGATGTCACCCCCTCAAGGGAAGACCACTTCCACCTATTATTCAGAGGTAAATTTAAAACGTTTTCTAATTTTGATTTGCCTGAAGGACTAAACTCCTGCCCCTAACTCTGACAGTCCAGGTGTGAGCTCTGCTGACATCGTCTCTGCTGTTAAACCTAATGGCTCTGTGAGTATTTCAGTGATGTGCTTGTGAGGTAAGCAGAAGAAAGAAGAGGAGGCCTCTTTGTACTGCTCTGAACATTATCTGAGGCAGGTGGGACACTTCAGACGCTTCTGTAATTTAACACAAGATAATAAAGGAAAGGGTGCATAAAAGACAAGTGGAAGGGTTCCCAGAGGGGGTAAAACAGAGGAAGGCTACATAAACAACACAAATCAGTGGAATTCAAATCAATGCCTGCATTATTACAGAGAATAGAAAACTAGATTCCCTTTTTAGAAGATGCAATAAAAATACAAACACCAAAAGAAGAGATTGTTTGGGAAACACCGTAAATGAGGCCAATTCTTTCTAACCCCCCCACTTTTCTAGCACAATCTCACATATTGGCCTTGAGGAGGCCTCCAGAAGCTCTGCTCTGCCTCCATTCCTGCCAAACCTCACCTGCATAACCTTTCGTGTCTTCAGCTCACTCAAGTGTGATTGAAAAAGTAAAACAATGCATTGATCAAGCCTGGACTCAGTCCTGCTTAGTGCACTGCAGCGGAAACACAGTAGAGAGGGGGGTAGGAGAAAAATCAATCACATATACATCATGCTCGCTGGGTGAGTAAAAAAAAAAAAAAAAAAAGATATCACACCGTTGTCTGGCTGTCATTCACCCACGGGCCTCGCTACCGTGTATCTGTTTGGCTCGTTGCTATTTGGACCCACTGAGCATGTGCAGAGCGAAGGTCAAAGCAATCCAGAAGTGCAGCTCAACTCCTCTAACCTTTGAGTTCAGGGGCAGATGAGAACAATCAATGGTAACATCAAAGTTGCAGGGAGGAGGAGACTAAACCAATCGACCGCTTTGACACAGTAAGGGAAAAGACAAGCTCACCACGGCCAACATCCAATCGCACACATCACTGAGCGCTAATCTGAGGAAATGATAACTACCAAAACTTATCTTTAACTAGAGTCCAACACACGAAAATACTTCAAAACATAGTTTTAACATAGGGTTTTTTTTTAGTTTAAACCCTTAAAGAAATTTAAGGGTTTCTCTTTTTATTTGGAGAGCCACAAAAAACATTTACACTGATGGCAAAAGAATGGGATGAGCACAGGACTCTGACAGATACGACCAGTGAGGCTCTCAGGCGGCTTCCCTGTGACCTGCTCCCTCCATGATGTAAACAAGGACATCCGGAAAACCCTCACAGGCATGGTGGGGTGTATGAGTGTGAAGTCTTTCTCTGCTGCCCGGCAACCTTCATGAGGGCGGAGAATACGGAGGAAAAAAAGAAGACGGGGTGGAGGGGAGATGGTGGGTGTTGGATGGGAGTGGAAAGCAGTAAAATAGACCATTGGCTGTGGTGCGCCGGTGGTGGTGTTGGATGTGAAAATGGATATGTGCCACAATGTTAGTGCGATTAATGTGTGTGCAGGCGTTTGTGTGATAGAGCTGTGATGTCAGTGCTCCCCTCCCTGGTGGCAGACTGGGGTAAAGGTCTGAGGTTCAGCTCTGCTCCACAGCCAGAGGGGCTGGGGCCATGCTGGCAAAGGGGTGAGGGGTGACAAAGCTCCAAACGAGCGCTAAGCACTTCAAATGAGCCCTCAGGGCTGGCCCACAGACTAGCTTTGCCTAAGAGGGTTACTAATATGACCCAACAATGGTGATTCCCTTCAGCTAACTAAACATACCAAAGAGCAGATCCTCTACGGGCTGAATAATAGTGTATTAAAATATACAGTGTAAATATGCCACTTCTTTTCTTTTTCTGTTTGCACTTACGAGACAAAGATTCCTAAAACGTCAGTGTCAAAAGCATTCCTTTGGTGGCAACTGCTTGCTAATGACCGACCGGAGCATTAGTTGCCAATTTAACGAGTCACTTCTTCACTAGAGTTTTTGCCATTCTTGAAAATGCCCATGTCTGTGTGGGGCTTAGTATAATGGGACACTCAACACCTTGTTGGAACACATGACACCCGGTCTGGCTGTTTAGATCAGATTAGCTGAACACAAAGATCATTTCTGGAAGTGACAAGAAATTAACCACCAACACCAACCTAAAGCGGTTTTCTGGTCAGCATTCTTTCTCCAGCGTACATCCGTCGGCTCACGGACCCTCCAAAACCTGATGTTTTCCGATTATTGCAAAGAGCATCATCTAACAGTAGAGTAAGTTTGAGTACATATAATTATTACTTTTCTGATGTGGAAGTAAACCCGTAAATACCAACTCAGATGAAAGTTGTGTTTTCAGCATGTTCCTCTTTCTGATGATAAAGGACATATACAAAGAACATTAAGTTCAAAATTGTATTTCAGAGTTCTGTATTTTCTACTGAGTAGTGTTTGCCACATTATTAGGCACATATAAAGACCTGTGTTTTTAACAAGATAGGGAGTTAACGCATTCAAGTAAAGTTTGTTTTACAGTCTTAGTTATTACATGTTGCAAACAAGGTCGGGAGTTAGAGCTATTGTGAATAATGCAGCTAAAGCTTCTAACATGGCTACCATGTAACATGTTCTACAATTACTGCGAATGCAGTTACTAAAGTCTGACTAATAGATTGACTGATAGATCTCTGACTCTTTTTTTTTGCTTAATGTGCCTTATTGTTTGGTGCACCTCATATATGAGTTTGAAAATAGATCATTCATTGGTGGTGTGACTTATGTTTCGGTGCCCCCCCGATAGCACAGAAAAAGACTGTATGTCTTTATTCAAATCGTTGTGAATCAGGAGCAGACAAAAAAAAACAGTTTGAAAAGGAGCTTTTTAGTAATGTAGAACATGTGAACAGGCGTGCCAAAAGCTCCCTGTTCCAAGCTCTTAGCAACGAGGAGGGGTATGGGGTTGCTCCAGGCCAACGGTCTCGCCCATAACTCAGAAGGGAATTACTGCCGCTCTGCAGAAACTATGTCCTAGAAAATGACACACATTTTTTGATTTTGGCTGAAAAATCATAATTAAAGGATAGGGAATGCTTTTAAAATAGATCAAAAGATTAGCACAATCTGATCCCAGTTACTACTTTTCTATGGTCACATAAAAATACAATTTAAAAAGGAGTCATTCTTTTGTATTTTCTTCAAACCATAGAAAAGTGTTTCTCTGAACAATAATGAGTAATTTGCCAGCCCAAATGGCAAGTTCCCTCTGCATTAATAAGGCACCCTCTCTCTCTCTTTACCCATCTATGTATTCCCCTAATGGCACAGCTGCAGTGTAAACCATTGAGTATGACTGTGATGCCAGGTCACAGTCTTCAATGTCCACCCCTTTTTCAACAAGCAGAAAAAAGGTCAAATGGCAGTGTAATGCTTCTTGGCCGAAACGTACAGTTATTTGCCAGACTTCCCTCTCTGTTAAGTATCTAAAATAAGCTAAATCACCTTCCCAGTACTCTAATCCCTCACACCTCTAAAGTTACACAGCATTGTGTGGGAAATCCTTTGCTAAACCTAAAGGGAACTAGAATTAACTTCACTTCGCCAAAAAGTCACACAATGAGTTGATGGTTTATTTTTTTCAGTTTGAAGTTAAATCAGATTTACGTTGGTAATTTCAGAAAACACTTCCTCTGCTTTGCCTGAAAATAAATGCAGCAACATTTAGCAGAAATCCCATCACTTTGTTTTGGTAATTCTAGCTCCACAGCTCTCAACAAAAGCTGACAAGAAGCTCTGCCTTACCCATTTTGAGATAACAAAGACTGAAACAAGAACCTTGGCTGAACCTCAACAGCAAGTTGCAGTGTAGACAAATCAGCAATAGATCAGTTCATCTAAAAAAAAAAAAGTTTTTTGACTAAATGGACATTTTTTGTTTGGATATTTTTTTTTGCTTTTTGCAGTAACATAGAAATCAGCACTTGTTTAACAGATTTTTATCAACGGAATTTAAAAAGATTCATAGCTTGCAACTCCGTTTTGATCCGTTTACACATGATGCATCATTAAAGTTAAATAGGTGATGGTCAGCTGGTCACTGTGTCACCTGATGCCTGATCCAGGATAATCTGAGAAGCAGGCATACAGACAGTCAGGCACACTGACAGATAGATACAGACACAGGCTCCTCGTCTCTTCCACTTCATGGCCTAATGAATCTGACAGAGTAGGCAGCAGGCAGGCAGAAGGATGAGTAAGCATTTTGAGTGTAATTATATTCCCAAACACAGAAAGAAATGGGAGGGGGGGGGACTAATAAGTGTTTGAATTTCATTAGAAATAAGCATGTCCAAACAGGAAATTGATTAGCTGACAATTTTTTAATACCTCATGGAATGCGTATTCCCTTTTTCCTGAACAGCTTGCTCCTCATTTACCCTTCCTGCCCCCCAGACTGGCAAAAACCAGCATTTGAGGCTATCTGTCATTTTAGCATGCATGACATGCATGGGAACCATCGAGCTCTGTGGTGCTCACCGATGGCAAACAGACAAACAAAGGCCAAAGTGTAACTGCACTGTAACACAACGACTTGACTTGCCATCTCCGCCATCGTCATCATCTTCAACCAGACCCTCCTCTGGGGTACTCTGCTTGGGCCTGTCATGAGCTTTGACAGGGAAAGCAGTGTGGGGCCATTTAGTCTCTTTTCTGTTCAGTTTTGTTTCTCTTTGGAGGGCAGTGTTGGTGTGGACTGTGGGCGTTGTAGGGTGAGGGCATGTTGACCCTTATAACAAGGGGAGGTTTGGGGGGGGTATTTGGTGTTCTGGACGTGGGCACAGCCAGGGAGAGCTGGGATGCCCCTGGAGGGACATGACGCCTGGGGAGAAAGGGAGAGGGGTAGAGGGCGTAGAGTACAAACATATCTAAGTGTTGCTTTCACTACAGATAGGCTCATAGCAGAAAGCAAAGCTGCATGGGTTATGACAGCATGTCTGGGGGACCTCTCATGCCCTCCACCCCTCAAACACATTTGACCCCTTAAAGTATGACTCTCATTCAGATAAGAGCAGGTCTTTCTGTGTTGCAGAGATGGCAGGTTGCAGTAATCAACACTTGTGACTTTATGAAAGTTTGAGGGGGAAGGCTTATAAGCTATGGGGGACTTCCAGAGGCACTGCTGCTAGTTTTTCCCCAAAAGTTTTTGCTCTAAAAATAAGTTTTGACAGTTTAGACAATGCCTTAAAACTTTTCAAAAAGTAGCTTCATATTGAAAAACAAAGAAAAGAAAAAAAAAAAAACAGCTGGGAACGTATACAGCACCTCTGAGGCTAATGTGTAGTTGGGGACCATGCTGGTCCTGAAATCAGCAGGTTTATGGGCTAAAGCCCAGGTACCAAGTACAGCTGTTTTGGGGGCTGCTAATTCACTCAACAACTTGTTTTTCTCCACTGTCACACAAGGAGCAACATAAAAAACCAAACATTACCTCCCAATTTATGTTGAGGAGCACTTGTGCTTTTTTTGGCGTGCATCTTCATGTAGTGTTGCTGAACCAGGGAGAACTGGGAGAAAGGTCCGGACAACAGTAAACTTTCTGAGAGGCCTTCATGGCCAAAGCATGTAAAAATGAATGATGCGTAACTAATGGACTGTAAACATAAATAAGCCAGTATTTTGATACATTACAAAGTCAACATTACAAAGACTAAGTTAAAAGAACATTTTTTTTTGCACAAAATCCACTATAATGCCATAAGGTTGAGGTTTGACGCAGTTTAAGGTGTCAAATTCTTTCACAATCTTGAGCTATTACCCCAAAAGTTAAATCTTCCCTTTCCCCTCTTACCAGTTCCATTACTGTATCTGTCACCAAAACTACAACTTACGAAAAAAGTGTTTCTGAGAATATTTATGCAAGCAATGACTTATTCATGGCTTTTTTTTAAAATGTTGAATTCAAGTGTACACATCCTTGAAAAAGAAATAAAAGGCAGAGAAGACACTCGCTGTCACTCTCCTATGCATGTGTCACAGAAGTATTTACAACACAAGCACACAATGTCAGGTTGTACATCTAAGGTTTCCCAAACTCTGTCATAGCTCCCGCAGAAAGTCCCATTTTTCACCCATCATTTGTCCTGTGATAGAGTTCACGCGGTTTACAGGCATAACATTTGGCAAAGCGAAAGGTCGTCTGGAGGTTACTGTGTCGGGCTGGGTAAGTGGCTGACAGCTTAGGAGGGGTGGGAGGGTGGAATGACTCTCACAGAGGAAGTCTCTTTACCCAACAAAATAAATAAATAAATAGGGAATGGAAGAAAATATTACAGAATATCATTCACAATAAAGAGGTTTTCATGAGAGTCACTACAGGTCTCATGTAATGCTCTTTTTTTTATCCTCTTATTTTTCTTCCACATTCAATAAAACTATGAGAAAAACCACAGGATCTTCTTTGGTTTTTTAACAGCAAAACAGAAGGCAATGTGTAATTTTCTGCAATGACTGACACGAAACATCGACCAAATCCTTCATCATTTATTAGTTGTATACTCAATCAAACTTCCTAGACAAGACCATGTCCTAAACTTCCATAGGTTAGAGTAGAAGAATTAGTAGACAGAAAAATATGGAGACTAAGCCTAAAAAAGCAGAGGACAAAAAACTATCTGAGGCTATAAACAGTATAAAGATGCAAAGACAACTGCACAAGTGATGGTTTGATATCTGCGGCTGTGTGTTTGAGTAACAATATGTAGACTTGTGCGCATCCATGTCTGTCGGACTGCCGGGATGAATAAAGGGGGGTGGGTATAATCCATCACCAGTTGATAGTCCTCACAAAAAAGAAGCCCTTTCAGCTGAGAGGACGGCCCTTGTGCGGACAAAGACCACCATACTGGGGACTTCATAGGACCCAGCTGAAAAGGTGTTGCCCAGAGTAACCTCATTCACATTAACAGGCATGCTGGCCAAAGCCAGTCATTACTGCTGACTTGGACCAGCCGGGCCACACATAGACCAGCCTATAGATGCTGCGGCCATTCACTCCACATCAGCCCACAGGCAAACGGCCTGAACTCTGCCACTGGGGAGCATCTAGAATTGTAACTATTCTATTTCACTGTCTGAGGGAATTTTAAGCAAAGCAGAGTTTTAGCCAATACAAGTTTTGAACACACCATTTATGTTTTATGTTACCGAAATATACTTTGCAGGAAAATCTTTTTCCCCCCACATTTCTGCAACAACAAAAGAGAATAAGGATAGATAAATATGAAGCTTTTAATTTAAAATTCAACAAAATTAATGGTAGGCTAACTAATTTAACATCCATGGAGTAAAATAGGTTCACATCCAACAAGAAACATCTTCCATTTACTTAAAATTATGAGCTTTAACTAATGCTACCGTGTAAGGCATCAGGCATGACGAAAGAGTTTCTACAGAGGGATGGTACCAAAAACATTTTTGTAGTTCCTGGATATTTGAATCTGAAAATGTCCCTGCGTTTAGTTTGTTACACATTTAAGCTTATGTGTCATCATTTAATGTTTTGAATAGGCTCATATTTTTAATAATTAAAGATGTTTCATCAGACCTTTTAAACACGCCACATCTAGGATCAGACTGAAGGGCCTCCTTTGCCTTTTTGCCTTCGCAAAGAAGCACAAGTATTTTTGAAGCTGTCACCATTTTAATTTTTCACAAGGCCTATATTTTTGACTTCGTTCCAAAAATTCTTTTATCAATTAAAAGCACATTTTAATCAAAAAAATGCAAGCATAAATAATTATTGACATTTTTAAATAACGAAATAAATTAATTATGAATGTGATAGATTTCATTAAATAAAAATCTGTGATAGATTTGTTGCATTTGTATTCATATATTGCATTTTAACATTAAACACAGAAATGCAATAAATTTAAACCCCGGAAATAAAAAATAATTTAAGTTGCTAATTTCTTATTTAAAATGTGTTTTCTTTAAAAAAAAAAAACTTGAAACATTTCTTTAAAATAAGCAGAAAATAAAACAGCCACTAATGCTGAAATGTTTGACGGAGAAACTGACTAAGAATGTTTTTTTTTCTTTTACATAAACTCATTGTTCCATTCATTTCACCTAAAGCAATTCTAAATGAAGTTCTTCTTCAACACAAAATGAGAAAAAAACAAGTTTTCACTTTAAGAACACATGCTTCTAAAATTTCTTCTAATTGACTTACTTGGACACAAGTTTTTTCTACAACAGAGCCCTCGTGATACAAGAAAAGTTCAGTCTTTCAAAGAGAAATGAAGTTGGTACATTTTAAACTTTTTTAAGGAAAGCCAAAATGATGCAAACAGAAAAGATATTCCAAATCAAAGATGTAACACACAATGCACAGAATCTTTTGGAAAACAAATTATCATTCATACCTGTTTTTTTCTGTTATGTCTACCCTTTTCCTGCACCCAGTGCTTCCCTACACTCTCCTTCCTGAGTACCCTCCCTGTGGGCAGGTGGTTTTGTAAATTTAGCCACATCTAGGTGAGGTGTTTCCTGGGTAGACTGTTGGCAAAGCCACCTTTAGGGTGTTCACAATGTCAGAGGGAATGAGGCATCACCTCAGCAGCCCTGTCAGAAAATTCACCACCTTCCATTTCCAGCTGAAGCCCTAGGTCCTCGTAGCAACATGGATTATGGGGGAATTTTTTTGGACTAATTTAGCCTGAACACACCAGCCATTACCTAACCTGGAGTGCTGACTGAGTGCTAATTGTGAAGCATTACTAAAGCTTTTAAAACAGTGATCCGGTGCCTGAGGAGGAAACACAGTGGAATTGAAAATCAGAGAGACAATGCTAATCTTCCCTGCAAACTGTCCTTTTAAAGGTGACACTGCAGAGGATTAGCGGTTAAAACATAACGCTGACAAACCACAAGATCATTCAGTCTTGATTGTTTAGAGGAAAATACCACATTTCTGGTACACATATAAATACATTTCAATCTAACAAAGTTCAGAATTCATAACAAAAAATAAAAACCAAACAAAATCAATAAAAAGAACGACTGCAAACAGCAAAACAGCAAAACCCAGAGATCAAAGATTTTTTTTTTTGCTATAACTAATAATGTAACGCAGTGAATGCATACCACCAACAGTTTTTATCAAATAGGAAAAAATAAAGCCATTCCCAGCCAATTAAAATTCATATTTGCTTTACTCAAGAGAAGAAAAAAAAAAACTTAAAAAAAGGAAAAAATATATATATACCCGGTGTATTTTTCTAACATTTTATTTTTAAGTAATAGGGGAAACTGTGGACCAGTGAAATCCTGAAAGGCTTTGCAAAATATCTTTAGAAAGAATAAAAAAATAAAAATAAATGTGCATCATAGAAAAGTCCCTAAAACTTTTCCATCAATAACTGAAACTTTTCTGTGAAGGGCTTTTGAGAGGCTTTAAAGCCATGACACTTTTTGTAAAGCTTGAGCTTTACTGTGGTTTGGATTATTTGTCAAAAACCTTTGATCACAAAACCACAAAAGCTTGAGGCGACTAATGAGTAAGAATATTAGTTTGAACTTTGTAATTAGTGTGCAATTATATTTGATGAAGCACATGAAAAAAGGAAGAGTAAGTGGTGAGATGGATACAGAGTACTGTTCGTCTGAAAAGAATAATAAAATTGGAAAGCGGTCCAATGTGACTATCAGATTCTTCATTCTTCCCAATTTTGAGTTGGGCGTTTTGCTGGGAAATGGGCGGCCTGCCAGATTGGGGCCAAGTCAGAGTTGTCAGGGGATTACAGTTCTGCCTTGCTCACTGCAGGGGGTGCGGAGTGGGCCTCAATTACCCCGGAGCGGCATGTTTGATTTGGCCCGGCACTTTTGGGGACAGACCAAAAGCTGAATAATGCACCATTAGCAACTCAAAATCCTGCTCTAAAATGAGTCCACTTAGGCATCACATACAGTAATTGTGTGTCTATCAAAGGCTGGCAGGTCCACACCAATTACTCTGATAACAACAAAACAATCTATGCATAATATTATAAGCTGAACACCTGTGGGCAACCACACACATCTCTGCTTTACGGTTTCCAATTCCAACTGCCCGGTTAGTTGATAGAATCAACTTAGGATGTGTTACATGCTAATTCTTGCATTTTGTAACTGGAGGGGTTAGATTGTAGACGGAGGGAAAAAGTCTGTTTAGGAAGACTGAGGGAGGGAGATCCCTGCACTCTGCCAAGAGTAAAGGCTGTGCAATTGAATTTCACAGGGTATGAGGCAGCAAATGGCATGTAAAGGCTGAAGCATCAGACTGTTTCTGCTGTACAAAGCAGACAGATAAGGGAGGTGTAAGTGACATCATTAGAGAACTTTGCAGGTCATGGGGGCAGTTTAAAGCTAGCAGGAGACTATGAGAACCCAGAAGCCCTCCTTGTACTCCTCCTCCTTGAACAGCGCCTCGGTTCAATATACTAGCACACATAAACACTTAAAAAAAAACACAAGCTTCCATATAAACAACTAGTCTCTGTTTTCTCTTTCTATGCACACTAAGAAATGTCCAAATTGCAGACTCCTCACCACCAGTGACTGTGTTTGCCCACCTGGGGATAGAGGAGAGATTCTGGTCGGTGTCGAGGAGACAGCAGTGTGGTACTGCTCAAGCCAGAGCCCAGCTAAGTTGCGTCTGTCTCAGGGTTCTTGGGTAGCAGAGCAGCCAAGTGTGGATGCACCTCATTACCTCACTCATCCACACACCAATTACCCCTAAATAAATACACCCAGCTCACAGGCAGTAACAATGACATCCAGCATGAAAAGGAAAAAAGGATGCTGTTCAGAAAGCATTTGCACGCACAGAAAAGTGCTTTTGGATTGTGACGAAGAGAAGAAGTTCAGAGAACAGAAGTGAAAAGAGGAACATGCGGGGGGCTACTAGTCTTTTAAGGAGCCCAAAAAGAAATGGAGAAAGAGAAAGAATGAAACAAGTAGAGAGCAAGCAGAGTGAAGTGATTTCGAAAACGATAATTTCTTGCTAAATTTCACCCAACACATCCGCAAATGATTGTTGTGCTGAGGGAGGGGCAAAGTTTAATTGTTTTAATGCGCGCAGCCATGAGATGGGCTATGCTGCTGACTAAAATGGTGATCACCGCATATTTGCATGTAAGGGGGATCGCCTAATACATAACGGCAATGTGTCTGAAAGCTGTCAACTAAAACAAAACCCTCCTATAGGCCCACACTCCAATCATCTTTTGATGTATTGTAAAAACGTTCCCAGTGGTATTTTTAATAGCGTTATGCTGATTCTAGCCAAAGTAAAAATAAATAAATAAATAAAAACTAGGTTTTTACGACATAGTTTCTGCAGAGCAGCAGTAGAAAGTTGCCTCTGAGTTGCCTCTGTTGGTGCAGAGTGAGCCTGCCTTCAAGCCACAACCGATGCTAGAAAAATGGAAAGCAGTATTGGAGCTATCCAGCCGTACAGTTTTGAGCTGGATGGCAGCTCAGACGATGAAAATAAAGTTGTTCATAGATCTATTTGTCTGCAAGTGGATGCATTGGAATGGTGCGGGGCAGGGAGCTTGTGGCCTGCCGATGGTAGCACCTTCGCCACTGCTACAAGCTTTTCAAATTGCATTTTTTCATCTGCTCCCATCTTCATAACCGTTTGGAAAAAAAAAAACCTGAGTTACCGTTGATTTTCTTTATGTGTGTACTTCGTCAAGAGAAAAATGCCACAGAAATAAGTTACAAACAGTAGAAACATGATTTTTATTGAAATGGGACTTCAAAACAAAAAGGGGGCTCAGCTCCCATGAAGTTTGGCAAAATAAAGCAGCCAGTGTGAAACGTAACAACAAACTAAAGCAATAAACAGGAAAAAAAAGACAGTCTGAGCTGTTAAAGGTGAAAAATCTTTGTCATGGAGTGAGAAGAGGAGTGAGGGATGAAGTAAAAGGTGTGTAAAACAGAAAAGGAGACAGATGTGTTTCCATGGAA
Organism: Oryzias latipes; assembly: GCF_053564925.1. Taxonomy (NCBI): domain Eukaryota; kingdom Metazoa; phylum Chordata; class Actinopteri; order Beloniformes; family Adrianichthyidae; genus Oryzias; species Oryzias latipes. Next base: position 27,013,996 of record NC_136239.1, read on the forward strand.
GGGAGGTACAAATGAAAAGAGGAAGCCAAGAGATTTTTCATGCCACCCCCACCCTCACCCCACTCTCCCACCTTCTTCCATGTGGGATCTTTCTGCATGAGCGACTCTGTCATACCTGGGGGACAAGAAGCTCTCTCTCCCTTTCTCCGTTTGTCTCTCTCTCTGCCCCAGTTCCCCCCCCCCCCCTTTCCTCTTGCATCTCTGTGCTCTGCTGTGTTTGTGGTGAGCCAAGCCTGCCTAGCTATGTGGCTTTGTGTGGTAAAATGCCTGAAGAACTGATTTAGGCCAAAGAATAGCCTCAAGTTTTACCATACAGGCGCAATATTTATCCAAAAAATGTCATGATGCGCGTAAGTCAAGCAAAAAAATATTCGTTTGTAAAATTATTTTGACCAGTTTTCAAATTACCTGGAAGTCAGAGCACATCCAAAACGTCAAAATAACCCATAAATTAACCTGACCAGAGGCAGATTCCTGGTTAACTGAAACAACGGTGAGAACATGTCAGCCTTATGCTCTGTTGATTTGATCTAATGAGGAGAAGTTGATGGATGGAATGGAAGTGAAGGAAGCAGGTTTATTAGGATTCTTTTGTGATGGGAGGCTAATTGAGGGAGGGCATGCTGCACACGACCGGTGCCACAGGTGGGTGGAGTAGCACTGACATGCTGTGGCAGCCTAGCCTGGATTCCTGGTGTACAGCTCACTTCTCAGCTGGAATCAGACTGCGTGAGTATCCCAGGCTCTGTCACACAACACCACTTAGTCAAGGCCTGTGAACACCTGCTGGGATTCCAGAATCTCTCCTACTTCAGGGAATCTATCAGACACATTCAATATTTTTAGACTCTCTGCTGTTAGTACTTTTAGTTTTGAAATATACACTTTTTTCAACAATAGAAAATAGTTAGAATTTTTAAAACAATTTCCTTTGTCAGTGTTTCCCAGCAATAACCCGTGAATATTTCTCACACTACCTCTGCTTAAGAGGAATGCACAAGAGTTATGCAAGATTGTTGAGCACACACCCTCAGACGCTCCATGATCTGTGCATTTACTAAGACGGACAAACGACAAGACGCTTAACTGCTGTTGTCTGCATCCATCAAAACATGTCCAGTGGGCAGGATTACACTCTTCAGTTTCTCCTTCTGTTTAAACCCAAATCATTTTTGGCGTAAACTGTGTTTACTGACACTTTACCCATGCCTGCATGCATAGTTTGTGAACTTTCTAAAGCAGATACACAATAAAGTTTTAGCTTAGTACTATATATTTGTAAAGTTTGGAGAAGAGGAGACAATAAAAGCATGATTTGAACAGATTAAAGGTGTCACTTAAAGTACTCAAGGGAAAAGAATATGGTACCTTGAGGGCATAAAGCAATTCACTACATGACGTTCTACTTGAGCTTTTACAGACAGTTTTACAAATTAAAAAAAATTATGACAGAAAAAAACACTTAGAAACTCAACCCAACAAACTATTTATTAAATGTCAAATGTGCTAGTGAGCAAAATGTATTAGCTGAGGTAAATACTTTAACTATAGCTGGACGCTGTAATAGCTTATTTTTTTGCCAGTATGTTTTTTTTTATACTATGTGATAACAATAAAATGAAAAAAAATGTGCGTGCAAAATAAATGCCATGCAAAGAGTTGCAACAGGTGTGCTTTATCATGTTTGCAAAAATATTGAAAAACATCTTAAAAACATAAAATATTTAGCAGGAACAACATAAATGGTCGCTCTGGTTCAGTTGAACTGTTAGTAGGTTTTTTCGTGTTTCCCAAAAAATACGTATAACTCATCAAATTGGAAAATCTTTTGCAACATCTTACATATTTGTTTTGTCCTCATGGGTAAACCTTACTAGAATTCATTCAGTTACATTTTGGGACCAAGAATGCCAAAAGCACCAGAGGGGAAAAATGCAACAAAAAACAAATTCAGTGCAATATTAAAAATAACGGAAAGTATAAATTGGTGAAAACAGCTTTAAGCAAAAAATAATCATACTTTTAGCGTCTCTTTATCTTACTTTTAAAACACTAGATTACATTCTGTTGTTTTTGGTGATACATTAATTATATCAGTGCTATATTGTCAAAATTAGAAATGTTTCTAAATCTGCTTTTTACAAATTAAGAAACACATTTTACAATGACTTACTGCTGATCACAGATACTGCTTAGGAGCAGAAGTGGAAGGTCTAAACCAGAATCCCTTTTGTGCTTTTTCATGCAAATGAAACTTTGTATGCGTCATTATGATCATGTCAGGTGTGATATTCCTCTATTGTTTTCGCATGCTCGCAGATCACTTCAGGTGCCTGACCTGTTAGGACAGGTTTTGGTGAAATTTGCAGTGGGAAAATAGGGTTAGAATCCTGCCTGAAGTTCTGAATGTCAGCATCCATTTAAGTCATGCATCATAGCTTCATAAAACTCATCTCATAAAATGACTATTTTCTATTTTTTTCTGCTCACCTAAATAACCATAAAAATGGCACAAGGCTGTTAGATAGAAAGCCTACATTTAGATTACGGTAGTTTAAGAAATTACCAAAAACATCTAGATGAGTAAAATATATTACAAGTTTTTCACAAGAATCCTTGAAATTCTGTTTTTTGTATTCAAATTATGAATTAAATAGACCATTATTTAACTGTTGAATGAATGAAGGCAATTTCAAATCCTTTCTACGAGTGTTATCACACACATTAACATGGTCTCATACTGGAGTAGACACAGCCAAAAAGACTTCTGCCAAATCTGCCAAATCCCTAAATTAACACCTTTTTTGGGGAGAAAGCTCAATTTGGAACACATCACACAAACACCACAGCTGGCATTCAAGGGTAAAATTAATTGCTTCAGATACATGTGCTTCCTCTCAAAGTGCCGGTCTTATTTGCATTGAGGAACATTCAGCAGAAGTAATCGATGCACACACAAAATGTGGCCACCCAGTGACCCCGGCCCCGTCTCAAAGTCTCCTCCCCGTCCTCAAAGCCCTGACGGCAAACACAGGTAGTGAGAGCAAATCAGACTGCAACAAAACACAGAAACATGAATGGGAAGCATTACAATGACGGGCTGCATGCAGGACAATGGGCCAGGCATTAAACAAACGGCAAATCCCAGAATGGGCTCCAGGAGTATGATACAGATTACAGGCACCCAGTCCCTGATGGGGAGCAGGGGAGAGGGAGAAAAAAAGAACAATATTGCAATCTGACAGCTGACGTCTTCATATAAATGTATGAATTTACATTCCAATTAGAGGAAATTTACATCTTAATCACAGCGAGCAGTGTGTCGGTCCCCCGGTTAGTGTGTTGCTACGGTAATGAGGTGGGATGCTGCTGTGCTCTCTCATCCAGACAGTGATCTGTCAGCAGACGACACCTCCCTGTTACGAGGGAGCTGTACCCTTAAATGCAGCCGCCACCACAATCCAGTCATATTTGTGGAAAACTTAAATACCAACAAGGTGTGAGCTGCCAGCCGAAGATAATGCGCCAAATACGGACTTTGAAAAATATCAAACATATCTTAAATACAGTGCACTGAACCGGGAGTGTCTTTAACTGTCACTCAAGTGACAAGCTTTCAGCACTCAATGATATTCCATTTCTAATTTCCATACTAATAATGGGTATATTATGTTTAATGGTTTGACTTTGTTTTATGGCGTTTGAAATGGATGGTGAAACTGTCTGGAATTACTAAAATCTTTCATGTAAACAACTCTCATGCTGCTCTGACAAAAAAAACAAAAAAAAAAAGTAATGTAAAATGGTTGAAGAGGGATCTGTGTTTCTCATGCAACCATTTAGAACAGTTCATATTTATAAAGTCCACACTGACCCCAAAGGCCACCCTATGATCGGAAGTCAGGCGGCTTCTTTTATAAACTCTTTGAAAGACTCAAAATTTAGGGCAAACTCAACACTGAACAAGGTTTAAAGTCTCACTTTTTTTTTTGCTTTCGAGCCATTCTAAAAGCGTTCCCAGTGGTCTTTTAAATGTGTCTGCATAGACTCTGCAGAGCGGAGGGAGTTCATCATAAATTTGCCTCCGATTTGTGGGCGGGACAGTTGTTGTGGAGCAACCCCAGTGTATTTTCTACATCACCATCACGCTATTTTCAAACAACAGTTTTTTTGTCTGCTCCTGATTCACAACAGTTTGAATAAAGAAATAGTCAGCAATGAAACTTTAAGCTAAAATTTCTTTGTAAGTGCTCGCCATCATCAGAAAAATGCTACAAGAACATGTTAAAAACACAGTTTTTATTGGAGTGAGTTTTAAAGTTTCAGATGTCTATTTGAGGAAATATTATGAATATAGCCAATAACAGGTGCATAGGTTTTAAAATAAAAACCATGAAGACAAGCTTTTAAAAAAAAGATATATATTTTCAAGAATAAAATTGAATAATTAGTGTCAATTTCAAATCCAGCAAGACCTCTTTTAATGTTAAGGTCAGCTTTTTTAAACTTGAATCCATAGCAATCACTTGTACAGTAGCACTAATTGCTGACAATGCAATCAGGAAGAGCAGATTAGCCACAACCGAACAGAGGATCCCATAAAGAATTTTAAAACAGTCCTTGGCCATCTTCATGCTTGACTTCAACGCAGAGCTATGTTAACAAAAATTGGAAGGAAATGAGGCATGGCTTCTTTATCAGCTACCTCATAGCCAATCAGACTCCCTTGCCAGAGACACTGCTCTAATGGCCGATATCTATGAAAGCAGCCCATTACTGAATACTGCCTGTAATTAAGACAAGTCAGATGACACCAGGCCAGTGCATAGTCTTCTATACGTTGGCTGCTGTAACCGCCTGGAGTGATAAAACACTTGTATAGTACAGTGAGACAAAGAAAATATATGCAGACTTGCGTGACGGGGGGGTTTCCATGTCCAGGATAAGAGTTGAATTTTGAACCAAAACATTCTTGGTGAGGTGTGGCTGGGACTACTCTGCAGTGTGCTGCAGGCTGTTTACCTCAGGTGTTCTGACACCAAAGATCAATTCCCACGCATTTTATTTTTTGACATGTACTTCCTGTCTGATCGTGCAAAGGCAGCACACCTTTTTAAGTGCCCATATTAGCCTGTATGGGCATTATCATAACGACTTCTTAAAACAGACAACAGCTCATCACCAGCGTGACTTTGTATCTTTAAGCAAATGAGGGGAAAAAGGAAGAATAGTGTTCAGTTGGGGCAGCAGAGGAAAGACAGAAAAGGAGAAACACAGACAGAAAGGACCAGACCGTGTATGCAAAGTCACTGTTATAAAAAACATCTTGTATAGGCTGGCTTACACTGCTACAGCTGATGTTGTACACAGTCATCTCAGCACGCAAACTGTCCTCGCGACCACTTCTTCTGCTACATAACTGACTAGCTGTTAATACAGTCCTTTATCTAAAAACACGGATCTAAGGAAAACTGTTTTTTTGTGTTTTTAACATGTGTTTTTTTTTAATGATGGAGGAAATACATAAATAAAATTAAGCTCAAAATTGCATTTCTGAGTATTTCTTTATTCAAATCGAGGTGAATCAAGAGCAGAAGGTTAAAATGCTGTCCAATTATGTTTGTAGTTATGAGGTAGAAGCTACAATCAGCAACCACAAGCTCCCTGCTGCTCCTCTCCATTCTGACGCATTCACTTGCAGACAAATGGATCCATGTACGTCTTTCTCTTTCATCCTCTGAGCTGGAATCTGGCTCAAAAGAAATTGTACGGCTGGATAGCTCCAATATTGCTCGTCATTTTGGTTGCACCAGTAATGTTAGGTTGGGGCTGTAAGCTAGCGGTAGAGAGTGTAGAGAGATGAATGGCGGGAAGTGGGGGCGGGCCAACCCCGCACCTGCAGTCTCGCCAACAACTCAGAGGTGAATTTTTAATAAACACCTGCCGCTCTGCAAAACCTATGTACTAGAAAACGACATAAGTTTTTTACATTTTGGCTAAAAACGGCGTAATCATAATTAGCTGTAAAAATAGATCAAAAGATGACTGGAGTGGGACTTTCTAACTTTAAAAAGTAATGAACTTGGATATATCTATTTTCCCTGAAAAAGCAGCTGATAAGACTTTTACTTTTCGTTTATAAAAATACTTCATACAAAAATACCTAGAACATGATTTGAAACGTTGATGCAAATTTTTTTTATAAAACAACAAATTATGCATGTAAATTACTTAAATCCGAGATAAATGCCAGCAGAGCGACACACATGTTCAAGTACATTCACACTCCCACAGTGGGCGATGAAGCAAGCATACATGACATGGCCATTCAAACAGTCTGTGTAAGTGAGCATACAGCATCAGGCTATCAGATCACTTCCCTCTCCAAACACGAAGCCTTTAATAGATGTGAAACCCTGGATCTTTTCACACCACTGAGTCGCTGCTCACACAGAAGAACAGGAGGCGGAAGAGGACAGTACAATGAATGGATGAAAGACAGAAACAATGAAAGAAATTCCACTAAAGGCTGTACATTTACCGTGAAGGGATAAAGCCGAAGAACATGGAATCGGATTCGATTCAAACAAATTCTTTGAGAATTAACAGAAAAAAAGTCATCGGGGGGGGGGAGAAAAGATTTGGAAGAATCTTCAGACTAACATATGGAGTAACCTTTGTGGCCTTCTGGGACTTGGGTATGGTGGTACGGTTATGTGGGGGGTGAAGTGGGGCGGGGGGTGTAACGCTCCAAGGACAGTAGGCACGCTAGGGAGAAGTGAGCTGTCACCCCCCATTATGATCATCGCATGAACTCAGAAAGGGGGAGGTAGAAGAGGATAGCAGGCAAAAAAAGAAAAAAAGAAAAACACTGCTTCCTTACTAACCGCCATCTACAGCCATCCTTGGGCCTTAACTCTACCGTCTGCAACTGCCTCCTGGGAGACAAATGCACGCAAGTCATCCCCTCACTAGCAGTGGGGCATGAGCCAGGACTTGTGTAACAAGTTTGGCCGTATAAGCGTAATGTATGGATTTTTAAAGAGCAAAATAACCTTGCAGGATGCCCTTAAATGATTCCGATGGAGGACTTGAAGGGAACATTTCAGCCTAACTAATATTGTTTTACAGGACCTATAAAGTTCCTCAAACTGAAACTAGATTGACAAAGTTCCAGCAGCAAAAACTCTAGTTTTGTCACCTGATCTATAATCTGTTGTCATATATGTGCAAGGTTAAGAAGCGTTTTTCCAATTTAACCTTCTGCTGCCTATTGTGTCAGTGTGGGAGAGCTCTGCTTCGGCACATTCTGTTCCCCCAGATCCCAGTCCTAACACTCCTGTCACTCATCATCAGTCATCATTGTTAGGGACAAAAGGAAAGTTTGGTTAAGCCACACACTGGAGTATTCTGTCATCCAGCACCCCTCCCCACCTCTACCTTCACCATGCTTGTGTGTTGGCCAGCGTAGAGGCACACACTGATAAACGCACAAAGAAAACCGCCTCATTTTTGCTGCATAAACAAAAGCCAGTGACTCACGCGCTCACCCCAATACATGGACGGGGTCGCAAACTTTTCGCTAAAACGCCATCACCTTGCACCTCCTTTAACTTCCCTTTTAAAGTGCAGCCTTGTCCTTCCAGTGGCCCTCTGGCTCATCTGCTGCATATAATTAAGTCTATTCAGGGCTCTACGTGTCTCCTGTCCTTCGTCATCTGGTTGGGCCTTTCAGTAGCCACCTGTGAACTTTTGAGGGACAGGGACACTTGCCCTCATAAAATTCATGAGCGTCACACAACATTCAGCAGCCAATAAACTTCCCTCAATGCCAACGCAACTTTAAACAACTCTATGTAAACTGGTGGGTAAATCCTCCTTGAACACAGCCACATTTACAGAGGCAGGGGTTAAGTAGCAATGATTAGCTGAATCGAGTGTCTTTATGGTGTGCTTGAAAATAAAGAAAAGGCAGAAGTATCACAAGACTTAAAGTTTTCGGCATGGGGGGCTGCAATCATAGGAAGTATATACGGTAAATGGGTATGCTGCAACCACATAAGACAGTTGTTTCTGTCTGTATTGACTCTAAAAGTAGTCATTTTTTGCTATTTACACCGTAACCCTCTGTTGCTGCAACAGGGAAAGGAATGTTGCTCTTCATCCACGGCACATGGTAAAAACATGGATAAATCAAAAAAGTCTGTTCTGTCACTGAAACTTCAATTGGTTTATTTTTATTTCAAAATAGGACGCGGAAATAAAAGCAATGTAAATATATATCAAATCTATTTGATTTATATATAAACAAAAAAAACAACAGAAAATGATGCAATTTTTTCACATTATAATTGTTCCAAATCATAAACAGACATATTTCCCTTGTACATACAGTGCACACATATATCAAAGTGAATTGAATTGAGGTTGAAAAAAATGATAAAAGGAAGAAAAGCATGATTATTCAAACCTCTGATTTTGACATCATATCTCAGAATGTTCAGATATTTTTTGTGTTTAATCTGTTTTAAATGGGAATTTATTTGTACATAATTCCGGCCGCCCTGTGAGCCCGAAAGGGATAAAATGGATTAGAAAATGAATGAATGAATAAATAAATAAAAAACACTATTTTCTTTATCATACATTTGCTAATGCCCGTCTTTAGATACAATACATTTTTGAGATTTTTTTGGATTGCATTGAACATCATCAGTGCTAAGACTGCAACTGTCTGGCAGCCAAATAACCTGCTTTGAGCACATATACTTACACAAACAAAATTATTTTTAGCTTCTCTGATCAAGTCGAGTACCTGCTCATACAAATGGAAAAACAAAACATGTTCAGGCTTTTTTTCTTCTTCACACCCTTTGGTGATTGTCATCTCCAGGATAAAAACTCAAATGACATGGAAAAGGTTTAACTCAATTGATCAACATCCCATTTATTATAATGACAATAACACACCAAACCAAAAATGAGAAAACATGCCAATTAATACACATGCACACTCCTCCTCCAAACGTCCGTCTACTCCCCCCACCCCCAAGGACACTGAGTGGTGAGACTGTGGGAAAGTTATTTTTAGGACTCATGCAGCAAGCCTTCCAGAGTTTGATGCTCCTGCTCCGGATCAACATTCCACCTTTGAACCACTCCGACCATGGAGCCATTTGTGCCTAGGATGGCAATTTTAACTTTTTCTGTGGACTGGTGGCAGAACAGACACCAAGTCAGCCTAATTTTTGACCCACACTGCTGTTATCCACTGTCACTTTGTGATGCCACAATACAAAGACAAATAAATACAGGTTGGAAAAACTTTCATATACAAATTTTTTGTGGATAAATATTGCGTTCATTAGTGATTTACTCTATAAACTTTAAGAAATGTGTGTAAGTTTATGATTATGTACTGTATGCATAAAACTAATTTTCAACAACACTATTATAGTCTGTCATCAGAATAAGAGTCTAGAATGAGATACAATGCCAAATGATGAACATATTTTTTTGTGAGTTTTATTTAAAAAAAAACAGGATATGTATTAACTCATAAACATCTAAACTTACTTTGACAGTTTCTGAGTTTAATGCATAAACAGGATACTCACCTTACAGAGTAGGGACTCTCAGTATTACCGACTTGGACAAACAGTTTATGAACCTAAGGCCAAATTTGGAACCATTTCCAGAAACTTACTAAATAACAACAAAATCATAAAGTAAGAGACAGTAAAGATGCAGATAAGTACCAAAGGGCCAATTATACCCCAGTCACTTCCATTATGATAACAGAAACACCATATGAACACACATTCCCTTTGGTACTACAATATTCCCATGGATGTTTGGTGGCTCACATGTTATAGCTTCTTCCCTTTTCTCTAACTGGAGCTGAAGTCAAAGAGGGCTACTTTAATCAGGTCTGAGTCCACTGCAGCCAGTCTAGTCTGATGGGGGCTGAATGGTGCATGGACTATGTTAAAGGTTCACTGCTCACTGAGTAAGCAGCATCACTTCCAGGACGAGTTGAGGCAAACTGCACTCTTACTCAGGCTGGCAGAAGGAGCACATGTGCCGTGTTTTATTTTGCTTTAATAAAGTCCGTTTGAAAGAAACACTGCAGTGTTTGGTTGATATACAATGAACGGCAGCACTTTTAGCTGTCCCAAATACTTTCTTACTGAGCTTTGACTCGAGTGCTGCACACACAAATGTTACTGCTTTAGTCTCCTTCGGGCATTAGATAGAATAAAAACGCTAATTTGACTATTGTCCAAACTAAAACCTTGTTACAGGCCAATCCACTTTAAATTCTCAAACTCAAATCATCTTTTCATAAATTGTAAAAGCATTCAAGTGGTCTTTTAATTATGATTAAGCCATTTTTAGTCAAAATGTAAAAAAAAAAAACAACTAGTAATTTCTAGGACAGTTTCTGCAAAGCGACAGGAGTTCACCAGAAGTTTGCCTTTGAGTTGTAGGTGGAACTGCAGGCACGGAGTAAGCCTGCTTTTATTTCCCATCAACTCTCTGTTTACAGTCTCTCCCGCTAACTTACAGCTCCGCACAACACATCTTCTTCTTCCACTTTCGGCTTCTCCCATCAGGGGTCGCCACAGCGAACAAGTCGCATGGTAAATTTGGCAATGTTTTACGCCGGATGCCCTTCCTGACGCAACCTTCTCAAACCGGGCTTGGAACCGGCAGAGGTAGAGAAGGGAACAGGGAGCAGCCCGGAGTCGAACCCTGGTTTTACAGACGGAAGGCGCCGCAAACCAGCACGAGCTACGCACAACACATACCTAACATTAACAGTGATACAAAATAGGCGAGCAATATAGGAGCTATCCAGCTGTACAGTTTTGAGCCAGATGCCAGCTCAGACGGGGAAAGCGTAGACATAGATGGATCTGTTTCTCTGTGGGTGGATGCATTAGAACGGAGAGGAGCAGGGAGCAAGTGGCCAGCCGATTTTTAAGTAACTACAAGCTTTTTCAAACAGGATTTTTTTTGCTGCTCCTAACTCACCATAATTTGAATAAAGACATACTTAGAAACACAGTTTTAATCTTAATTTTCTTTATATATGTCCTCCATCAGAAAAGTGCAACAAGAACATGTTAAAAACTGACTATTTGGTTCTTTTGTTGTCAGACACGGGTTATGTTGGACACATACTTGACATGATTCGACGGGCGTCTTCCGTCTTCGTCAGAGTTGTCATCAGATGGTTGCGTGTGACGTATGTAAAAACATTGATTGTGACTGATGACGACTAAGACGGAAGACGTCCGTCGAAACAAGTCAGGTATGTGTCAAACATAACCCGTGTCTGATAACAAAAGAACCAAGAAGTCAGTTAACATCTACAGGCACTATGAACTTTATTGCACTAACCTGTTAAAAACACCAGAAGCACAGTTTTCGTTGGAGTGGGTCTTTAACCAGCACACACAGACTTCACGTCGAAGCAACTTTACTACCAAAAGAAGTCATTACGTCTGTTAAATTGAGTTATTAGTGAACAGGACTGATTGGCTTTTTCAGCTGTTAGAATTCATTAAAAAAGGAGTACTTTGGAAAAAGTTAACACATTTCTACAACACGCTTGAATCACTCCATAAGCAAGTAATAAAAATACATGTTAACATCATCCAAGTGGCCAAGACTTGGCAGACAAAATTTACAAGCCTGGTCCTAAGAAACAAGCATGCATGTTTGCCGAGTAGATAAAAATCCATCTTTAATAATAGATGTAGATCTGATGTATGTTGTGAATATTGTTCAGCTGAAGGGTACAATTGCGTGCCACTCACTGGCCTGCACTCTCTTTTTCATGCACGCACATAACCATAAGCACACCTCATTCCCAAATGCAACAGAGGCTGATGTGCACCAAAGGAGGAAGTATAAATTATTCAATTGGAATATTATTCCAAAGGTCCTTTCACATCTGATTGGCTGGAAGCACAGTCGGGAGTCTCAAGTAGTACAAAAACAATAAAGCTTCAGGACATCAGGTAAGTCTCTTAGTTCATAATGTTATCTGCAATTATCCGCACCTCCAAGGTAATCAATTACAAATATCCATTCCTACTTTCCATTTAATTTTCTTAGCACTGGGAATTTACGTTTAAGACCAAGCATTTCTGGACAGAAGCAGACAAAGAAAAATAGCATAGACATACATTTATTTAAATGCAGAAAAAAAGCCCTTAGGACTGAGTTTTCCCTTAACTCATTCTGCCCCGTACAATTCCTCTTTTATCTCCCTTTTTATTTGTCCCAATAAGACTGTCGGTGCCTCAAAGGAACAGCCCTCATTTTAATTAGACCTGACCTGAGAATCACTTAACTGCTTCTCTACGCCTCTGTCTTCCCCCTCCTCTCAGAGCCTTCGCTCTGTTCCTCACATAGGTCCATTAACACCCTTCCCTTGGCACCCACAGGCTTCAACAGGGGGCAGACACAGGCGCTGTCTTAAAGACATTTTGAGGACATGCCAAGAAACATTAACCTACTCTAAACACCTCATTCATTCGCTTTCATTATAGCATCATTTTTCTGTAAATTGTCTCTTTTCTCAGCTCCATCATCCTTTTTGTTTATTTTATTGCTCCTTTTTGCCTCCATTGTTTTCATGAACAAAACTATACTGCTGCAGGTTTGGTTAAGTTGGATGGAGGGTTACTGGTTCACTCAGGAGGACAGATGAGGTAGATTTAATTCACACTCAAAAGAAATCAACAAATCTGCTTCATTACTTTTTTTACATATTAAACCTTTTTCCAGTGTAGGTTAAAGCTTTTTATTTTGATTCAAATTTAAGATGTCAAATATTTGGGCACAGCACCAAGAATATAAAAACATTACACAACATTGTAATGGTTCATATGAACCTAAGGCATATCCAATCCCAGTTCACAGCATCTGATGAAAAAAACATTAACGCACAATCTGACATTGGTGTGTAGTATTTGTATGTAAATCACAGAGGAGCTTTCTGGGGTTTAAAAATTGCCTATTTTGTCTTTGCTGAATCTCTGCTCTGTGAATTATAGAGCTATATCTAATGATTGCTTTAGTAGTTGACTAACCTCTAAGTTATTTGTATGTTTTCCCCGCATTAGCAGTAACAGGAATTTCATCAATTATTTTTAAACTTTCAATATATATACCTATACTTTAACATAGATAATAATGATAGAAAACTCTGTTACACAAACTACAAATTAAGAACAAATTGGTGCACAGCCCTTCTGCAAGGGATTGGGGGTTCAAATCTACTGCTAGACAGTCATTGTGTCCTGGATAAGACACTTAACTTCAAAATTTCCCTAAATATCTCTTTTAGCTGCTTTGTATAAAATAATCTTTGAAAAGTTTCCTAAAATTATGTAAACATTTCTTTTTTATGAATTACACAGCAAGCATAGCACAGTGTTGTGCTACAGGGACCTCCAAATAGGCTCCATAATAGAAGACTAATTTGACACAAATCCCCAACCTTACACTGTATTTGACCCTGTGACCTTCCTCTAGCACCCCAGTACCCCACAGGCACATTGCATGCCAGTTTAAAGGGTCAAGCAAAGGTAAAGGGAATGTAGTTGCATGCCATCTGCATTCTTCAGTGCTTCATCAGCCAAACATTCTTCATTGTGAAACTAATGGCAAGAGACTTTGTCAGTTAAAAAGGACTAAATAAAAAATTTCCCATGTGCTTCAAAGAGCTTTATGCAGAATTTCTTTGATTTTGGAAAATACTTGATTGCATTTACTGCTATGTAAGTATTTGTGTATGAACTAGAAATGTTTGTAAGTATGTGTTAATCTCGTCTAAACACCTAACACTCCCCTACCTGCTCAGACAAGGCCATGGGTTAAATCTGGCCTTAGGGCATCATGGCTAATAACTGCTCATCAACCGCTGCTTGAACTCTTAGAAAGTCAAGTGTTCCAATTGTAACCTTTATGTTAAACTTTGATTTCAATGTTTAATTGTTGCTAAAGTTTAAAATAATCCTATCGTGCAAGTAATACAAACTTCTAAAGATGAAACCTTATCCTTGTTTAAAAAAAAACTATTTTTGTAATACCTTCCGCATTCCTCAAGTTCTAGGTGATCCACGTTTAAGTCAAACAACAGTTGGAAAGTTATTAGCACAACTTCTCGTGTAGTTTGGGTGGCATGCTGCTGCCTGATCCAGCTGGTGAGGAGCTGGCACTGTCAATCAACTGTCATTCATCACCGTCCCACACATATTAATCCAGCTTGGTGTCATCCAAAATCTTGTTGCTCTCACTGCTTCTCAAAAGTGAAAAATCTGTCAAACGTTCAAAAGATATGTGTGCACACAAAACAGAATGTAGATGTTTTTTTCTGTTGTTAGGAATAATGTTCCTTATCGCTCCAGGTGATAAAGTCTCAAAACTCGGATAAAACAGATAATGAGGCGGGATGGTGTGGGCTGTCACAACACTGAGCTAAACCGGCATCTTATGTGTCAATCAGCTATCTACAGAGCCAGATGACCAACAGGTCAGGCAGAGTTTACAAGGATTCATGCCTTTAGAACTTCACAGAATTCCAACTTTAGATCCAAATGTATCAACTGCAAAGAGGAATAAAAGTCAACACGTTTGCGCAAACAGATAATGAACCAATGGAAAAATGTGGACACCATTTCCATAAACGTACTAAAAACCAATATCTTTGTAACATTCTCCTACCAGTAGTTATACATTTACATCAGGAACATCGATTCACCAGGGACAGTGAGAAAGTCACAAAACTGGTCGCTATGATGAGTAATAATTAGTGTTTTGTTGTGTTGATGTATGATTGATACAGAAGAAAAATTCTCTGATGGTGTTTGACACATATGAATGAGTCCTAATCAAAATTGACCTATAAATTAAGCTTCATTTAATGTCAATAAGAATAGCAACAATAATAAAATTAAGTCTCATGCTACTGGCTGATTTTATACATTGTATTTCCATTCCAATGTATTCAAGAGGATAAAAATGGGGGGAAAAGTGGAACAAGGAGAGCATATAAAGAGATAAATAGAATACCGTAGTATCCGTGCCCCACATAGCTACCAGGATGCTCAACACCTCAGCTTATAGTGTCTCTTTAGTCTGGCCATTACAGAAGACTAAAAGGTCATTGAGGATAACTACCTTGACTTTTACAGGCCTAATAAATCTACACTGGATTTTTTGGGTTCAAAGAGAGGAGAGGAATGGGGTTGGGGTAGGCAGAAGAAAAGATTAGGATAGTGAAGGCTGGTAAAGAAAAAAAAATGAAAAGGCGTCGACCATGGAGGACGTTTGGGGGGTAGGGTGGGCATTCTTTTCTTCCTCTTTGAACCCTGCCTAGAGACAATAGCACTCACTTAGAGCCAAGGACCACAGGGCATGATAAGGTAATGATAATGTAATGAGGTCCAATCATGAACCTGAGCTAAGAGGAGGGCCTCTTAATTTGTCTCTGGAGTGGTAGTTCAGAGACAGATTGATTGGTTGGAGTGAGAATGATGATGTGACATATGCAAAATGGATGCGTCTGACAAGCACAGAAAAGCTCCTCTCCAACATTAATTGAACAACCATTGAATTTGATGGTGTCATTACTAAGTATGCACTGTGCTTCTTTTGAGTGATGTTACGCAACGATACTGAAAAACCAGGTTGGACCTAGAAACATACACCAATTACTTTTAACACGTTCAAGACAGCAACTGAGAGGCATTAACAGGAAGAAGATGCCATGTATCCAGTTGTTCTGAAGATGGTGACAGATTGTGTTAATAAAAAGTACACTACACCACTGCACTGTCAAAACTTGACAACAGCCCACATGAGCTTCTTTGTTATGATTTTCAGTAGCCTTCAGCTGCTCTTTGTGTCTGAGCCAATCAAAAACAGTCAGGTCTGGATAAAAGTATTACAAACACAACCACTACTCTCCTTCAAAGTATGCTATTTTCTACCATTTCTATCCAGTGTATTTTTTATTTAAAATAATAAACCTTTTTTTTTTTTTTTGCCAAACACAAAGTGTTGTGTTTAGACAAAAAAGCACAAACACACTCCGCAACACATCATGGTGATGACATTGTGGCTACTTGTTGATGCCAAAATGTTGTTTTTGTGTTTGGGCAATAGGAAATATTTATACAGTACATTTGAGTTGGGTTAAATAAAGACTGTATGACAAACAATAAATATAGTGAGGTAATTTTTTTCTCACAACCTTATCATGCAGCCCATTTTTTTGGATAATTCTTCGATTTGAATCCTAAATCAGTCACATTATTTGCCTCAATGTGAAACAGGAAATACTGGTGGTGAAGGGTGGCAGTTTTTCTTCCGAGTCTGACTAATTTTCCAAACAGTAGAAAGTGACATGCAGGAATGTTTTCTAATGTTTTCAATAGACTTGAATATTTAAGATTTTCCCTTACTTAGATCTCCTCTTTCCCAATGGCAGCATAGAATGCCACATTTTCAGTTGTTTAAATCGTCTGTTCCTGTTCTGATGCTGACAATGTCAGCAGGCTCAGCAATTTACTTTTATAACTTAACCAGTTGTAACCATTTCTTCATTAGATATTTATGATTTTAGACAGACCTTTCTCACTCTGTTGCCTTTTGATTTAACGCTATGACAACGATGGCAGAACCACTGATCAATAGTTGCACATCTCGACTTGTCACTCAATAAGAGACAAAGGTACACACTACTTGGAGGAGTTTAACTTCTCAGTAAGATTTCTAGTGAAATTCTTTTGGAACTTGGTTTTGATCGATACTAACAAAAACTTAAATATTTGTTTTTCATCTATTTTGTTCAAAATAAGCCATGACAAATTGAGATAAAATAATAATAAAATAATTCCAGAAATAAACAGCAAAACTCTCCCTAAGATGATTAAACTTTAAAACATACCTCAATAGTAAACTGTTTTCTTTTCAGTTTAAAGGCCAGATCCTTGTGGTCTGGGAGATGACTTGCCAAACAGTTCAGACGAGGTACCTGACGTACATGCAGGAGGCCTGTGAAAAGCAGGAAACACCAAAGATGAGTTAAAAGTTCAACAACACACTGTTTGGTTTCATGGTTTCATCTAAATTCCCCAAACAAAAATGTATATATGTAACGTCTGAAAAATTAATACTAAACATGAAAAATTGCACAGTTTACGGGATTGAGTTAAAGATTAGATTTTTTTTACAAAGAATTGTTAAAAATGGATTTAATTTCGTAAGAATAAAGAGTGAAGAAACAATTGACGTAAAGTCTTATAGCAGTAACCCATTTCCAACATTGGAACAAACATTTGGCAGCTATTACGGGGTAAAAGACGAACAAATACAGAACTTATAAAAGAAGTGGGTGAGCCGTTGACTCATTTTCAACACCTTTCTCGTCCTTTTGTTCCAAGATTATCCCATCGTCCTAAAACTAGATGAAAAGTAAAGCAAAAGCGTAAGAGAAAAGGAGATATTGAGGAAGTAATGCAGAAAGGGAGACAGAGAAAGTGGGGGATGGTAGGTCCTCTCCTCTGTGCACTTGGGTGATTTTCCCTTGCTTGATTTGCAGTGACAGGCTTCCCAGCATGCTTTGAGCAGCCCTGAACTGCTGCCGCAAACACGCACGCACGCGCAACCACACGCACTCTCACACTCGCAGCAGATGCGCTTGCACTCATGAACACACATCAAAACATTCATAAGTATATTTCAAAACACCAGAATTCTCTTGCCGGTTAAACAGGGTCAAAAAGTATTCTTGAAGAAAAAAAAGTTGAATAAGAAAACGCAAACATCGGAAATCAAACAACACTTCTGCCGTATGAAGGGATTAAAAAAACGAAACTGTGCCAAACACTTATTTGATGTAGCACATCAACTTGAACCTCTTGACTTTACAATGAAGATGAATGTGAAGAGACATCATGTAAATAAAACATGCTGCTGTAAAAAAGTATAGTCTGACACTGAATCTTTTCATTGAAATGCCTTTATCGTCACAAGTAGAGTCTAACACTAGGAACAGATGATGGGCTAAATCTGAGGAAAAGTGCAGGTTTGAGAGGCAAAGCTAAAAATACCCCATTGCTCATATTGACCTTTATGGATATAGAGTGATAAGATTAGCTAAGACTGAAGAGAGGGGGAAAGGAATGATAAAACTTTTCAGAAAAAAGTGATAGTTGGGACTAGAAGAGACTAAACAAACCAGGAGCCCTCCCTTTCCCTTTTTCCTTGGTTTCTCACTCTCCAACCATCCCCTACCAGTGTCCTCTCTCACTACTGAAAGCTTTGCCCTCCACTTATTACCAGAGCATGCTGGCCATGGAGACATTGAGCGAGGGATGGAGAGATGGAAGCAGAGAGGAGGAGAGAGTGATGGTGAGAATATCGATTCCCCAGTGTCGGTCTGCTCTGCTCTAGAGCCTCAGGGGTAAGGGACTCGGGATGGAGAGTGGGCGAGGCGAGAGGGAGAGGGGCTGTGCTGCAAGGGGGGGGGCAGGGATGGAAAGGGTGAGGGTGCGAGGGAGAGGGGGTACAGTGTGGCAGCTGAATCCCCCCCGGCCTGTCTACTGAGGAGTACGTCTGATTGAGCAGCAGCACACTAACGCGCGCTGACAGCCTGGCCTGCAAGGGGGATGCCCTGCCTCCATCCACAGACCAGCCTCAGCTTTAATGCACTGCGTGTGTGTGTGTGTTTGATGGAAGGGAGACAGAAAGATAAGCGAGTGCGTGTGTTCTTACCATGGTAGTCTTTGTAGAGAGGGTTGGTCTCCCTCTCTGAGCCTTTGAATGATTCCAGGGCAATGGCATTGTCACATAACCTGGTTATGCTGCCCATGAGAGCCCTGTCCTGTAGGATGGAGTTGGAGCAACGTCGAGGGAGGGAGAAAGAAAGGGAGAGAACATGAGCAGGTAATTAAAAGCCTCCTGACGAGCCATCAGTGTTGCAATTAAACCAGGTCATCACTTCCTGTGGCCAGGTCACCTCTGACCATGGCTGATTGGAGTTTGATGGAGTATTAACAGAGAAACACTAATCAAGAGTTGTACAGGTGATGCTGGGGCAGCCACAAACACAGACCATTCACCAGTAACACAAAAAGCCCAGCAACATTGCTTTAGCAACACACCAATATATCTTAACATGACAAAATAGCCCACTTTACAAAAACAGTTAGCAACTGGTCTGCAATTATAAAGCTGTCCAATTTAGAACTTGACAGAAAATAAGAAAAGAAAAAAAACTTAACCATGGTGAAAGGAGCTCCCCCTACTGGTTAGGTCACTGACTTGTTAAAACAGGATGAATGAAGTCTAGAGTAGATAATAAAACAAACAAAAAGGTGGAGGTATGGGTTAAAGAAAAGTGGATTGGATGGTAAAATAAAGAGAGCAACATAGGGACAGAGGGAGAGAGGAGTCTTGCATTATTAAAGCTTCTGCCTCCTGAATCATTCACATCCTTTTTTCTGTGTTGGTTGCCACCGTCTAATGCAGTTTTCATGGCTTCATGTGTTTCCCCCACTCTTTCTCCTACTTTTCATTTTTGTCCTAGTTCTAAAGTATGCATATCCAACCAGTCAGTACCACGGCACTTCAAGGCTATCTTAGGTCACTCATGTGCAGCAATTAAAGACACTGTAGGAGTTTGGATCTGACAAATTATTCAGAACATTAATGGCACAGTGTACCAATAACGTGCAAGAGAAATGCCAACTAAAACATTACCTGTGTCGCTTAGTGAAGGCTGTAATGATTCTTCTGTACACACTTGAATATAGAAGGGAGGCTTTTTGGCAAAGAGTCAGAAATGTCAGAGTCAGACGGATCCAAAGTGTTCACTGTGAACAGATCGTTCACTGACAGCAGGATCAATAAAACATGCATTTGCTGCTCCTTGAAGGTCAAAGAAAGGCGAATGTCCACCATATTATTGTTGTTTTTACACTGCTTTCAGAAATGAAAGTGTGTGGTTTTTGAAAAGACATTTTGGTATCCAGACTGCACCAAATAAACATCCAAACTTCACCTAACTACACTGACTAATAATGAGGGACAGTTATTAGTTTTTCTGCAGCAATACTTCAACTATGAACACAAAAGTCATTTGCTTTAAAATTATAGAGAAAAAATAAACTGTAAACAAAAAGAAAAAAGCTGTGTGTGAAATATAAAGCATTCTTTTATGTCATAAACATGCTGTTACTCCGTTTGATGGAATGTAAATGTATTAGACTGCCAGAAGAACACACCCAGATTACACAGAAACCAACGGGAAACGTGTTCTTTTTTCAGTTGTAATAGTATTTGGGAGTTCAGAGCCTTTAATGCCAAAGGGTAAATGAAAATGTATGGCCGTTATAAAACTCTGGCAAACATGTTAATAATGTTCATCTGAGTATGTGTCACCCAGTCTGACCTACTAAGATTTTCTCTGCGGTAAACCTACATCTATACAGACAACATTTTTGTTGTTTGAGGAAGAAAGTTATGCACAAAGAAAGGTTAAATAAATAAATAAAAGCTAATAAACATAAAAAGACAACATTTGGGTGCACTATTAACATTTTGAGCAAGTATCTTCAGTTGGACGCTTTTTGTGCACTAAAAAAAGGAGACAAGGACAGGTGCTTACATTTGCAACATAAACTCCTGTTTGATATGAAAAATTTATGATTAAACAGAACAAAATAGAGTGAAATTGTAAATTGTACAAAGAAATAATGTGAAACACACAGAAGAAAAGGAAGGAAAAAAATGAAATAAATAACAAGCCTGATTAAAACTCTTTCCTAAAAAGCTCAGAATCTTCTTTTGAGTTAAACATGAAAATATTCTGTAGATTACAGCCAAGAAGCAGCTTCTGCATGATTCACTGGAAGTCCTGAAATGATCTCACTCAAATTTTGGCCTAAAGAGGCTTCAACAGGGAAACCTGTAAAGGTCTGTGTATTGACTTGATCAGTCCAAGCCTGTTGAGCTTTATATGTTTCCAGCCAAAGCGAAGGAAAAAAGCATCCACAAAAAAAGAAAAGCGTCAAGATGGTAGGATCATTACCAAGTTTTCCTGCCACTGCTGTTAGAGGGACGTTTAGTTTATCTTTATTCTAGGTGGTTGGACTAAGTACTAATAAAGTATCTTTATTTTTCAATAAATTGCAAGATCCATAGCAAACAGTCATCTGTCTTGTTATTGCAAAGTATTAGAACAAGAAATTTATAGAACAAGAAAAATCAGTTGTAATAAAAATCTGAAGCAACAAAATGTAAAAAAATTCAAGTACCTCCAAAAGTCTTCCACTGACTCTGTAAATGAATGAGTTTAAGAGGAAATGTAAAGTTCTGTGTATGGACTGGGTGTGGTTGCAGGATGAAGGGAAATCCGACTAGGAGCGGCCTAATTAATGTTTCAAATGGACTGTGGCACTGGGCTGCTGTAGGGAGGCTTTCAGGGAGTTGCTTAGCTTTCCAAGCTACTCAATAATGGATTGATTATTGTAGACTAGTAGGATTGGGCTAGCTGGCTGAGATAAAGTTGTATCAGCAAGCACACTGTTACTAGTCTAGACAGTCCACCAAAGGCCATTCTCCTTAACCTAAACTCATTATCCCAGGAAGTGACATAGACATTTAAAATAGCAGTTGCTCAAAAGTAACAACACTTTTGCTATGAGCTTGTAGATCCTTTATCAATTTTTTAATGTCAACTAGTATATTTTACAACAACATAAAGGAATATTCACAATACTAGCTGATCATGAGGTCATAAAATAACAGCAGATAATTACCTCTATGTTGGCTTAGTTACAAAACACCTGATTCAGTCCAAAATTCCCCCCTCTCTTCGTTCCCTCTCATTCACTTCTCTCCCCAGGGTGGGAAAAGGGGAGGAAACAGATTAAGGGCTTGGAAAGCTGGCTAGAATGGGAAAGGGGGACTGCTCCCACCACAGCTGACATCTGCTAGTTAGCCACTCTACCTTTTTGACTAGGCCAAAGCCACTGAGCACTAAGCATATAGGCCTGGAGCCAGAGTGTGTTGTGTCAACACAGCTGTTTTCTACGTTAAGCACTGACCTATATCTTTAAATAAAGAGATGACAAATAATGCAATGTCAATGCTCTTGTGAATGAGTACTCCAAGGGTGGTGGAAGTGTGGCCAGGTTACTTCAGAAGAAAGTCTCAGATGGCCTTTGTGGTGAATGTGCTTCTATAGTGGACTGTCTGGGGGAGGGCTGTGGTTTACCATAT
Organism: Oryzias latipes; assembly: GCF_053564925.1. NCBI lineage: Eukaryota > Metazoa > Chordata > Actinopteri > Beloniformes > Adrianichthyidae > Oryzias > Oryzias latipes. The sequence continues at coordinate 27,036,304 of NC_136239.1, forward strand.
GCCTTAGCAGATGACTCCACCTTCACACTGAGAGACCAGACTGGACACAGACGCATACACAGCCCACCCCACCACAAACACAACTAAGTACACACACAGTTACAAGGAGCAATATGTATAAGACATCAAACGGCTTGTAAAGGCAAACACAATTTGCATGAGTGGTCATAACTTAAATCGTCAGATTAAAAGGACGTTGACCAGGAGGTGCACTTTTTAGAAGGTCTGGGAAATGCTGCATGGAAGAAGTCTTGCAGGCTTTAGTCACATCAAGATGGTGTTTAACTACATGATTAAATCAAGACCCAACCTAGATAAAAGTGCAAGGATTTATAGGTCAAATTACCACATCTTTAAATTCTAACTAGAAATATTGTAACTAAAATGAATGCTACCAAGTTATAAATAAGAGTTCAGCAAAGTACAGTAAATTCTTCTGTGGTAAACAGAAGAATTTGGAATACCAGTAAAAGGCAATGGGCTACTAGCCCCTTACACCAACAATGCACAAAGTTTTGCGGGCAACGTCTTACCTGAATGAGGTGAGAAGGTACAGTAACAACGGCGACTGACAGGGATGTCCTCAGCAAGGCACGAAGTCCATAAAGAAAGGAAGTTAGTGCATGGACGTTTTTAGGGTTGTTGTAACAACACAGGTCATCTCCCCACAGAGCTGAACCGAGAGAGTGAAGTCCAACACGCAAAATGTTGCGTGACTTTGGCTGTGAGAGGACAACAGGAAAAATAGTTATCTCAGTACTGAGTATAGTCATCTCAAGTTATATAAATGCAAAAAGAAGATAGTGATGCAAGACACGTAAATGTAAACGTAACCTGAAAAAAAGCACTTTAAAGTGACTTTGGAATGGTGCTTTTGTTTTAGGTTTTATACATTCAAACTTGTGTAAGAGAGTAACTGGCCAGTCTGTTCACCAGCACAGACGACCAGAACACTGTGCCCAAACGTGAGTGGACACAACTGCCCAATCACAGAGGCCATCTGACACATTCACAATGGACCTGTCAGAAAGGCTTCCAATATGGCCGCCACCCAGAAACCCCAGCACATTCTTGGCACAACTGTGATGCTCCCCAGCCAAGAGAGCTTGGATAATGGTTGAGTGTCTTGCCTTAAAACTCTTCTACCCCATCAACTGTCCAACTAACACAGAAAGAGTCACCAAAAGGTGTTGGGATATATATCACTAAAAGAAGGAGCCAGGCAAATCTGGGAGACGTTTGTAGCTTACACTTCCATTCCCTTTCAGACAGGGTTACTTCAGGACAACTTCTGATTGCTGAAGGAACAACGAAGAGTGATTAATAGCAAAGCGCTGGCTTAAAGTGGATCACTTTTTCTTTTTTTAAGCTCCTTTTCTCCTCCCCCTCTATTACCTCAGCCCTCTTAAAATCTTTTTTACCTCACTCCCTACTGCTTCCTCTTGAAGCAGTATGACCTAAGCTTTGTTTGAATCAAAATCAGAATAACAGGGATCTAAGAAAAACAAACGCCATTGTTTTGGGGATGTTTCAGAAATGACGCATAGCTTTCCACAGGACAAACACTGGTCTCTATACTTGTCTTTTTTTTTTTTTGTTTTGTGTTTTTTTTTCCCGCAGGCTAACTGTCCCATACTCTGTTGGAGGTTTATAATTGTGTCACTAACACTTGTCTTTGTTCTGGAGTCTTTATCTATTTAGATTTTGACAGTTTAGAAATATATTTCTATGTTCAAAGGCTGGCAAAATAAAACGGTGGTGACAAACTGTTGCTGTGGCAGCATAAGGACAGCAGGCCAAACTTAACTCCTATAGTTTACCCTATAGAAAAATATGAGAACTGTGCCAGGAGGCTCTAGCCAAGGACAAAAGGCCAACAATACAGACTATAACAAGTCTGGGACTCCTAGCTTATTACTCGGTAGTTCTTGAGATCTATACTTTTCATATCACACCGGCTCAATTAAGACAGAACACTGTATTAAATAGTTCAGCTTTTAAAAAAAAGTATGACATGTAATTTATTATGTTAACATTGGCATAACATCAAATTGAGGCACATCTTTCATCCATACTGGCCATTTTTATGTGCCAGTGCCCATGTAGCTCCACACTGGTCTGCATTCCTGGACTGTGCCAACATCATGTCAGGTGGCCACACTGCTTTAATGATGTCAGCAGTTAATCTGCTGTTTGAGTGACAGCACTTGGGGATGGAAGGTGGGGGGTAGAGGTGGTAACAGAGGGAGTCATGGCTCCAGGTGACAGGCAGAAGGGGAACAGAATGAAGGTGAATATGGACATGTGTGCATGCAATCAAAAACAAGGCAGTTTTCCATTATTCTTTATTTTTAAATATCAAGTGTGTGCAGTGTTCTACAGAGTTACATACAAAATGTTGTGAATACTGTGTTAACAAAATTCTATGTCTAATGAAAAAATATATAAAAGAGCAACACCAAGTTAGACAGAAAGGGACTTTGTAGCATTTTGTAAAATGTTTGAAATTATTCTATTTTTGATCAAACGATGTCTGTCAACAATAATGATCCAAATGTTAAAAGAAAACTTAGGATACAAAAGGACATTAGGTAAACTTTACTTCTGTTTTTGGTAAAAAAAACTACAGAAAATAATGTTGAAAAACAATATTAAAAGGTAGGTTGAGTTAGTAAACTGCAGCTGAATTTTAAAATATGTTTCAGGAAACTAAACAAACCATCCTTTTTTTTACAAGCGGAGATAATTAAAACCAGGGGTGTAACAATTAATTGACCTAATCGATAAATTGATCTATATATCATCCAACCAGATCAATCTGTCTGAGGCAAGTTGATAATCGAATTGAATCGACCTAAACCATGATAAATATAATATAATATAATGGAAAACACCATTTGATGAAGGACAGGTTTATTTTACTGTAACATAAAACTGACCAAGTGCCATCAGAGTGGACAACACACACACATGATGGCATCAAAAAATGATCAGGTCATCATTTCAGTCCAATGTGTGGAAAGACTTGATCATACAGTGTGGTAGAATGTTCTAATTATGTTCTCTTTGTATTATTTTGATATGGAAAAACAACAGTAGGCTGAACTTTATGTAACTAAAATGTGAATGGATTTGTCAGGTATTAATCTCTGAGTCACACTGGTTGAATTTTTGGCTAAAGATGTCCTTGATTGATTTTAGGCAAGTGAATTCCATCGTCAAAATGAACCAATGCCAACTGTAAATCATATCATCAACCACATATGATGAAATGAATCAAATCATTGTTAAAATGAAATTGTTAAACACTTAATAAAAAATATTAAATGTTTTCCTTATTTGTATAAAATTATCTGTAGATTACCACATTGAAGATTGAGCAATTTTTTTTTTGTTTTTTGTGAGCGTCAATATTTTTTTGCTAAGATCAAAAAAATGTTAATGCACAAAGAAAGCACTTCTTAATCAGAAAGTATTTAATTAACTCGAGATACTCATGATTAAAATATGCTTGCCGCACAACATCAGGTGCAAAAGATTTTGAATTCAATTAGAAGCAAAAACAATCAAAACAGTTGGGTTAATTAAAATCTTACCAAGGGGGCAGTCAAATCAAAGCCCTCTCTTTGTATAACATCCCGAAGAGACTTCAGCAACGCAGAGTAGGACTCCAGCTTTGGACTGCACATTGGACAGAAAAAGGCAGACGGGTAAGGGGAGAACAAAACAAAAAAAAGGTTACATTTTTATAAAACTATGCTAAGCTTATCACTGCAGCAGCCTAATAATGTATGACTACAGCATGTTTTTCTTGACTCTGCTTTTCTGGACCCATCGAAGCAGACAGATGATCTATATCAAGAGGTCCAATTAATTTATTTGCTTGATTAAATTACAACATGACTGGTCCTTTGTCAGCTCCCCAAGGATCTGATTGTGCCGAGACAGACAGACAGATGAAACACACGTGTGCATAAACATACACACAACAAAGATGAGATGGACAATAAATGGGCTGATATCTAGAATTAACAGACAACAGCATTCTGGTGTTTATTCAAGGGTAAAATGTGCACCACTGACAAGAGGCAATCAGCACCAACTGAGTGACACTTAGAAACAGTGGAGTGGCGGATTACAGCTAAGCCTCTTTATAAAACCATATGAAAGTCAGTATAAATGTTAACTTCGTCTTTACACCGAATGATCTACTTAACAATGTGCACCATTGCAATGACCAGTCTGTAGTGACTCACAGTGGGCTGCACCATCATCTGCCATTTTAACCTCAAGGCTGCAAAGCAGATACACATAGGTTGATTACGCACCAACGCTCTTGCATAAGGCACCTAAATACACACTTGTGTTGATTACACTTGGCCATCTATATCCATCAACTCTATTTCAGTTATTCAGCACAACAATGGTGCCTCCTGACCCTGCTGTGGCTAATGATAGAGCTGGATTGGTGAAAGAGGGACACCTACCCTCCATGGCCTCTATGCTCGTGCCCCAACTCTAAGGTAGGGGGCTGGGAAGGGGTGACATGCAGATGAGCAGGAGGGTGCCTCTGGTTGGCAGCAATTGTATATATAGATGCCCCTACTGAGTGCCACTCCTTCAGGTACCAAAGAGGTCTAGGTACTTAGCTCCGGGGGCTAGTGCATCAGCTAATTAGGATCATACATGGAGAAGCTTCTTTATCTCGGCGTTCCTCTTTCAGCCAGGGAAGAAAAAAAGAGAGAAGGGGGATGCTTGGTCTTAAACAACAGGATCTGTATCACCTAGAGAGCAATTTGTGCCAATTATGCCTTCAAGTGAAACGGAGCAATTTAACAGCTAGGGTATCAACATGGGGCTGTGGACACGTGCAAGGGGAGTTGACTGGCTTGGAGTTTGTGTAGTACGTGTACGTACAAAACATGCTGAATGTGTGTCCGTACTTAGGCGGGCTCTGGGGCACAATGGTGTGGTGCAGGTGTAGTTTCCAGCTGTCAAAATGTCTGCAAGGTCTGTAACCCATTCACAAGCTACAACAACTATGTCCTTCTTTCTACTGTGCCCCATGATTCCGTTTTTTTTAATTTAACTATCAGACATCACTTCGCACAAAACTGATACAGTCAGTGTTGCTAACTTTATGTAATACAATTGTGGAAATCTAAATGTTTTACGGGATACCAGCAACATTTAATGTGTTTGTACTGGCAGTGTGTTAAACATTCTCTGTTTGCTAATATGAAGGAAGAGGGATTCTCTAAAGCCTCCTCCACATCCTCTGTGATCCAGATTGCTGTATTTACCCAGTGTGTGCGAGTGTGCCTTCCGTGTGGCTTTGTGTGCTCAGCAGCGCTCTTTCAGTAAAGAGCCTGCATGACCTCTGAACCCTAAGTACACTCAACACAGGAGAAATCAAACAGACGCTGAGCAAACAAGACCCTTATTTGAGTAGACATACGCAAACTTTCCGAGAGGCTGAATGACACGGCTGACAGTGAGCAACACGAAATAGAGGCTGAGCCACATAGATTTTTTCTGATTATATGTAGTGTAAAAACAAACGGAGGTATTAAGGATCTAAAATATATTTTCAAAAAAACTTTTAAATTTAGTATTTCAACAGAACTTGTTGGAGGCAGCAAGAATGTGTAATGTTAATCTATTTTAAAAATCAATATATTTTAGTTAAAATGTTGTAATTGGTAACAGACCAAAGAAATACTGATTGACTTTTGTAGAACCAACAACATAAATAGACATGTTAGATTACTTTGTTTTATTGTGAAACAAATGTATGTTCACAACAAAAAAAAATGTAGAGCTTTTCTTATTGAAGTCAATATTAATACATTCTGATATTGGTTTTCATTTTATATTAATCTGACTTAATATTGATTAATCACAAATGTAATGTCTTGTATGAGAAGTGCGTTAGGAATAAAAATCTTACTTTAATTTCTCCCAAAGCAATGAAAATTTATGAATGATCCTTTTTACAAAAAAATGTTAAGGCTAGTTGGTAGTCAGATACTGTATGTCGCAGGTTCAAACTTTCATCATTTTTTAAGAAAAGGCATGAAAGTAAAGTAAGGAAAGTTCTGTCCTCCCATGTTCCACATTCTTCTCACAGGGCTTTGACAGCATGTCCTCCTTAGGTCGTGCAGGTCTGCCTGCATTACTGTTTTCCTTATGTTCAGTAAACATTGCCATGTTTGCTTGCATGTGTTCTGCAGATAAAGTCTTATTTGTGTATGGCTGATTTTGGGGGACGATGTCATGCTTATGTGACTGTGTTGTGCAGAAGGTGTCAAATTGTTTCCTTTGTGTTCTGCAGAGTCATGTCTTATTGTTTTACCTGTGCGTGCCTGATGATAGAGGTGGATGCTCTGGATGGTAAAAGCGGTGCCACTTAGCTGCCTGGCGAATTTCCGGCTCCATGGTCTTGGACACATCATAGTAGTGCCCAAACCGAGAAGAGGATGCCAGTGCACTCTGGAAGGGTCAATAAAAATGTTTTTGATATAATGTTATTGTTTTATGCATTTCAATTAACTATTACATTTTAAAATAACAAATTAGAACCAAGTCGTTAAAAACAAAATATGCTAAATTTACATTTTTTATAAACATTATTTTAATGCAAAAGCTTTTGTTTATGCTTCCTTTTTTTTTGAAGAGTAGCAAGTAACTACTATGACTGAGCACTTAATCATTCTTCACATAAATGTCCACTTCTGACTGTGAAAGCAAACGTGTCAGGGAAGCAGGGGAAGGCGGATGTTTTCCTGCAGCTGAAAGAGAGAGTTTTAGCTCTTCTCTCTCTGTGAAACCACAGATTCCATTGTTAAAGGGGCCCTTAATCTACTCCTAATCTGGATTAGGGCCCCCGGTGTGTCGCCTCTCCTGGCAGGACGAGGGGGTCAGCAGGGCAGGGGGGGGTCAGAGGCTCATCTTCTCTTTGTGAGATAGGCAACCCGCTTAGCGTTCCATCCCCGCCCTGACGGTCTCACCTTTGATCTGATGTCTTCATCGGCAGAGCAACACAGTGGGCAATACCAGAAGAGGTGTGTGTAAGGGGAAAGTAAGCGTTGACTCTCGGGGAGAATTTGGCATGCAAATCCTCTACTGAGGCTTACTAGCAGTTTGTAAAGACGATTTTACAGGGGAAGGGGGAGAGGTGAGAAAAGGACACATATATAAAGAAGTTTCCAGCCAGAGAGAAAGAAGGAGAGGATCCCCAGGGATACACTGTGTGCTGTTAATCCACATAGCGATATGGATTATAGATCGACGGGGGTAGACTGCAAAGACGTAGAAAGGGAGGGTTGGTTCTCCTCAAAGCGGAAGAAAGAGTGCAGAGTTGCCGACCCTAGCAGGGGAGAAAGGCAGGGATTTGGGGGAAGACAGAGGCGCAGGTCTGGGTCATAGGGTTGAGCGAACAGACATGTCAATGGACAGCCTGCAAAGTACTCTTGTTTCCCAGGCTAAGCAGGGGTGCAGGCGTGCTTGTATGTGTATATATGTGTGCTGGGACCAGTGAAAAGCCTAGCTATTGCCAGATAAGTGTGAATAATCTGGTCTAGCCCTAAAAAGAGAAGCCAAAGCCTAATTCACTCCACAAAGAAGTTTAGAAGCTGATGGATTTAGATGTCAAGACAATTGTCAACCTACTAAAACCAAAGAACCACTACTGTCCATTTTCTTCCTATCATTAAGAGAGACACATGTTAAAAACTCTTATTGAAGGCAGGTCATCCCAAGGTGACTTTCATTTAAATCCCATCGTTAAAAATAGCTTACAATTAAACTAATGACATTGCAAATCCTCCTGAAACTGGATCAGATTACCTGTACTTTTGGCAGATTCTGATAGCGCCAAGCAATCTTCATGGCATCCAAAGTGTCCTGAGGCTCACAGGACATCCTGGGTTGTTCTCCAGGTCTATGGATGGCAACATCATCCAAGATGGGTGCTGGGAGCTCCTGAACATAATTGTACAATTAACAACAATCTATTCGTGGTATACTTGGCCGAACGTTTACCATCAATAAAATCAGATTCGAATTTATTAATGTGTGTGTCACACATGATGAGTTCCTATAGGAGCAGTCTAAATGAATGAAATTATATTGTGGTCATTTATGAGTGGATGAATTGATGAAAATGTACACAAAAGCAAAAAAAGATTCACAGATTTAGATGAAAAACTGTAAACGTTTTCCTATAATACAAACTCTTGAATCCGTTAACCCATAACACTCAATAGGCCCTCCACGGCGTCCAAACCACATAACCAATTTTTAAGGGCATTTCTGACCTCATGTCAAAGATGCGCTGAAAGTCCATTTCAAAAGGCTTTTAAAGTGTGGATTCCAAATGATATAACAAATCTGATTTTCCTTGTTATGTTATGGTTTCACAGTCCAAGACTTTCGATGATCATTTTTCTAAGAGTTTACCCCCATTCGCAGCAGACCCGATGGACATTTGTTACAGGGAATACCTGAATGCCCAACGTTTTATCAAGCAAAACGCTTTATAAACACCCATTGTCACATTAAGTAAGGTCATTACATCCTCCTGTGGATGTATGCTGAATGTAAACAGTTGTAAAAGAAAAAAAAACGCAGCTGAAATACTGGATGGATTTTCATGGTAAAAGTTGGGTATAGCTTGGGTTTTTGCCAAAATACATAACATGCTTGTGAGGTGGCCATTCGTGTTTTATGAAAATACATTGTTTTTGAGTGATTTGTGCTTCTTTTTTATCTTGAAACTTCAGAAATTGCAATACAAAAATGCCTGAGACATTAGACTGAATTTTAAAGTTAAGGGTTGCATTTCACTTTGTTGCTTCCTGAATTTCTTCAGTGTTTTTTTTTAACTACGCAAATTAAATTCAAGATAGAAATTGTGATTTTCCAGTGAAATAATGTTTCAACTCAGATTCTTTTTTGCTTTATTTTAAGTCTGCTGTGTTTATACAGTAAAGCAAAGTGAACAAAAAAAATGCAAAGTCATGTAATGAAGGCTGTGCTGAAAAAAGCAATACTATCTAGACGTACAGTTTTAAACCAGATGCCAGAAAAACAGAGACGTATATGGATTTATTTGTTGATGCATAAAATGGAGCGGAGCAAGGAGCCTTTGGGTTGACAATTGTAGTTTGTACGTAACAACTACAAGCTTTTTTCGGCATTTTTTCATCTGCCCCTGTTTCACCACCATTTGAATAAAGAAACACCCAGATAGACTGTTTTAATATTATTATTTTTTCATATATGCCCTCCATCATCAGAAAAAAAATAATTCAAGAACACGTTATAAACACCTAACACTCAATTTTAATTGGAGTCGGTCTTTAGGGTGAAAATATAAAGTTAAACTCAAAAATAGACACAAAACAAGCCAATTACCCTGGAAGGGTTAAGGAGCAGTCTCCAAAAACAGAAACAATTTAAGGAAGGTAATATGCAATTAATATTAAAATAGTTTCCAAATTGGTGGAAAACTGTTGATTCTTTAAGTGGAACAGTGTGTTCCTAAGTTGCCTAGCAGTCACAGTCCATTCTCACCTTTGACCCATTCAGACCTGAGTAGCCAATAAACCCACAGCGGCAAAATGTTGATCCACGTTTAGTCAAGTTAACTGGATTTCTTTTTGTACTTTTTATGTGCTTCAATGCAATGCACAAATGGTAACCCTTGCCAAAGGTAATTGTGAGAATACAAAACAATGTGAAATATTTTTGCCGGATTCCCCCCTCTCATAATTAGTCTTTGATATGCAAAGAGAGGGTGATGCTATGACCCCTCCCACTATCAATCAGCAAGACAGAGGCCCTCCTCCTGTGTGCTGGGTGGCAGGCAGCTTCTTGAGATACGGTTTTCTTTACAGATTGATAATCCGGGAAACATTTCAACAATGCCACAACCATGCCACCCTCGACTCCCGAAGGTAGTCCGGTTGACCCTGACACAAGGGGGAGCTGATTATTGTTGTACCATCAAAAGCTCATAAGAGGAAAAAAAATCCTATTTGCCTATGACTAGATGGTAAATAAGATGTTATAAAAACAACTTTTGACAGAGTAACAGTTACACTGGACACTGTAAAGGTGATATATTCAGGTCATCCTGGAAGCTTTGTAATTGGATTGTCAAAGCTTTTAGAGTAGGAAAGAAAAAATGCTTTTTCAAAAATGTTTCCACCTAAGTACTATGAGTAGAGAGGAAACTTGGTCTCATACCTGTAAGATGTCGTCAGGGTCATCTTGAGCTGCTGCCACAAAAAGTTCATGTCGACACACAACTCCTTCGGCCAGAAAATACTTGAAGATCATGCGAGAGAAGCTATCATATCGGTCCTCCTCTTGCAACAAAAAAATGAGACAAAAACAATCAGTGTTTGTGAAAAATGTTGTGCAACATTGTTTCCTTATACGGGTAGATCTTGAAAACATTGATGTGATACAAAATATAAAGCTTCTAACTGTATTCAGACACATAACCACAGATCTAGCAGTTCATGCTCCCATCATAACTGCGGACAATAATTGATGTAAGGGCAAGTTTCGGTTAAACTTTTGCAGACAACACCTGAGGTGGCCTTCGAGGCTCCACAGTAACTCAAGTGTTGCTTTTTGATCTGACAACTAAAGAGAGGAGATGACGTCTTCATCAGTCTTGTTAGTGTAGTAACAGAATCCATGTCCATTTTCATACCCAACCAGCAGCGGAGGTGGAAGGGAGACACCTGCCGCAAGCACTCATTAGACCCCTCCCACAGAAAAGACAGGTAGGGGTGAGGACAACTGACAAGTGGAGGTGAAGAAGGATGAGACAGCTGATGTCCTGAAAATGTTTCCTTCTATTGGGTTCACTGGAATGTTAGCTATTTCTTTTCTTTTTGTCAGCAGCGGCATCCTTACACTGCTATGGTTCGGTTGTCATTCACATCAGCTCTCTTTCCAGTAGAATAAGCTATGTAACAAGACAGTAGATGTAACTCAGCCACCCAGCAGCTCAAACTCACCAAAACTGAGCTTGCATTATTACTGTGGAACCCAACTGAGCTGAACACATAACTCTGTCCAGCACGCTGCTGCTGTTTCCTGTCACCGTCAAGATTTTGTAAAGATTTTATAGGCCTTTCTTTGCAAGACAAACAGTGGGCACAGGGACAAAAACAGCAGTGACAGTAAGGTAATGGACATGCAGCTGACAGCTTGGGAATGACATCCTGCCTTGTCATCCTTGGACATCCGGAGAATTCTTCTCCCTCCCACGTTTCTGATCTGTGTCCTCACCTACGGACTTCGGATGGCCCAGGAAATTCCATGGCTCTTCAATTTGTTGTCGGTGGGGCTCCCTGTTCTCTTATTGATGGGTTTCTAGGTCAGCAGGCCTTTGTGGCTTTCAGCAGGCCCCACAAAGACTCCCAGATGGGCCCTCTCAAGATGGGGCTTATTGTGGTAGTGTTTCTATGGGAGCCTTACAAATGGAACCTCCAGGAGTCATTAGGCTGTTGAGGCAGGGGGTAAGAGGAGGGAGCGGAGGTGGTGAAGTATAGCAGCAACAGGGGGTGGGGGACGGTCATATCTTTGAGGTACATCAGTCACTTTGGACAGTCATGGTATGATTTTTTTTTTCATTCTGACTAAGGTTTCAAAAATGGGGGATGCCTGAGTTTCATTTGCCTTCAAACAGAGAAAAGGACTGAAAGAGTCATATCTGTTACTGCTAAAGGGGGGGAGGAGGAAACATATTTAGGTCAAAATGTTTTCTCCTTGTATGTCTTTGGTGTATGAAGTAGGACGTACTCATTTCTATGTGTGTTTGCAACATAAAAAACACAGTAAATTTAGAGGGCAGCTCTTTTTTCTACTATGATGGTTTCACAATACGTTTTACTTCTATTCTTTTATTATTTTTTACTGTCAGCCAAATTGTGAAATTATTTCAGGGAGAAGTTGCTTTCACAGTTTTAAAGCTGCAGTTTTATTTAAAATGTGGTCTATTTGAACAGTTGACCTTCTTTGAGGCTAATAAAAACCTCAAGTTGAAAAAAGAATCATTTTCTTATTTATTATTTGACACTTTTTTTTGCAACTTTAACAATATTATTATTTGTTGTGCCTCTGGAATATCATTAATGGAAATTATTCTTGCAATGACACTAAATATGGCAAATATCTTAATTGGAGGATTGCAGGTTCAATTTCTGCCTTGTGCCAAAGTGTCCTTGGGCACGACACTGAGTCCCACATTACTCCTGGTGGCTATAGGCTGGCAATGTATGTCAGTTGAGCAGTCATCTGTGTGTGAATGTGTGTGTTCATTGGTTTACCATGTAAACAGTTAACAATATTTATAGTTAATGACTGATGTTACATTTAAGCAAAAGTGGTCTAACTTTGAGGTTTGGATGTATTAAAAGTTTGGTAGCTTTGTTCCTTTACTTGCAAGTACAAAACAGATGAGAGATCTTGAGACAGCAGCCATACTGGACTAACCCCCACCCCACCATCACCACCACCACCACCATCGGGTGACAAATCAGGACGGACAGCTCAAGACACTTCAAAGGCAGACAACTACCAGTCTGATAATTTTATGTCTGCGTCTCACAAACAGGCCATCACAGCTAAGGGGGCAGACTGTAGAGGCTGACCGCCTGAAACAAACAAACAAATGCACACGCCAAGCTCCCCCTTCATTCAAGCCATCCGGACAACAAAACAGTCACACACAGAGCCCACTGTGTGCATGCATCCCTCTTTTTCCAGACAAACACATGAGAGTGCGCACAGACGCGGTTCACCTTTACTGTGTCTCTCATTACCAGATGAAACCAACCGTACATTGATTCACAAAATGGAAGGGAAGAACGCATTAGTGTGTAATCACTGACTCCTGCATCGATTGGGGGGGATGAATTAAAGGGCAAAGCAATATCATCAGTTGGTATAGGCCTTGGCAAATTACAGCTTCAAGGCGAAACATGACTACCTTAACCTTACTGTCCACCAGTGCATATAGCCTTGCCTGCGATGAATGATAATAATAATAATCATACGGTAGAACACATTTATGTCAACAGAAAACCCACTTGCTTTTTATGGTATTCTGAAAACTTCAGCAACACATCTGCAGACGAACACATTAATTAAGGATCTTGCTAAAAGTGTGAACACCTGGGATTCTAGCTTGAGACCTACAGGTCATCAGTCCATTAGCCAGGCTGCTATAGAGCCACCATACTAACTATGCAGGATCTGCTAAACATGGTTGTAAAAAGGTTTTTCAAAATGAAAAGCCTTTAAAGTTTGTCAAAACGGAAGTTTTATTCAAACATTTTTTTTTTTTTTATAAATTTTTCTAGATTTTTAAACAGTTTGAATTTGTAATTTAAGAAATTTGACCTTTAACTCTTTTGACATCAAAACTAGAAGATAAGCTCATTTCTAGAAGAATAAATAAGATTAAATATGTCTAACAAACAACTTAGTTACAACTTTAAGAATGTAAAAATGATTAGTATCATAAATGTCTTTTGCAACTATGTGCTGGGCCTCGTTAATTCTTATTTGTTTGTAAAACTTTCTACCTTGATAACTAACATGGATCTGATTCAGATCAAGTAATTGACTTTAACTTTACATCCTTATTTACACTATTTTATGCTCCAGACCTTAGAAAAGACAAAACCAACAAGCTATACTAATTTGTACCTTGTAATGAATTAGCTACTTTTAACGTAATAAAGTTCTATGATAGTGACATTTATTAATATAAGATGGGTTCAAAGTTCATATTTTAATGTTAGTGGGTATACATAACACAATGTTAAATATCAAATCTTATATAACAATGGGGCTGAGTTTATAAAACACAGTGGAGGCTACATTTCTTTTTGCCACCTAAAAAAAAGAAATTGACAGTCTGTCATCAGTCTTTCAAATAAAAGCGATAGAAAATCACAAAGAAAATCAAGAAAAAATACTTCAAATATCGTATATAAATTGATTTGCATTTCGTTGAGGGAAATGGGTATTTTAACCCTCATGCTGGAAAGACTTAGCCCTTTGCACCCAAACTCCTCTTTAGCAGCCCCAGAGGTCAGACGTTTCTTGCAGTTGATGGCCAGATTTATTTACACATCAGAAGGAATTTTGATCCACTGTTCTTTGCAAATGACTAGTCTAAATCATTAAGTTTGGTGGCTGTTGCTTGGTCACAAAGGTCCAGCTATCTCCATGGGTTTTCCATAGAATTGCAGTCTAGAGACTGGGCCCACTCTATGACCTTGATATGCTTCTTCAGCCATTCTGTGGTTGCCTTGGTTTTATGTTTTGGTTCATTATCCTGTTGGAAGATCCATCCACAAATGATTCTGTGGACCATTTTAAGCTTCCTGGTGGAGGGAAGGAGGTTCTCACTTAGGATTTGACGGTACATGTACAGAAAAACACCCCCAAAGCATAATGTTTCCACCTCCAAGCTTGACAATGGGGATGGTGTTCTTGGGGTCATAGGCAGCATTTCTCTTCCTCCAAACAAAACGGGTTGAGTTGATGCCAAAGAGCATTTTCTCCCAATCACTCTAAATCATGAAGGTGTTCATTGGCAAACTTCAGGCGAGCCTGATCACGAGTCATCTTAAGCAGAGAGACTTTGCAAGCACTGCAATATGTTAAAGCACTGCAGCGTAAAGTATTACCAATGGTTTTCTATGTGACTGGGGTTCCAGCTGCTTTGAGATCATCAACTAACTCCTGTTATTTTAGACCTATATCTCACTGTTATCGTAATCATGGAAACCCCATCGCGTGAGATCTTGTTTGGAGCACCAGACCTAAAGGAGGATTGATGGTCATGTTTGTAATTATTGTAATTTGGCACAATTGCACCAACAGCTGTCACCTTAACCCCCAGCGTTTTGCTGATGGTCTTGTAGTCCATTCCGGTCTTGTGCAGGTCTACAATCTTTTCCCTCAAATCCACCGAAAGCTTTTCAGTCTTTCTTATATTGGAGAGTTTGGAGTCTGACTGATTGACTGATTCTGTGGACAGGTGTCTTTTCTACAGGTGATTAGTTCAAACAACTGTCTTCAATTCAGGTGACAGGTTAATTAGGACTGTGCAATCAAGAAGCTTTAATGGCTACTAAGGGATTAAATACTTGTTTTGCTCAATGAAAAACAAATACATTTCTTTTAAGTTGATTTCTTGATATGATTTCAAGATATCAACTATCTCTCACTATTCAAATGAACATACTATTAAGATGACAGTCTGTCAGTTTTTTCTTAGGCGGGCAAACCTACAAAATTAACAATGGATCAAATACTAATTCCCTTCATTGTAATCAATTCAAATTATTCTTCAGATAGAGAGAGCAATATATTTTGATCAATTTATGAACCGATTCCATTTGAAAGAAATTTCTTAAATATTGTTCAAGTAAAAGAACAGATTTACCGTTTGTAATATAAGTTCCACCCTTGTTCTGTCTTAATCACTAGTACTGTGCATTAATTTTCTTGACTAAATTGAATT
Organism: Oryzias latipes; assembly: GCF_053564925.1. NCBI lineage: Eukaryota > Metazoa > Chordata > Actinopteri > Beloniformes > Adrianichthyidae > Oryzias > Oryzias latipes. The sequence goes on from NC_136239.1 coordinate 27,051,866, forward strand.
GACTTAAAACAGAAATGTAACAAATCAATGAAGTTCAATTAAGTGTGCCATTGATGCCCATCCATATTTAAGACATAGGGTTTTCTCCAGATCTGTGCTGTTTTTTTAAGCGTAAATTGCTGTCAACTTTGCAGACAATGTCATATTTCCTGAACAATCATGGAAAGTTATCTAGTTCATTGATTCAAGTGCTAAAAGAAAAATCTTATTTCAATAGCAACTAAGTTTCACTAGATGGATTTGGGAAAAAACTAAAAACAAACTGTATCTAAAATGCACAGCAGAGCTAAAAGTTGGGATTTCTCCAGGTTATTTACTACATTTGTTTAAAGGAATTTAAGGCATGTATGTTAGGGCAATCATGTTGTTCTCATAATGCAGACAATTTCTATGAGATTAGAAAAACGCTTTTGAGCTGGCACACATTTTTGATCTTCCTTTATAAAGTGAGAATATAGAACGAAGACATGACATTATACACAAGTTGAAAATAATGGGATTTATTTTTAAAAACCATATAAATAGGTTTGAATTTAAGTTGTGATTTATAAATAAAAAAGCAAAGTGATATTCTCACCAATGAGAAGCACTGTTCCAACAGCTAAACCACCACCTGTTAAGAGAAGAAAAATCAGCACTTTATTATAAACAACGTCAAAAGTAGGTATGAGCTGATACCGGTTGCATTACATTGAAAAAAGGGGTAATAACTGTAATAACCATGATAAAGATGTGTTGATGGAGCTTTAATAAACATACCTGAAGCAAGAATTTCACAAAAGCTTTCATTTAATTTTTATTTTGAAATATTGGATCATTTAAAAATATTACTTGGCTATAGAATTTTAGAAAAACTGTGATTTGATCCTGTCAATTTATTTTTCTTTTAAAATACTGAATAATTCTAAATATTAACCCTTGTGCTATAGGCACTTTGACATTGGGAGTTGGGTCATCTAGACCCCACAAGACAGTGCGCTGAACTTTTTTCTTCAATGATTTGTGATCTTCAATGATTTCCATGGATTACATTAAATCCTCTTAACCTTTATCCACCTTTGTCATGGTAGGGAGGGGGTGGGGTCATAGGATAGCACAAGGGTCAAAATCGAAGTTTTAAAAAAACATAATCTGAAGCAAGAATTTAACTAAATTTGTACTGGGATCCAATCAATTCCTTATAGTTTTTTAAACAATGCAGAAATCAAAATGATATTACTTTGCAAAAATCCCTTTATAAATAATTTTGATAACCTTGTGAGCAAATTGACTGGGTAAAGCGGTCATTTGTTTACCTTTATGATAATTGTCACACTTCTTTGTCATGCAATATTTTTTCATCCGTTTTCAACGACAGGTGATTTTAATATAGTGTTTATTTTTCTAATAAATACAGCATTAAGTTAAAGACATGAATTTAGGAACAAAATCAAGCGCCTGATCCTGTACCATACATGTCTCTTGTCTGGTTTCATAAATTAATCCAATTAGTCCAATAAACTGAATACAACATGTTACACGTGTTTATGTCAACACAGGCTCTACTGGCGTGTAAGAAATCAGAATCTTTATCTGCTAGACATGAAAATAACACAACAGTAACTTTACAAATGATGTTTATAATCAGAGTAAGAAATGCTTAAAACTATCTATAAGCTCCGTTATCATTCAACGGGACGTTTCCGTAATATACACGTGTTGCTGCTGTTGCTTTCTTATCCACCTGCATAAATTAAGCAAAACAACCGTAGCTGAGCTCTGTGTTTTTCTGAAGAAGACACTAACCGAGGAGATAATCGAGCGACGTCACGCCAGACGAAACTAATAGTTGCCCGTTTTGAACCGATGGTCTAGTTCCAGGTATGGAGAGTGACTTGGTCCTTGATTTCTTCTGAAAACTGGTGAAATTTAACGGCGAAAATTCAGCTGGGGGTTTATCCATACTCTTCACGGGGGCTGCCATGTTGGAAGTGACGGAGTGACGTCAGGTCATGTTGTTGCAAATTTCCACCAATCAAGAAGGAGCTTGAACGGTCTCGACCAATGAGGGCTCGGAATATTCCGAGGTCGCGTTAGGAAACTGTCACAGTTTGTGCATGGTAAAAGCTTTGAATCCGGCGTCGGTAGGTAACCAAAGTCTTCATGTTTTGTTAATATAACAGGAATTGCGCATATGTTTTGGCATTTCTTTGATATAACAAAGTATTTCAGAGCTCCAAAAGTGTCTGGTTTCTCCTTGGCGTTCGTTGACATTTCCCTGTTTGCTTTGTTGCTATTCAATTCGTAAAACAAAAAAAGATTCTTAATTTAGTTACACCCCTCTCTCTGTTTTTAAATAGCTCTAGTTTCAGAAAAAATCCTGATATAACTTCATCTGCTGGTTGAGTGACACGTAATAAAAAAAGATGTTTCTCTAGTTTTTGTTCAATATAACGACATGCCAATTGTAAGAGCGAGAGATGATAACAGTGAATATTTTGTTCCCTGAATTGGTTGTTTTTGGTTGATTTTAAGGAGTTTTGCTCAGCCAATAAACCTCTATTTTACTTATTGATTTGTGAATGTGTTACATAACATACTGGATCAATTTTGCTTAATTTTCAGATATAAACAAAACAACAACTATTTAATCCGCTCACTTTTAAAATAAAATTAAAAACCACTGTAAGAGGAGCTGAACAGTAAAGCAGTTTAAACAAGGGACCTATACCTATGTATCAGTTTCATACATTCCTCAAATGAGTAACTGATTTTTTTGGTCGTAAGATGAAAACAATAAAAAAATGTAACAAATTTATTAACTATTATATGTATTTTTTGCTTTTACTTTTTTAACTATAGGGACTGCATGACATGATCTATGTACATTTATTGAGTTTTGATGCGGAGTAAGGTATATTACTATATTATATACTTATTATATGTTTTTTTTTTTAACTTGTCCTGTCCAACAGCTGGGCAGACAGATGAGAACTGAAGGCCTCTTGTGTTGGACATATTTTACTTTAACAACAGGGGTTATTAATCTTCAGACAAACCAGAGGTATGTCTGAATAAACCCCTTTTGTAATTGAGGCCAAACTTTATTAATTTCAATCATGTTTGAAAATCTTTGGTGTTGGACCGGACGGAAAAGGAAAGGAGGGAAGAAGTGAGAAGGATGTTAGAGAGAGGGGGGGGGGGTAGGAGGGTGATACATTTTACATATGTGTGATGTACACGTCTTTTGTTTAATTTTGAATCTAGCTGAGAAATTGTTTTTTGCTCGTCACCTACTGTACATGATTAACAGACAACCTTCTGATATTTCCTGTTTCAAACTCAAAAGTACTAATTTTTCAGTTATGTTGTTTTTTCTTTTTGTTCTATTTGTTAGCATTGCTGTTCTCTTTCAGATTTTTGCCGCTGTAAGCATCCTTCTTCAGATTTTCAAAATTTTATTCATTTTTTGTGCGTCTTTTTTAATGGAGCCTGCTGAAGATGTTACATTTCTTTGTTCAGCCCGGCAGCAATATGGATTGGTCTACCATGCACATTCTAGGCAACAGACATAATCTGTTCCCAATTAAATCAGGCAAGAGTAGGTCACCCTGGACAGTTCTATTTTATGCATTTCTATTTGGTGCTGTTCTGTTGTTTTGCAGATCTTATCAGTTGCATCTCAGAAACCTCCTTCAAAATGTGGCTTCAGTTCAGGTGTCTCTGCTTGTTATAGATTGCATCAGAGCCATCAGCTCCTTAGTCGGTGCTAAAAATAACAAAGCAATTATCAACCTTGATAGAAACATGTGATCTTTATTTCTGGATAACAATATCACTTCCGTACCCTCTGAGATCTCCTAATGTTTTGTACGGCTTGGCATTTGCTGGTACGGGACACCCCTGTTTAATTTGCACATTATAATGTCAACTATTAATGCCGGTTGACTGAAGAAAGATCAGTGATATCCTTAAGACAGCTGTAAGAAGCTTTATGTGGCTGAGAAAGGCCAGGGGCAGCAGAAGATCTAGGATGCTGAGATACACCCGAGGAGCCAATCGCCCAACTGCTCACTTTACAAATGCTCTTAGCAGAGATAGTCCTGCTGTTTGACAGCATTGTTGAGACTTACATGTGTTGACAGGGGACCAAGCGAATATATCATGACTGACAACACTGGGCATTGTGGAAAGCTTATACGAGCAAATAAGATGAGTTGACTGACCTGCATCTTGAAAGAAGCAAAGCTTGCTTCTGTGCTGCATCACCTACCAGTACAATTCTTTTTTCTCATCCCATAGAAACTGTTTAATCGAAGACTCCACCTTGGATTTATTATAAATTTTTGGACTGTAGTAGTCTGTTTCAGTCCAGCCATTTGTAGTTGAGAAAAACATAAATAAATATATTTACCTTTTTTAGTGTCTGCTCACACTAAGGTCTCTTTTTTTTTTTTTGTTGCCGTTCTGTCATTTTTTGTATCTGATCGAAGTTTATAATAGCAGTAGTCATAACATGTCAGGCTTTTCCTGGGGGAGATTGTTTTAGTTTTCTTTAGTCTAACTCCACCATCAGTGTGGAGCGGCCCGACTTTTCTGCTTCTAGAGGATACAAGATTATCATCAACACTTGGATTTGTTTTGTTACCATTCAGAAGAAAGCAATAGCTTGGGCACAGTCTCAGCAGAATTTGTGTGCAACTAATTTTGTCAGGGGTTTTGCTCATTTCTATTTGTTCAAGAGCTTATATTTTAACCAGACGGTTCTTCCGTAGTCAATGAGTCATGTTTAGCTTAACTCTATAAATACAGAGCACATGTTCTCGTAGAATAAAGGGAAATCTCATTCTTTAAAAAAAAAGTAGATGTCTGTCATTGGCTGGTGTTGAAATATATCCATTTGTGTCAGTGGATAACCCAAACCTCTTTGTAAATCTGATACAACGACTGATAGGATCTGTTAACTCTCAGCTAGGGCCACACAATCACACCGGGTCAATACAATAAGGCTTACTGACTGATTTTTCCATTGAATGTAATTGGCTGGGGACTGTGTCAGCCTTCACTTCCTTTCAGTTCTTAGCAGTTGTATTCATATCACTTGATTATTATTTGCTTCTGCAGTGATTGTTGGTCTAAACCCTAAAGCTCCTCAAATGGTAACCCTGGTCAGCTGTTTCACGCCTTTGTTGGTGCTGGCATCAATGAAAAGAGCAATATGGAGATCCGTCTTTTCAATTTAGCTTCTGATACATGGCAGACCGAGACACTACTCCTTCAGTGGGACTTTACATCTGTCACTCCTCATCTAGCCAGGTGTCTGTGTTTAAATCAACAGGATTAGCTCTGATTGCACTGATAGCTGAAACAGACCCCCCTGGTTGCCCAAGCTCCTCCTTTTTATAGCTCACATTAAGATTAAATCAAGCTGCACGCAACAGGAATAATGCCCTGACCCCCCTTTTTGCCTTCTGCTGCCCAGGAAGACATCAGAGGTGGGATCAGACCCCACTCTGGTCTGACTGCTACAGGCTCCCTTCCATCTGGGATCCTCGGGGAGAAGAAGAATATCTGACAAGGGGCTCGTAAGCCTCTTAGCCCCCCTGTTGCCAGGTTCTCTCTCAGCCCATGTTTTCCTAATTTAGTTGTGTAAGAAGTCCACTGCAAGACCCTTGTGTGCTGTCTGGATTGAAATTCTCTTTGTGGTTCTAATAGACTGGTCATGTATATCAATTAACACTACTCAGCCATGGCAGGGTCAAATCTCTTGAGACTGGCGGCGATAATTCCTCACCCACCTTTTCCTTATGGCTTTATTAATGTGCATTTAAAAAAGTGTCAGCTTTGGACAATCTGTCATTGGCTTTGTTTTTCTTTACTGGTGCTTTTTATTTTTATTTTAGTTGCTGATAATTTAAAAGAAATCTTTAAATAATCTAATGTATTTACTCTATTTGCTCTAGAAACGTGAAACAGGAAGTTGTTTAATTTTTATCTCCCTTATATGGCAAATAAGCCTAATTATTTTATTTAATATAAACCTTGTTTACTCTAAGCATGCTTTTGTTTTAATCAACTTGAATAGGAAAATGAATATCCCATCTATTCTAAAAAATAAAGTCAAAATACTTGGCACTTTTCTCTTATTCATGTGCTTTGAGTTGGTTTGTCATGAATGAACAGAGCACCCAGCCTAAGAGGATCACAGAGTTAAACACACAATGACATGTTCCCTTCTGCAGCTATTCATAGGGGATCCCCCTGATCTCCCCACTGTAGCGCTGTGTAGTGGTACATGGAAGCCAGCAGCCATAGATGGTTCTGCAGAGATTTTTTTGTATTCCCATGAACATGTTTGGTGTGTAATCCTGGATTAATGGAGAGATTTTGTGTTAATTTACATCTGTAATACATCATTCAATTAACACTGCTTATCCCCCACAATCACATTGGGTTTGAGCGCCACAGAGATATTGTGGCTTTCCTGACTCTTTGCTTGGGTGATTTGGACATAATACAGATCCAATCAAAGGTCTCTGGATGTCCACCCTGTGCTAAATCCCAAAGGAGTCACCATTTTACATGTTATGCCCACTGAAAAATATAGGTGATGCTTTTGTCTGTGCACACACACACACACACACACTTTCAACGTCGTGGTCACCTCAGAGAACGAGGTGGCTGCATATGGACTCTCTTGATATCAGTCACTGGCCGTGTGATTTTGTTATGCAAAGTCCCCTAATCCCCACCTATGATGAATGCTTTCTGGAATGGGGAGGTGGAGGGTCGGGTGGGTGAAGCAGAGATATGAGAGCAGCTGTATGGGAGGCAGTCTACTGTGCTTTACTAATCAATGCTAACTAACATTCCAGATTTTCAGTCAAGGAGAAGAACAGACATGTGAGATCGAGTGCTACAGTACCTCAGTGGTGCTGGATCAAACGGTTGCAAGAAACTTGTACAGTTTGCTTTTAGCTAAATAAAACCTTTTTTTAAAACAGACAAATTTGAGCACTATAGTTTTTATGAACTAATGGAGAACTTAATTCTTTAGGTTACTCTAAATCAGAACATGCCTGGATGGACTTTTCATTTGGGCCCTTTTCTCAGAAGTATAGAATTCTCTGTAACTCCTCAAGCTTTTTCATTTCCAGCTCTTGAGAAAGGCAGATGGTTGCCAGGGGTAACCGAGGAGCAGCCTGAAGAAGCAGAGAACAGGGAGGTGAGAGGATGGAGTTGGTCTTTTCTTGATCAGAAAGGATGACGAATGGATAAAAGAGAGAAATTGTGCTAAAGATGAAAGAACAGATAGAAGGTTTAATAAGCAAAGTCTAGCTGGAATGAATGAGAGGGCAATATGTGTGTGTTAGGGAGAACAGCAGAGGGGGTAACGGGATTAGGTGTAACACCTTTGGCAGGGCTCAGAGAGCCACCTGACACCCGGTCTGTTGGGAACCCGGGGAGAATATGAGTGGAGGTGGTGGGACAAGGGAGAAATTGGGGGTCTAATCCTTGTCCATCTTGGGGAAGTCATTCCCAGAGCTCTGAGGATTTGGAGCTTTGGTTTCCACTCTGCTTGCTTTGGTTAATAATACCCTGGGAGGGAGAAGAGACATGGAGTGAGAACAAGACAAAAGGAACAACAGAGATAAAGAAAAAGATTTTTTTTGTACCCTGTGGCGGACTGACAAAATAGCAGCTTGACCTAAAAGATGCTTGAAGTGCACACTAACATCTAAGCTATGCTTGATCTATTGTGATACAGTTTCTGTTTGTGCATTTTCAGGTGTGTGAGAGCACAACAGAATGTAAACTGGCTTTTTTTTCCCCTCGGTCCATCTCTCAGTTTAAGTAAAAGTCAATAAGTAGAGTGGATCTGAGATGTTTGCTCAGAAGACACGTGGATGCTCTTTGTGTGTGTTCAAGTGACAATGTTTGCAGGGCAGTCGTAAGGCTGCCAAGGTGTCTTTGTGTTTCTATGGTGCTGACAGAAGTTGATAACAGCTGTAGTGATTGTGGCGGTCGTGGCGGCAGCTCAGTGGCAGGGACTGGCTGCAGACAGTACAGAGGAGTTTGGCTTGAAGTGTCACAGCTTCTTTGTTTATCCATCACCTGAGCGCAAGGTGTTGATAGGTTCATCCTAAACAGGAGCAAAGTTCGGAGCAGTTTTCTGGTGTGAATCGGCCATTCAGCCCTCGAGAATGAAACACCAAAGAATGTGGCATCCTAGCTGTCGGCAAGCTGTGACAACCATGTCCACACCTTCAGAAATTGAACCTTGAACAGACTCTGCTTTAAGAGTCAAAGGACAAAAGGCTGCTTAGGAGGGAACAAGGGTTTACAGTAGGGCTGCACGGTATGAGGAAAACTCGCGATATGCTATATCAGTGATCAATATTGCGATAACGATATCATTTGCGGTATATAAACAAATAGCAAAACAATCTAAAACATTATTCCCATTTCATTGCAAAAGTTTACAAAGTTTGCGGTAAATGGTCAGGCCTAGTTTGCAGTATCAACATTTTTCCATATCCTGTTTTGTTCTTCTCTTCCGTAGGTGGAGATGTTCCGTCAGGTGTTGGGAAAGACTTTGGGCTTTGTCGGTTACACAATCCAGTATGGATGCATTGCACACTGTGCCTTTGAATACATTGGAGAGTTTGTTGTGGTCAGTAATATTTCATTTACAATCTCTTTTCCTGCTGTGTTTTTATGTTTCTTATTTTTCCCAGGCTAATGATAGTGTTTTGTTTTCAATTTTGATTTAGTGTTCTGGTCCGTCCATGGAGCCCACGATTGTAAACCATGACATTGTCTTCAATGAGCGCATGAGTCGTCATCTTTGTAAAATAGAAAAGTAAGTTTTTGTCTCATAGTTCCAAACAATGATACACTCCGCAGCTATTCTGTTCTTTTGTGTGATGAATGGGGATGCAACATTTCATTTTCACCGTAATTCGGTTGAAACCTCAATTTTTTTGAGTAACGGTTTTGTTTCAGTTCGATATATGCATTTGTGTATAACAAACAAAAGCAACAAATTCAGAAAAAACGCTTGTTTTATTTTGTTGATAAGCTTGTAACGATGAAGACAAACTCTTCAGTTGGCTCATGCTAAGCCTGGAGTAATTTAATAACACAATAAATAATGAATTCTCCTTAAATTTTATCAGAATTGTTTAACACTGTTAACATAAACAGTGCAGTAAGGATGCAACGATTCAATTTCCTCACAATTTAGTGAATGGTTTAACATACGGTTCGGTTTGAAACCGAGAATTGTGATTACCGGTACATATACCTTTTCTAAAAGCTCTGTTTTCTACTAATATGAACTATCGGCACACATTTACTTAGGAAATTATTGTGTTTTTTTTTTTTTTTTTTAGGGGTGACATCGTAATTGCAAAAAGTCCATTTGACCCTCATATGAATATATGTAAAAGGGTAGTTGGATTGGAAGGTGACAAGGTCTGCACGGGTGCTCCATCAGATCTGTTCAAGACCCACACGTATGTGAGTACTCTAACATATATCTATTTTCGAATATCCTGTTATTTTTAGTTTTACCAGGTGAGGCTTCAGTTTTTCCATCAAACACTCACACTTGAGTTAGTTTTCTTCAACATCAAAATATGAAATCTAAAGTAAATGTAAGATGTTTTGGTCCAAAACACTTGTGTACTTCATCCATAAATGACAACCAGAGTTTGCATAAAGCAAAAAAAAAAGAAATCTTATTTTACTCATTTATTTTTAGTTCCACACATATAACAGTCTATAGACTTTCACAGTTGTTTACATTTTAGAGCACGCAAATCCATTTTGTGTCACTGGTCAAAATATCAGCTTTTGACAACACCTATATTTCCTCAGAACAGTGATAAAACCAAAGAGTGAACAGGGGTTCTGCTGCCAAAACCACTGTCATTGCTTTTCTATTACTACTCTTCCCAACACCCACGGCTCAGGCCTGCAATCTCTCTGAAGCCTGTTAGAGTTAGTGCCAGCCGAATGGACAGACTGATGGCTGGGAGGAGGGGTGTCTGCATGTGTGTGTGCGTGTTTGAAAGTCCACAAACCAAAGGTTGTGGATATGTTGCACGATTTTGAATTTATTTTGTATTCTATAGCCTATGAGCATGCAATTGAATGAGTTCAGCAAAACGCCACATAAGGCCAAGCCTGCAAGATTCATCATCAAATAAAAATGTAAATGATTAGTTTTGTAGCTTTTTGTCTTCATCTCAGAGAACAGAGGAGTGAAATGTGTGAGAGTCCTGATTTTCAAATATAGTTAAAAAAAAAGTAAGCAATATCTTGTATTTAAGTGTATGTTGAAGCTAAGATTGTGCACGTCGAGTTACCTTACGTTCTTTTACATTTTGCCTAATCTTAAGTGTTAACATTCCTGAAGCATCTACCACAAGGCGATTTCTTCCTAACTGGAATTTTTAATAAAAAATGTCCACAATTTGTGTATGACAAAAGAAAATATTTAAAACACAAAAACTTGACAAAGGTGTAAAGGAGTTCATTTATTTATTGTTTGTTTGTCATTGAAGTACTGCCTCTTGACTTGTTTTGTGGTTTTAAAATTTTTAAAACTACTGAGACATACACTTATTTGGGTCCAAAAGACTAAAATCTTAAAAGTACAATCTGACACTAAATGGTATATATAAAGCACTTTACTGCCTTCAGGCCCAATAACTTTACAGTTACAGCTAAATTCACCCATACACACACACATTCACACACTGGCGGTTCCGCTGCCGAAAACTGGTGGCAATCTATAACCACCAGGAGGTTCAGTGTCTTTCCCAAAGACGTTTTTTCACATTAACAGGTAGGACAGGTAGCCAGATTCAAGAAATTAGGTTCAGTTAGTTGATCATTTTAATCAATGCCATATTGCTCAGAAGCTGTTATCTAGTCTGTTTCTGTGGTTTATTTTACCCAGCAATGCCAAAATCTAATATAATTTCAATTTTTAAAAGATTAACAGATTAAGCCACAGTATTCTCTTTCATCAGTTAAACATATTCAACTTGTAAGGCAGGTGTCAATCATTTTTTAAACCCATCCAGTGGAGTAGAGTGAAGAACAGTTAAAAAAGAAAGACAGAATTCCTTAAATTATTTGGTATCACAGCTTCCAGTTTACTGTATTTAATTTAGTGTTCAAGTTTTAATTTAGTTTGGAGCATTAACAGATGAAAAACAAAGTTTTTTATTCACATAGTTGATTAGAAAAGAAATCTTTAAACGTTACTTAACAGATTGAGGGTGCACATTATAAGGAAAACTTGCGATGTGCGATATTTGTGATCAGTATTGGGATGACGGTATGACTTTCAATACATGAAGAAATAGAAAATACATCATTTCCATTTCACGCCAACCTTTTTATTTAAACAAATATGTATGATTACCTAAATCACACTCCTAATGACCCATGTCTACATTGTAGACCGCCATCTAACTTAAAGAAGCTCCATTTGATTGGTCAAATCTGTAAAGTGTTAAATACTTCAAGCTGCAATGTGATTGCTTTAGCATGTGTTTAAGGTAACATTTTTTGCGGTGTCTTTTGCGATAGAGCTATTGGACAAACTGAAACTATGCTGAAGATAAATTTTCAGCCTAGTGCCTAGATGCCTTTTTTGTGTAAAGGTGCTGTTTTCATTTTTTTCCCTACTGATACCTGGATCATTACAATTTCATACAGCTTGATACATCATTTATTTTTTTAAATTTTTTTTTAGTTTTGCTTTTCTTCCAAAGACAATGATCCCCAGCACTTAGCAATATCCAGAATCTATGGAACTGAGAAAACACTCGTTGTTCACTTAGATGCTTGAACCCCCTCTGGGAGTTTACTAGTACAGAGTATGTGTGTTTGTGTCTTATTATTATGGTGGTGTAAAGCATTCTTGGTGAATCTGTGAAGATGAATTTTCGATGGCAACGTTAGACCCTGTCACCACATCCTTTTTAGTTCTGACAGATGAACACACCCTCTCCAAACCCAAGAGATCCAACGACAGGCAAATTGCTCTTTCACCTTTAGGAAATCATTTTTTTGCCAGAGGTTTTGTGTCAAAACAATGACACTTGATCCCTAATATTATACCAGAGGATGAGAGAAGATGTGAAATGAAAAAAAGAAACCCAGACCTTCTGTTGGTTACTGCTCAGATTGGCTTGGGTTTTATTGTAGAATAACTCCATAATGGTGTAAAGTATGACAGGAAAGCTAATTCCCCTCCCCAGTCATGTTAACATAATGAGCAGTATAATGGTGTGGCTGCTAAACAACAGTGAGGAGCTCCAGTTTCAGATCTTCTCAACACGTCTTTGACAGGTACACAATACCTGGCATCGACTCAGCCTGCAACTGGTGGATGGCTACATTCTTCTTCGCCATCCATCACAACTGAGTTCCTGCCAGAGCTGATCAATGGGAGTCCACATTAAATTAACTTTAGTGATATTTTGTGCCTTTGTGGATATTTAAAGACACATGGAGGAGTGTTTGTCTCTATCAAACACCAAATGTTGATTCTGCTGGACTGCTCTCATTCCTCTCCCTTCTGTCAACTCAGGCTTCCTGTTTATTCTTTTTTTTATTTTCTTTATTTTTTTAAGTGTTCTATCATCTTAGAATTAAGTCAGAGTGAACATTTGATTTGTGTGTATAATATTTAGCAGACACCTCATCAATTGAAATCCTTAATCCTTAAGCTTTAATTCAGTGTTCAGTTGGGTTTTAAGCAGTTAGGTGTGCAATCCACTGACTTTTATTTTGGTAAACTTGCACGTTACAATTCTGTAACAATCTAGCACTTCACTTTTTTCCATAGCTTTTTGTTGTCTTAGATAAAAGAGAGCATCTTTATTTTCTATATTTTATATGTGAGCATTAAAAGAAAAACATTTTCAGTGTGAAATTAATTTAATGAAATCAATCTAGCCTGAAGTGAAAGTAAAAATTTCCTTTAATTTATTTTTTATTTATGTTTTTATTAATTAAAAAATGGCCAAAAATGTTCCCACCTCTTGTTGTTTACAAGGCAGCCTCTCTTAATATATAGTCCAATCCCTGGTTATCAAATTATTATATACAGTTGTTTTAGGCTTCACTTTGAGAAGCAAAATTGTAAAAAAGGCTCCTTTTTCATATTTTTTTGTTACTTATTTTTAATTAGGTTGAACTTTTTATTGTGTTTTTTAATTTTCCATGTTAGGATCTTATTTACTCATTTTTGCACCAAAGCTTTTATCTTGTGTTTGTTTAGACAGATGATTTTTACATAGGAAATTTTATTTCACTCTACCCAGCTCTCTCTTTTTTTTCCTACATATTTTTTATCCCTTTCTTACTTTTTAAAATATTGTTTGCTCTTATTTAGACGTTGCTGAAACATTATTTTGACCTCAAAAATCATCGGCTAAGATAAGAAAAAGGCCCCGCCTCAATAGACACCGTTTTTTTTGAGTGGGTATTTTGAAAATGACAACCTTTGCTGTAATTTAGCCTTTCAGATTTTATGACATGGCTGCATCTGTCAAGTTTATTTTATGAGAAGAAATTTGCTCTCCTTTGCTTTTTGTTGCCCCATCACTCAGGCTGTAAATTGAATGTTTACCATTTAGATCTGGTATGAAGATACCACTCAACAGTTTTACATACATAGTTTCTTTTTCATTTTCAGGTTTAAGCATCTTTATTGCTGACTACGACGGTATATGCATAACAGCAACATTTATTCTGCTTGGATATAAGATAAACACCATAAATACATGAAAACAGACTCTAGACAAAAATCAAGGCAGCACACGCTGAATAGAATGACCAGAGACAGCACAGAGGCACATATTATGATAGTAGAGGAGTAAGTAGAAATAAATATGCCAGGATCTACCCCACCAAGCAGGAAGGACTTCAGGTGCTGGTTTTGCAAAGACGTCCCTGAGACAATCCAGTGCATAACAGATGGGTGTAAGATGCAAGTGGGCGGCAAATAAATGGAACACCATAAACAAGTGGCTGGCATAGTGTACAGAAAAGATGGAATGGAAGTCCAAAGGTCAGGTTAGGAAACCTTTCCAAAGGTAGATACAGACAGGAGAAATGGTAAAGGATAACAGAGTCGACATAGTAGAGCTGGACAAGAATGAGAAGAAGGTTGTAGTGGTAGATGTAGCGACTCTAAATGATAGTACAAGGTAGAAGGGTCATGAGAAGATCGAGCATTACTAAGGGCTGAGATGAAAACATATGTAGAGTGAAGGTAACTGCAGTCCTTGTGGTAACTGGAACACTTGGGGACCCCCCCCCCAGAGTAAATTCTCTGTTGGAGGACCCAAGTTTGAATCAAACCACTTCAAGGTCCAGTGAATATATTTATTGCATAAACCTTGACCGGAACAGTTCCACTCTGTCTTTAAGACATAGAAGTACAACTTTCTTGAAATTATTACAAATATTTGTCTCTATTCATAACTCTGCATAAAATCTTGTCATAGCTTTTTGGTATTTTTCGTGAGTTGATCAATTTAGCTTTGTCTTTAATTATGAACTGTTAAATAAACTTGTATCCACTTAAATTAAAACCAAGTTTTTATCTGTATATTTTCCTAAAAAATTAATAGACCGTTTAATCTGTTTTCTAAAAACACAACTATATAAACAAACCTCATTAGGGCTTTTAAGTCTTGCCGCTTTTCTAAGTCTGTTTAGCTTTTTATGCCTTTTCGCAAAACTGTGGTCATCTGCCTGAGATTTTCTAGACAGTCTACCAAGATGCTTTTAAAGGGGAAAGGGGGGATCTTGGTTTGGCAGATGACAAATGGTGATGTTTCTTTTTCCTGTGCTTGGGAGCCAGCATATGTTACCATGTTAATGAGGTGTAATGGTGAGAATCCAGCATGCTGACATATGGTTCTCAGATGACTCCTTTAATGATATTCATTTGTATCGTTGTTATTCAGTGAGTTGTTTACCTCATGTCAGGTCAACATGTCACCGGTTGTGATTATGTCACATAATCTGTCTCAATTATCAAATATGAAATGCAGCACTTCACTGTCGGGCCACAGACTTATTACACAGCTGAGAAATCAGAACAAGGAACAAAAACACAGGCAAGAATGTGACATCACTTTACTGTGGCTAATATTTTCTTTCAGGACTTTTGTCATTAAAAAGTTAGGCAACACAAAAATAGACTCGTGGATTGTGATGCCCATTATGACAATATAATGTGTTGTTGATCCTGTCTGCACATATAGGGGGGACAATGCACTTAATTAGGGCCTTGACAAGCCTACTCTCCTAAAGTGATGAGATTAATCATAATTGGTGTCACAGTGAATTAGAGCCCGCTTGGATGAATGCCCCACTGGCAGGTCGGACCGCGGTGGAGACCCTTGGACGCTGCTGCTAGCCGCGGCTTAGCTCTCTCCCTCTCCCCCCGCCCTCTTTCTCCCTTTGCTCTGCGATCTGAGGCCCCTCTCTCTGGCTTTGCCCTCTTCTGGGTAAGAGGGGTGCAGGTCTCAGCCAACAGTCTAATGACCATGTTTGAAGTTCTCCTAAATCCCTATCCTCGACCCTGTCCGTTACCCATGACCCCTCTCCTAAAACGGTCCGGGGTTAAAGACGGATAGGCAGGTCGACGTTAGGATAAGCTGAGGAGGGAGGGACGGCTGAGGCAAATCTTTGGGATAAGGGGGTGGGGTTAGGCAAGAATCTCTCTGCATAATGGAGAAACTAACTTTCATGAGTTCCATGCATTCTCTGCCATTTTTTTTTCAGTTTTATAACAGTAAAGAATTTTTCATGCTCTGTGTTTGAGATTCTTGATCATTTTGTCCTGTTTCTGTGTGTTGTTTTCAGGTTCCAAAAGGCCACGTATGGCTAGAGGGGGATAACCTTACGAATTCCAGTGACTCAAGAAACTATGGCCCTATTCCGTACGCACTCATTAGAGGGCGTGTTTGCTTGAAGGTAATAGGCGAGGTGTTTTGGCTTCTTTTTTTTTTTTTTACAAATTTGAATTAGCTCACTCACGCATTTGCCTTTCGTATGCTAGCATGGTGCTCGCACCATCCTAGATATTTTTTGTCCTTCTTAAAATGTTCTTGTTCGTAATCTCGTGTATTGAAGTCAGTTAGAAGTTTTAAACGATTGTGTCTGATTAACCAAAGCCTGGACAACATATTGTCTAGCTTTCCATTCTGCTATGTTGTCATGTCCCTGGATGTCATAGCAACCATGACCCTGGAAACGGGTCAGGCAACCTTCTGTCTATCTGATTGGACAGCGGCACTCCACTGGAGGCCCTGCCACGACAGCTGACGAAATAACAGGATTTTCAATGAGGTCAAATGCATCATTAAAAACCACATTAGGGAGTGTGTCCAAGATTGAAGCCCTTGATTTAGTTATTATGCAAGCCTTATTATTTTTCTTTAACCCCTTGTTACTTTTTCTTTGTCCTCCACAGCTCTGGCCACCGCACAGCTTTGGCACCCTGAGTGAAAGCCCAACCAAACGAATCATAAAGAATCAGAATAACTCTGATTGACTCATCCACTTTGTTGTTGTGTGCACAGCACAGTCTTTGGTTGCACACTATTTTAAATAAAATATTTATTACACTTTCTGTCCTCTGAACTTTTTTTTATTTTAAATTTTAAGCCGTAATGCCAGCTTCATTCCCTTTACTAATTGCACTAGTCCTTTATTATCAGGCCTCCCAGCGTTTTTAGGATTTACAGTTCATTCTTTATAGCAGCACTATTAGAAGAGTCGCGTGTCAGTGGTTCTTGTAGAACTGCTTTTGGCAGAGCTGGCAGCACCAAGCATGACATCTTTGAGTTTATGCACTCATTGGTATTAATTCTCTAATAAACAATAACAATTAAAGCCTTAGTCAGATATATTTATAAGCTCCTGCTAGAATAATTATATCCGGCTACAGTTTGAATTGTTTATTAAGGAGACATAAAGCACATTTGCAGAAGTAATATGTCTATACAGGAGGACCACAGTGATTACAGCTCTATTCCCCTTGAAAGGATGTTATTAAAGCCATGTTTACCATTTTCTTTTATTATGGTTAAACAAAAGCTCTTTAATTGTTGAATAATTCATTAGGCTGCAAATGCAATTGGAAAAAAAAGTTTTCCATTTATCCATACAATATTAATGAGCACTTAGTAAAACACGACTTGCCTCTCTGTGCATTACTTGACTGTGTGTTTATATTCACAGTTTTTTCCGTATGCCAAAAACATTTTTTTTGTTGTAATTGTTTTTTTTAGACAATTGTTTAAGTAAAAGAAATGACTGGATGTAATCACCTTAGTTGTGAATTCTTATTAGAAATTCCCCTTAAAACCAAGGATAAAATGTGTTATTACACAATAACATAAACATCCTGTTCTCTCTTCTACAGTGATCTTAAAGCAAAGCAACTTGAAAGCAGAAATGTGATCAGTTGGAAAAAATAGGCTCTTTTGATTTTTTTTTTCCATCCTGCTAATTTCACACAAAAAAAGACTGCTCTTCGTAAGTCTCAGACCTTCCTGAGCATGGAGGCATAGCGCCACATTCACAAACTGAGCTCAGCTGGTCATCCTTTAAGGCAGAGAGGGTCTCTACTCCTTTTAGCTCCTCAGGGGAAGCGAGTTCTGGGCGGCCGTGGGTCCCTGTCCAGCTGCTTCCTCTGTCTGGAGGGGACCGTTGGGGTCACAGACAAGGCTCTCAGTGACACTGAATTATCTGCCTGAGTGTGAACGTGCCCGCTGGAAGGGACATTCAAGATATTGCGTGTCTGCATGTTTCTGAAAAATCTTTATGCAGGGAATTGCTTTAAGCGCATCTTTGTTCTCAAGGTTTTAACATTCATCTGTTGCATGTCAAACATGGTGCCGCTGTTCAGCTGAAATGATGACACAAGTAATCTTAGCAAGTCCATCTGAAGACGCTGCCCTGTAGAAAAAGAGATGGCCATTGTGTTGTAAAACTGAAACTCCACTGAAAATAAGCACATCTGGTATTTGGCATCTTTTATTCTGATCCACTCAGGGGGATTTGGCACCAAGAAAAACTGCTCACTTAGTTTAAGTTATAGGCTGTTACATGAACCACACTTAAAGTACAGTATATTGGATTTGCTATGTTATTTTAAGTTGCGTTAAAGTTCTAAAGAGATGACTGAGCAGAGGTGTATGCCATTATCATGCTGAGTGGACACAAAGCTGAGAGTGAGGCAGGAGGAGATAGAGATGAGAAGAAGCAGACAACAGACAGCTGTGCTGAGCTTTGCAGCGCTGCATCGTCAGGCTGTGAGCTGTCAGCGAGACGGATTTGTGTGTGCTGCCGCTGTGAGAGAAGATGAGAACAGAAGAAAAGCTTGTTACTTTTTATAGCACACTGCCATTATTTCAGATACATCTGCAAAACGTGGATTTTCTTTTAAAAAAAGTGTGAAAATAGTAATTCAGTAAAAGTATTAAAGTTTGATTGGCACAGTTGATGTAATTTTGCAAAGGTAGGCTTGTATTTTTTCTGTAAATGTACAGCAGGGTTGTTGACATTCAAATGTTTCATTATTGTTCCTCTACTTGATAAGTCATGGGAAAAAAATTTAAGTTAAGAGGGTATTTTATTGGGTGTTTTTATGTTATAACCCTGGATATGGTCTGGATTGCTAGTATAGTGGGCATAAATGCCACCTTAGAGTGAAATTTGTAGCAGGACAGACAAGCTTTTAGGGAATCCTTTGATTATTTTGTCCAGAACAGCTGGAAACGATCAAATCAGAGGATTTTTGGCAGCCAAAGTAATACTTTTAACCATGTAATGTAAAATAATGAGGTGTGTTGCAGGCATTTATTTATTCTTGCTTAACGTACCTAACAAAACTTTCCTAAAGTATGGAAGAATGTAGCTCACATTAGTAAATAATGACATTTCTGTTGCATTGCAGCAAAGTGAAATGGTGAAAACTACTACTTCACCACTTATAAAAGCATAAATACATGCCTAATCAAAGTTCCTCTATTTTATAGTATTTTTAATCTTACTAATACCTCTCAAGAGTTTCAATCAATAAAGATTAACTTAATAATAATAGAAAATTAAAAAAAGTTGTGCATGTAAGGATGTGACGTAAATAACCGAAAGTGTGCAAAATGCATTTTGAGATAAGGGGGAGAAGCAGACAATGTTATTTTACTGTCATATTTTAGCTTTTAGAAGAACCAGTCTATGGAAACAAACCTACAGTGTCCCAGTGTAAGCTTACTAAGATGTTTTTTCTCTATTATTTTATCCTAAATAATATAATAAACAATTCAAATGAATCTCTAACTTTTTTTTCTTAATTTTATGGTCAAAGCATAGAGCTCCCTCATATGTTTTCCATGTTGAGTTTTTTGCATGCCTTTCAGATTTTATTTTATTTACTGAAAAGGATTCTCAAGCTTTTTGCAAAGATGTAATAAAAGAGTTAAAAAACAGGAAAATGACAGATAACTGCATGCAGGGGCGGACGGGACAAAAAGGAAGTGGAGTGGATAATAGCTGAATATGGGGCAGAGAGAAGGAGTATATGTTCATTTTAGGTTAATTGAATTTTTTCAAAAGTGCAAATATGTGAAAAAGAGGAAGGGGGGGAGGTAAAAAGAATGAGAGAGCTGCTGTCACTGGTAATAGTCTGGTTTGTTAGATTCTTTTCTTTTTTTTGTAAATGCATGTTGGAGACTGTGACCCAAAAAATAAACTCAAGAGGGATGCTGCAGGATTATTCTACTGTCCAAATACCTTCTTTGCACAGACACAGCATCAACAGGAGCTCACTAATCAAAACCATTTCATATTTTATCACTTATAAAAATCTCCTCTAAGAATTTTTTTTAACTTAAGACGAAATCATGTAACTTTGCTGCATGAATTTGAGCAGTCTTCAGTTCTTCTTGTTTTCTTTCTTCACTTTCTCTTCACGCTCCCCCCGCTGCCATCCGCTTGTGTTTCTGCTAGCCGATAAGGGAATTGCTTCTTTCACTGAAGGATCCTTTCATTCTCCCCCCTTTTAATCAAGCCTGTTAGTACTTGTTAATTAAGACATCACAGTCGCGTTTGATCACTCAAACTCTTCAGTGGGAGAGGGATGGAGACAGCTAGCCAAAGAAAGCATGAAAAAAGAGTGTGTTACCTCTTTCAGCTCTCGTTCAGTATGTGAGGATGACTGAACAGCTTCAATTGGGGCAGCTACACTTCCTCCAACTCGAATCTGCCAGCCCTTGAGGCTCATGGTGTGTATGTCTCCCAAACCAAAAGAGATCAACCTCCAGAGATCCATACTTGGCAGATGGTATTGGAGGCTGGCTATCAAACTCCATACTGTCAGTTTGTTGTGATCATCACACACATCAGGCTATCAATACTCACAGCCCACTAATCAAAGAGTTTGGAACACAGAGACTTCCAAACAACTCTCACTTTGTTTAATTGAAGTGTGGCTCTGAACTTCTAAATGCTGAAGATAATATTTGAATACTTCTGCTTCTATGATAATTAACAGGACAGCAGACCTAGAGGTTTTGCTTGAACATGATCTTGCCTTTAGCCTTTATATCGCCCCTCCCACTCTGAAGGCAGTTTGGAGTTTCTCAATTCTCTAATGGAGCAGTGGGGTGGGATTGTGAATTTCTATTGACTTTTGAGTCCAATGTAGAACCAGGATAGTTACTAAGGGTCTGCAGAAAAAAAAGTTATGTGACCTCTATCCTCAGGCAGAACAGGGAAGGGCGTGTGACGCTTTATATCACATCCCTGACCTACATCAGCTGAATACAGAGGAAGGGAAAGCCTAACTGGAGGCAGCTCTCATGTAGTCGAGACGGTTGCAAAATAAGGTGTGGAGATTTACAAATCTGCTTAAGCTGTTTTGTAAAGTCAAAACATGCAAATGCAGTTTGTACCTCAAGATCTGTTCTGACAACATGACAAAAAGACTTGCAAATGACAACTTAAAAGTGTTGCATAGTTTATTGGCATTTCCATTATGAAGCATCTACTCTAGAGTGCCAAAAAAAGTATCATTTGTTTTATCTGTGTGCTGTTAAAATACTTAACAGTAAAAAAAAAATTTGCTTAGAGCAGTCAAAGTCCTCAAACAACTCCAATTTATTTAACAAAGGAATCTGTAAAGCTTCTGATTATTACAACAACTCAGTCTATTTAGTTATTCATTGTTACTCCTACCTCAACCTTTTATTCTATCCATTTTGTTTACCTCTGTCATATTTGTATATGTTTTCTTTTGTGTCTTTAAAGCTTATATTTAGTTTTAATAGATTATTGCAATAAATCAAGTTCTTAACAATTTTCACTCGGTTCTGCATTTGGATCCTTTGACAGCCTTCCTGCATGTTCAGGAGTTAAGAGTGTGTTCCTAAAGCTATGTTCACACGCGTTCAAGCGGACGCTTCCAATGAAAAGTCTTTGGAAATGTGCGTAAATGTGTGTTTCAAGCTTTTGTGTTAGGGACACAAGTTTCTACAACCGTTTTCGGGCGTTCCAAAGTGCTTGGCCATTGAACGCTCATTGCAAAGTTAAACCAGGTTTGACTTAGATCAATCAGGGACTTGGATTTGGTAGTGAGGCATGAATGGCTTTCCCTTTAATTCTCTGAAATCCCAACCGTTTGAAAATTGATTACGGGGGTGAAATTAATAATGGTAAATGGTGCTTTTCTACCTACAAGGCCCAAAGCGCTTTTACAGTCACCGACCAATTCACCCAGTCACACACACATTCACACACTGGTGGCCGCTCCGCTGCCAAACACAGGCACCCGCCTACCACCAGAGGCAAGGTGGGGTTCAGTGTCTTGCCCAAGGACACTTCGACTCATGGGCGTGTAAGGCGGGAATCGAACCTGCAACCTACGATAATGGGTCGACCGCCCTACCGTTGCACCAGTTTGTACCCGGTAGGAATTATATGACACAAAGTCTTTCATATTTTAGAATTGAGCTGCGATCAAGATTTACGAGATTTGCACTGCTTTGGCATTTTGCACTAAGCCTCTTTCCTACTAAGAACAGTAGAAAAGTAAAAGAAAAAATATCCCTCCCTGCCTGTCCAGTGTCAACACCATGGGCTAAATGTGCAATCAAGAAAACGGGTTTAGTGTATTCTTGAAATTACTGTACCTCAAGTGCCTGGTGTGTACATGGCTTAATAATTTTTCTGCAATAAAGAATCCAGTTACTTGACTTTCTAAATGGTCCATCAGTTCCTTTCTGAGTCAGCGTGGTCCATCAGTTCCTTTCTGAGTCAGCGTGCGGCTGCTCGTCAGATGTGTAAAGGTACACTGTGTGTGTGTGTGTGTGGGGGGGGGGGGGGCTGTGTATCTACAGTCCCTGTGGCATGTTCTGGATCATGTAGATGCACAGCCCTTTCTGCCTGGTTTGCTGATGGCGGCTGCACTGCTTCCAGACAATTTAGCAAAGGAAACTCCTACGACAAACATAAACAGACAGAGACTGATCCAGACAGTACACAATCAACCAAACACAAACAGAAACAGATGCAACACATGAGTGGAATAAAAACTTCACTAGGATTTTTTTTTTTTTGTAGATTTGTATGCAGTGATTTTTGCTATCTTTTTACCCATGTGTACAAACGGATTATTTCTTTTAACAAGGGGTTCATTTGCCTCCATAAAAGAGGAGGTTAAAAGAAAAATAAGGGAGGAGAGAAACAATGAATCAGGATGGAAATCCACTTTTGAGAGGGGGAAGCACCTGGGTGGTGCGAGAGAGCTGGCATGGGGAAGCAGGACATTGCGTGCGTGTGTTTGTGTTCCTCCTTGGTCACTGTAGTTCAGAAGCTGAACTGTGTCCAAGCCATGGTAATGATGCAACCAGCCACCACAGATGACAATAACCACCAGTCTATTGCTGGCCAATTACTGTCCGCAGCAATTATATTTCCAATTCTAAAGTAACAAGGGAAAGTGGCCCAGCTTAACTAATCATTTCAAGCAATTACTTTTAAAACTAATTAGATGTCAGGTTTGGCCGCCTTCGTCTGAGCTGGGGGTGGGGGGAGTGGGGTTCTTGTTTGTGTTTTTGTTGGTGTTTTCACTCTGTCAGATGGGTGGACTTGAAAGGAGAGCAATATCAGCAACAGTGCAAGTCAAACATCATTCACAGACACCGATTGAGAGGCTCTGTCATTATGGGAGTTTTGTGAGTTCAGGGAATCCATTGTGTACAGGAAAATGCTGTGTTAGTTCTGTCCATGCCAGGCACTTTGCTCTACTGGTAAAATGAGTTCTTAGCGATGTCAGCTGAAATGCTTTGAGGGAGCAAAGCAAACACGGATCTCCGGAGGCATTGGACTGGAGAGAGGCGGATGAGAAGAAGCAAAGATAAAGCTCCTTTTAGAGTCAGACATTAAAAGACATTAGCACAGGATTTTATTTATGTATTATTTTTTTGTATTTGCTTCAAGCTGCTTGAGGTTACAATGACGTGTTTAGATGTATTTTATGAATAGTAAAAAATACATCAAAATATAAAAATAATACTTTTTCGATTAAATCATGAAAATATTTTAAGTATGTGTTTAGAAAGGATACAATTTTGTATGCAAATGGGATTTTCACAAAAGAAAATTGACAACTTGTTCAGTTATTTTACCTACAAAGCAAAACTAAAAGCAGGATATTTAAAAGAAATAAAACATAACTTTGATCAAAACTTTGCATCTTAATTAAAAAAAACTTGAGTTACAATGTGGTTACATTAATGTTTGTTCATTGCCAAAGCAAAAAAAGTTCAAACATCGCATGTTTTTACCCTTAGCTCAAATTTAGTACAATATGCCATAGCAAGGTTAGTTTTTAGGTGAAAAGGTTTGCTACTCAATTTGCTTGCATCAAAAATCAAAAAGCATCATAAACGATGCAAATTTTAACAAACATTAAGAGGTGTGTGCTCAAACACTGGGTGTTCACCTGTTCTGTAACATTTACAGCAAATGTAATGTACAGTCGGGACCATAAATATTTGGACAGAGACACGTTTTTTTCTAATTTTGTTTCTGTGCATGACCACAGTGAATTTTACATAAAACAACTCAGATGCCATTGAAGTGCAGACGTTCAGCTTTTATTCCATGGGTTGATCAAAAAGATTGCACAAAAATGTGAAAAACTAAAGCATTTTTTAAACACAATCCCTTCATTTCATGGGCTCCTAAATAATTGGACAAATGAAATAACTGAAAACAAAATGGCCATTACTAATATTTGGTTGAAAACCCTTTGTTGGCAATGACAGCCTGAAGTCTTGAACTCATGGACATCACCAGATGCTGGGTTTTCTCCTTCTGAATGCTCTGCCAAGCCATTACTGCAGCGGATTTCAGTTGCTGTTTGTTTGTGGGCCTTTCTGTCTGAAGTTTAGTCTTCAACAAGTGAACTGCATGTTCAATTGGGTTAAGATCAGGTGACTGACTTGGCCATTCAAGAATATTCCACTTCTTTGCTTTAATAAACTCCTGAGTTGCTTTGGCTGTATGTTTGGGGTCGTTGTCCATTTGTATTATGAAACGCAGCCCAATCAGTTTGGCTGCATTCACCTGGATCTGCGCAGACAGTATGTCTCTGAACACCTCAGAATTCATTGGGCTGCTTCTGTCCTGTGTCACATCATCAATACACACTAGTGTCCCAGTGCCACTAGCACCCATGCACGCCCAGACCACCACACTGCCTCCACAGTGTTTTACTGATGATGTAGTGGATCATGAGCTTCTCCACGCCTTCTCTAAACTTTTCTCTTGCCATCATTCTGGTAGAGGTTGATTTTGGTTTCATCCGTCCAAAGAATGTTTTTCCAGAACTGTGCTGGCTTTTTTAGATTCTTTTTTTTTTTTTTTTTTAGCAAAGTCCAATCTTGCCTTCCTATTCTTGAGGCTTATGAGCGTCTTGCGTCTTGCAGTGTACCCTCTGTATCTTCTTTCATGGAGTCTTCTTTTTATGGTAGACTTGGATATTGATACGCCTACCTCCTGGAGAGAGTTGTTCACTTGGTTGACTGTTGTGAACGGGTTCCTCTTTACCATGGAAAAAATTCTGCAATCATTCACCACTGCTGTCTTCCGTGGACGTCCAGGTCTTTTTGCGGTGCTGTGTTCACCAGTGCTTTCTTTCTTTCTCTGGATTTACCACACTGTTGATTTTGCCACTCCTAATACTGTAGCAATTTCTGGCATAGTTATTTTTCCTGTTTTCTCAGCTTAATGATGGCTCATTTCACCTGCATGGAGACCTTCTTTGACTGCATGTTGTCTGATCACAGCAAAAATCTTCAAAATGTAAGCACGATTCCTCTAATCAACTCCAGGCCTTTTATCTGCTTCATCATAATGACATAACTGTCATGGTGCCTCTGTCAGACTCCTCCCCCTCCAGCTTGGCTCCACTCTGCTCCTGATTATTCTCCAGCTGCCGTCACTCAACTCATCAACCTCTGCTGCTTAAAAGGAGACCCAACGCCAATAATCAGCGCCAGATCGTTGCCCTTCTTTGGTGACTAGCCTGGTCTCGTCTAGCTCTAGCACATCTTGTTGAATTTCTAGTTCTAGCGCTAAATCTTGTTTCCTTGTCCCAGGAATCCTGTCCAAGAGTGACGTCAGCACATTCTCCAGCCTGCTGTCGGGAAGGATCAGTGAACCGCCGCGTCCGCACCTCCAGCCGTGCCACAGACTATCCATCTGGATCACCTCTCGCCAACCCTCTTTGCCAGCCTCAAAGAAAATAATAAATCCTTCTTACCTGCCACGTTCCGGACCTCTTTCTGGGTTCCAGCATCTGGGTTCGCCCTGCCTTGAAGTCATGACAATAACAAGGGAATTGCCCACACCTGCCCATGCAATAGCATGGAAGTCAATTGTCCAATTGAAATGAAGGGATTGTGTTTAAAAACTGCTTTAGTTTTTCACATTTTTATGCAATCTTTTTGTTTAACCCATTGAATAAAAGCTGAAAGTCTGCACTTCAAGGTCATCTGAGTTGTTTTATTTGAAATTCACTGTGGTAATGTACAGAAACAAAATGAGAAGGACTGCGTTTTTGTCCAAACATTTATGGTCCTGACTGTAGGTCTCGCAATTAAAAACACATATTACAAATTAAAATGTTTTAAATTTGGCTTGAAGTCATAAAAAGAGTACACAGCCTTACAAGCAAACAAAACCACTACAACGCCTCTAGTAGCTGTCATAACAAGCCACCCCTGATGGAGTGGTGTCTCATTAATAGGCGGCCTGCAGCAGCAGCTTGGTGTTACCTCTTCCACTTGCAGAGCCACAGTGACAGCTGCAATTTTATCAACAAGCCCACTCTGTTTAAATGGAGTTGGTGGATGATTGTAAAGAAGCAATTCCATGAAATCCTTTAGAATTAACATACAGGCATTGTGTTATGGGGAAGTGTGTGAGTCAATGAGGACAGATATATTAAAGCTTGGTGTTTATAGATCAATTTTGCAGATTCATTGGTTAGAATTTGCTTATTTTTCAAGATCTTCATGATAGCTTATTCTCAATAGAAGACTTATAAAAGACCCTTGCTGATGAAAATTATGTTTTTGGTGTTTTTAAACATGCTCTTGTGGTATTTTTCTGATGATGGAGCACATGTATAAAGAAAATTAAGCTCACAATTGCATTTCTGAGTATATTCTTTTTTCAAATCATTGTGAATCAGTAGCAGAAAAAAAAGGCCATTGGAAAAAAAAGCTTTTTTGTGATGTAGAAGATACTCTAGGCAAGATTCCTGCTCCACTCTGCAGTGAGAAGGGGAATGGGGCTGGGTTGCTCTGTGCCAATGATCCTGCTCATAGCTTATGGACGAATTTCTAATAAACTCCTGCTGCTCTGCAGAAACTATGTCCCAGAAAACAACACAGGTGTTTTGATTTTAGCTAAAATCGGCATAACCATAACTAAAAAAAACATTGGAAATCCTTTCACAATCGATCAAAAGATGATCGGAGTGGGACTTTAAAGAGGCAAAAAAAAGACCAACTTTAAACTATTTTTATTCACATTAATACATTTTCATGAAGCTTAGTCTTTCTTGGAGAAACTAAAACAGATCTGAAGGCTCTAGATTTGCTCATGAAGAATTGTTCAAAAACATGTAGCGTGCATGAGAAAAAACAGCATGGAAGACAGACAGGGACTCGTTGAGGAGAGGGGCAGTAGTAAGCAGAATGGGGAAGAAGAGGTGCTTTGATTGACAGTTGTCTGGCCTGGTGCCTGCTGAGGTTGTTCCCCCTGCCGACTGCTATTATCAGCAGAAGGACTTCCCCATCGCCTTGGCAGCAACTGTGTCACCCCTCTCCCCTGGAGGATGCTATCCCATTTGGGAGGAGATGAATAGGGGTCCCTTCACCCTGTATGAGGTCTCTGCTCTCAGAATCTTTACAGATGGGGCACAGTGGAGTAAACAGACTTTATGTCAACAAACACATCCCTGACATTTTCTTAAGATCACTTCAGGTCTATCAACACAGGATTTTTCAACAAAAGCATTCTTAAAACTGTGTGTCTTTGTGTGACAAAACAGCTGTGCATCGCTCATTACCAACATTTTCATTATCGTTTTTTAACTGATGAAAGTTTCTCATGACATTTGTCCCCGTAACAACATTCATGCCTGTCTGGGAGTATTTTAAGAACGCTGTGCATTTGCTAAAGGAATGCAGACATTTCACAGACACGCAGACAGCTGCACTGTTCAGTGATTGGCATGTTTGATGCGCTCTGTGTAACACAAGTAAATCCTTCACACAGGCAAGCGTGCGAGACAAAGACAGAAAATATCAGGAGACACTGACAAAAAAGGGAGCGTGTGTAGATGTCACGGACAGGTTTATTAAATTTAGGTCTTTTGACAACATCCCTGCAGCTGTGGCTGTGGAGAGCCTCTTGACTCACTCTTAAATTTGCATGCGTTGTTCCATCTAACTCTTGGATCAGCTGCTAGCCGGCCACCAGGAGAGAAAATTTGAGGCAGGCCACACTGCAGCACTGACGCCTACAGTTTGGAGTTCATGTCCAATATTGTCACACATGTGATTTTCCTCCATTAAAGGGCCATCTGGGTAAATGGTAATGCTTTTATCAGCAGCATTGTACCCTAATGTGGTTAGTGAGTGTGATAAGTACAGAGGACAGCATCCCCGGTGAGGAACAACAAAGATGTTTTGTACACCTTGTGCATAGCCCTACACCTGAACCTACTCACCTACTGTCCGTTTCAACCTTTGGTTTGACAATATTGGGATTGTGCAACACACTTTAAATCCCACCCCATCATACCCACATAATCACATTCTTCATGCAGTCTCGATTTAGTCCTAGTTTGTAAGGAAGGGTGGTGGTTAGCTTCCTTGCAGGTTTTAATGGCTATTGGAGCAATCATCGGTGATCAATCTTGTTGCTTGCAGTCACAGCAACACATTATCAATTTATGCAAACTCAATCTACTCAACCAAGCAGAAGATCTAGATGCATATTTTATGTTTATCTCTCCCAGATCTTGTTTTAGTTTACCTTATCATGGAGCAAAGTCTTTAAAAAGGTGACTAAATCTCAGAGGCAGCTCCTGCATCCTTACACCCCAATGCAAGTGATGCAGAAATTATGAGATCAATATATATCAGAACTATGACTTTATCTAACATAAATTACAAGAGACAAATATGCAGATGTAGGGCAGTGTTTGTTGTTAGTAACAAATGCAGCATCCCAGGGAGATTCCAGGAAGAGGACAGTCGTGGAGGGTGTCTGCATTTAAGTACCTCAATCATGCACCTGTCACTCCGCTTCCTCACATAGACGTCAGTGTTTGCCTAAATGAGGGCTGACAGAAGACATCAGTGCTGGTTTGTGTGCAAACAGCTTGTGTGGACAGGCTCGTGCAGCCAGCCTCATTCTGCACAATAATGCATATTTTCTCATATTTGAGAAAGGTCTTATTTTAGACTGTTCGGAGAAGGAAAGCAGGACACGTCTTCCGATGTTGTTTTGTGTCACTTTGCTGATAGTTCATGTGCATGACACTGTGCATTTAGGCTAATATATGGGGCTGTGCAGTGCACTTATCATTCCTTAGTGGTGTGTTTCACTGTTACAACTCAGTGAAAAAAAACAGCTTACAAAAAGTATCTGGGTGAGTTAAAATAACCTTTAATGCATTTGCAATTGATCCCCTATTTGTAAAAGCTCAATGATTTCAGCATCATGTATTCCAAGTCACCCGAACAAAGTTTGAATGCAGGTTTCAGGCAAGGCTGGTTCCAATTCAACTGTGATAAATGGGCAGATAAGACAATCAGTGCGCACTGTGACATAGGGCAATGTTAGCTGTCAGACCAACACTCTGCTGGGGAGTTCAAGCACATCTATGGTCCTGCAGCCAAGGAAAATGGGAGAAACACAAATGCAAGGAGGTGTCTTTTAGCCTGCATATGTAAATATCTCTAACTACAGTGCCAAAGGGGATTTCCAGTTGAATTAATATTCCTTTTTTACATTTTTGGCCACAAATATGTTACTGAAGCCTAGAAAGAAAATTTAAGTAGAACAAAATTTCTTTTTACCTAAGACTCAAGGATTTCTGATTTGAAAAAATAGATTTATGGAAGCTGTGTTGTTGGCAGTAATTTCAGTTTATTCATTAGAAACAGGGAAAAACTTTTCATTGCAAATCTCATTTTCAGAAAACACCAAAACTTTGTTGTGCTCACAAATAAGAAAGACGTGTCTTCTATCTGGCCATTTACCAAAACTGACAAACAAGAACTATATATTTCCTGGCATTTGCTTTGAAAGGTCAATTGTTTGCTGCCACCAGTGTTGGCATGTTTCTTACTGTTAATGTTGCAGTCGTTTTAGCAACTTCTTTAAAGAAATATTTACACAAACTAAAATAAAATACCACAGATTATCTTAAAACATCCTTAATATTTAGTATTTTGTTGTATGGTTTTGTAGGAATTGCACAACAAATCTAACATTTATGAAGGATTCAATGCATACAAAATAATATGTAGCAACTTTGGAGAATATTTTGTATTGATCAGTATATAATGTACAGCAGATTAAATTGAGTAAAGTTGACTTTTTACAATGAATGGATAGAGTTCAGATTTTAGTTTAGAAAGCTGGAAGAGCAAAAGAAAATCCATGTTAAAAAGAAATGTGGGTATGACAACACTGCCACCTAGAGGGCCCTGAAGGCTTAAGATGAGGATGCCTATTCTAAAACAGTTATGTTTGGTAGAGCAAATAGTCACTAAAATGCTTCCACATCTCAGTATCAGGCAGCAGAGACAAACCACGGCTGCAAGAATACATGTTGGTTTTTATGCACATTTTTATGTGTTCTCTGCCATGGCTATAAAAAGGTAGAAGGATGCTGTTGTATGGTTACATCAGGTGGGGCCATCTACCGAATCCCATCTGTCCTACAGAAATAAACCCAGTCGAGGCTGACCTGCTTATTTTCTGTCAGATAGAAATGCAGGCTGTGACCCTATTTCAATAAAAAAAAGGGGGCTCACCTGTGAACCAAGATTACCCTGTTCAGGTGGGACCAGCTTTGACCTGTTGCCACAGGGACCCTTGTTTAAGTGGTGTGTGTTCGGAGGGGGGTGGGGTCACAGTGTGGCCATCTGTTGTGTGAGTGTGTGTGACTACATGTGTGTATCTGTGTTTACTGTACGCTATGCAGGTCAAAGGGTACAAACAGAATACATCAGAGAACCTTCCCCATTAGAAAACACAACGCAAACAGAAAGGGCCCATGAAAATGAGTTAACATGCAACAGCAAAAAACATTTTAGGGTTTATTCTAAAAGTAAAAATAAAATACTAAAATTAATTGTTTTCCAGCTCTACAGCAGAATCAATAAATGCAAGCTATTGTCTTTTGTTGTCATTTTTGATAGCAACTTCTTTGTTATGATCAGAACGGATCAAAGCTGTGAAAACATGTCAGTGAGTACCATATGTGTAATGAAGATTCATTTCTAAGACCTAACCCCTTGATGTCTGAATTTATTTCCAGTTATGATATAAAAAATGTCATTTACGTTTTTGCTTACATAGAGATGCTAATTTAAGGTAAGTTTGGAGCAGAAGGGGTTTGATGCATGTTTGCATTAGTATGCATCAAGACAAATTGATGGATTGTTTATTTTTTATGGATCGTTGTTGCTATCATGCTTGCCTGCATGCTTTCCTCTCCTCTCCTCAATCAATCAATCAATCAATCAATCTATCTATCTATCTATCTATCTATCTATCTATCTATCTATCTATCTATCTATCTATCTATCTATCTATCTATCTATCTATCTATCTATCTATCTATCTATCTATCTATCTATCTATCTATCTATCTATCTATCTATCTATCTATCTATCTATCTATCTATCTATCTATCTATCTATCTATCTATCTATCTATCTATCTATCTATCTATCTATCTATCTATCTATCTATCTATCTATCTATCTATCTATCTATCTCACCCACACTCTCTCTCTAACTCTGATGTTTCCACATCTGCGACATAAAACGGTTAAAACAAAATCATACACACTAATTGGAGCAATAACATACAACGACTCAGACAGGGAATGACCTTTGCTGTTCATGTGAAGGGGTCTTACAATCCATACTCTCGGGCACATATACGGATACACACTTACCTCTCGAGACCATCTGAAAAGACTAATTGAGATTTAAATTGGTTGGAGGCCTGGGGGCCTTGTTTGACTGCATGGCTTGTCTGTGTCTTGTTTTTTGTCTCTCTAAGGTCATTTAGAAAGTGCCTGTTTAAGGATGAGTGATTAACAGAGATGTCCAGGGGCTTCAGACTCATCTGAAGCTTCTTAGAAAGGCAGGATAGACCTGTTACAGTGACATGGCTGAACAGTGAAGGCTCCGGGGCTTTATTCTGTACAGTGGGGATGCTGGTGCAGCTGTGAATCAGTGTAATGGAGGCCTTTGTGTTTAAACTGTGCATGCGAAATTAGATATAAAAGCTAGATTTGTGAATTGCTCAAGTGAGTACATTTCTGCAGTGTTACACTGTCTGACCCGAACCCTTCAATACCATAAGACAACAAGTTCCCACATTCAAATGACAGCACTGAGCACACACGTGTGTGCGTGTGCAGGGGCAGCTCATGCACATAACAGACAAGCATTCAGCGCAGCAAAGTCCTCCCGTGAACCTGACATCTAATTTAACAAACACCAGTTTAAAGTCCTGTTGACAAGAAGCAGGAAGCGAGAAGAGAAAGAGGATATGACATGAGGAGAAATCGGCTCCTTCTGTTCCTTGTCACTCCAGATTATTGAAGACTTACCCAACATGCACCTGGGGGAATCAGTGTCTGTCCAGCCGAGTTTCTCTGTCTTACATTGCTCTGCTTCTCTCACTAAGACACAAACACATGCACTCCTATCCTCCTTCTTTCTCTTTTCTCTAATCAAACGCATATCAACTGTGTGCTCTAATCTGTGTTTTCTTCTTTATCTTTTTTTTTTTTTAAATACAATTTACATTTTTGTGTTCCGGCAGATCCAGAGCGGGCATGCACGTCAGCTTGTGTGTGTTTTTACATATGTGTACATGTGTGAGCAGATGTTTGCTTGAGGCGGTCTCGCATGTCCGTCCCTGATAGCTCAATGGAAATGTGGGCCAAACTTGGACTCACAAAAGAACTTTGCATCAAGGAGAAAGGAATATAAATAATAGGACTGCAAATGCCCCATCTCTGCAAAATCCACAATTTTGGGCTCGCTATTCATTACCTGACAATTTATCATAATTTAAATTATTTCGGCGTGTTCAAGGAGGAGGAAGAATACATCTGTTAATAGCGTGAATCCTTGATAATGTCCCTGTAGAATGGGGCCCTCATCTGATATTAATAGGTCTTAGGAACACAGCTGTAGTTATGAGTGTTATTTATACATTTTAACTCACAAAGCCAGCTTACCTCAGTGAACACCAAATATATTTTGTCAAACTCTTTAATGGTAATTTAATGAACCGTGACCTTTGGATGACAATTAATGGCAAATGTATTTCCACAGTGTTCATTTATTACTGACTAATTTTACCTTGCCTGCATTTTCTCCTGTGCAGATTTTCATGTGGGCCTTGTTTAAATGAGCCCTTCATCATTAGTTAGTCTCACAGCACAAAGACTCCTCTGTTCTCTGCATTTGAAAATCCACCTATCAATTCTTAATGAATATGTTTATGAAAAGCAGGGCCTGATTTGTTAGCTGCCCTTTATTAGGAGATGTTTTGGCTCAGAAGGTGGACTGGGATCATTACTCAGGAAAAGTTGAGCTTTAAAATAGGCATCACAAAGAGCATCAACTTGAATTCACCTCTGCTGATTAAAGTCCCCACTCCAATCATCTTTTGATCTATTGTCAAATCGTTCCCATTTGTCTTTTAACTATGTTTATGTCGTTTTGAGGCTAAATCAAAAATCTGTGTTTTTTTCTGGGACTTAGTTTCTGCAGAGCTGCAGGAATTCATCAGAAATTTGCCTCTGAGTTGTGGGTGGGCCTGTTGGCACGGAGTAAGCCCGCCCCCATTTTCCATCATCTATCTGTTTACACGGCTATCGTGCTATCTTACAGCAACTCAACAATAACCCAACCTAACATTGCTGGTTCAACAAAAAATGGGAAGCAATATTAAAGCCTTCCAGTCGCACAATTTTGTGTCACAAAAACGAAGACGTACATGGGTCTATTTGTCTGCAAGTAGATGCACTAAAATGAAGTGTGACAGGGAGCTTGTGGCCCGCTGACTGTAGAACCTACGCCACAGCAGCTAGCTTTTTTAAATAGCTTTTTTTTGTCTGCTCCTGATTCACAATGATTTGAATAAACAAAATACTCAGAAATGCAATTTTAAGCTTAATTTTCTTTATATATGTCCTCCATCATGAGAAGAATGCCACTGGACATGTTAAAAACATCAAAAACACGATTTTTTTATTAGAGTTGGTCTTTAATTTATGAGTAGAATTGATGCTTTCAACATTCAGAACTCAATATATGTTTTTTTTTAAATCAAGTCAGACAGTCATCACAAGATTGCAGAAATGTCCAGTTTCCTCTTGCTCCTTTTTTTCTATGCAGGCCTTCTCACTGTTTCCAGTCTATCATACATCCCCCTCTTACTGGGATCAGTGGGGCCATCACGCGCACACCTTTGATGTCTCCCAGAGTTAAGCCGGTTTTGAAGTCAGATTAGTGAATTGTAAACACCCTTTTAGACCTTCAGACTCTCCGCAGAATGAGAGAGAAAGTGAAAGAGTTCTGGGATTAACCCCCTATACCACAGCCCAAAGGTTGGCCCTCGGAAAAGCATGCTCCATTGTACCATAAGCAAAAACAAAAACTTAAGTGCTTGATTCGTATATCATCTGCCTCCTTCTCTAATCTCACCGCTTTTCATTTGACTTTAGTTTGTTTTTTCTTTTTCTTTTTTTTAATGTGGGGAGTGTTAAAGGGGGAACTTCTGAAAAGACTGGATTGGATCAGACAGTAGAAATGTGTGGGAGCAAGTCTCAAACACAGACACATACATGCACACGTGTACGGAGAGAGGGCAGTGTTTTTCAGACCAGAAGCCCGTCTGTCTATTTCACATTCCATTAGTTCCTGGAGCTACATCAGAGGGCAGAGAGAGCACACAGACATTCCTGCAAGACGCAGATGTCAGGATCAAAAGTCAGACTGACTCCTGTACGCAGCAGGGGAGAGAGACGGAGAGGAAGAAAAGAGAGGCGGGAATAAGGGAAGAGAAAGAATTAATGTAGGGGGATGACAAAAAGTCAGAAGGCATCTTTTTATTATTTTTTTCCCCAATGTCTCATGTTTTCACGTTCAAAAAACATTATTAAAGCCTTGCACAAATCCTCCAATGTTCCACAAATGAAAGGCCTCTGCTGAGGGTTCCCATCTGCACCTGTAATGTTTTGTGTATTTACTGTTCTCTGGGCCATTGTTGCTTTTGTTACTTACCGCTCTCTCGCTGCCAGGCTGATGGGAAACCATGCACCATGCTGCCTACATCTTGTGCCTTGTTTCAGTTATTAAAAGGCACGGGACCAGATGGTGTGTGTGTGTGTATGTGTGTGTCTCCAGGTCTATACTTTGGCTCCGGGCTCTTCCAGAACTGGCACAATCCCAACTGGGTCACCCATGCAAAGTCTCTCTCCGTCTTTCCTCCTCCTCTTCATCAAGAGCATCTGTGTAGGCCTTTACAGAAGGCATGTTTGTGTGCTCATAGTTAAAAAAACTGTATGTAGGATAGGTGTGTGATGGTGGTGGGGGGTTGCTGGTTATACAAAACTACTCTTCAGAAGCACATGAATTTTGTTCTGCACATGACCATGTCTCCTCCTGGGTCTTCCTCTCTTTTGTGTTATTTTTCATCTGATTAGATTTATTTTTTATATATTTTTTCCTGTCTCTTATCTTAAGCCAGCAGCAAAGAAGTCTGGCTGACATTCAGTGAAATGATCAAAGGGATTTGTTTTTGTAATTTCACGTGTGTGAATATACTGAAGTAAACGGATAGAGCAGTAAACTCTGACACTCAGAGTAAGACAGGAGTTGAGAAAACCCACAGGGCCACCGAGCCATCAAGACAAATGAAAGGAGGAGGGAGGAGCTGTAAACTGTCATAAAAATGTGTACCATGTGTCCCAGAAGCAACCAGAACTTGTGATTTCATAGATAGGTCTCTTAAGAAGAGAACCACTGTTGTTTAATGTGCGCTCAGAGATCCGACTCAGACATGTCAGTGTTACATTGAGCAGACTTGAAATAAGACAGTATGGATTCAGCTCAAACTGTTCCTGCAGATTGTTCTTCTATCATCCTGCTTCTATTTTACTTTGGAGATATGGACTCGAATTTGACAAGGTGGGGGGGTTGCTCTGTTTCCTTTAAGCAGCTCTTTTACTTTACTTGATCTCTACAAAAGTAGACAGACTTTCTGTATGAAACTAATGAATTCTTTGTTTCCTCACGTCTTTACCTCAATGATCTAAAGTTGAGGAAATACTACAGATAGAGGATCAAATAATTGTATTAGTTCCCCGAAGGCAATTTAGTTCTCCGGCATAAAACAAGATAAAAAAAAGACATGACAGTAACAACAAATACAGTGTAAAATAAATACATTGAATAATAAAATAGACTATAAAACAGGAACCTCCCAACTGTCGAGTGTAGCCAC
Organism: Oryzias latipes; assembly: GCF_053564925.1. NCBI lineage: Eukaryota > Metazoa > Chordata > Actinopteri > Beloniformes > Adrianichthyidae > Oryzias > Oryzias latipes. The sequence continues at coordinate 27,088,246 of NC_136239.1, forward strand.
TCTGATTCAAAACTTTTAAGGCATTTGTACCTGTTTGTACCGATTTGTTTTTCTTGCTGGTACAATAAATCGATGACCTGAGGGCAACGTAAAAAAACTAGAGGTCAGGACATATTCATGTGTTAAAATGATACTTTTTTGCCTTCTGAACCACCTGCCTCTCCAACACAGAGTTCAAATTCTTTTCTTGGATGCCAGTGAATTTTGGACACAGTTTAATAATGTTATTAAACATATTTTTCTCTTTTACACACAGTGTGCCAAACCAACAAAGAAAAACATCAAAGGGCTCACAATAAAGAACTGATTAAAAATGCATAAGATTTTATTACAAACTTTAAAACTTCATTGCATAATAAGTTTTCGTAGCAATGGATTTGTTTCATCCAAAAAATGTGCAAATATTTTCTTATTATTCAAATATGCAATGTTTTAAAGCCTTATATTCCATCCCACAAGAGAAAATTAATGTAAAGTAAAAATAAATAAAGTTTTAGGATTTGATAATACCATCTTAGGCTTTACAACAGAAAGGTTTATTTAAAAATAAAAACCTTGTGAAAATGAATGGTTGCTTATTAGAGTGGTTTTGATTTAAAATGCATAGTTTTCTGTCAGCAGTGTCATGTGATCCTTTTAATGACAGAGTGGATTATAAAAAGTGTGTGTCTTTGGAAATATCATGACAAATGTCCCTCCTATAATTGGTATGTATTTCAAACAAATAGTGTGTTGTCTGGAAATATTGGCGCCAGCAAACCAAAGTGATAATATTTAAAAACGACATTTATTTTAAGTGCATTTGATTTTAGAAGTTCTGTTTTTCGGCCCTTGTCTGTATGCACATCCCTTCTTGCCTGCACTCCCACCTGTCTCTGCTAATCTGGCCCTCCACCACCTGCCTCTCTCAGCCTGCGGGTAGAAGGCCCTGATTACATCTGTCCTCACAGGGCTGAACAGATCAATACAAAGTCACTGTTCAATCCAGTGCAATCACAACTGCTTGCTAATAAGAAGCAACAAAAGTGCAGAGATAAGATAAATCCTGACAAGAGCACTGATAGAGCTCTGCTCTGGTTTAATCAAAGGGATAGATTCATTGAGTCTGATGATGCTGAGAGCTCCAGCTGTCCTTTGTCACTGCTGGGTGGTTTCTTTTTTCGTACTTACTGTAAGCGAACTCTGTCACTCTCCTTTACTTTCATTGTGTTCCTTCCACACATAGCATCTGTCCTTTTTGTGTCTCTTGCTATCCCATTGTCAATCTGAGGGGCTCTTTCTATCTCCCTTTTGGGTCCCTCTTTTTCTCTCTTGCACATTGCTGTTTAATGATGGTAATTTTCCACCCAGGTCCGAGAGTGAGCTGATGTGGTGAGGCTCTTGGCCCCCCACTGTTCCTGATGAGGCATGATGGGAAATTACCCAGAGCTTCTCTGTTGTCAGATAGTAACTCGCTGTTTGGTTGTAATAAGCAGGCAAACCCCTGCATGTGTGTTCAGCATAGACACACACACACTTACTAAGACACCTCTGATTGTGCGCATTAATTGCTCTGTGTGATATCACCACAGTGACCACAGCTGTGTGGGCTACGCCTTGCTTTCCGGGTCACTTGGGTCATCAACTCCTCAGAGCAGCTACAGCACAGTCAGACACGACAGCATATAATGAGAGTTCTCTGTTCAGAGACCACTGAAACACTCTCTTCTTTACATGCATCACTTCCTTTCTTTTGCTTTTCCACTCCGTCATGCAGTCCTCATCAACATTTCCAGGTTGTCAATGCCACTGCTGTGTGTGTGCCTGTGTGTGTCCCGCCGTTTATTGACTGACACAAAACTCGCACAGGGCTCACTGGGACGCCACTCCAGGGTGAGCAGTGATGGTGGAGAGTGGAAGAGTATGGTGCACGTTTGGAGCTGGGGAAGGGGAAGGGTGTTCTCCTGTCACTGTGGTGTGTCACCTTTGCAGCAGCGCTGTCACCAACAAATGGAGCTTTAGTGGAACCCCGTAAAGAGAGTCCCGCTGAGGTACTGTTTGAATCAGCTTGGGGCCAGTGGAGGACTGCAGGTTCTGTTTGATCAACATCAGCGTACCATGCCAGGGTGTTCACTGTCATCTTAACCACAGATGACCATCAGGGTCAACACACTTAATGGGCATTTATGAAAAATAAATATTCAAGGAAGCTTTTGCAAAATATCAAGAAAGAAATATACAATATTCTTTGTTGCTACAAAAATCCTCTGCAAATGAAAGATACAGTTAGAAGTTCTTCATCAATTGAAATAAATTGAATATTAAATATGTGAAGCTGCTGTCAAAAAACATATTTATTATTATATTGTACTACGTCCTTGCATTTTAGCACCTCGCTGTCTTACTTGAAGTCCCCACAAATATGTGTAGCAGGTTAAAACAACTCGTGTTCTGTATAACCGTAGTGTAGACCACATCTGAGTGTATTTGTTTTTCAATACAAGAATTACACAAAAAAATATTAATTGCAATATTAATCTGACTGTTAGTACCTTGTAAACTACCGAAATATAGACACACAGTTTGGAAAATGTGCCCTTCTTAGAATGACCAAGACCGAATTGTTTTACGCTGATATGGAAAGTTTGAAACAAGTCTTTTATGTTTTTCGTGCAGTAATGAAGTGAATTATCTAAGCAAAACTTGTAGTGTTGAGTGTGTTAAAGACAAGAAACATCACAGTTATTTTAATCCAATTCAATTCAGATCGTATCAATAAAGCCAAATTGTTTTGTAGCCTCTACAAGTGACCAACAGATCACATTAAAGTGTTTTCAGTCCTGAATCCTCACTTACCAAGCAGTGGATGATTAGTGCAGACAAAAAAGTCCCTCTAAATGGGAGAATAAGAAAAGACTTCTATTAGATCATTTGAAGTCAGTAAGTTAGGAACTCTAATGAACAGAACAGAGAATCTGGAACATCTGTTGTAGAATTTAGTTAATCACAGCAATAAATTCAACAAAATTCTGTTAAAAAACAAAAGATTTGCAATTGAGAGAGCAAGAAGAAGACAAACAGACTCAAAAACACTGGAACATATGAATGAACATATAAAGGAGATACGGATAAATAACTGTATACACGATACACACATTTATTGGTTGAAAAAAGTGAGGATGAAAGGTGTACACTAGGGGAAGTTCAGAAAAACAGCCTGAATTGACAGCTACTAGAGCATTTATCTTACTTTGATGAGGTAGTGTGGGTGGGTGGGTGACAATTCTGCAAAAACAGGCATAGCATTTCTCTGCACCCTTACCTCTGGTCCTGAGAGGTGGGAGTATTTTACAGCCTGCCTCCTGTGTGCATCTTAAAACAATCCTCAACAGTCTGAGCCGTCGGCAGTAAAAGAGAAGACATAGCTTAAAGTAACTGTAAGCTTGATTGAAAAAGAAGATTTTAAGTCTGCCCTTAAAAACAGAGGTTGTATCTGCCCCTTGATCTGCACGGTTGATTCCCCATAAGATGAGCCTGATCCTTGGCTCTGTCCCCCATTCTTGTTTTAGGAAATTCAAGGAATAACCTGAAATTCTTTCTGTCTGGAAAACTTGGAACTTTGAGCTATTTGAAGTAAAGTTAAGTTTTAAACCCTCACTTAATGGTAAAAGTATTTTAAAATCTATTTTGCTTTTAAAAGGAGGCCAATGAAGACAATCTAAAATTGGCGAAAAACTATGTCTTCTAAGAATTTTCATGAAAACTCTGCAGTATTTTGGACCAGCAGATTTTTTTAAGGTAAATCTTTGAACTACCTTTTAATAAAGATTTACAGTGGTATATTCTAAAGTAACAAATGTACTAATGTCTCTGTGTCTGTCTGAGACAAGAAAGCACCGTGTGGTTAGCCTTGAGAAGCTCCAAGACAATAGTGATTTATAATAGTTGTTTAAAACCACAGATGACATTTAATTCTTAAATATTTAAACTAACATGAGGGTATTGCAAATCCAGTGATTTTAATAACAAATCGTGATGATAAAGTTGATCTTTTTTGGATAAAAAAATCTCCCTATATATGATTCTGAAGTTCAATAGATCAACATGTTAAATTTATTTTTTCAGTTGAAGGATTGGCTGCTGTGCACCACCCCAATTTAACAAGATGGAGATGCTGTTCTGAAAAAGGCTTTGTCTAATGGATAAAAGTCTGCATTCTCCCTATCACTGTGCCGCTGGCTGAATGTAGGCAAAACGGCAGGGCCCGGCTAAACTGGTGTGACTGAAAATAGCCTTACACAAGGAAAAATCCATCCCACACACACCCACTCACACAAACCCAGAAGCCAGGAGCTGACAGTAAATAAAACCAGAGACCCTCCTTAATTATCTCTTTGCCTGAGGGTGAAAACAAGGAGAAAGTGTGTCAGTCTCTTCCTGCACAGGACGCTAAGTTGCCACACCAGTGTCAAGAAAAAGGGGGCTACAGTGCTACAATTTGTGTAAAACTGTACTGACATGGATTTTATTTGGGTGTAACTTGATTGTTTAAATTCTTTACATATTTATTATGTGCCAACTAAATTCTGGAGATACCATAAAAAAACAGAAACCACCAAATAAACACAAGCAGCACTGAAAAACAGACAGACATCCTCTGCAGTTAAAAGCAGTAAAGAGCAGAATTTAAAACTAGGCCAATACTTTAATCAGATATCTGAATTCATTCAGGTGAAAAACATAATTTGTAAAAAGAAATAAAGTTATAAAAAAACACAGTATTTATCTTTTTGCCTCATTGTCTGAGCCTAAATTAGGGTTTAACAACATGCCACCTCTAATCAGCATTTATCCCTGAGTTAGTGAGCATAATTTCAATCATCCTCATCTTTCAATGGCAAAAATGTCTTTATTTTTGTTGGTAATTTGATTTGATAGAATTTAATGTTCAGTTTTTTTTACAGAATCAAAAAGATCCACACAGAGCTGGAAAGTGGCTTTCGTGTTGCTGTAAAGTGGTCTGTGTAAAACCTCTTCTTCTGAGAGTTGGTCTGGAGGGAAGAAGAACCTGAATGCTGAGAAAAAGAGCCTTTATAGTGGTACACTACTGACCCCTGCTGGTGAGAGCTGTTCCATGTGGAAAAACAAACAAAAACAGTGGAGGTTGCAATAATTGTTTATTGACTTATAAAGGTCACATGTTTGCTTAATGACCTCTCAGTGTGTTTCTCACATTCCTTACCAATCTGTTTTTGTATTTTTATATGTTTTCAATTATATTGCATTTTTCGGATAGAGATTACACAATAAATTTACTAAAACTCAAACTTTAAATGTGATTGCTTTTTTGGACTTTTCATCTTATGCAGACAATTTACTTATATTTAGTTACTACAAGACCTGTGTTCATATTGATTTCAGGGACGTATTGAGTTTTTCAGGTAAAAATGGGAAAGGATGGGGTAAAAGGTCTTGTAATTAGGAAGATGTCTTGAATTGATTTTGCTGAGTTATATTTACTGCAGCAAAACAAATATAACAAAGCAAATAATTATATTTAGTAAGCAATGCTTGGTCTATTAGCCAATGTCCCTTGGAAGACAGACTTGTTTGTTACACCGGAATGAAACAGATCTTTATGAGCTTTGTTGCTCAGTAGATGCCACTACTGTAATCCATTGAAAGAATGGGCTTACTGGTGAAAAGAAAGATCTCTTTTAGAGCAACTTCAAGTAGTTCATAGATCACAAGGCTGCTAAATGAAAAGCAAATATATTGAATTTAACGTTAAAGACTGAAGGTAAAATGATGATGTAAAATATATGTAGAGTTCATCTTCTTTGCCAGCAGCTGAGGTTTGTATGAGAGGCTATTGTTAAAGAAGGCCAATAACTCTATAAGATCAGACAGGCACAGGACACGCATCAGAAGCGGCACATGACAGTGACCCTGCAGCCATGGTAGGCTATGAGTGGACTATCAGTTGACACTATAAGGAAAAGCCCATTTAACAACATTAATTATGCTTTCTTGGCACTAACTCTATCACTTTCCTTTTAGCCCGAAGAGGTAAAGCCAAAACTTGATACTACTTCTTGTAAAAAAAAAAAAATAAATAAAAAAAAATCAATCTTATTGACTTTGTTGTCTTTGGCATGACCACATCTGACGATTTACAAACATACATTTTCTTGGGTTTTACAGTTATAAAATGTTTATCTAATTTTTTTCTTTTAAACAGAAGCTGTAAGACATACGATTTTATAAATTTGCTGACACATAATACCATACGAATGTCTTAAAATCAGTTAAACTGAATTACTCTGAAAAATATTGCCCTGTAATATAACTAACAATATGACAATGTTGTTTAAATTGTTAACACACCATTGAAATTTCCCTTTTAAAATGCATAAATTATTCCCTTTTTCATCCATTCTGGATGGGTCTTTAAAGGTCAAAAGCCACCAACAGTTGAAACTTAATACACACGTATCTTGTACACAATCCGGATTCTTTACAGAGCTTTTTCAAAGGTTCATGATGCAGCACCCTCTGGAGAGAATGGGAATCTTGCATGAAGGCACATTGAGAGCAGACCCCTGTGTTGTTTTTATTTGTCCATCTATTGATCCAGCCAAATATTTCTAAGTGCTGTATCCTGTTCAAGTCTGTTTTTTCTATTAGAATTGTTTCTGGTTTTGATTATGTTAAAGCACGAAAACTGAAAACGCTTTGAAAAAAGTACACTTGAAGTTTATTTTATTACGTAGACTTGAGTGAGTATAGTCTACTCTAGACCTTGTATGTGTAGTGTAGGAAGTATCCTAGTACTTCTTGAGACTAAATTGGAACATTTTATGTTTACAGCACACAAAAAGTAAACTTCAAGTACTGGTATTCTGTCTCACTTTGAGTATAGAATACTTGAAGTATGCTTAAGTAGATTACGTTTTGCTCAGGGAAGTTCAGGTAAAATAGATCATCTCACTGAGTCAAAATGTGAAGACCTTCTTTGTGTGCTTTTTACAGTCAAACACAAAATAACAATATGCATAGGCTATATGAGATTGCTTTTCCCTGCCAAAGTCTGGCTGTTTTCTCACCAACCTTTGGGTGTATCAAAGTTCAAAGAGAGAGACAGTTACTAAAGGGCATTTGGCAGAGAAGACAGTATTTTTTTTCTCGAGGGAAAAATTATAAGACCATTCTTTTTAGACCTTAAAGTAAAGATATTCAGCATATTTAAGATTGTTTCCTTACACTGTCCATGTCTGCTTTGGCATTTTCAATTAAGCACAGTTTACCCTGTGACTCTGCCCAGGAAATTTCAACTGATTACTAAACCTCTGTTTTCATGGCCAACATAACATGCTTATTTCTCTCACCGATTATCCTCACTATTTATGGTAGATTAGCCAACTGCACGACTGGCCAACCCCCTGACTGTGCAATCAACGGAGAGCGTGAATGAATGATCAGCCATTAGCAGGTCGGGTGTGAACTGTGAAAATGGGTTCTCACACCAATGACTGCAGGAGGCCTTGATTTGCTATGAGGCTAGCACTGGCAGACCTGTTAGCAAGGCCTGCACTTGGTACACTGTGTGGCAGTGCATTAGCTAGCATTAGCCTGCCCAATGTAATGCAGTGGAATACAGACTAGTGTAGCGTGTTGAAGCCCAGTCTAGTGGAGTGCTGTGTGCAAGATCATAGTAAGACTCCTTGCTAGCATATGCTTGTGTTTAATGCAGCGACCTGCTTCTGCATGGTGAGTTTACACATACCCTGCAGTGAAGGTAGTGTGTGTGTGTCTGTCTGTTTGTGTGTGTGTAATATCAGTAATCAGTGTACCTCACACAGACAGAGTATAACTAGGCCCAGTTTGGTGAGAGTGCTGGAGATCAGCTCCACTCTCAAGTTGATTATTTCAATCCCTCTGTGATGTCTACGTGTGGTTATGGATAATAAAACTTGAAGCTCCACTTTCAGTGAGTCTGAAGAATGTCAAGAACCAAAAGTTCCAGGTAAATCAGACATATGGCAATCATTGTTGTTTGCTATTCATTGTGTCTTATTTCATTCTCTAACCCCCCCAGGGACGTCTGTCTTGGAGCATGGCTGTGCATTACAGAATTTACATACAGGACAGAATAGATATAGTTTTTTAGTGTAAAAGGGTTAACTAATGGATATTATTTGGGTGTGGGTGTCTTTGTAAAGTAATGCTGGGAAAGTCTCTGTGGAAGTGATACTGTTAGAACTGCCAGCATGAAGGCAAAAGCATGTTGAGGCTTTAAAAAAAATGGTTTTCATTGAAACTAAAGGATTGAAGCGTTCAAAAGAAGAAGTTTGCCAAAGAAACATGAAAATGACAGCAACTGACAAGGAGAAATTGGCTTATAAGGAAGATTAAAAATATGGTACCTCCTGCTGAAAACCTGCCAGACTGTTCATTTTTATTTTATTTTTGTAGTACTTTTACTGTTGTTGCCTGGGCATAAAAGAAAAAAGTTTGAGAACAAGTTTCTTGAGTTTTCAAACTACTTAATTATTCTGTTTTTTGTATTTGTGTATGCCACAGCATTTTAAATTCGAGATGAAGTTGGCAGAATTCTAGGGAGCTATGAGGGAAATAAGGCATATTAATCATAAAGTAGAAGCTAAACAATGTCTGATAATTTTATTTTAGATATTTATTGAGTTTAACAGTATTGCATAACGGAAATTGTAAAAAGCAAGAAGGAGTGAAGCTGCTTTTTTCTCTCATGCTTGTTTTTTTTTTCTCCACCTTCAAATTCCACACTAATTTCACAGTGAGGAGTCTGTGCTGACATGAATGATGGTTCAATGAAGTCCCTAAATTCAGTGGACCCGAGGCCGCTGAATGAACCCACAGCTAACCAGCATTATTCAGCTTGCTCATGCCTGCATGTGCACAGTGAATTCAGTTGTTACTGTTGCCCATGTGTCCCACAGGAGCTCAGGCTTGTTGGTTTGCAGCCAGGTTTTAGTTCCACTCACTTGTCTAAATGCACACATGACAGATAATGCAAGTTCCCTTTGGACTGCTGTGGAAAAACCCAAACTATTATCATGTGTTGATTAAATTACACTGGTTTAGGAGTTTTTACATAACTGACAGAGATGATGAAGTGAGAATTTTTCCTGGAATTATTGTAGATTTTGAGTTGCAATAATTGTCTATTATTGTACAAGGAAAGGCACAATCCAAGGCACAGAATAACATAGTAGTTGTATTAAAATGTCGTCATTAAACATAAAAAAAAAATTTTGATTACAGTTTTGGTTGTAAAAGAGTTGAATTGCTCCATCCACAGCAGTGGAGACACAAAGCCTTAAATTTCACAGTAAATTAGCTCTATCTGTTCCTCTCTCCCAGCTTTCATATTCACATCACAGCTCTTATTCAAGCTCCTCTGTCTTTGCTAAAACGTCGTTATTTTTCAAAATCACTGGCAGATCACTAATTCAACCATCTTACACCAGAGTGCATGTTCCTGAATATTAGCATCCAAAGTTCTGCTCTGTATGGATATCCTCTTTTTGTGCAACCTCACTTCCCAGCGAACTCATTTGTGGAGCATGGCCAGTGGCTGTGTGATACAGAGGCTGTGTAATGAGTGAGCTTTAAAGTGAGTAATGGCTGAGCTTTACTATTAAATTCTCACAATGGAGATTTGTCAGATTAGTGTTGCTTTTCCATCTTATTCTTGACGCCTTGATGTGGCATTAAGTCCGGTTACCCGGATCTTTTAGAAGCCTTGGGGCTGGGATAATGAGCAACAGGATGGCTACTGCAAGAAACAAATACTGCAGGCGGTCAATGTTAAGTGTTGGTAACTTGATTCACCTGATTTGTTCCCATTTTTGCAGTAATGTTTTCAGCCACATTAGGTATTCAGCACCCAGGCACATCTTAAGCTCTAATTCAATTGACTTGGAGATGTAAACACGTAAATGAAGATATTGGATGGGCAGATTGTGGGGGCTGTAACAGTAAAATTTAAGAGTTTATTTGCAGCTTCAGGATACTCATCAAAGCTAAGCAATGAGAAGTTGAAGTAGCAGCATGCTGTAATTGTCTGTGCATGGCACAAAAGCACACAGAAGGAGAAGGAGGTCAGTGCACACCCAGCTAGTGTCCCATGCTTACTTGGGTGAAATGACCCATCAATGGTGACATCTTGTTTCATCAATTTCTGCTTGTCTTCACTTGTCTGGGGTCTCCCTTTCGCCCGCCCTTTTCCCCTTTTGCCTCCTGAAATTCATCTTCTGTTCATGTCTTCCATTTCTGTTCTCCTGGAAGTGCATGTCTGCTTGTTTTTTTGTATTTCAAAGATATGCCTCAGCTTTAGGCTGCATGCAGGGATATGCAGTTTTTAAGCAGGTGAGAGGCACACCATGTAATAATTAGTGAATTTCAATTAGATCTTCATAATATATCATAGATACCGGTAAACAAAGAAGAACTACAGCTGGTTCAAAACATTTAGGATTTTGCAAATGATTTTGTCTATTTTTGAAATACAGCATTTGCCAGTTGAATAAATAAGTCAAAATTTGCCAGTATTGTAGATAATTTGGGAATTGACTGTATTGACATTGGATGAATAATCTTTGATGTCAATCATTGGATTCTGAACAGTGAAATTGATGTCTGAGTGCACATTGACTAGAGTTTGCTTTGTCCACCTAACATTTTTTGCCAAACGTGGACAGTTGGGTGGCACAAAATTCAGTGAAAATTTTGGTGAGTTCACCTTACTAATAATGCACTCATTTGACGTCTATTGAAATCAAAATAGCTGATTTAACTGCCCTCCATTTCCCCTTATTGTCATAAATAGAAATAGCAATAAACAAAAAGTTTTGGGGGTAAAAGTAAAATGTTTATGTAAAATCTGATTTTAACATGGGACTCATTGGCAAATTGCTCACTTTTTACACCAGCAGTCTTTTGAGGAACTGCAGCACTTCGCTCTTTCTTGTTGGCTTTAAATCCATGTATGCATGAAAGCTTGGTAAAAATACGAGTCCAATAGGCCTAGTTTTTGTTGGAACATGAGTAGTAAGGTCAAGGATTAACAATCATCTGTCAATCAAGAAAAAACCAGTTCACAGTTTATCAGGATTTCAGTCTCAAACATGAAACAATGAGGCTTGGGTGGAATGGTTTATATTATACATTGGAAGAGAAGCTGGTAAACTGACTTGATTTCAGTTATTTAAGTTTTTATCAGAGGTAGTGCTTCTGGCTTTAAACTTGCAGCTGTTGTAACTGTGTGGTATTGTACAGACATTGCAGTCTACTCGAAAATTGTCATATGAAAATCAAATGATCAAAACTAACTTCACTTTTCTCTCCCAGTGTGAATGTGAACATCTAATGCCTTAGCATATCTGCTTCCAGCTTAAACAGGCTTTGCATTTGGAGACAGTCTTCTCTTGACTATGGCCATTAGGTGTGGCTGATGAAGTGGCGGCTGGATGACTCAGCGTGTAGAACTGCCACATGGGAATCCAGGGTTTGTTTCTCAGGGGACACAATGAGTTTCATCCAGTGTTGGTACTTGGGTAAGACCCTTCGTGCTACTGTCCAACTATATAACCACTTGGCTGGTCCCCAGCATGGATAAAACACAGATTTGCATCAGGAAGGGCATCCGGCGACCCCTGAAGGGATATGCCAAAAGGTGAACTACAACAACAATGAAGTGGCCCTTGCTTTCTTGACACCTTGAACATATTTGACCTTCCTGCTTTGACCTCTGACATCAAAAAGATATTTTCTTTTTTGGAACATTCTTTGTGAACCAAAAAAATGCAATGCCTATCCCAGCAATTCAGCAGTTTTTGAGACCACTTCAGCATTTCTTTGAAATGAGTTTTTTGTGAACATATCTAGTAGCTAAAATCTAAAATAAAACTACTAAAATGTGCCAGGTAAAATTAGCAAATGTGTGCATGCCAAGCAACACTGATGGCAATAAAATGTATGCTATCATGATACCAGGAGATTTCTGTTTCATTTAGTCATGTCACCCATATACCTGTATATTGTACAGCTTAAATCCTTCCAAAAACTGTTGTAAAACATTATTACCCTGGGTAATTAAATGTTAAATTAGCTGTGCCATTAAAAAAAAACCTGAATGAAAAAATTAAAAATATGTACAGAATATTCAGTAATAATTGTTGTCCTGTTGGTGTTCAGTAAAAAAAACACAACAAAGCATTGTAAACTGCATTGTAATTGCCTATGTCAGATGTTTGTACAAGCGAGTGCGTGTGAAAAACCAGGGGGCTCAGCTGACGAAGCCTCTCACTGGGACACTGTCAGGCCTAACCTGCCGCAGGCCCAGCTCTCAGCTCCACCTCTGACAGGCTTCATACTTATTGCTCAATGACATTCGATGTTTTCCTTCAGTTTTCTGTAAGATTGATTTCCCAGATATGTTTGAAATATCTCCAGAGCCCTAGAGCAGAGTGACTGGCACAGAGAAGAAGAGAGAAACAGAGGGGTGGTGCAGCAAGGCAGTGGGGGGGGGGGGGGGGTGGACTGAGGGAGGAAACAGCAGCACACGTGAAGAACATCCACCAGAGCATCCTCAGGATCACAAACATGGGAGGAAACTGTTACTTTTGTTGACAAATTTATGAGAAAACATTTTGAGGGATTCTATAATGTGAGGAGGTAAGCCTACTCAAGTGGTGGTACACAAATAGGTACTTTATTTGTTATACACATACATTAATATATTTGGTAGACATTTAGCAAAGAGTTAAGAAGAAAAAAAAACTTGTTAGAAATTAAAGCAATGAAAAATCAATAAAATAACTTAAAAACAGACAAACAATACATATCTGAAACAAGCATCTGGAGAGAATGAACTAAAACCAAAACTGTACTCTGTATATAACTTTCATATTCTTGAGGAAGTAACCAAAACATGGTTTACAGCATATCAGTTCAGGAGGGTGTGTTTCAGAAGAAGCTAAACTAAAACAATTATACAAAACTTAAATTACAGACAGAATCTTGTTTGCTGGAAAATAAATTACAACATCATGACAATTTCTAACAATGTTTGCCGCTGTGTGAAATCTAAATGCAAAGAAATGAAGGCTTAAAAATGTATGATGTAGTCTACCTACAGTACATAAGAAGGACTGAGCTGTTAAGGAAACAAGAGCACACCTTGCTACGTTATGAGAAATATGGTAAATGTTGAGGAAAAAATAAATAAATAAATCTAAATTAACTTGAGAAGAAGACAGATCCATCCAAAAAGTTAAATTAAACCAAACCTTACTCAAACATACTAAACAAGCACATCATCTCAATTAACAAAACCTAATCTTAATATCACAGCTGGAAACATTTATGGAGGATGGTCACTGTAAATTACCAGGGGGTTTGGTAAAGCTTCAAACAGTACCTGGACACTACAAAAGTCCCATTCCCTTCATGATGTCACAGCCCAGGGTAAAGTTGACTTCCTGCTGTCTTGTACAAATGGCTCCGCCTTCTGCCATGTCTTTGAGCCGGACAGGCCCAGGTCCATATGTAATCAAACAAGACAAGTGCAATTTGACCAAACAACATCAGCTAAACATGCACACTTCCTCTTGTTTGTACAGTTGTCAAATATGAAGAAAATATTTTCACAAAAAACAATATTATGTTCATCTGCACAGTTATATATTTTTAAAATATGTTACAAAGTGAGACAGAACATTTTCCAACAACGGCCATCATAGTATTCATAGTACTGATTTAACGTAGTATTTTGTTGTCACTGTAATCAATTAATTTTCTATAACTGTGAGTTTCCTCACAAGCAAACTGCTCTACTGGTCTGAAGAGTTTCTTCTCCAGACGGCATGTTTCAGCTCCTTCCACAGATGTTCAAAATAACATTTCAATACTTTGTTCTAAACCATTTTCAGCTGTTGTAAACTGTTTTCTATGATTTTCTTTCAAATCTCCTGAGACAATTTATTCCTAATTTTGGGGTTCATGTTGGTGTGGTGCTCACCAATTCATCAAACAGCACACTGAGTACTACTGTCATCCTGATGAGTTCAAAGATGCCTACGATGCCAATTAAACGTTTAACAGGTTGCTGGTAAAATTCGTTTCCTTCATTTCCAAAGGGACCACTAATTTGTCCCAGGATGTTTTTATTGGTTTGTTTTTTAAATAATTTAGTTGTAGAACATTTTTGGTTTATTGTCAGGAATGGAGGGGAAACCATTTTCTTCCTCTGTGCATGACAAACATGTCTTCATGTTTCTGTCCTGCCAAATGAGGTGTGTTACTGTCTCTATGAAATGAAGAAAATTCTTTAAAAATCCCCTCAACAGCTTGTATATTTTCCATCACTTTTGTATAATAGGTGCCCAATGACACATTTTCAGATCTTTATACCAATCAATTCAGGTTTGTGCATAAAGTCACAATAGAGTTGATATAATGGTTTTCCCTCCGGTTATCATTAAGTGCAGAATGTGCCACTCTCCACCAAGCCGTTTAAGTTGGTCACTTAACAATTGGCGGACAAAGGACTAATCGGATTTCTGCTGGATTGAGTTATATTGTCCCTAAACAATAGCTGTTTTACTGGGAGAAGTTTCCGTGCAATTTCCCTCTCCTTCAAAAGTGCAATGTGAAAGCAGGTGGCATTTCCTGCCAAAGCAAACTAGGTTTCATGAATATCTTGGTCTGAATAAACCCGGACTACAGAGAAACCGACGGTCTTTGAGTGCTGCAAACTGCAAAAATAAAAAAACTTTGTACAATAATTCTTAAACCAGGTTTCAAAACAAGCAGTAGTTAAAAATGAATGAAACAGTGGAACTAACTCCCTGCACTCTTCCTTTTTGTGTAAGAAAGCAGTTCCATGTGTATTCTGTTGAGCCAGGTGCTCTCTACATTGACATGTCTTAGAAGTAACATAAATATTGCTTGGCACAAAGAAATTCTTAGGGTTAAACATAGCAAAAAGTCTTCTGAAGTGAAAGTTTTTGATGAGTTTTGGCTGAAAGATAATCTCACCAAGCCAGATCTAAATCTCCAAAAGTTTCATGGAGAAACTGAATCCAAACTTCCCAAAATACATTTTAATTTAGAATAGTAGCAATTTTTATGTTTGTCAATTCATTTCTTCATATTCCTTTGGTTTGATTTCTGTCGTGGCATCAAGTTCCTCTCCCTGCAGAGGTGTTTGTCATGATCGGATGGGGCCTCACCACGAAATGTTCCCCTTTGTGAAAACACAACCTCAGTGAACATTGCACCATGTCGCATCTCATCACTGAACATTTGATCACATTTGCTGCTTTGTTTTCTTTTGAACAAGGAAACGGGAAGGGGGTATATCTACTGTTTTAAACTCTTTAATGCAATTTAACAATGCCACGTATTCTTTTCACGTTTCATTGGGGTCCCTTACGTGTGAAATTGCAGAGGCTGGCCTTGCCTATGCGACACGACACAGTGGAGGCACGGTAGCACTGAAGCGCCAGATGTGGGAGTGAGAGCGAAATTAATTGCTACACATTGTTCAGTGGGTGTGTGCGCACCTTCAGTGAATTAACCGCTCTCAGGGCGTGACGGTTTGAATAACGGGAATTAGGTATGAGGTCCCTCACTCACAGCTGAAGCCAACAACAGGCATTGCATTCAATTAGCTGATTTGCCCCTAAATTCACATGCTTAACTTGTGATTTGTTAGTGCGGAAAGATGGAAAACATTGTTTTTTTTTTGTGAACAGTTCATCGCATATATTTTTCTCTGGCTCCATACGCAGCAGCCACACTTACAGTACACCTCTTCTGAACTGCTAATTTGTTAAGTCTGCTTTGCATCTGTAAAAACAGGAAGCACTTCATTTAGTACCGATACCATAATTATTTTTGAGAACCAGTAGAAAAAAAGAAAAGCTGTGAGAAACAAAAAAATGTTATTATCTAAAATTGCAAACATTGTTAGTGTTTGACTTTTACATTTTTCAGACTTCAATTAGGTGTTTGGAAAAGATGATGTACTCTTACTTATTAAAACATATAACCTTTTGTTTAATTTTATTTATTAGTTAATTTTACAGGGATGTTGAACATTAGAAAGCATCTCTGTAAATGCACCAGAATTGGCCAAAAGGCTTTTTTTTCCATCTGTTGATATTGGAGAGGGATCAAATTTGTCTACATTAAATCAAATTGAAGATAACGACAAAAACACAGCATAAACATAAATGAGAATTGGAAGTCAATTTCAACATTGTAACAGGGTAAAAAAAACAATGTAAAGATAAATGAGATAGAAATATATAACATTATGAATGGGTAAAAACGTAATGTGAATATAAAAGAACAGAAACATTTTAAGTTGATTAAGAATACAATGCAACAGCAGAGACAGATATCAACTTTGTAGAAACACTACTGATGAAACATTTTATTTAAGCCTTTATCCTTTATCCATATGAAGAATGACAAGAGACAAAATCTCTTAAAGCATCAAATGTCTCCTGAAATCTCTCAATACTTATTTGATTTAATCTGATTTTGTTTATCCTTACATCTGAAGAACTTCATCATTAGGACCGATATTTTGTATCATGTTGCTCTGGGCCCACAGCTACTATCCCAGCAAGCATTTTTTGATGACAGTAACCCACACTGTCAGCATCATCTGTATCAGAAGAACCAGTGGTGGCATGCCCACCTCAACTGTGACCCTGGCAGAGGCTCCTACAGAACAGACAGAAAAGAACACCTCCTCCCTCCACCTGCCCCTCCTGCCTCTTCATTTTTCTGGGCAATGGGAGAGGAGGAGGCGATTTGATGGAGAGGTGGTGGGTGAGGGAGGGATGGTGGGGGGGCACGCTGCTTCCCCTGGGGCTGCCTGCTGGAGCGAGGTGACCCAGCTTGTCGCTCGATGACCTGTGAGGGGGACATTATGAAGTGTGAGTGGCTGTCACTCTAACCGCTTGTGACAGCAAGGCTCCCGGCACAGCTGTGCCAGCCTGCCCCAGCCAGAGACCCAGGGCTCATGCAGGAGGGGGCAGGAGAGAGTCTGCTGTGAAGCAGCCACAAACTGGGGTGGGGCTCATAGTGTCTGTAAAATCACGGGGGGGGGGGGGGGGGGGGGGCAGAGGGAAGAAAAAGGTGAAGGTGCCTAAGACTTACTCTTGTAAAATTTGGATTTAATTTGATTTGTATTTGGGGGACGGTTCTTTGACACTGTAGTGTTTGAGTACTTTTTACAGTTTTAAAATTTCCTAATTCATTAACATTTCTGGCATGTTTAAAACATCTTAAATATGTCAAATTCTAATATTGTACAACTGGACATAGTTAAAAAACTTTAAAGTAAAAAAAATAATAATTTGAGAGCTGCTTTCACCGTAGAATAAATCAAAGTTATACAAAATTAGAATAAACTTCATCTTTTTAACATTAAATTTGATCATCAAATGTATGGATTTGCTTTAATTGGTAATCAGAAAAGAACACTTCTTCCCTCCATCTGCCCATCTGGGCTCTTGAGGAAAGCAAGGGCCAAAATTGAAAGTTTTTCAAAAACATCTCTACTATGAAATCCAAAAAAAAGACAACATATGTCTTTTACATTTTTTAAAAACTATTATCAAAGTCCATGAGTAATACTTTATTTGTGCCAATTAAAAGTGTGCAAACGCTCCCAACACTTTACTTAAAACAAACAAAAAAGGTTGAACTATGGGAAAAAAAATATGGGACAAAATCTATTTTTCACAAAAGAAATTTACAAAGATAAAACATTTCTTAAACATAATGATCAGTTTTGACATTTTGATTGAAAAAAAATAATTTTCAAAACATATTTTTACATCTGAACTACAGTAAGTTGCCAAATCGGCTGCCTATAATAGAACAAATGTGGAAAAGGAGGTGTTACTATGAACTTTAACTTTGCTACTTGAATCAGTGATTATAAACATTTACCAAAGTATACAAGGTAAATGACCGATACATTTTGGTAAAACATGTGATTTATTATTTGTAATTTTAGTTTTAAGTTTTAGTAGGTTATACAAATTAGACCCGAGTATTTTTAAAATGATGATTAGAGAAAAAGTGGATCGTATCTCAATTTTCCACTAGTTTTATATGGAAGAAGACAAAGACCAAAATGAACATTAGCTTAGTAAGGGAAAAAGGAACATAATGGTTTTAAAAAGACATAACTGCCTATATTGTCTTAATTTTGGGTTTGAACTTAGGTTTGAGTAAAATGGACTTCCTAACATGCAGCAGCACACAGTTAACACCTGAGCATGGATCTCAAAAGTTCCTCCTTTCAGTGTTTTTCATTCTTTTTTAATTCTTCATTTTTTGTTAATGACTGAACACGTTTTCAGCCAAACAATATTTAACTAGATTTTACAATTATTGTGTAAAATGTTATAACATTTCCTCTTGTATTGTTTTGGCCTAAATCCTTCCTTTGGATCTACCCCCCCCCCCCCCCCCTCTCTGTCTCTCTCTGTGCCCCTCTGTGTCCCTCTGTCACAGTTGACCTGTGTCCTGTCTCTGCAGGGCCTCTCCTGGTAGCTCCCAGGTGGTGTGCTGTGAATGGGTTGGGCAGAGGCAGGAGGCAGTGCCAGCTCTAGTGGTGCAGAAAGAGGCACACCAGGCATACAGGCCCAGTGTCCGCAGTAGCAGCAGCACACTATCCCCCTGGCTGCTACATTCACAACCCTCACATATGCTCACATACACGACGCTGCAGCCCAAACGCACAAATACACACCAGCTTCAGCAACCACATCCCAGATAGGTTTGGTCCAACTGGGACTCCCTGTTTACTGGGCCAAAAAAATATGTTTACAATATAGAGGAGCTCACACATACACGTGAAGTGCACACACTCACATGGAAGAGTTAAAAAATGACACTGACTTGATTACTGACTTTAGTTTTGTAAGGAAGTGGTTTAAAACTAGGGAAATCTCCTTCTTGCATCAGATATTTTTAAGTCAAGCTAATTTTGTTGGCCTAAGATCAGAACTTCAGCAAGTGTGTGCGAAGCGAGATGAGAACTGAACGCATCCCTTTTAGACCAGTGAACTTTGGTAGATCATATTCAAATGTCAGGGAGTGTGCAGAGTGATATGACAATACACAGATGTGGTGTGGGAGAGGCACAGCAGTAGGTTGGGTGTCACAAATCAAAACATTCATAAGCGAAATGGCTTGAAGTGGAAGAAGGAAGTTTGTGATTTACATACTGTTTGATTGTCGTAGACTTGAGTGTTCAGCCAGACTTCCTTGTTTGTGTGTGTGTGTGTGTGTTTGTGTGTGCGCATTTTGACCTCTGTCATACTGAGAGACCCCCAGTTGTGCTCTAGTACCCAGCCGAGCCCAGTGAAGCAGAGTCGACATGCTCACTGGCATTTCACACACTCAAATGTGTGCGTGTAAACACATACAAATAGGATTTGTCAAGCTACACCAACACACACGTGCACACACGTACACTCGCTAACTGAACAATAGTAATAATGCTTCTGATCCATTAATGCCTTGCATGACACCTTCATGTAGCAAAGTGCCTCTCAACCACATCTTACCTTTTATAAGTCCAGCTCTGCGGGTCAACTCACCCTTTGCTATCTCTGGGATCTGAGGCAGACTTCCGCCTTAAAAGTTGAACGCCACCACCTCTGATAATCAGAATAGAACCTAATTAAGCTCGTTCAAGCAGAAGAGCGCCTTGCCTTTTTGCGTGCATGCAACATTTTTTTTTTTTGAAGGGATGGGAGCCTATACTGTTTCAGCTCATCCAACTGTGAGATTCTCCTTTCCCCTTTCTAGTCCTGCCATCATCTCACTAATGGTGTTTCTATCTCTTCTCCATAGGAGGTAAATGAAGCTTTTAAGTAGGGCGGAGGGAAGGGGGACCGCTGAAAAGATTAATTGACTTTCTGCAGGGCTTCACTTATCCTCCACTGGCACCTTTGACTTGTCAGTGTATTTGTTTTTGGATTGCATAATTATATCACAATCATTGCAGCAATTTGCAGTTTCTCCAGGACTGGAAATCTCAAACTGCGTCCCCACAAGCCATTTTACCATTATTAGCAACTTTATAATTTTATGCCATTAGGGCAGATGTTGTAGGCAATTTTTGTTCATTTTTTCTCTGTTTTATTTTTAAAAAGCAACAATTAGACATTACACAGAACTTCAGGCTTTAAAAATTTGAAAAAATGAGTACTTTTTCACTTTTGTTTGCACAAATAGTCATCTTAATCTTTTGATGAATGAGTTTTTTTTTAATATTCCAGAATAAGAGTATTCAACAACAAGTTACAGTTTTTTTAAAGTCAACTAGCAGATGCAAACTAAAATGCTAAACAAGACAAAAATTTGGCTTGTGTGTCCTACAACAGACTGGCAACCTGTCCAGGGTGTACCCCACCTTTGTCCAACAGTAACCCGGAAAGGCTCTAGCAACCCCGTGGGATTGCAAGATATAGTAATTCCATGGGGTTGCTAGTGGGTTGTGAAAATGGATGCACAGAAAACAAAGATTCAGAGAGAGGAAAATGCTAAAAGTAGCGTTTAAACTGTTGTCTTTTCTGTAAATTTCAACATCAACTTGGGGTTTACATGAATGTTTTTCATTTAGACTGATGTATTAATGAGCAAAATGTTTCAAATGTGAAATCAGTTCATCACCTGATTGTTGTAAAACGTTTTTTTAATACGTCAAGCACTTATCTCTACTTTTCCTCTTTCATTTTTAGAATTATAGGTCGCTATATTGACATACTTGGCAACAGAGATAGTAGGACATTTTTCCTTCAGTGTTAGATCTCCTTTAAATCCTGTCGTTACAGCTGCAGATCGATGGGAAGTGCAAACATCAGTCAAAGGTCACACTGTGCCCATTTAGACAAGGTTTGTATAGTCATGCTAAGTATATTTGACTTTACATATAGTTGCATGTTTGAATAAAAACAAAAAGAAAAGATGTGTTCAAATGCCCCCCCCCCAACACACACAAACACACATCCCATCTTATTGCTGCAGACCCCACCACCCACAGCTGCACACACTTCTCCTGTCACGGTGATAATCTCTTTGTCAGGAGCCGTCTGTTAGAGATTTGTCCGTCTCATTCTGTGAATGTCCAAGTGGCAGGTCGAGCTGTAGTGCCACAGGGTGTCCAAGGTTTGTGTGCATGAGTGTGTCTGTGCGTGTGTGTCTGCATCCAGTAGCGTAGTTGGTGGAATCTCCACTCCTGTCAGAGCCTGTATATCGCTTGACTTCAGCATTCTGTTTTGTGATGGAGTTGGCATGTTGAACATAGGAAGAACAGATATACTTGGACACAACATTGCTGTAATCTCATTTTAATAGCATGTACTTATGCTTGTTCTGTGCTGTGTTTATGTCCTTGTCAAGCCTCATCTTTATGACAGCTTAATCAGATATTTGTCGGTGACTGTGTGTTATCTTCTCTGAATCTCTAATGAGTTCTGTAAAATGTTTCTCTTCAGTGAGCTGTAAACGCTGTTGTAGATTCTTCACCACTAGATGGCTCTGAGCTTTAATTACAAGGTAATGAAAAAGGGGCTTTTATCTGGAATCAATTTTCTATATTTCTATGTTTATTTTTTGCCACACAAAATACGTTTCATGTTTAATAGCATCAAGTCTATGCTTCTATTTGAAAAATGATTTTTTTTTTGACAGGCATAAACATGAATTATCCAAAAACTGGCAGGATTGTATACATTTTTCTTATGGAGTGTGAACAATACAGGCCTTTTTTAACCATTGTGCTATCCTAGGCACTTCAAATTTGGGAGTTGGGTCATCTAGACCCACTAGACAGTGCGCTGAACTTTTTTCTTCAATGATTTGTGATCTTCAATGGTTTCCATGGATTACATGAAATTCTCTTCACCTTTACCCACCTTTGTCATGGTAGGGAGAACACGTCAATGGTCATCTTGACCCCATAGGATAGCACAAGGGATAAGATGAATAGCAGACTGAGAAAACTCCTAGATTTTGCTCGTCCTCACGGATGTTAACAAAAGTATTCCTTATTTGTCACCCATTAATGACCGTATTAAACTCGGACTTTTGACAAAAATCTTTTAAATGCAGAATGAAAATTGCTCCTCTAAACTCTAAAATTCCAACTATTACAGTGAAACTTGAACATGAAATCTATATGGACGTGAATTAAAATATTCTTTGGAAGTGTTTTTATGTCTGTTGTGAATTTGGGGCATTCATTTTAGGGTAATTGGACACTGACATGCTTGCATTACAACCACTTACTGATTATTTAGTCTGATCTGGCTTCAGATACTTTTCAAAGCTGTGGCTCATATCCACTAAAGGTTCGTCAAACTGCTTCAGATTTTGTTGTTCACCTTTTAGCACATCCCTTCAGGGGTCGCCATGGTGAATCGGCTTTCATTGCTTCGCGAAAGTCATTTGGCAGAGATGTTTATGCCGGATGCCCTTCCTGACACAACCGTGTATCTTATCCGGGCAGGGGACAGGCACAGGGAGCCCCAGACTTAGGCCCTCCTGCGGTTAGATAGCTGGTTTAGCAAAGGGTCTTGCCCAAGAAAATCTTTGAGAAGTTGAAAAATGTTATTTCTTTACGGTGACTAAGATTACCTGCACCAGGATGCACCAATAGTCAGTCATGAAAGATTGTTCAAACATGTTGACCATTAGGATAGAGGGTCATTGCTTTATATGTTCCATCGATAAGGTTTACACAGTTTATAACCTGTTCATCTTAGTTGATAGATGTTAGAAAGGAAACAAGAAATATTCTTTTGTTTTCTTTACTTACCCGGTCCTGCCCACTGAAAAACCATCTGGCCTCACTTTGAACACCTCCAAAGACAAATGATTATGATATGCAGGATTAGAAGGGGTTAGTCAGGAAAATTGTATTTTTAGAGGACCAAAATGCAGAAGACCAAGGCGTGTGGTAGTAATTTAAAAAACGTGACAAACTTTAAAAAGAAAAAGTAGACTGTTATGCAGTAAAATAAACTCATAAAAAACAAGAAAGAATGATTCAAATGAGGACATATGAAAAGTCGAAAAGAAAACAAAAAGTGTCTTGAAGAACAAAAATCATGGAAACCAAAAAAGTCTTCTTAAGATACGATTCATAAAACCATCAAGCCAGCCATCCCTGTTATGAAGATACAGTGCACATTTCTAAAACCAGATCTTACAGATTTCTTGTGACGGATTAAACTGTTTCCATTTGGTCATTAGACTTTATGTAGATTCAATCGTGTACCTCGTCTCTGGCTCGCCTCTACTACTGCTCCTACACCTGGCTGTGGCTCCTGTCTCCGGCTCGACTCGCGCCCCCGACTGTCCCCCAAACTCCGGCTGGATGATGCCCCTTTTGCTGGACTTTAAATATGTAGTTGTAGAGTTGTAGAGTTAGATAAAGTAATTCTCCTCTATGAGTTCTGGTAAATCGCCTGTCCAGTTTAGCTTAGTCAGTTTTTTAGTTGAATTTATTCATTCATTTTCCATTCCGTTTTGTCCCTTTCGGGGTCATGGGGCTACTGGAGCCTGTCCCGGCCACTTGTGGGCGAAGGCAGGGGACACCCTGGACAGGTCGCCAGTCTGTCGCAGGTTAGAATGTCCACAATCACACACCCATTCACTCTATGGACAATTAACATATTAAGCATGTTTTTGGATGGTGGGAGGAAGCCGGAGATCCCGGAGAGAACCCACGCATATACAGGGAGAACATTTAAACTCCACACAGAAAGGTCCCCTATTGATGTTATGTTTTTCAAGTG
The DNA here is from genome assembly GCF_053564925.1 of Oryzias latipes. Taxonomy (NCBI): domain Eukaryota; kingdom Metazoa; phylum Chordata; class Actinopteri; order Beloniformes; family Adrianichthyidae; genus Oryzias; species Oryzias latipes. The sequence goes on from NC_136239.1 coordinate 27,112,107, forward strand.
CCCCAGCCGGGATTTGAACCGGGGGCCTTCTCGCTGCACAGTTCAATTTAGTATTTTCCTATTGAATTCTATGTATTCATGATCCTTTTGATTTTATGTTTTACTTTTTCAATTACCGATACGAAGCCCATCGAGACGACTGTTGTTGTGAATTGGGGCTATACAAATGAAATTAAATTGAAATTGAATTTGCCATAACATCAAGGATGATCATGTATATTAATGGGTGTGGGTCATAAAGAGTTATTTTTTGTGTGCTTCATTTGTGTTTCACCTTTAACATGCATGTACCATGTTTACCTTTTTGTGTTCGAAATAGACATTACTGTTTCTAGATAAAGAGTCATGAAGTTGAAAGAAAATAAGGAGATTTGAATTAACAAAAAGTAATTTTCCAGTTCATTTTGAAGGTCCCTCTTTTTGAACAGTGACACAGATTCCGACAAAGCTGTAATTGTCAGGTTGAGTTATTGTTTCTCAGAGCTATATTTCTCTTTTACCTTTCATCCTTCCCTTCCCGACACCTTCTCCACACTCTTTCTCTTGTTTGGTCTCTTCTTGTCACTCCACTGCAATCATCTTTGCAGGGGGGCTTGTCATCTGTATCTACTCATATCCTGCAATCCTTTCTGTGCAGAGCACTACTGCACTTAAATGTCAGAGCTGATGAGTCCGACACACCCACCTGACACATCCGCTCAGCGCCTGCTAAAAGCTTTTATGAAGTGTGAGCATGGCGGTTGATATAAATTAAAGAGTCTCTCCACCACCTTTTTTTGGGGGGGGTATGGCTGTGAAGGGACAACTTCTACTAAACAACAGAGCGAGAAATGTGTTGTCTATTACTGGTTGCCATCTAGTGGCTTTTAAAGGGCTTTGCTAACTCAGACTAGCTTTTGTTGTTCTTAGCAGCAGATGAATGGAGCTCATTTCTGTGAGGACTGTATTCTGCAGTATGCAGATCTCAAAATGAAACTGTCCTTTTTATTTTTAATAGAACGTTAACCACGAACTACCACGATTGGCATGTGATTGCAAACAAACGAGCATCTTGATTTTACTTTTTCTCTTCAATTACTTGATGAATTGACAGAGCTTCTCTTCTTATACTTAGCTAAAGCTGCATCCAGTTTGCATAAAAAGATGCACCCATTCAATCCCTACTGTCAGCACAGCCTTTTAAAGACAAGTTTAAGGTTTTATGGGGATTTGGGGGAGATTTAGAACATGGTGACACATTTTTTTAGCCTGTAACTAGAGTTAATCTATAAAAAAATGTTTAGCTGAAAATTAATACACCCACTGTCTACTATGCTAAGCTCCAGTCATCCTTTAGCCCTTGTGCTGTCCTATGGGGTCCAGATGGGATCCTTACATTGACATGTTCTCCCTACCATGACAAAGGTGGATAAAGGTGGAAAGATTTCATGTAATCCATGGACACCAGTGAACATCACAAATCATTGAAGAAAAAAGGTTCAGAGCACTGTCTAGTGGGTCTATATGACCCAACTCCCAATGTTAAAGTGCCTATGATAGCACAAGGGTTAAACTTGACAAAGAAAAGGATGTCACTTGAAAGTCAGATTACAAACAGACACATAAAACTGGCCCAGTTTCTAAGTTTTAGTGTTTTGTCAAGTGTAATGTCAGTGTCTGGAACAAAGAGAGTCTTAGCAAAATTTCTTTATTAAAAAACTAAATAAAAACTAAAATTGACTAATGCATTTTCTGCAATACTTTACTCCGTTTAGGATCACTTGCAGACAGACAACTATGAATGCTCACACTTGATCTTAAGAGTCTCCAATTTATCTCTGTTTTGGGACATTTTAGCAGTGTGCTAACCACTCAAGCACCCACCACCAATGGTGCATTTGAAAACAGAAAACAAGTAAAACCCCAAATGCACCACGTCATTAGTACATGTTAAGTGGCTATGCAATGAGCAATAATGTATTTCCTCAGCTATTTCTCCAATCACCAGGATCATTTTCAAGCTCCCATATGATGTGAAAATTTAAATTTCACAAGAAAATATGTATACTAAAAGTGATGTTTTATATTTCCTGTTACACTTTACTAGTACCCCTGTAAATATAAGAGTAAATGTTTAAGTTTATGCACATACAGCACATTGTAATAAAACCACCTCCATTTGTTTTATTTGTAAATCTGCCATTTTAATGTTTGGCCAAGTGAAGATGACATATGCGTTCTAAGCAAACAATTCCAGTTTCCACTTTTTGATATGTACAGTTTCATTATAGTTTTTCAGGTTGACAAAATGAACATTTAAACATTTGCAATTCTATGTACATCTTCCTCTGAGACTACATGAGAGAGAATGCACAACCTCGTCTGTCAGCACAGCTCAAAACTGCACCAGGTTTACGTACAGTGAAGCGATGCAAAACAACACATGACACACAGAATCTCCACAACAGGGACTATATTTACACAACATAAAGTATTGCTGTTTCTCCACATATCATTGCATTCACCTCCAGACCACCTCGTTTTGTGTTGAAAAGTAGCATTGGAATTTTGGTTTCTCTCTGTTAAACTGTACAAAATAAAATAAAAAGTCTGAAATGCTACTTAAGTCTGCATCTTTAAACATCTTTTAACTCTCCTCAGTGCAAATTAGATACAATCTGGCCACCAAAAGCGAGAAAATCCAAGCAGTTTGCCTCACTAAATCCCACAAAGATGTATATTTAAAGCTTATTTCTGAATCCAGAATGTAATTGTGACATTTGCAGAACAAGATTATTTTTCTATTCTGTTCAGTTTTGAGCTGAAAATCCATTGGAATCTGCTTACTGTTCTCCAGTGGGTAACTGTTTACATCTGATCTGAAGGTTGCAGCAGTGGTAGGTTCCATATTGCATTTTAAATACTTTATTTTAAAAAGATGACAAAACGTACAATAAACTATATTGCATTTGGAATGATAAAAGTCGGCAGCAGTGGACATGAATTTCGGAGCGCAACCCTTTGGTTTTGTGTTTACATTTCTGTGAACACGCTCGACCTCATTGAAAAGTCCTAAAACTGACTGAAGGAAAAACAGAACAGATTGCCATGAAAATGTGCGTTTGTTTGTACATTATACAACATAGTATGTCTGCAGAATGTCTAACTATTGCTGGAATTTATTTTGTTGAGCTAAATGTAGTAAGCTGTTTCATGTGGATGTCTTTTGTGGCACTGAATCTTTTTTTTCCTCCAACTTGTATTTCTTACAGCTACGACGACTGTACAACTCAAGGCAGCATAAATTCATCTGTGTACGTTCCACAGTGTGTATTGCACAAAAGCCCTCACATTTGCAAAGAGATGCAAACATTATGTTCTTGGTTAGCAGTTGCAGAGGGGGCAAAAGTTATATTGAGAGAATATGTGTATAAAACAGACGAGTAATTGCAGTAAGTACTTGAAGTCTGCAACCAGCACTGAGGAAAACTGCTGAGAACCCGATTGCTTTCAGCCACTGTGATTTCAGTTTTGCTCTCTTAAAGGTCAAGCAAAGTAAAATACTCAATTCAAATTCACATGTTTAACTGAGGCCAGTTCTGGTTCTACAGTCTGTTAGATGATTTTCAATTACTCAGTTGTGCTTTTTTATATGAAGAGTTCTTTCCCTTTGTCTAGGACTTTTTTTGTTAAAATTAAGATTTGCTTAAATTATTGCTTCTCCATAGGATCTGACGAGGAGTTTAGACTCCTCAGTTTATTCATTCCTCTCCTCTGCGCCAAACTGGAAGACTGTACAGGTTCCAGCACTGGGGCAGGAGCGCAGCGACTCAGGGCCGAGTAGGTGGCAGACAGAGCCCCCTGGTGGATGAGAGAAGAAACTACATGAATGTGATCTGGTCTATAGAGGGAGACTGTGCCCCCTGCTGGACCAAGTCAGGTACATAACACAGAAGTACATTTCACTGTAACTTAAACCTTAAAAAACAACTTTTTAATTTTATTCCTCTTTTTTATTTACAACAAAAATATTTTTGTAAAACATTTCTCTGTCAAATTTAGTAGAATACTTGAAATGATACACACATCTCGTTGATTATTATTGTATTAATAATTCTACACACAAAACAAATTCAGTAAAAGGGTCTGACCTTGACGTTAACCGCATTCTGTCTGGTAAGTGCTGTGTCAGTTAGCTGGTTTCGCTCTACAACCCAGGGATGTCGAAGAACCTGACGAAATATAATTTCTGTTAAATCTAAAATTTTCATGCTGACAAGCGTGAAACCTTTCACTGTGTCAAGGACAGAGACGGGTTTTACGAGTTAATAAATCAGCTGATCTTCAAAAGGTAGTGCATTCGTACTACAGAAAAAAAATGCTTCAATTTGTGGTGTGGATTGATGGAACGGGTTGGATGAAGGTTTAGAACAAAGCAAAAGTTTACATGTATTCAAAAAAAAACTACAAGATGTCACTGATGAAACTTCACAAGGCTAGAAATGATCAATAAAAACAAATAAGCAAATGTCTCTTCTGCAGAGGTTCTAAACAGAAGGTAATGTAATTGGTTTGAGAAATAAAAACTAAATAGAATTATAAGGTAATACAACGTAAGGTGTTGTAAAAAGGGGTGGGATCATAACTTTTTTTTTTTACCCACTCCATTTCAAGCACACTGTTTTAAAAAAAATCTGTTTATTTTAAACTCTTGTGTTTATTAATAATATTTATAACAACTATTATTAATTTTTCTTGTTACGAAATTTAAAGAAAAATGCAGACAGTGTTATTTTGGTGTTTGTTTATAACTAATAGTCCTTATGGATTCTTGATACTTTAATTAATGAATAAAGGTGTTTGCTTTGATTATTTCAAAATTTGTGTGTGTGTGTATATATATAAAATATATAAAAATATATATATAAAATATATAAAAGTATATATATAAAATATATAAAAATAAAATTTAACTTTTCTTTAACTTCTAGTTCTTTTTTGTTTTTTTCCGGTTTGCAGCATAAACTCAAGAACATTTGTCTCTCTAGAAATCTGCTGAATTTTTCTTTATTTAATGCAGTTCTTGCTGTTCTCTGCTCATGTTTGTACACAGGTGTACTTATGATGGATTGTGTACCTGTGTGCTTAAATGAATAGAATCTTTTAACTAGGCTTGGGCAAAGCTTAATGTTAATGTTTTTAAATGAAAATACAGTTGTATCTTCCCAACTTGTAAAATACAAAATGATATGCTCAAAACAAAGACAAATCACTTATTATTCCTTCCTGCTCTGTATCAGCAAATGAGACATAATTTATTACAATACAATTTTTTCTTTCTTGCTAATGATTAAGTGTCCTAGTCTAGGCACCACCTGACTGCTGCCTCACGTATCAAGCTATTAGTTATGTTATATTGGAACGATGTCTAAACCTGAGGACCACCTCACTTTTTTCTGATTGTAACCAGGGGGCCTTCCTTCTTTGGAAAAAAAAAAAAAGTTTGCAGGCCTTCCTTTTTCAAAGTTCTACTGCTGTCATAAGAAAACTGTACCTGTGGGGCTGTTAAACGCTGGTGAGGATCCACATGAAGCATCTTTATCACTATGTCCTGTTAAACATAGGCAGAATTTTATAATAAGATGCCAGCAATTGTCAATCATCAATCATTATTGTTATAAAGCTTAAAGATGTCACCTTGGCAGCATCTGACACAAAATCCCAGTTCCCTTCTGTGATGGTGACTCTCCCACTGCCAATCTTAGCCAGAATCTCATCTGCTGTGTCATTAGGACTGCTGGCAAATGGGCTGAAACTGAAAAGAAGAATAAACAAGTAGAAAGAACTTTAATCTGTGGTCAATATGTTAAAACAAAGTGGAAGTGGATTTCAAAGAAACACTTAGAGAAACGCATCTCTGATTTATGACTGCAGATTTTGCAGCCTCTGCAGTGGAGGCTATAAAAAGCAGTGACCTTTAGTTTGACACTGAGACAGAACATAATGTCTCTTTGCCTTGCCTGCCACATCACCACAGGGAGTTTATTCAGGAGTCAGCAGAAGTGGCGTTAGTGGGGATGTTTGCAGAAAAAGGGAATATTACATATAGCTTACATAGCGACTCAGAAAGCAATTTGCTACAAGTGCTGGAGATTTTCTATGCGTTAAACTGTAATTTTACCCGGCTATCATGGTGTAGAGCAGGATCCCCAAGCTCCATATGTCACAGGCAGCATCATACCCCTGCTTCCGCAGAACCTGCATGGACACACGCACAGTTTTTTGAACATTTTGTGTAAATATTGGATAAAATATGAGTGATTTCATGTTAGGAGCATACATTCTGACATACTTCAGGGGCCATAAACGTGGCTGTGTAACACGGCGTCATCAACAAGCCGTTTTCAGCTCTTAGTTGTCTTGCAAAACCAAAATCACATATCCTGATGCTTTCTGGGAGGCCGCTGTCATCAGCATAGCGAATGTTACTGGGTTTAAGATCTCGATGTACGACCTAGAAGACAGATGGGTATCCAAGGTTAACAGGCCATATTTATATGTTTAATACATATTCTGATATTCTTACCCCCTGTGAGTGTAAGTACTCCACAGTTTTGGCCAGTGTGCAGATGATGTCCGAAGCATCTTTTTCTGTGAAGTTGGGCAGAGTCAGAACTCTGTCCAGCAGCTGCTCTCCTCTCAGTAAATCCTGAACTAAATAAACATTGTGGCCATCATCAAACATCTACAGATCCAAAGAAAACAACAGACATGAGAAATGCACTCTAAGCAGCCTTTAAAAAACAAAAAAAAAACAAGTGGAACTGAAATATAAATACAAAAATGAGCCAAATTCAACCATCTATCTAATGTTTGACCCTCATGCCTGTTACACTTACTTCTCTCAGAGTGATGATATTCTGATGTTGGCCATATCTCAAAAGAATTTCAATCTCCTCTGATGGATCTCGCCTCGTTTTGTCAACAATCTGATAGAAAACAGAAAAAAACAAAGTAAAAAATGTATCCAACAAAAGAATGTTAGTATATCTGGGTCTTAATCAATCCAGTATTTCCCATTATCCATTTACTGACATGCCAAAATGTGAAATGTGAAAATTTTGATTTGCCATTGTTGTAATATGACAATAAATGGAAAAAGAAAGTTAAGAATTTTCATACCACAGACAGTTATTTTTAGATTTCATAATTGACAAAATGTAAAAAAAACACCACATTAATTTTCTTTATCCTGGAACGCGCCATCATTCTTGATTTATGATAGGGAATGACTTTAGTACCTTTACTGAATACTCCACAGCTGTAATTCTGTGCAAACATCTTCTGCGGACAGAAGTTCCCACCGATTCGGCTTCTTCCTTCAACTCGTAAACATCTTTGAAGGCACAGTCCCCGTGCAGCCGCTGTTAGAGGTCACACACACAAAAATAAGAACATAATCTTAAGTCTGAGAAACTAGTCTGCTAACTGTCTACAGTTTAAAAAGGAGGACTTACACTTTGTGAGAGAGTGGAAGCAAACTTTAATGGATTTAGCTTCAGCCAAGACAACTACATTGTCTTGGCGGTTCATCTGTCATCAGCAAATAACCATAAGAATCTGTTTTTTCTAATCTTTGATTTTCATAAAGTTGGATGACTTAAATTAACATGTTTATTAGGCGAAAGAGTAAAACTATGTTAACTTTTTAAGTCTGGACATAAATTTGAAGAACAGCAGTTGTCAAAGTAGTAAATGATAGTAAATTACCCCTAAACTTTTATGACTTTAGTAGCTTTAAAAAAAACATTAGTCATTAAGATGTATGTAAACTGATCAAAGATTGGCTACTGTAGATTTGCCTTTTCTTAAAATGTTTTCTTAGGATTTCTTTAGGATTCATGTTTGAACCAATAAAAGTCTGATGTTTGACAAAATGAGAATTTGTTTTTGATTTTAAATAAATATTCTTTTACCACAGGTGGAAGTGGAAATAGGGTGTTAGATCTTTTAGTAAAAGGTTCTTACCAGTGAACTGGGGTTAATGTTTGCCCCCTGACAAGTTGGTGTTATCGGGGCAACACTGGCCTCCTGACTTTGATTAGTTGCAACAAAACTGAAGCCACGGAACAGCTGGTGTGTGTTTGCACTGGGAGGGATGCCAGGAGAATCTGGAAAATTGAAACACATAAAAATACCATTTAATTTCAACTAACTTCTTTCTAACCATCATTTAATGTTTCTCAATACTTTCCATGAAGTGATACTACAGGTGTATTTTCTGGTTGTTGGTACCTGTTGGAGTTCTTGAAGTGAATTCTGGGTCAAAGTGAAAAGTGTCTTCAGGTCTTCCTACGCTTGGCTTGAATGGCGGCCGCACTTCTTTCCTGTACAACTTCTGCAGAAGAAGACAACAGCAAAGATGAACATTTGACCCACAAAATGAACATGAAAATATACAGGTGTAACCCTTGTGCTATCCTAGGCACTTTAACATTGGGAGTTGGGTCATCTAGACCCACTAGACAGTGCGCTGAACCTTTTTTCTTCAATGATTTGTGATCTTCACTGTTGTCCATGGGTTACATGAAATCTTTCCACCTTTATCCACCTTTGTCATGGTAGGGAGAACACGTCAATGTAAGGGTGGGGTCATAGGATAGCACAAGGGTTATGAGCAAATTTATAACTAAAGTAAAAATGGTAAAACTGTTGTCTTTATTTTTGTGTAGATTCTCATTCAGCCAGGTGGACTCCATCAAAGTAGTAAGTAACAAACACAGTCAACTGGACTTGGTTCATCTTTAAAATATTTGATTCCTTCCTACGTTTACAATTGTTTAAACCATCCTTTCCCTCTGGCTAAGATAAAAGCATCCCTATCCTCTGATAGTCTATCTTCGGGGTGAACCAGTTTTGGTCTCAAAGTCTTTAACAGTTTGAAATAGACCAGGATGTTATCCTGGCCAAAGATTCTTTTGAGTTTCTAGGACAGTTTTGAGATGTACAGGATTACAATGTTTGCTGTGGGAACCACTGAAGGGATATGCTGAAAGGAGAATAACAACAACAACAACGTTATAGCTTTTTTGCTTTTGATTGTGACGAAGTAGCGTCACAGGTTGCAGGACAGAGCCTGAACATGAGCCTTAGTTGTTTGTTTTTTTCTCTTTTCTCCCAGCCCAGTAACAGTTTATAGTTTTGTGGGACAAATCATTCACATTTCATGTTTTGTTTAATTCTAAGGGTGCACACTTGGTTTTAAACAGAATCTCCCTCACCATCAAAGTTTCCGCCACCAACAGCCAAACCAGAGCAATCAGCATTTATATTTGTTTGGATAATTGGCCTGTGGGAGGGGCTAAGCCTTTATAAGGGGTGAACTTTTCTCAGTTGAGGGAGAGCAGGTCCTGGTCCAGACAGGCAAAGAGAATGGTATCCCACAATTCCTTGCGGTGCCGATCTAACAGCAGCACCAAAGTTATGCCGACTTAATCGAATTAATTTGAATGAAAGTAAAATAACCGTCTGATAACTACGTTTTATGTTTAAGCTGACTTGACTAAAGAAAATAATTAAGTTAGATCAATGTAAAAAAGTTTATTTTTCCAACATCCATACGCGGTCTTATCACCCTCTCATGGTAGAAAAAGTATTATTTGAGCTTCTTCATCCACTAAATCATCTTCAAATGGACACGCCATGCTGCTTCAACTCTCTGAAAACAAACTAACCTTCAATTAAACCTGCACCAGACCAGGTTATGTTCAGAGCATGAGTTGCTATGGCAACTTGACATACCCTGAAACATACCTCCATTTTTGGAACCGAACGCTGAGATTATCCGCTTCCTTAGCCACAAACCTACTGTGGGAGCTAGTATAACCTGCTTTCTGGAATACACCCATGTTCTCCCGGGTGAACTTGATAGCATTAATTATCAGATCCTTGTATAATCATCTAGCTCCTGGATTTCGATATTTACCTAGGTGTCATCTACAAATTGGAACCAGTGGCTGGAGGTAGAACCTGGGAATGACAACAGTTCCTTTCCTCCATGTACAGTTTGGCCTAAATGGGGGGAAACCGGGGAGCCATGTCGTTTTCTGTAGAATTGCTTTCTGAACAGGAAATCTGTAGTGTACTTCCAGTAATTGGCAGATGTGGTCCGAAGTATGTTTTTTGTGTAATAAGCCAACTCCAGTTGACCGCTTTTTTTTTGTTACACTCTCTTCATTGTTACAACGAACATCAGTGGTTCCACAACAATTACCTAAAGCACTCTAAACATACCAGCAGAAATCTCACAAACACACATATACACTCTGATGTTCAAAAATAATCATAGTCAAGGATAAGCAGCAATTCAGTTTTCCTGATGATGTGTGACAAGCATCTACTTTAACTATGTTCAAGTTCAGACTAAAAACCTCTAGATTAGTGTATGACAGCTAAAGTCTTATCTGCCCACTTCTAGACTTGTTGAATATATTAGTATATTTTTGCTAATGTTTTACTTGCATTTGTTGCCAATGTGCTTTACTTTAGCCTTTTTTCAGTAAAGTACTTTGAACTACTTTGTAAATTAATTCTGCAGTATAATTTTGTTTTATTATAACACAGCGTAGATCTTATTTGTTTGCATATTGTTAAACTTCAAACAATGCAATAAAATACAAATACACAGGATTACTGAGTATGGCCTGCAGGGGGGTATTCCAGGAAGCATGTTTAAACTACCCTGACTTTAACCCTGAACTCTGCCTGAAATCCGCATGAACTTGCTTATTCTGGGTACCTCTGTTCCTAAAAACCGGACATGAATTGGCGTAATTACGCTCGACTTGGTAACCCTGGGTTAATGCACGTGCACGTCAAGTACATAAGGACATTCTCAATAGATCGCCGGTTTCCGGAGTCACCATGGAAACGCGTGGTGTTAAAAAGAGAGCGCTACACGTGAGACGGAGTCGGAGATTTTAATGACGGCGTATGGAGATTATAAGACCATAAAAAAAGTAATACGGCTGCATCAGCAAAAGAAAGAGTTTCTGCTTGTAGTAGAAGAACAGACAAAGTAAACGCACGAGTTTCTGATCTTATTTCCATTTTCCTTGTGACGCATATATATAAAACTTATTTTTGCAACCTTAAATGAATTACTTCTATTGGTAACAAGTAATTGAGTTAAATTTATTCAACCTAATTTCTTACGTCTATAAAACTTAATTAGTGTTTATACAACTCTAATTTACATATTTATCAAACTAAATGTCTATTAATCTATCTTATCTTAATTTTTTATAATTCTTGAACTCACATATGTCTAAGTTAGAGCCGGCAGATAACTCATTTTTATAACGATAAAAAGATTGAAACAATATGTGCAAAATGCATACATTCATTTAGGAATTTTCCAACATTGTCAAAACATTACTTGAATGTAGGGGTGCTATATAAACGTATCATCCTCTCCCTCCCTCTCACTCATGGTGCAGACACTTAAGCATAGTAGGACAAAATAACTCGGCAAAACACAGTAAAACAGCTAAACAACTAAACACATTTGGTCAAAAAGCCACACTTAAACCCAAATCCGTCGAGACAGGCAAAGGATTGGTATCCCAGAATCCCTTGCGGTGCCGATCTAACAGCAGCACCAAAGTTACACCTACTTAATGGAATTAATTTGAATGAAAGTAAGATAACTGTCTCAAAACTATGTGTTATTTTTAAACTAACTTAACAAAAAAATGATTTATCTTAACTGAAGCAAATAATTAAGTTAGATCAACAATGTAAAAAAGTTTATTTTTCCAACATCCATATGTGGTGTTATCACCCTCTCACGGTGGAAAAAGTATTATCTGAGCTTCTTCATCAACTAAATTATCTTCAAATGGACAGGGCATGCTGCTTCACCTCTCTGAAAACAAACTAACCTTCAACTAAACCTGCACCAGACCAGGTTATGTTCAGAGCATGAGTTGCCATGGCAACTTGACATACCCTGAAACATACCTCCATTTCTGGAACCGAAAACTGAGGTTATCCGCTCAAACCTACCGTGGGAGCTAGCATAACCTGCTTTCTGTAATACCCCCCAGGTGTCTCTAAAGCATAGTCTTTTGCTCTGTAGCTGTAGAGAAACATTTTAGATTTTCACTATTAATAACTATAATTATCTTAGAACATCACTGGTCAAATGCCACAAACAAAACAGGGGACGCACTCTGTTTGATAAGAATATGAGGTATTCAACTGAGATAGGGTGGAGGATAAGCCTCTTACTGATGGTACACATTAATTACAAATGGAAAATGGAAAGGGCGTGTCACGCAGGGAGTGAACAGTGCTGGCTGGGGGTGAGAGGATGGGAAAATTAGTGTGCCTTGAGCAGAGAATAGTTATGAATGCAAACACTCTTCTTTGTATCATCTGTATACAAGTAAAATATTCAACAGCTGAATTTGCTGTTCATTAGAGATATGCAGGACCATGAGTACAACAAAGTATTTGTACTGCTCGTAGCTTCATAGAGGTTTATGAAAATGACCATTGACCTTAATCATTTTGGATTGTGCATGAGTAGTTTTTAAAGACTATTATTTTCATTCCATTTCCTAAATTGTCCTGACAGCAATTAAAACATGTTTGTGGATATCTTTTGTTTAACCCTTGTTACAAAGGGTTAGCTGTCAGGCATACAGTGAGGTGCTACACTTTAGTGACTGATCATCATCTAGTATTATGACCTCTGTAAATCCAGGGTTTTGGTCAAATGTTCACATACATATCCAAAAATAAGCCTTAAAAGTGGGATGTGGTCAGAGGGGCATCTTATTTCCACTCTACAAATGAAAAAAAGTGCATTTCATTCCCCAATAAAATTAGTGCACGGAATTGCAACACATAAAAAAAGCAACTCCAATGATGGTGTTTTTAACATTTTCTCATGATAGGAGACACGTGTAACCCTTGTGCTATCCTAGGCACTTTACCATTGGGAATTGGGTCATCTAGACCCACTAGACAGTGCGCTGAACTTTTTTTCTTCAATGATTTGTGATCTTCACTGGTGTCCATATCTTTCCACCTTTATCCACCTTTGTCATGGTAGGAATAACACGTCAAAGTAAGGGTGGGGTCATCTTAGATAGCACAAGGGTTAAAGGAGTAGTAGTCAGTGTAAGAGAAATAGGCTTAATGAAAAGAAAAGCATAAGTAAGACATCTGTAAGTGGTAGTAGTATCATAATTTGGAGTTGATTTGCTGCATTTTATTACATCTTAGAGACAGACAGAGTAATCAATTTGCTGCTTCACATGGGCTACCACCTACAGCCCCCAAAAAAACAAAAACAAAAACAAAACAGTGTACTCAATATGTGTTAAAACCAGACAAGAAAATAATAACAATAATAATAATTAATAATTAAGAACTAGAAGGAGATGCATTTCCAGAAGAAAATGCTGGGTTGAATGCAATATTGCTGAATGAAAATGAAACTTAAAGGGTAATAATTGGCACAGAAAAATTTTAATAAAGAAATGATCAAAGTTGACCATAAATGAAGTGAAAACAGCTAAATAACAAAAAATATATTTCTGGTAAAACGCGAACACCGGGTATCGAACCAGCAAGCTTCTGAACCACAGACAGAAGCAAAGGTTTTCAAGGATTCCCCATGTATTTCAATCGAGGCAAAATCCTGGAATATCTTAAAGTTCAAGGATTTGAAGGAGCAAAAGTCATTGCTGGAAAAGGCTTAATGAGCTGAACATTTGAATAGTTGAATGGTTAAAATAGCTGAAATATTGTTTAAGGAGTAAAGTGGCATTAATGGCGGGCGATACAATAATAAAGAAAGAAAGAAAGAGAAACAGGAAAACAATTGATTGAATGCTTTATAACATTCAACCAATACTACTACTAATAATAAATGTGAATAAAACATCCATCATTTCACCATTTACAATAAGAGGTCCCATCCCGGTTTAATGTTTCTGAGCCACGTTTAACATTTTCATGGCATGTTTATTGCACACTTACTTTACAAACTCAGAGAAATGATCTCATGTTTCCTGTGTTGTACACTAAATTTAGACAAAAAAAATTGTGTTTTGTTTTGGATCAAGGAACCAAAGTCTTGACCTGAAGCTCACATGGAAGGAATCAGTGCAATAATGTACTAGGGCAGGGCTGTAGACTTATAATGAATTATAATTTTGGTGAAGGTAAATTTTACAGGAAGGGGAAATACTTAAAGCTTTGCATCATTTTCTCAGAAAACAAATAAGTGGTAAATATAAATGTTTTCTCTCACTTCCTTTTGGCTTTCCACTTTAGTTTTAGCACTTTTAGAATTAAATTATGCAATCACAGTATTTTACAAGTTTCCCAACAAATGACTTCACTTAAAATTGTCTTTGGTTCATTTACTTTCTTGTAGAAAATTACACAAATTCATCTCACTGGAGCAAAGATCACATTTATGTCAGAGCTTTTAACTGATTAAAATACCTCGGACATGCTTTTCTGATCAGCTGTCCTTAGAGAAGTTATTATTACAAAAGATAACAGTAGAAATATTTTACTTCATTTTACAGTTATACTTCTCTTGAATACTGAGGTTTATTTAAAACACATTGGGACATCAGATTGTATGTTTTTGCGATTTCCATGTGATTTACTGTTAGTATAAACAATACAACAGTAACAATATCAAGCTGTCAATGCTGAACAATGATAGCACAGGCCTTTGGGGACATGCCTTTGGCATAAAGTTTAAACATTACCCAAGTTTCTAAATGAGGGCCTAGGATGGAGCAATGCACTGTAACCAAGTCCACCTTAGATATTACAGCATGTTGACATTTCAGAAAATTGAAGTTTTTCAATCAGTCATCAGGTTTGATTTATAATTATGAATAGTAATAATAACAAAAAAAGATAAACACATAAAAGTTTATTTTGTCTTAAAAGAACACAAGTTTGCACATTCAAATCCATTGTATGTGCAGATGACACATGCCATTGTTTTTGCTCCTGTCATAAAAAGAACAAACTAGCAATCAAAGTGTATCATACAAACAGTCCATCACGTAAAAATAAATATTCTTGCACTTACTTTCCAGTCTATCGAAGCAAAAAAACGATGTCTTTTTATTTCTTCAATTCCGTCTGGTCCTGCACCTATCAGTCACACAGATGACAAAAATATTTGTTCATTTTTAAATATCAAGGAATTCTAAAAGCACCTTTGATGTATAATGTGCATAATTATATATAACGACACGGCTTAAATTGCAGACAGCAGCCAATTTCATACCCTCCTTTTCTCAAACTGACGCCAACTTGTCAGAAAATGAGGATTACAGACCCATCGTGTACATTTTTCCTTAGAGCTCTTTGCAAACACAGCAAATGCCAACTCCTTTGAACATAAACTATTAAGCAATTCTTACCTTTATGTAATACTGCGTAACAGCTGTTGTAGTTTTAGTTACAATACTGGCAATAGAACTTCTATATGTGACATGCTAAAGAAAAATATAAGACGTAAAAGCTTTTTAGAAACCCTGGGAGATCTCAGATTTCAAAGTTTCTCGGCAATGGATCAATAGTGAATATAGACATAAGAACAAAAATAGAATGTAACTCCATATCATAAGTTTAAAGGACCTGTAAAAGTCTTTCATAACAAATGCAATCTAAACAAGAAGCAAGGTGAACTAAACAGAGATGAAACTCAACAAGCAGTGCTTGAGCACCTGGCAGGGCCTGACATTGATGTTTGCATTCCAACACTATGATCTACAGATTTGCAACTTATATTGTAGGCTCTATAAAGTTTGTGGACAGCACATTTTCTCAAATATGATCAGTTATTGTGAAACTTCTTTGATACTGAAGTAATGAAACCAAACATAAAATTACTAAAGAAGTGAATTGGAATCACACATAAACAGTTCAACATTAGAATAATAAAACATTTATATATTTTTAATTGTTGAAGTTACAGTGAATGACTAGAGGAAATCAAAATATGGTGTTTTGGCTACAGCACGCGCAGATCTCCATTTGAATGGACAGAAGAACGCTTCAGTTTATGAACTGAATCAACTTTTTCATCAGGTAAATTGTTTAACTATAATGGTTTCCTTTTTATATGTAAACATTCCCTCTAGGCCTGTTAACGCTTGTATAACGTACCGAGCCGGTTAGTAGGGTTCCTCTTGAAAAGTGCTCTTAGTAAACTCTGCACCTCTGGACTGAGGAACTGTGGCATTCCCAGCTTTGCCCTAAAAAGACATAAAGGCACCAGAATTTCATGAATGTGAACACAATTAACAATAGCTCTATTTTTTTTTTATTCGTTCAGTTAGAGATATGTACTTTTCATAAAGGTTACAAGCAAGTGAAATGCATCCAGTGGGGAAACAGTAAAAATGAAAGGAATATATCTTTTTTAGTTAACAGTTATAGTTTTTGGTAACAGGTACACAGTTGCAGCACACTAAGCAAAGAAAAACAAAAATAAGATAAACTGTCCCGTGTTTTCAAATGTAAAACAATACAAACCATATCCTGATAAAACATTTCTAAATGTTAACTTATTCTTACTTTAGGATGAGCGCCATGGTTTCTTTTCTGTCTTTTCCTTGAAACGGCAAAGATCCTGTCAACATTTCAAACTGAAACAGAACCAAATACTGAGAAGACGTCAGATGATACATTAGCAAGCACAATCTAATTAACAACAATATTCACCCATCTGTTAGGGTCTTAGGAAAGGACACTGTGATGTGGAACTTTATCTGATGCTGGTGTACTATTATTTGTTTTTCAGTGGATAAAATAGGGATGTGAAGCTTTATCATAGGATCTTCTCATTAAAATGTATAGTTTTTACTGCTAATAAAAAAACTGAGACAAAATATTCTAGTTGGATTATGAAACCGACATGTTCATTAAAGGCGTCAAAACACTGTGCGAGTAAAATACTCTTTTAGGATTAAACTGCTCTCACCATGAGGACCCCAAATGACCACCAGTCAGCACTTTGTGTGTGCCCTCGTCTGTTCACGACTTCAGGAGCCATGTACTCGATTGTACCACAGAAGGAATATGCTCTTTTATCGTGATCTATAGCTTCCTTGCTAAGTCCAAAGTCTGTACAGAGATTTAGAAAACAAAGTTAAAAATACAGACAAAAAAGATTAAAAAAAAATAGATTTGCAATGTTCGCTTTCAAGTGGATTGACCGGTAATCTTAATGTGTCCTTCTTCATCCAGAAGAATGCTGCAAGAAGAAAAAAAAAGACAATGTAACATGACCTCAACAATAAAAAAGACTTGCTAAAACATGTAAATGAAGAAAACAAATGTAATACTTTTCTGGTTTGAGGTCCCTGTAGATGATCCCCAGGCTGTGAAGATGGTCCAAAGCCAGGGCCAGCTCTGCAAGGTAAAACTTCACATCCTCCTCTGTAAACATGACCTAAACAAAGAAAAAGACATTTACTTCTTATTATTTTATGTCAGAAATAATGTCTAACAAGAGTCTTCTTCTGGTTGGACTTTTTCTTATTAGAACTCTGCCCAAAACTTTAATAATTCATAAATGTTCTTATCTTTATAGAAACTTATTTTAAGTAGATTGGAAGGCAAAAGAAAAGTGTGCATATGTTAAAAACTGTCGTGAAAGTAATTATTTAAACCTTTTTATTTAATTTAATATATTTTTAAGGGTGTCAGGAAGGGCGTCCGGGGAAAAGCTCTGCCAAACCACCTGTGCTAATCAGTGAAAGCTGATTTTTGACAGTTTTGACCCCTGACGGAATGTGCTGACACACTGTAAACCCGGATAGTCAAATGAGCTCAAAAGTTTTATAATCACTGAACTCAAAAGTAACAAACAAGTTGAGTCAGCTTAAAACCTATAAGCCGATTCAACTTTTGCCACAGTTATATGTTTATTGGACTAAAACATTTTGAGTAAATGAAACCTTGGAGTCAAAACTTATGAGTAATGAGACGTGATGACGTCATAACGTACGCCCATGAACGTGAACTCAGCCACAGAAGTCTTCAAGATGGCGGAGGTCTGATGCGAGTGTCAGCTGGCCCAAGTTGATAACGCACATACGTCTAGGTAAGTCGTATTATTTTATTTTTTATTATATTTTATGACTTTCGCCTCTGTATTATATATTTTTTACTTCTTTTGATGTTTCTTCTAGTATATCCTTTGTATTCATGACGTGCTCCATGAGTTTGTATATCTTCGAATATTTGTTCTGAATTAAACAATTATGTATGTTTTGCAGTATCATGTCACCAGAGAATTATTGCTTGTGGTTAAAAGAAGTTGTGGGGGCAAAGTTTCAAGTTTTACGTTTACCGAGTTGGTTGGCGCACATTTTAAATTATCTAACCGTTACTAGCTAACCGTTACTACTAGCTAACCGCTAGCTAGCTCCGGCAGAGCGGCTGCCACAGCCACATATACGACTCGGTGGGAATTGCCTTTTTTTTCTACTACTTTTTACCATAGGCTCTGTGATTTGGTAATTGTTTTTTTTTTTGTGTAACTTGTATTTCACGTAGTAACCTAATAAATGCAAATGTGGGCTAAGCTAGCTGCCTTACGCTAACATGTTCTCGTATCTTCTTCAGTGAACCGGCGGTGCGTTTGAAAAATAAGAGCGTAGGTAAGTTTTGATTGTAAAAAACATGGCTGCAATATCTAAGACACGAGCGGCTCTCAGTCCAATGAATCCTCCGGCTTTGGAGAACATTTGACCTTATTGACCAATTAAACTAATCATAAATAAGTAAAAATGTCAAAGCTACCTTAATGTTATGTAGCAGTTATAACTTTGTCCTGAATTGGGCTCGAGTTAAAGTACTAAATGTATCATAAAGTTTGCTTAATACTCAAAAACTGTATTTTGGCCACTGGTTTGGTTGTGATTTGTGTTTCACAATCATGTCAAATATTTTAAAATAACTTTTTTGTCTCTTCCTAAAACATCCTCTATGTCATTCTAGCTAATGCACAAGTATTTAAAAAATATTAATATAAATCATAGATTACATATTGTGGACATAGTATTGAGGCTATTGTGAAATGCAGCGGTTTTTCCAAGCTACCAGTAGCTTGAAAAAGCTTTAAAATGTGTTTAACATTTGTACATTTTTTTGTAGATGTGAGCTGAGTTTCATCGCATCACAAATGTCAACCTGGAAAAACAGTTTTATTTTGACCTGGAGAGACAGACGCAGAGGATGCTGATCTTTTTGAGACAGAAGGCAGCACGAACCGGAAGGCTCTATGCGACATTCTGCACCTCTATGATAAACAGGTGAGGTGTAACTGCATGGCATGATCAACATTATGCATTAGTATAGCTAAAAGACGGGAATGACTTGGATCGGTTCATATGAATTACTGAGCGTTTCTAATAAAGTGAATGACTGTAAATGTTTACTTCATTGGAGAAAAAATCATCAACGTTGATCCCAATGCATTTGTAAATATGAATTTAATGTCATCTTATGTTTGGTGTATTTTTTGAAATAACTGTACAATTTTAAGATTATTAAAAAGACTAGATGAACTGAACTGAGCCAGACCAAAGGGTGCAGTCATTTGATATATGTTTGCCATATTAATTTGTCTTTGTCTCTATGCAGCAAGAGCAGACTGCTGATGTCAAATGTACTTCTGTCCTGTACTGGCTTCTAATATACAAACGTGAGGAGGACCCACAGTTTTTCAAAGTTTGGAATGTAAGTACTTTATGACGGATAATGTTTTATTCACTATATAGTACCAGTGACAGTGTGCTGGTTAATACTCCAGCTGTGTGGGTAATACAACTTAACCAGAAAGTCGTACCAAAGCAATGTTGTGAGGCAAAGCACATAGTCTCCTAAAATATTGCAGCTCATCTGTGCTCCTGTACCTGACCGTGGACCTCGACTCTGGCTCGTCTGGGGCCCACAGCCGTCCCCTATTTCATCTGGATGACGCCAATCTGCTGGACTTTAAAAATGCAGTTGTTGAACTAGAAAATGTAATTCTTCTCAAAGAGTTCTGGTACATCGCCTGTCCGTCCTGGGGAGGATTTTTTTTTAATTTTATTTTTATAAAGGAGTTTTTACTAACGGTGTAAGAGGGTCTAATGGCAGGGATGCCCAGTTTAGTTTAGTCTGTTTAGTTTAGTTTAGCCAATACCTAATGTATTATGATTTCATGTTCTTGTACAATTGTCGTTGTGAAGCCCATGGAGACGACTTTTATTGTGACATAGGACTATATAAATAAATTTGAACTGAATCTTTGCTCTTAAGTTGCATTGGCAAGAAGGTGACATTCTTTCCAGCAGGTTGTGTCATTTTTATGGAGACGTTCTGTGCTGTAGTTGAAAAACTGCCCCATAACAGAGACACAACCTGGTGGAGAGTAACGAGTGCTAACTGTGAGAGCATGACATCAGGAAAGAGTTCCAGAGGGTGAATACTAGGTAAGAAGCCGGGGCAGATGGAATTCCTGGACGTGTCCTGAAAGGTGCTGACCATCTAACACAAGCTGAGAGTTATGTTGGTGAAACTGGTTAGGTGGAGGGAGGGGTGAATAAATGTGATCCTGTTTTCAGATTGTCATGTTACAAAAGCTTTTGTTTGTTTTTTTGTGTACAGTGCCTTATGGAATCATGATGATTCTTACAAATAGTCTTATTTTGATTTCATTATATTTTGTATTATATAAGCTCTGTTCTTCCAGATCCTTTTCAAGCAATAAATCAAGCTCTACATGACTTTAGTTAAAGATCACTGTATTGAATTAAGCAAATGTGATATAAGTGACGTTTTTGTTTTATTTTCTGTCTTTTTAATCAATGCATTTTATCATTTCTGTAATGAGTTTGATAAATATGTGTAAATTCTTTATTGCTTTGACTACAATGATTGAAATCATTAATTTAAATCAACTTTAATAATTTTCCTGATGTGTAATTTCTGACCTTCTCTTAAAATGTCAATTTCAGGTTGTAGTTTTGGCATAAAGTTTTCTTCCCTCAAGCGATCAATTCTTTCTTTAATACTACACTTTTTTTTCATTTGCAGATTAAAGAGTCACCAGAGGCAGACATCAGCAGCACCTCTGTTGGCATTCTGACCGTCAGCAACAACAATACAAGTTCAGTGCATTTCTGTCCGCTCAGTACAGCAGTTGTGGTGGAAGATGAGCTTGTGGTAGGCGACATTCCCAAATGGGTATTTTTTTGAGCGCTAATGTTTGTAGGGAAAGGGCAGCCTAAGAAAATACAGTTTTATGTGGGAAAAGTGTAAAAAAAAAAAAAAGGCTGATATACAATTTTTGCTTTTCTTGAAATGAATGCTCTTTTTTATAAAGTTGTATAAAGAAATGGTGTAAAAAAGATTAGAGCTCATTTTTTTTCTTTTCTTGAAGACTGATTTTTTTTTCCTTTTTTTTTATGGCTTGTGCACTTTTTCTTAACACAAATTGTGCAGTGTTTTCCTTTTTTCTTGTACCACAAGTTGTTCAAATGTACTTGTGTAAGGTGGTTTAAAAATAAACTTGCAATTAAAATTCTGCCTCAGTTTTTCTTTTGTAAGAATGGTCCTGACTAAGAAGGACAAATAAGACTAGTTTAGACTTCAAATGATTAATTTTGAGTTGAGATATATTAAAGTTTTTTAGTTAATTAACTAATGTATTAAGGTTCAATACAAACAAAATATTCTAGTTCATTAAAGTAAGAATGTTTAAGTTAGTTAAATAAAAAGTTATAGTTTAATTTTAGTTAAATAGTTTTATTTTACTCAACTCAAAGATTTTAAGTTCTAGTAACTTATACTTTTTAAGTAGGTCAACTTAAAAATTATTATGTAATCTGTTTCCTCAAAAATTTTGAGTTCACTGAACTTATTCGGGTTTACAGTGCAGGTAAACATAAGTTTAAAAATAATTTTAAAAATTATGTTTCTGTTTTATTGCCCTTGTTCAATGATTTCTTATTAAAGTCATGTATAGGAATATTCATATTTGGCATTCGGTTTCCTTTGTGTTCAGTTTAGCTCCATCTTAGTGTTTTTGTTGAGGTTTTTCCATTCAGTTCTGTTCATGATCTCCACAGTTGGTGTCTATTCTATTCTCCTTCAGTAAGTCTCATGAGCCTCAGCTGTTTTTTTCCCTTCATTTTAGTCTTACTTGGCAGTAATTTCTACTGCTTAGGATTCCACTGAAGTTATTTCACTTGTGTCCCTCAGTTCCTGTGTTTGACTTTAGCGTTTATAGTTTATTTTTTAGTCATTCTGCTTGTGCAGTGCATTTTGCAATAAAGAACATTAAATTTCTATCCACTTTTCCTGATCTCCTTCATTTATTTTCCTTTCATTCACTCTAATACACTAGAATGAAGTTAGATGTATGTTTTTATATTCATATGCTTTTTGTTTGGTTGCTTGTTTATTTAATTTCTAAGTATAGAGACAAACGTACTTCTTTGGACAGACGAGTGAAAAGGTCTCCTCCTCTGAGAAAGTCCAGGATCAGATAAAGCTTTCCTTCTGTCTGAAAAGCTGAAAGAAAATACAAATATTACAAGACAAACTCAATCAAATTATCTTTTCATTACTGTACAGGGACCTTTTTGCATTTTGTGTTGTTCTTGGGTAAATTGTATTACCGGTAATTTCTCTGAAGGTGTGGAAACTAGTAAAAAAAAACAAAAAACATATTTTCTAACTTGAAGCATTCACTCTACGTATATAAACAAAGCAATTTTGTGATTGCTCTGTGTAAAAAATTCAAAGCGTTTCCACTGGAAGTGGACTGGAATGATGGTTTGATCATTTTTTGATGCCATCGTGAGTGTTTTGTTCGCTGTGATGGCACTTGGTCGTTTCCACTGTATATTAAAGTAAACCCACCATGTCTCAATCCAAATGGTATTTAACAATATCGACATAATCAATTTATTTCATTTTGAAACGATTTTATGATGGGGTAGGTTAATTTGATTAATAACTTGCCTCAGACAGATCAATCTGGTTGAATCTTAGGAATAGAAATTTATTAATCTATTAAGTCAATTGTTACACCTCTAGTTTTTTTGTTTCATTTGTAAGAGTTCCGATGTGAGTCTTTCTAAGTTTGTATGCCATATGTAGAAAAAAGACAGAGACATAAGGATAGAATGGTAGAGGAAAATAAAATGATGTATAGAAATAGAAAGACACAGATATACAAATCACAGCAAATGTTAATATTAATAAATTGCATACATACCATAGTGGAGTTTGACTATAAACGGATGATTCACTTCAGCTAGAATGTCTCTTTCCATCTTAGATCTTACACGATCCCGAACTAAAAAGAAAATAAATACACTATTAAATTATTTAAAAGGTTTTTAAAAAAATCATTTTAGCTTGTAGTATATTCATTTCAGTTCAATTCAATTTTATTTATGTAGCAAAATATTTCAACAATAGTCGTCTCAATAGGCTTCATACAATTAATTGTATAAGAACATGAAATCAGTCATATAATATAATGGGTAATGGCTAAACTAAACTAATATATTGTAAACTAGTATACAGTATAAGGATGGATCAGTGGTCAAAGGCCTCTAATACTAAATAGAATACCATGGACTCATATCAGAGACAACGTCAAAAGTAGAACTTTTTTTTTAGAAAAATCGGTAAAGTAAACTATATATTTAAAAAGTAGTTCAAAGAATTCAAATGCTGTACTATAAATGTAAAACAACACAAAAGTGCATACCACATTAGAGTATCTAGCCATTATTTACTTTAATACTACCTCAATCAACGTACATTCTTTAGATGTCATTTACAACAGTTGATGTTGCTTTGTTCTCTGCTGCCCCTACATGACCAATCTACCAACAGTTAGATTGGTTTTCACCATCAGTCAGAAGATGGTATTGTTATTTACTGTTCATTTTTAAATGCATTAATTTTAAGTTTCCTCCATATTTAAAACAGTATCTTGTCCCCTTCAACTCACAACATTATCTCAGTCACACCTTCTTGTCCCCAGATTTCATAGAAAACCTGGAAAATATGTCTTTTGTGTTCGTGCCCCCGGGGAATGGCATAACCTTCCCACTTCAGTACACTCATGAACATCTTTACCATTATTTAAGAGAGCTCTCTCAGCACACTAACAGGTTATTTGCACTTGTTTTCATATTTCATATCAGTGTCTAGTTTCCCTAATTTGTATCTTAAACTGCACTTTTGTTTGTCAGTTATACTACTATATACTCTCTCCACTTTTCAGTTGCTATCTGCTTAACCCTTGTGCTATCTTAGATGACCCCACCCTTATATTGATGTGTTCTCCCTACCATGACAAAGGTGGAAATATTTCATGTAATCTATGGTCACCAGTGAAGATCACAAATCATTGAAGAAAAAAGGTTCAGAGCACTGTCTAGTGGGTCTAGATGACCCAACTCCCAACGTTAAAGTGCCTAGGATAGCACAAGGGTTACAAGGAGGAACCCCTCAAAAATAAGATGTACCATCTCAAGGGGCTGATCCTCCCATTGCTTAATAAACAATTAAATCAATTTGCAAATATACAAATGTGACATAAAAGCACACTTTCTGACAAAGTCTCTTAACAGATTTTTCACACTACTTCACATAATTTACATAAATCCACTAGACAGTAAAAATAATGTTAATATTTTCAAAGTTTAAATGGTTCTTATTCATTTCCAGGAAAAAAAAAAAAACATATTCAACAACTAATAATTATAAAATTCTAGGTCAAAGAAACATAATTTACTCTAATTAGACCTTTAACATTGGGCTACTGAGTATTTGGTACACACATCACAGCAGCATCTGTCCCCTTAACAGAGCAATACATTGCAACTCTTCCCGCTCTGGGGTGCAGGTTAAGAGGATTAAGGCTTGTACGAGTAAACCTGATGATCACATGACATCTGACCCTGCTTTAACAGTACTCATGGTTTACATTAATCCCAGTGGATGGGAAACTGTTCATCTGAACAGAAAGAACAAACTAACCTGTTTTGCACCAAATCTCACAGAATGTGGGACAAACGTGAGAAAATCTGTCATGAACATGTCTGCTTTTTCACAGGAAATAAGTTATTTCAGTTATCAGTAATTACTATTAAACACAATTTACTCTGCAGATTTGGATTTTCAGATGTGTCTCTAGAGGTCAGCAAATATGTGTAATTTTTTTCCCAGTCAACATCAAGAATCTTAGTATGAATCTAATCTGTTTCCATTTAAAAAAATACAAACATTTTGTATATATTTTTTTATCTTTACCTTTCAATGTGGCTTTCTTCAACACCTTCATGGCGTATAGCTGTCCTCTGTCCGCCCCCCTTATCTTTCTAACCAGGAAAACCTGAAAAGCACCAAAACATTCTGAGAGAAAATTCTTGTTGATCAAAAAATTTAATTGAAATTTATAATAGGCATAAAAACAATTAACCCCGTAACACCTGAATTTGTTTCCAGCTATGAAAAAAAAATCTAAGCAGCTTACATTGGTGTAAACAGCAAATAACAGGAGCTCTCCTGTCCAAACAAAAACAAGATCTGGTGTCTCATACCGCTGTTTAATCTTTAGTAGGTTACTAGACTAGGTCACATGTCAGGTGCTGTTGCATCATAAAGCACAATAACATGAACACTGTCATCGTGAAGAGACAGCTATGACTTAAATGGAGCCAATATGCCAAGTTGCATAAACATGCCATCCGGGTCATGTCGTGACTTGCTCTTTTTTGCTTCCAGCTCTATAAACCAGTTCCAGGTCTAACCTGCAAAGGCTCCGTCTCCAGCCCGTGCTGACCTGTAATCTACGGTAACAAGACAAAGCACCTCTACTATTTAAATAAGATTAGTGAGTTATGTGGCTTGTTTAGGCGTGGTAGCTAATCTACATTAGTAACGGTAGATCACTGGCAACAGCAAACACAAAAAAAAACTTCAAATCAAAAAAAGATTTTTTAAATATCCACTTTGTGGTCCCTTTTTGGGTTTTGGTCAGTAAGAAACCGGTCCAAATGGCTCTTTTAGTGTCAAAGGTTACAGACCCCTGGTTTCAGTTTAGGCAAATTTTAACATTGTGACAGGAGATTGTAGTTTCTTAGGCCAATTGGTTAGTAAAAAACACCTAACATACTTGATGAAAAAAAAAGTCTAAACCATTGAAGGCATACATACTTATAAACGAAATGCTTAAAAAGGCTGGAGGAAAAAAAACATACTTTCTAGCAACAAATTTTCATAGCTCACTTCACTGTATGTTGGAAAGCTCATACATAGTAGCAGAAAATTTAAAGGCAAAGTGAGAATGAAAAGTTTGCATCCATGTTTATCTCAATTTCAAGAGGACCCTGTCTCCTTATGATGAACCAATTGTTGTCAGAAATATTTTCTCTATTAGTGGCAAAAATTCAGAGTTTTGGTAAGTTTTGCTACCTTTCCATAAGAGCCTTGTCCCAGCACCTTCAGAAGCTGGAACTGAGAAGGATCTGCTTTTTCACAACCTTCCTTCACATGGTGGCTGATGTCAATCTCCTTGAGTAAACTCTCATCCTAAAAATAAAAGCACACATTTTTATCAACAACTGTAAAGATAATGACAGAAAACAAAACAGTCAAACTCCAGTAACTTAAGTAACTTAAAAGTTGGAGATCTAATTAGAACAATTAACATGATCCCATGTTTAAAAAATCCTTTCCCTGAACCAAACAGACTACTTTTGCAAGGAAAACATTAGATGACCTTTCCAAGAAAAGATCTACAGTTAAAATATACATAATTCTCTGCCAATGCACATAGAACATTTTGGCTGAGTTTACTAAATGCTATCTGTTTGCAACAAATTTGTCGAAGACATTTAGATGTTTTATCACAAGGAAAAGAGGTGAAAAACGTCACCCTTCCTGCAAACAGTCTTTTCCAACATCTTAACTCAGGCAGGAGGCTCGAAGGAAAAAACATCATGCCATGCTATTCTTAAGCCTTTTTTAGAAAACAAAACCCATGTATGCGTTAATATATCACCTTTGGCACACAAAAGAACGCATTTTTATTAAATATTAATTATTTTCCTGAAATCTTTTCCAACTCTGAAGTAAAACGACTCCATCTCTGAGACACCGGCTTTCTCTACGTGTGGGTGAGGCTCATTTTATGACGTCAACTTAAAGTCAGCCTCAGCAGTTTCTCAGCATGCAAACTTTTGCAAAGATGGATGTGTATACTGTGCATATAAAAGGAAAGAGTTTTTGCCAAACGTGGAGAAAGTGTGTGTTTGTGTTAGCTTGGGGGTGGTGCTGGCTGAGCAGACTCTTCCTGGAGGGGACTGTTCTCACTGGTCTACGTCAGCTCAAGAGAATCCCCTCGTTTTCGTGGATTGGGAGGGGCTGGTGCTCAGAAATGCGTGAACAGATCAAAAATACTGCTTTGGGGTGTCTTTTTGTGGGTAATAAACATTGTAATACACTTAAACGCTAAAAGAATTGATTTTGCATGGTATAGGACAATTGACTCTTCTTAAGTGCAATACTTTAGTCATCATACAATAGGTGCAGAATCTTCAACAGACTGCTTTTTTAGACCACCTCTCTACTTAAACACAAGCATATTTTGTTGTGCTTCACATGCTCATCACAGTCTAATTTTTTTATTTTAATCCCACTGTATTCATGTTTAATCCCTTTGCTGCTGTGTTGCCATAACAATTGTGCTATCCTAGGCACTTTACCATTGGGAGGTGGATCATCTAGACCCACTAGACAGTGCGCTGAACCTTTTTTCTTCAATGATTTGTGATCTTCACTGGTGTCCATGGATTACATGAAATCTTTCCACCTTTATCCACCTTTGTCATGGTAGGGAGAACACGTCAATGTAAGGGTGGGGTCATCTAAGATAGCACAAGGGTTCAACTGGGACCTGAGTCCCTATACCATAAACATGTAAATGTGAACTGAAAACTTGACTCTGGGCTGTAGACTTTTTTTTTTACATGTTTAATTTTTATATACCGTGAGGAAACACAAACTAATCATACTGGGAAACTGAAAATAAGTTTGAAAAACATGACTTAAAAGATTAGAATACTAACATTTGACATAAAAATGAATTGTAATACTGGACTACTTTTTCAATGCCTTATAGATGGGAAAAAAACAATTAACTTAGTGACTGCAAGATGCCATGGTTCTGTGGGTACAAAATATTATTGCAATAACCCCTTCACGCCAGTAAAATGAAATGTAACATTCAGGATCCACTTAATTTAGTGGAATATTTCATTCCTATAACTGGATAAATTCAAGCATGAAGGGATTCAAATCTCTTGTTTTTTTTTAAAGAACCTTTGGACATATAAGTATATATATTTTGTTGACACACTGTACAGCATGGGTAAAAGTTTTCCCTTTGGTTTAACTACTCTAGTCCTAAATGTAACATTCTTAAAGTTTCTGTAGGTTTTTTACTACCAGTGTATTGCTTAATCAATTTAATTAATTAAATAATCGTTCTCGCTGTAAAAGGATTAACTCTAAGTTGACAAACACTTGAAACCCAAAGATCAGAGAATTTATTTTCAAGGACTAATAAAAAATAATCATTGGGTAATATATTAGTATTGCACAAACTTAAAGGTTATTTTACTGTTTGCTATTTTTTTGCTTTTGTTTATGGCAGTACAGTGTGTGATTTTGTTGTGAATCAAGAATTGCTAACTCTTCCTTTCAGGTTTTTCGCTAGAAAAAGTCAAATGTGGTGATAGAGAATAATTAGCTGAACCCTAAAAAAATATTGTCATAACTTTAAAGTCCCATTGCAATCATCTTTTGATCTGTTGTAAAAGCCTTCCCAATGGTCTTTGATTATGCCGTTTCTAGCCCAAATCAAAAAAAGTGTCGTTTTCTAGGACATGTTTTCTGCAGTGACAGTAGTTTATTAGAAATTCATCTCTGAGTTGTGGCTGGGACTGAGTAATCCTGTCTTCATTTCCCATCATCTTTAGCACCTACATCACTGCTAAAGGCTTTTTCCATTGCCCTTTTTGTCTACCCTAGATTCACGATTTGACTAAATAAATATTGGCTTAACCCTTGTGCTATCTTAGATGACCCCACCCTTACATTGACGTGTTATTCCTACCATGACAAAGGTGGATAAAGGTGGAAAGATTTCATGTAATCCATGGACACCAGTGAAGATCACAAATCATTGAAGAAAAAAGGTTCAGAGCACTGTCTAGTGGGTCTAGATGACCCAACTCCCAATGGTAAAGGGCCTAGGATAGCACAAGGGTTACGCGTGTCTCCTATCATGAAAAAATGTTAAAAACACCATCATTGGAGTGTCTCTTTTATGTGCTGCAATTCTGTGCACTAATTTAATTGGGGAATGAAATGCACTTTTTTTCATTTGTAGAGTGGAGGTAAGATCCACCTCCGTGCCGGTTCCAAGCCCGGTTTGAGAAGGTTGCGTCAGGAAGGGCATCCGGCGTAAAACATTGCCAAGTTTACCATGCGACTTGTTCGCTGTGGCGACCCCTGATGGGTGAAGCCGAAAGAGGAAGAAGAAGTAGAGTGGAGGTAAGATGCCCCTCTGACCACATCCCACTTTTAAGGCCTATTTTTGGATATGTATGTGAGCTTAACATTTGACCAAAACCCTGGATTTACAGAGGTCATAATACTAGATGATGATCAGTCACTAAAGTGTAGCACCTCACTGAATGCCTGACAGCTTACCCTTAGTTTTTCCATCTGTGCAGTAAGTTTAATACTTTGTTCATATTCAGCTGAAATATTGCTAAGATAATTTCAGGTATAAAATGTTTCCATTTGAACTATATAGCTATAGAATAAATACAATAAAACAAATAAGTCAAGTCCCTATTTCGACTCTTCAGTGTGTAACCTAAGATGCAAACTGTTTATGAGAGAAATCCATCAAAACTAAACAGGTCTATACATAATACAGCGATAAATAACACAGGATTTTCCTTAACTAAAAGCACAAGTCCTTTTTTTTTGGCTTGCTTGATTGGCTATGTTGTTTTCTTTCTGAGCAGTGAGTTAAGGCTTTTGTGCAGCTCCCGGGACACTCATTTAACGCTGAACTCTCCCTCACAGTGAAGGAATGAGCAGGGCAGTTCCCTTCATGGAGCTGCCATGCCACACACTGCACACTGCAGAGCAACGGGGAGCAAACCTGGCAAACCATGGTAAGTCCTTGGCATTTAGAAAAGCAGGCAGGTCATAGGTGATGGGTCAGTTAGATTAATCAGCACTCACAATCAAAACAGAGAGTGCATTGTAGACTTTTCTAACTCAAACATGACTCCCTGTTCATTATGGCAAGTTGTGTGTAACAGGTTTCTTTGAGAAGTCTCATGAGGTTTACCTGAAAAAAAAAATCTATGCAGGTGGATCTAATAATGCAGTCTCACGGTCAAATATTTGTCTTCTCTGCTGGTTTGTTTGGGCTATTATTAGAAGTCCACAGCTGAGGCTGTCAGCTGTATCAATCTGTCTGGATCCATTTATCCAGCAACCTGCCTGCCTTGTTTGGCTGTTGGAGTGTCTGTCTGAATGCATTTCCATAGAACCCGTCTCACTCTGCCTTAACCCAGTCACCACATGCCTGTTCTGCAGGCAGACAGTGCAGCATGCATCCTCATCCAACAATGTAAACACAACTCTTTCCGTGACGCACTCTTTACATGCACACTTGAGGAGTGTGTGTGTATGTGCTGTGGTGCAGCGGGATGCAGCTTGGAAGCATTCACCTCTCTCAGAAAATACCAGGCGCGTGTGCGCAACACAAGTTTTGGAGCAGAGACATGAACGACCCACCTCCAGCTGACAGAAGCCGGCGCTGTTCTTGCTGCGGGCCGCTTTGCTCTTCAAATAAATAGAAAGCCATCTCCGCACTGTGAATTTTCGCGTGCTGGTATCCATAACAACGACGAGTCGTTTGGACCTATCCCATAATAACGAGCATTCCCTTGACAGGGGATGTCCTAGGAGCCTTGCGTTTGTCGCGTCCTTAGTTTCCCCGCTGCTTCATCCTCCTTCCCTTGCGTTCAAGATTCACCCATCATCGTCCTCCTGCGCCGCCCGTCTCTCCACCTGTGCCCTTCCCTCCCTCCTGCTGTCTCAGCGGCAGTGAGCTGGATCAGGGCTGCAGAGCCAGAGCCACGCAGCCTCACGGCGGGGTGTCGCAGCAGAGGGCTCTGCGTAAAGAAAGCTGACGGCGAGATCTGTTCCGCTGAATCAGGAGAGGTGTGCGCGCGCTGCCGCCTCGCGGCGTGGCCTGTGCGTGGTCATCTCCATCCCCTGCTGCTGTCTTTCCCTGCAGAACAACGGATTGCCACCCGTCACATTTGTTCGTGCGCCGCCGGCGAGCTCTCCACCCCGCCCTCCCCGTGCCTCCCAACAGCATGCAGCAACAGCTGGTGAGGTCACACACACATGTGAACCAGCAACCGCCTCTGCTGTACATTCTCATCTGCCCTACCCGCTTCACGGTACATCATTTAAGCATTTTGCATGCAGATCAACTGTGTTGCAGCAGGCGGTCAAGAGCGTCGAGGGAAGAAACCAAGATCAGTGATGATGACGGTCAGGGGGGACAGCAATCACTTAGATTAATCTGATTGATATGAACGAGCATATGCAGGCACGCGCGTGGAGGTATTTGGATCTGTCACATCAGCAGCTTTGCAGAGCTGCAGTGTTACATAACCATATACAGATAAGAGCTGGGTGGAGAGGTAGAGACCAAATTAATGAAAGGTGGGGGTAAAGGAGGCCAGATTATGTGTCCATGACTGACCCAGGCTTACATTTTCTCTAAAATCTTTCAGCAAGGTCAACATTTTTTTTTGCTCCAGTGCTCTGGAAAAAAAACGTGTTGATTTCATGACTGTCACCAGTTTGACAGGATGTGGAACACATTTGTACTGAATGTCCGTTGTTTGGGCACATTGTGGCACAAATAAAAATGTAATCAGATGTGTTCAATCTGTTGTGCTGAGTTGTGGGCGGAAAGTCGGGATTATAGTCTGGTGTCTTTGTCCTGGCAGGATTAGAGCTCTGTAAGGGGATCACCACATTCATATTTACACAGGCCGGCAGACTATGAGATAGACATCTTTGGATAAACATGTGTTATTAAAATAAGGAAAATTGACAGGAAAAGGCATTAAGTAACATATTTTGGAGACAATTGGCACCTAAAATGATTTAGAGTGATGCATTTATGGTAAATTAAGAGAATATGAATGCCCCTTCAGCATTTTATTCACAAAGATACATTTTAATCACCACAACATAAAAACACAGTTAAGAACTTTAATAATTTTTCACAAAAGCTGTTCATTCCTTTCTTTCACAACAACTATTTGTCTTTAGCCGTTAGTTAAAAAAAATAGAAAGTGTCATTCATAATGCAAAGACAAAAGTCTAATTAGAAAAGATAATTGTATGAATTTGAGTGACATATTTTTGCTCTTTTACATTTCCAAACTCATCCTGTATCTCCTTAAAATTAAAGTTTCATAGAGACACACAGACGTGGAAATTCAGAGAATGACATGACATCAAAAATGATCAAGATGTTTATAATTCATAAAACAAAAAACTATAATAAAAGGTTTTGAGGGAAATCATTACAACCTCTATAGACAACAGAAATTGTTGCCCAAAAAGTGCACTTTATCTACATTTCTGTGCAAACAGGCTTCAAAATATAGAAAACACTGAATTCAAATTTAGGATTCTGAAGATATTTTTGTCGTAAAAAAGACATAAGGAAAAAGAAACATATGTGACATGCAGCGCAAAAACATAAAAACTAGAAAGAAACAATCATAAAATCCATCTAGTTCTTTCAAAAGCCTTAGACTAAATATGGCAGATGTTTGGTTCGTACCAGGTTACCTGTATATAAAGATTTCTATGATTGGGCACATGTGAAAGTTCATTTGAACTCTGGGGCATACCAAAAAAAAAAAAACAGCAAACTCTGATAAGCCTAAAATAAATTGTGGCGCGATTCACCAACAGTGAGAACGAAGATGGACTGTTCAGTAGCCCAAAGCGCATTCATGACCCACTAAGAGCAAGAGACGTAAGCGCCATGCATCTGTAAAAGGAAAACCATGTCTGCAACCAAAGTGACATTAGTAGATTGCTCTGCCTGATAAAACAATGTGAATGTTGTTGCAACGATATCAGTAAATAACTATTCAAGGAAGTGGTGGGTAATACACCGGGATGTCAGGGTCACACACACTGAATCCTGAAGCTTTCTTAGCACCTCTGAAATGGTCCCAGCCTGTTTTTGCAAAGGTTTCCTTGGCTGATTGTTTCTCACAATCCATCAGTGTGAAGTCCGAGTCGAAACAGATCTCAATCTGACCCAAACTCTGGAAATCTCCACCCTAGTATCAACAAAAATAAAAACCACAGACGATCAAAATAACAAACTA
The DNA here is from genome assembly GCF_053564925.1 of Oryzias latipes. NCBI lineage: Eukaryota > Metazoa > Chordata > Actinopteri > Beloniformes > Adrianichthyidae > Oryzias > Oryzias latipes. The sequence continues at coordinate 27,145,679 of NC_136239.1, forward strand.
CATAAAATCGAAGTGTATGCAAAGCTGTGAGTGTTTGTACCTTGGATGAATGGACACACTGGATCTTAGGCTTGAAGCCATAGACATTCTCAATCGCTCCTTCAACTTGTGAAAACTGCACAACAGACAAGAGTTTTAGTACAGGATGGCAATCACATTTACTTTTTTCAGTTTCATTTTTACAAATACAGTTTCAAATAAAACAAAATATAGAAGGGAAAAAAAACTACTTTCACTTCCATTCAAATAAAAAAGGCTAAATAAACCCAAGCTATTTCATGGTCTTCTATTTGGCTTTATTCATTTTTAAAGATGTGTTCTATGTGTGCACAAGATGTGGAGTGTATTTTATAAAAAAGTGCACTTTAGTAAAGTTATCTTCACTTTTTTTTCTTTCACTAATCATGTGCACTCAAATGACAAACGCAATGAGAGATCAGTTTTTACCTCAAGAAAAAAAAACTTAAACAATCAATGTCCTCCTTAGGCTTCACCAACGTTCATAATGCAGCCGTTATGATTCAAAACAGACATGATGTAACTCTGTGATGTGTCAGTAGACATACACTTCTCTGTCTTCCATTTGTAATGTTGTTGACCCTAAACTCTTCTTTGTCTTAATACACCCAAAAAAGCTGCCAGGTGAGTCACAAATGGAGCTTTGGTAAGTCAAATGTGAGATTTATAAACCTTATATTGCCATAAAAAACGGAGACAGCTACTTCTGGACACTCCTTTGGGTTAAACAAACAGTGAAATCAAAGTAGTATTTTTAGTACCGGTAGTAGTAGTTTTATTTTGATGTGTCATATCATTTTTTGTGATTTAAAAGATCATACGTACAGGGTAGTATTTGTCAGAGGGGGTAATCCCAAACTTCACCAGGACACTGCAACAACCAAGTCACAGATTTCAATGTATCATTGTTGTGATAAGCATGACATATAGAGGACAGGTTGCTTCAAACAGGCTTAGGTATTTTGCAGTGTGTGAGTGTTGTGCACCTGCTTAAGTCCAGTTTGTGATAGAGTTCCAGTGCTTTGCTGAAATACTTGTGCTGACTGTTCAAAGACTCTGCCTTGGCAGCACAAGTCCCATGTTTGTGCCACTCGTACTTCCTGTAACAAAGAAGCAAAAGTGAAATAAATAAAAAAAAGGTCAGGAAATAAGTGTTCGACCAAGGCCATGACACATAATCTCAGACTGTTGAGATTCAAAACAAACTACATTTCTGATGTATGAAATGTGTAGTATCTTTACATATTTAAAATGTTAGTTAAACCAAGTTTAACTAAGTTTGATGGGCCAAACTTACCAGAAGCTGACAGATGAGCGATTACGCAAATCAGGCCAACTCTTGTTCATGTCAGGAAGCAGATCCTGAAACAGATTTATTTATTAGAAGCAGTGATGAGGCTGAAACAAAACTCTGAAGAAAGGAAGTAGGGGAAAATGCACTCAATAAATTACTAGACTGTGGGAAAAGCATGCCTAGTAAGTAAATTCATCACTAAACCACAAAAACAGGCAAGAATTGTATTTAAAAAATATATGAAAAACTCTGTCAAAATATTGCCATTTTTCTTTCTTTCTTGTAAATCTTAAAACTTTTAATGTGAAGCAATTTTTTTAGTGTTGATCAAACTTTTAACAAAATGTTTCATGTTTTGGACCTGAATATAAAACAAATAAAACAAGTAATTCTGTAGTTTTCTTTTAATACCTTTACTTGAAACCCCTAAATACAATTGGTTAATTATTATGTCAATGTTGACTCTTTTTCTCAAATTCTATAGAATTTCTATAAAATGTGGGATGATGGTAAAAAACAAACATACTTATTAAAACATACCTATCTCCCCTTCTCATTTGCCAGCAGCATAAACATTAAACTTTACAGTAAACTACTCTAACACTTTTAAAGCATTGCTGCACTTTAATTTAGCTTTCCTAACTCCTTTGTGAGGAAGCCTGAGTGACAAATGATCCATTTACCTGTTAGGAAACTTAAACAAAAAATTATTTAAACATTAATTGATTTGGGATCAGCTGTTTTTTAAATAAACAAAACAAAAAACAAAAAAACACCCCAGTATTTCCCAAGGGTGACATTGTTCTATAGTGAAAGAGAAAATGTCATCATGCCATGTCCTGAGTTACCGTCTAACATCAGTCTAGACATTTTTGGGAAAATAGGATTGAATTATTATTTTTTTCAAAAAGGAAGGAGGAAGGTTTGACACACACACAACTTGTGGGGAAGAAAAAGCAGTCAATAAAGACACAGAAATGCACTAGTCACCATTTGTTTCTACCATTAACAGCTAAACAAAAAAGTAAAAAAGAATGAAAAAGGTTTTATTAAGTCCACCCTCCTACAGTCACAGATGATATACACGGTCTACATATTGTAGATACATAGAAATAAAAAGACTTTAATATATTGTTTCTACTTCTATTTGGTTTGATTAAACTGTATTATACCTCTATCAAAGAAGGGTTGAAATGCCATGAGGAATTGCAGTCCATGCCCTTATCAGGCCTAAAAAAACAATAAAAATCCCAACGTAAGCAGTCTGATTGAAGGAAAAAAACATTTTTCAGACAACCTTCAGTGTAAAACAGCATGGATTATCCAGCAGGATTCAAACTATTTCCATTTCCTTACCAGAGTCCATGCAGCGTCCAGTAGCTGATGTTTGGATGGCAGTGCTCCATCTGGCAATGATAAATAAAAAGTCACTGCTAATTCTACAACTGCCATTGCTGCTGGTGGTAAGAAAAAACTAGGAACAAAAACAACACTTTTAAATATTTTTACATAAACAGCAGACAAAAAACATAAATTGAACAATCCAGGACAGTTTAAAGAACTAACATTTCTGCACTTAAATACATATTATAATAAAACAGTTCAATAATTTCCAGTTTAACAGCAGTGGATAAAAGAAAAAATATAAATTAAACCCATTGTGGGAAATTTGCTTCAATCAGGGCAAAGCTATACTCCTGCCTTCTTTTAAAGACAGAACTGAGAACAAAATCACAGGACAGCACGGTAAGCATAAAATAGAGGATGTGAGTCTTATGCTGTGACTAAAGGAGACATAATTCTCCTGCACGCAGTCCCGATGTTACCATCTTCAAACAGTGTTGCTGACACACAGCTACTCTCAAAACCCCGACATCACATGCTGTCAAAGAAATATATGTTTAGCATTTTTCTTTTCCCAGCGAGGGGATCATCGCTGAACTCGACAGCCTTGACGACAGAGTTAATCCTGCTTATGAGTCTGATGGCCAATCATAACTTCTTCTGTAGCACTGCAGGGGCCAACTCCCATTACATTTTGATACTGTGATTTAAAAAGAAAAAAAAATACAAGTTTCCAAACAAATGACAACATTTAAATGAAAAGTGATTTTCTATCATTTCTATAACATTTTGTTCTTGAGAAATGTATTTTTTTTTTTAATTTTTTAAACAGCAAACCATTTCGAGGTACAGGACTTAACAAGATAGATCAAACACCTTCAGGGAATTTGGGCTAGCCCTACTAGTAATTTAGCAATTGTGAATCCACTAAAGTAAAAGCAAAAGCCCTTGAGGTTTAATTAATTCGAGGCAGCAGTAGACTGTGTAGAAATTCATCTGAGATATCAGACATCTCACATTAACTCTACCTCTTAAAAAGTGAAGATTTTATCATCAACTGCCCTCTGGATTTATACGAGGATCAATAAAAACTGAAGATGGTTATTTTTTCCACATTTGCTTCTCAATCTTTTACAAACTTAATGTTTATCTCAGAATGTAACAACAGGACAGCAGACGGCTGTGTACATGTCAGTTCATGGTGTGTAACATCAAGGATGCTTGTTCCTCAGAAGATGTTAGCAGCAGTAGAACCGTCCCCCCCATCAACCACCAACATTAAATGCTTAGTGCTAGTGCTTTTATTTGCGAGTTATGGCAATGGGTGGTTTTACATCCACCTCATTACTGGCAGTGGAAACAAAAAAGTGAACAGCTTTGTCTTTTACTTCCTTATTTATTGATAAACTATGCATCAGTTGGGATTTTGGAAAAAGTAATCTCAAGAAAGGTTATTGATGCGACAAACTTATGCTGGAAACCACAAGAGGAAGAATTCCATGGATGTTTGAAGGAACAGCAAAAACACTGTCTCACTTCCTCATTTTAAAGGGTGAGACCTAATTTCTCTGCTTCCCAAAAAGTTAGAGTTGCTTTAGTTTATTTATTTGCATTCAGGGGGGTTTATTGCTGCAATCTATTGTAATGAAATGAAAAAACAAAACAAAAACCTCAGATCGCATGTGTTAGTGCAAGATGAAAAATGCAAAATAAAGTAAATGAATAAAGCTGAGAAACTCACAGAGCAGAAGGTGTTGGGCCAGTGGTGGGTCAGGATCAGTTTGCTCCACATATGGCTGAAATACACACACGTTTCAAAGCAGCCCAGACTTATTTCAAATCAGATCAACACAATGTTATTTGGTGAAGTGAGGCAATTATTATATATTGGAGCAGAAGCAGAAATTTGCCATTGTAAAAAGGCTGACAGCTTTGCATTTTCTATACTTACTGAGGAGAAATAACAGCAGCCCAGGACACGCATGCGCACAGGGCGAGCAGAGAAAGAACGTGGAGCCTCATGATTTACCTTAAATACAATTCCTCTGTTAAAAGATGCATCTTACCCAAAAAAATATGTGAAATAATGACAAAATGTTTTCGGTCTCTGGAAGTCGATCTGCGTGAGCTGAGATGCTCATTTCTATAGTAAACACATTTAAAAATGAAAAACAAACAAACAAAATCTTCTTCAACTTAAAAAATGTGTTAACATTTTGCTTTTAATCGCTTTAAACCTCACTGGTCTTTTGCATGATTTTTTAAGCTATTATTTTCCCCTTTCTATCCTTTTATTTTAAGGTGAGGAACTTGAAACGTCTGACCAAACGAGCACTCACGAGGCTGACCGATTCTTGACGGAAAAGGGCGAAGTAACAACACGAATCTTTGTAATGTTAAGAACAGGATTTTTGTTGCATTCAAATTACATAAAGTCCCTACATTTCAGCACTCATTGTTCATATCTGGAACTTCACTTCAAGTACAGCGTGTCCAAATTATAGTTAAAATAGTTTAAACAACGTCTTGTGTTTTGACACAGTCTTGCCGTCTCAGTACAAAAGCTAGAATATTTAGCCTCGATGTGTAAAAAAACAAACAGACAACATTTAAATCGACTTACCGAGTAAATATGAGCTATTGAGTGTTTGCAGGAACTGGTTAAACAACAGGAGTGTGAACCGGGAAGAGCCGGTTGTTTACTATTTATTGTCCCACCACGACTCTGGTTAAGGACTGTCACCTTAACCAATCGTGAGCTCCGCTCACGTCAACGTCATCACGTTCCAAGCTCCGGTAAACCTCGAGTCAAAAACAGGTCCGGAAGCATTTCAACTTTCATTTTGAGTGTAAGTTATAGATTTAAGAATTAAAATTAACTCGACCAAATTGACAATTACATAAGACGTGTGTGTTTCATCTTAAAATATATTCTGATAAAAAACAGACAGACTTCGACCATGACACGACAGACTTCGACCATGGCCTGAAGAGAATGTTAATTCCAGCAGAGGTCGCTATTACTCTTTTTCACACGCTTGAATCTTTAATTATGCACAACTCCCTCATATTCCGTATAACAACCATTGTCTCTGTGATGCTTGCCAACGTTGTTGAAATGTAAGGAAGTATGCAAATTAGAAATATTGTCACTCACCTCACTATGAGGGTGAAGTCAGAATTTACATTATCCCATCTTTAAAACATGGCAGCATTCATGCAACTGTGAAAAGCATGTACTTTTAACAGAAAACTGACAGAAAATTCTTCTGCAGGTAAATATGAATCCACTAAATTTTTAAAATCACTCAAGATGAAAACAAAATGTCATTTTACAAGAGTGCATTTAAAAAAGTGAGTGAAGCTTTTATGCATATATGCTAGTTTATATAGAACATTGAAAATACATTTTAGATCTTTTTCATAGGACATTCACTTTACAGAACTTTCACCCATTGTTTTTGTTCACAAAGCTACACAGTGACACAGGTTAAAGTTCAGCACTACTACTGTACAACCAGACGAGTTATGTCAAAACCGAAGAGGTGGCAGCCACTTCTGGGGTCATGGGTTAAAGCTCAGACGTCATAGGTCAGGGTGACATGTTCTTCCTCTCAAGTTTATTCTGTATGATTGACAGGGTTTGAGACAAGAGGGGAAGCTCTGAAATAGAATTATAGTTTATGTTATAATTAAATAGAATAATGGCTGTGGTTCAGTTTTTAAAATTTGATCAGGAATGTTAAATAGTGAATAGGGGGAAGACACACTAAGTTTTTATTTCTGTCTGCTCCTTTTCATCCCTAATATCTCCACTCAATGTCCACCTGTTATAAAGGAATTTCATGATTAAATAAAGGCATAAAAATCCCATAGTAAAGCATTTTCAAAATTGATTCTGTTTAGTAAATTACCAATAAAAAACATGTGGTCCTTATAAAAACTGCTTAGATAAATACAATACACTCACACATGTTTTAGAAGAAGAAAGAAAATACACTAGGAATTACATTTTCCTGAATAAACTATATTTTTATGCTTATGAATCTGTATGCGCACCGAATGGAGATTTACATTTTAAACATGAGCATTCACAATGCACGCAAGTATTAACTGGAACCAAAGGGGGAAAAAAATAGAAACATGAAAATAAAATGTAATTTTTTTTTTAAACTGCCAAAATGAAGTTAACTAATTACATGTTTGAGATAAAATCAAATAATTAAATCAAACCAAAAAAAAACAAAGTTGCAGAATTGAGTTAGAAAAAAATATATTTATAATAATTATGCAAGTATGTTTATGCAATTCAAATGTTAGTTTTTTTTTTGAAAAAGCCAAATCTGCTGTCACATCTTACCTATAGGTTTAAATTACAAACAATATTTGTTCTGTATATATGCTATTTTTCAATTTCAAAGAATTTTCTGTGTTTCCTTTAAAGAGAAATTAATATAACTTTGAGATTTTTTTTTGTAACCCGTAAAGGGTTGTAACATTCTATACATTGCACGAATTCCAAAATGAAACCAACTTGACTGATGGCCTGTTTTGTGGTTTCGTCTTGCAATTCCATATGTTTACATCACTCCTTCTTTCCACACACTGTTTCCTGTTCACAGGGCCAAATGAGACCCCATGTTGTACAGTCACATGATTTTGTCTCAAATGTAAGATGTGTTCCTCAGCATCAGAAATAGTCTTGCTGTAACTGTAGCTAGTTTTATAAATAGGCCTTGGCCCAATATAGGTATGAGACAGTGTTTCAAGATCCATCTTAATGAATATGGAAGGAGAGAAAGTTCTGCCCATGCAATGTTCAGCTCAGCTCAACATGAAAATTCTACAGCCTTATGATTAACTGTGATTTGGTGGATTAAAAACAAAGATATTTATCAAACTACTGTACAAGGTTCACTATGTTCAATGATACATTTGTGGTTAACAGTGTGTTATTTCTCCTAAAAAGCCTCAAGACTGACATTTTTGCTGCTTTGGCATTAGTTGCTACTTAACTTTGAGTTTTAGGGTCAATTCATAAATCAACAGGCTGCCACCGTTTGTGCTGAAATCTATCGACCAAGTCAGAAAGCTAGACTATTGTATGTAGCAGGCACATATCTTGAAGATACTGGTTATATATAGGCATCTCTCTTTCCTTATAAGGGGTCGAGGAGTGGCAGGTGGAGACGGGTGGTGGTTTTGTCGGCCCGATACGATTCTTGGTTTAGGCTGACTCCCTGTGGATTCAGACTGACAACTGAGGTTGGGGAAAAGGAAATCTTTAGGGGTAAGAAATAAAATTATATTTGTTTACTCCAGTAATCTCTTGTTTGTTATGAGAAATTTCATTAAATTTCAGTTCAGATGTGAGTGGGGTTGTTGGAGCTGGGAAAAAGAGCACAACCGAAAGATGTCTCAAAATCCTCTGCAGTTGCTAATTATTCTTATGAGTGATGAATGATATATTACTTCAAATGTAAAGGATATGTAGTTATTCAAGAGGATTTAGTCAGGGATAAACAGAGGGATGTTTTCTCGTTAATTAGATTTTTTGTCTGGATCTTGTAGAATCCATACCATACTTAAACGTTTTGAAAAATTATCTGTTAAGATAGTAAGAGAACAGGAAAAAAATCACTTGGAAAACAAAACAGTCTTGTTAATGTGTTAAATGAGTTTTTTCTACTAAATTATTGAACGTAAATGTGTTGATTTTAAAAGTAATTTACTCAAAATAAATTAAGTTTCGCAATAAAAAGAACTGTAATTTACATGATTTATTTTGTATTAGTGCAGTTAGGACAAAGCGAGATTTTGCATCAGACCTGCATTGTATGAGTTTGACTGCAAATGCCAGGAAATTTGGGAGGATTACAGTTAAGGACACAGAGGCTCAGGTGTCATTCGGCTGAATTTTGTGCTGCTGCTGTATTTGCTGTGCTGGTTAAATTATTGGCAGAATAAAATATGACAGAGCTGTAATGACAGTTTTACTAAAGACATGTTTTTTTTCTTTCTTTTAAGCACAAGTGTTACCTATCTTCTGGAATATTTTCTTTTTTATGGCTTTATAAATGTATGCTTATTGTTTACAAGATTATGATGGATTATGATGTTATTCTCTTGCAGCCAAAACTGGTTTCTCTGTTGCAAATATTAAAAATACAAATTTCTTGGGTATTTATTTATTTTTCCTAATTATTGTGTGTGTGGATTCAGGTATTTTGTTGTTTTGAGGCTTGATAATAAGCAGAGTTGGAAATATTTGTTGGTTACACGGACATAGAAGAAGATTGGTACACTATGATGACAACTCATTGTCAGAGGTTGTAGGGTTGTCCATAGTGCAGTTTCATCTCCATGTTTTCTTTTCTGGTGACAGATCTAGGGAGCAGGGAGAGAATCTAACATGGCTTTGGTGTTGGCTGTTAAGTAAAACAAGGAAGAAAGAAGTATGGAAGAGGAATGTGTTGCAGGATGTGTCACTAAATCTGAAGGTGAAGTGTGCAGCAGAAGGAAGAGTGTCACATTTCATCTGAACTTATTTCTGTTCTCTGATAATGATGACATGATGTAACAGCTATTATACTGTCCCGTGTGCGTAATGCCACACGGGACAGTATCCAAGACATTTGTTCCAGGCAACTAATAAAAGGATTGAAAAGTTTTCAGTGGCGGGGGTCACACTGCTCTTAAGACTCTCAGCACTGTTACTAACTTTGGTCTAATTTACTTTTTTTGTAGTGATACTTTGACGTTGGTGTTGGCTGAATAGCTGTATCTGTCACTTGAGCCTACTTCATGTTCTAAGTAACTCTACAGTCTGGTCAACCTGTAGTAACTATTTTTTTTTGCCCCAATCTAGTAGAACGTTGATTTCTGTGCTCTTTTTATTCTTTTCTATCTTGTAAGGTATCTCATTTTTTAATTTCAGGACATCCAACCTACACAAGCTGCAGACATTACTCTATTCTAGACTCTAGTTAGTGTCACCAACTGGTATTTGCTGAACTATTTTAAAACATCTTAACCTCCTCTTTTCCTGATATTATACTATTTTCTCTTTTTTCTTGTGATCAGACTATTTTTGCACTGCTCTCATGTGTGTGTCTGTGGTTTCTGGTTGACTAGCCTTTTCTAACTCTGGCAGTAGGTCAGTATATCAGGGGCTTTTTCAGCCCACAAGTTGTACATGCCATTCAGGGACTTCTCCAATGGTTCCTCTTTCTCCTCTTCCAGTCTGAGGTATTTTCTCAGCAGTGGGAATCCAAGGTCATGTTACTGTACAGATAATCAATTTCGCTGCCTTTTGAAGTCGAGATTTGTTATAAACTTATTTGTCATACTTCTAGCACAATTTTTATTACATTTATTTAGTCCAGTATAATTTCTGACACAGTTGCTGTGTAGTTTGTTGAGACAGGGGTTGAGAACTCCTACAACACAGGCATGCCATGCATATCGAAGAGAAGGATGGTAATTGCTTCACTTTTGAAGCAGTACAGTATGTGCGGTCACACTTAGAGATAATCTGTCTAAAGGAGTTCAAGCCTGTGCTTAACCACAACAGGGACTGAGCATCTCCGAATGTGAAAACTGAGCAGTCTGCCACCGACTGGCCTCTTAAGTTGTCTTCAGTGTTACCACTGAATGTACTGCTAATGTTGTAAAGCTCCAAGTATTTTAAATGTGGCACAGTGACAAATTACGAGGTCAGTCTAGGTAGAGCTGAGATCAGATTTTCTGAACTTGCAGTCTAAACAAAATGATTTGTTGACTAGTTTTGTAAAAAGTAACTGCATAAATTGGGTGTCCTTTAACACACTTGTATTCGTTTTGTCACTGCTGCTTCCTTTAATATCCATCACTGGCATTTATATGATCTTGCGGGTGGTTGCATTGATGTAATTTCATTTACACAACCTTTGTTTCCTCCTTAACATCTCTACCAGTACTCATAGTTTGTGTTCTAGGGATTTTGTCACTATGGTTCTACACAGGATTTGTACCATCCTCGCTACTCTTCGTTCTTTTTTTTCTGCTCCTTATGACTGAAATGAGTTGCAGAAAATCCTGAAGTTGCATACCTTGGTCTCCTTAGCGCCCTTTAAGACATCTTTACTAGATGTGATTTGTGATGAATGCAGATGTTTTTAAATGTTTTATGGGTCTACTTCTATCTTTATACTGTAAACATTAACTTGGTGCCTCCTGTAGATTTTTTATTGTAAATATTGTTGTGTTAATATGTCCTTTTTTTATTTGTATGTAACTTATATTACATCATTCTGCTGTAATGTGGCTGTAAACTCAGGTCGTTGTTGTAAATGAGAAATTGTTTTCAATCAACATACCTGGATAAAGTTTTAACAATTTCAAAATAAGAGCAAAAGAAACGTCCACTTGGAGCAATTAATTGGTAGTAGTCTTTTGTTGGATTGGATGCCCCATTTCCTACTTTGCTGATGATTCACAACTTTGGGTAGCTGCCATGGTAATTGTCAGTGTAATTGTCACTGGCTTGTGCACTGTAAGCTTTTTGCAGTCAGGTCCTTAGCTTGCTAATCACAAGGAATTGGCCGTGCTTCAGTTTTTTTCTTTGTTGTTTATTTATTTTGTGTTCAGTGCATAATGTCTTTGGTTATTTTTTCTTAGCTGTAGCTGAGTGGCAACAAAAAAGCAAAGGGAAGAAAAAGGAATGTATATACACTCCAGCTTTGCATTTTTTTAATTCTTGATTGGCCAACAGGAAATTTAATCAAGATAGTAAACATTACATTCAAAAATATTAGTACATTTCTATTGGTTTTGGGAATCACAGAACAAATTTCAGTAAAAAAAAACAAAAAACAGCATTGTCCCTTGATTAATTATTATTTCAAAATAGTCTAAAACTTATCTTTTTTTACATCTGTGTTTGCATGTTGGTGCTGAGGGGGTCCAGTCTCACAGTCTTTGTCAGTCAAGGTGTAATGTGTGGGTCTCCGTGTTTATTTAGAAGTCCTCATCTAAAAGTTCCACCACTTTAGTAAATCCATAGAATGGGCTCTAACTTTGAAGCTTAGTTTAGAACTGTACAATCGCTAGTTGGGATTTGGTTATTACTAGTTAAGTCAGAGATTGATCTACACAAAACTTTAAATCATTTAATGTCAACTGAACTGATCACTTAGGCTTAAAGTTAAGTCTGTTCTAAGAATCCATATCTTTACAAAGTCAACAAACCTAAACAGGAGTTACCAGTCAAAAAATAACTCTTTAGAAGTTGGCATTATAAGTTTAGTAATGTTAAGGTTTGAGATTATCAAAGTTTAATGATTATTCATAATAAAATCTGAATTTTTTAGTTGGACAGTTATTAAGAGGCTAAAAGGTCAATGTTCACTTATGGCATTATCAACACAGGTTGAATTTAAATCATAGTTGAAATAAAGGTTTGTTACTTTGAAGCATTTCTTTGGTTTAAGCTTTAATTTCAGTGCATTTTATGGGCGACAATGGCTCAGGAGGTTGAGCGGGTCGTCCAATGATCGAAGGGTTGGTGGTTTGATCCCTGCTCCCCCCAGTCAACTGTCGTTGTGTCCTTGGGCAAGACACTTCCCCCTCCCTGCCTCCAGTGTGGCTCCACTGTTGTGTGAATGCGCATGAATGTCCCGGTGATGGTCAGAGGGGCAGCCACGCCTCTGTCATCACCAAGTATACATGAAGAGTGAAAAGCCCAGATAAATCTAATCCATTATTATTATTTATTTATTTTTTCTTAAATGTGATTCTTAATCTTTGTGTGTTGTGTAAAAAATATCCTTTAGTTCAATGCTCATGATGAAGTAACTTTTGTCTGTGTTTCTGCTTTACTTTTGATAATGGTCAAAACAATTGATCATTATGCATGTTTTATTCTACAGGTCAGTGTCAACTGTGTCACCATGTCATCACGACTTAAAAGTGGGAGTTACAACCATGAATACCACCACAAACAGAGCCAGCGTGTGATTAAAGAGTACAGCAGGTACAAGAGATGTATGCAAAGGTTCATGCAGAACTTGGAAAAAAAACATCATCAGCAGGCCTACTGATATTTTTACTAACAGTGGTTAGCATTTTACTTTGTTGCCACTAAAAATGCAAATTCAGCTTTGGCTTTGTACACAGAGTTTAACACGCATTCTTGAATGCGCATAGGGCTCATGGTGTTCAAAATGGAAAAGCAGGAGAGGCTTCTTTTTCCTTTTCTGCTTTTTACTAGTGCTTGCCCACAACCTGCAGTTGGAAGATGCTTGGTGCGAAATGTTGAAGCGGTGCAAATCTTGCAAATCTTGCTCCAGGCTTTTTCTTTCACGGCTCTATTCCAGTAAACGAAAGACTTGTTACCAGATAATTCCAGCCAGGTACAAACCGTAATGGTCATTTTTCAAACAGTTGGCACTTAAAGGGATGCAATATAAACGTCCCTACCAAATCAGAGTCTCTGAGTTGACAAAGTTTAACCTGGTTTAATTGGCATGTGCGTTTAATGGTAAGATGTTTTGTACAACAAGCCTAAAAACAGTCGTAGAAACGCCACAGGCCAATGATAGAATGTTGAACATGGAAACCCGAATTATGTGTTTACCTAGACTTTTCATTGGAAGTGGCCACTAGAAGGCGCGTTGCTGAGAGCGGTGTGAATGTAGCTTACAACAAGCCTATATCTTAACTAGCATTGAGAAGATAAACAACTTTGAGTTTGATTCAGGAAATAGCTGTTGTCAGTGTAATTTTTAAAATTTTGCAGTGTTACTATAGAGCTATCTTTTTTGTGAATAAATTGAGACTTTAATGCGTAACACAAAGTTTGCTTGATTTTAGCTGGCGTCATTTTTGTATTTTTCTGAGAATTCAATGCTACTGGAAATACCTCGTTGTTTAGTTTATGTGTGTGTGTGTGTATGTCTCTTTTTTAAATAATGGCTACTTGTAATTGTGATTTATGATTGAGCTTAAAAACAATGTCCTTGCACATTAATGTTTTTTTTAATATTCTTAATTAAAGGCTTATGTGAAGTGTGACAATAAAAATATATTGAACTTTGGTGGTAAGATTGTACGGTATGTCATTTTTGTCAGTAAAGCATTTGTCTGCATGCTGCTTGTTTTGATGGATTAAACTCAGATAAAAGGCTTGTCAGACTGCAAAGAAATGTACACTTCTATACAAATAGGAATATTGAGTCAAAAATGGACGAGTTTTCCTGTCTAATTGCACATAACATACATTTTTCCCCAAACTGAACAAAGGTTAATGTTTCTGTTTTGGGGCGAAATGGCTTGCAAACAAAAAAGTGTGAAATTAAGAAATGTTTTTTCCCTAAAATCTCACTTTTTTTACACGTGTCACATGATTACCAATAAATGTTGTGCCTCTTGCATAGTATTCAATGCACATTTTTATTTTATTTAATTTCTTTTTAAATCAGTAACATTTATTTGTATGTATAAACTCTTTTTTTTATTAGGTTAGTAAAAAAGGAAAACAAGCCTCCAATTCAAAGCTATTTGCAATGCAATTCTTTATGTATTTGTTAGTAAAAGTAATTTGCATTTTCTTTCTTTAGCTCTGAGACAATGGAGGAAAGATATGATTATAAAACACAAGCTCGCATCCAGCAAGTGGTGAGAATGCATGAGTTGGTTTTATCCAGACTGGTTTCTGCACATCTGTTTCACTCTTCATTGATCTTTTTAATGCAATGTGAAAAACAAAGTAAAAGGTGGATGCATTGCTGTCATTTTTATTTTTTGTATCCTACTTGCCTTGTTAGGTAAAAGCAAAGATGGTGGATAAATATGTGCGCGAGGAGCCCATGATCAGAGGACCGCAGTTCCTGGTCAGACTTAGATCCCACACTGTGTTTGAAAACACTCCAATCAAACTCTTCTGCACTGTTCAAGGCTTTCCCATGCCAGTTGTCAAATGGTGAGTAAATAACATTTTCAAGGTCGAAAGTTTTATAAAAGCAATCCAGAGACACAGAATTCCTACAAATTCTTTCTGAACTCTACCTAAACAGACCATATCTTTTTAGGTATAGAGACGGTGTGATCCTGGACTTGTCCTCTGGAAAGTATTTGGTTGAAGCCAGAGGAAGCAGCCATTCCCTTGAGATACCAAAGTGAGATTGCATTGTTTTCATTTGTTTTGCATCTCTATTACTAATTGCACAGTTAAATATTGCTAAATCAGTGGACTATAACTCTTTATTGATAGCCCAAATTAAGCTTGATTTCATGGATTAATTGTAACAGAAATTCTAAAAACACCGTAAAACATCTGCAGTTAGTAACAAGTTTATGGGTAAGGGGTTCAGTCAGCTGAGTGTGTGCAAACAGGCTTCAGGATCCCTGGCAGAGCAATGCAGGCATCTCTGGTCTGTATAGCAGCTCAGCTTATCTCAGTGCTAAGGGGCTCCAGGAGGTTTTCAGTCATCACACTTTGAAATGATTCTATCAAACTCAGACAAAAAGACTGGTAGGTAGATGACTACTTTACAACAAAAATTGAATTTAAGTTTAAAAAAGTCATCTTAAGATGTATATCTAATATTTAAATGTAAAAATATAAAAATGCAGCAGGATTAGAGGAGGACTACTTGCAAGAACAAGCTTACAAGGGTACACAGAGAGAACATGAAAGAGTATGGCTAATTAAAAGTTTGATTTCCAATAAAGACAGTAAGCAGCCAAAAGATTATCCCCATAACTGCCTCTACTACAGAAGCAGATTTCTGTGAAATCTGATAAAAATAGACAACATTAACTATGTATTGCTATGTATTGCTTATCTTACATCTTCCATACCAAGTTTCAGTGCTATTGGCCTTTTTGTGGCAGACATAAAATTAGTTAGCACAAGCTTTACGGGAAAGTTAAAAACATTATGATCCAAAAATGAGCTGTATTGGTGAGCTGGGCTGTGCCCAGAGTCTGTGATTCCTGCTCAGCTGTTGACTGTTGTCCAGACTGAATGATGAACTCAGACAATAATTGTTCATTTGCGCAAAGCTTCAAAAAAAAAAAAAAAAAAGCAATTACATGATTCCTGTACTTTATAAGCAAGAGCAGATCCTCAAGTGTCATATTTTCTCAGACACCTGTCGACGTTGCCCAGATTCCAAATAAAAGAACAGAAAAACACCACTATATTTTGCAAAACCAAATTTTTAGTTAACACTTTTTTGAACATACATTTTTGTAACTTTTTTGTTTCACTTGTTTTCCTTTGTAGATGTTCAACTGATGACACGGCTCAGTATACTGCTGTGGCAGGAAACTCCCATGGGCAGGTCTCTTCTCAGGCTTCTATCATTGTAAAGCGTAAGTTATAAAAGTTATGTTTTTGATGAAGTTTTAACTATCACCTCAAGAATAAATTGTAAACAATATCTTAGGTAACTATAAGAGTAATAATTTACTGGTACCTGATGTTCTTGCTATTTAAAACAGGATCTGATGTTATGGAGTCCCAGTTGTGTACTTATATTTACAAAAACAAAAATAGTGACTTTAAGTGATTGCACGACTCACAGTGACTTGAATGCACATGCAAAAGTTAGACATCTATAATTATGGCAAAATCTTTAGCTGACGGTGTTCTTATATTGTTTAGGATACAAGGAGGAGGAGGAGTCTAGTCCATATGCATGGTTACCTTTTACAGGTAGGTGTCCTATTATGACAAAGCTCAGACTCCCTTTAGCTTTATGGAATAATGAAATTCTAATGGCTCATTTGTAGAATGGCAACGATTATGGTGCACAGCATTGCTCATATTTCTTAACAATGTAACAAACAGTTAAACAGGACACTGCAAAATTAAATCCCTGTCTGACCATGTTTTTCTGTACCCTGCCTCAAAGCTGCAATGCTTCCCAAGATCCATTACACAAAAATCAACATTACATTTGTGGAGAAGTTCGGACCAGTGTTTGCCACCGAGGGAGAATCTGCAACTCTGTCTGCCACCATGACCTTAAGCCCAAACCTGGCCAACCTTCAACCAGAGGCACAGTGGTACAGAGATGGTAAGTATTAACTTGTATGTCTGGAAAATGTAATACCTTTTCTGGGCTTTAAGGTGGAATAGGTTATCATGTTGTGGAAATCTGTGCTCTTGCTTTAAGAAGATACAATTGTACTCAAGACCCAAATAGAATAAAACCAAAATATAAAAATGTCCCCAAATTAGGGTTTGTGATGTCATGAGTTGTATCAGTTTGACTTGAAGTCAATTCCACTTTTTATTGCAGTGATAAAGAAGAAAATATGAAACTGAAAAACAGGTCTTTAAGACCTTTGATAATAATGGGCAGAGTTTTGTATTTTTTAATGTGTCTCTAAAATTCTTTAAAAAAAATACAAAACACTTCCAGATTTTAAGTCATCTGTTTAAATCGGTGAAGTAATATCAAAACCAAAAGAACTTCATCTAACTAATGAAACTTTTTTTGCTAAGTTCAATGGTAAATCTTTAATCTTTCTAGGAATTCCAAACTCAAAGTCAAGTGAAAAGTTAAATAAATGAGAAGTCAAAGTAAATTTCCAGTTTTTATCTCTATAATTTATATCCTCTTACATTTGATAAATTCAGGGTAATGAAGTTTATGGAGGAGCACACATTTAGAGTTTTGAGGAATAAAGTTTGCTTTTGCTTATTTTTTAGACACTCGTCTGTTCGAATCTAAGTGGGTGAAGATTGAAACAGGCAGAGGTTTCTCTACCTTGACTATTCCAAATCTTTACAAAGATGATGAAGGCCTGTATACTCTTCGTATGGTCACCAAGGGAGGCACTGCAGAACACAGTGCTTTTGTCTCAGTGGCAGGTAAGATATTCAAGCAACTAATAACTCCTTTGCATTTCGACCCCCTATGGGTTGCAACAGAGAATTATCCACCTCCTTGTAACCCTTGTGCTATCCTAGGCACTTTAACATTGGGAGTTGGGTCATCTAGACCCAATAGACAGTGCACTGAACCTTTTTTTTTTGTGAACCTCACTGGTGTCCATGGATTACATGAAATCTTTCCACCTTTATCCACCTTTATCATGGTAGGGAGAACACGTCAATGCAAGGGTGGGGTCATCTAAGATAGCACAAGGGTTAAGTATCCCCCTGACCAATGACACGGGTGCTCCCATCACAGTCCTCCACACCTTTCCTTTCATTCTTGCTGACATTTTTTTGTTTCAAATCACACCTGAAGCTTTAAAATAGAATCTATGTTTTATTTTCAGTGATTGTTATCAAAAAGTAAAATGCCAGTGTTTTAACAAACACAGATCAAACAATTCCTTAAACGATTTCCATTTAGGGATTAATAAAATTATCTGATCCCTTGCAGATGGTCCACCACCAGTTCCAAGTGCACCTGGTGCTCCTATGGACATCAAGATCCATGACGCCAACAGAGACTATGTCATTGTGTCATGGAAACCCCCTAACACAACTACAGAAGGCCCAATCCTGGGATACTTTGTAGACAAGTAAAAGCTCCTTAAATTAACACTAAAAACACAAAAGCTATCTGTGGCTATTTTAGCTTATTCTGGAAAAAAGCAGTAAAAGTAAACGTTGCCCGCGCTATGTTACACGTGGATGGAGATATTGTACTGGCCAATCATCAATTTTAAGAACACATTGATTAATGGTTAATTAAGAATGTTGTCTGAGTTAGTATTTTATTAAAAAGAAAAAAGTTAAAATTATGGACAAAATCAACTTTTTTCCACTGGGTTACATTATTGTGCAACATCTGTTATCTTAGACTCCTCTTTTTTTTCTTGTGTACATTGTTGCAGATGTGAGGTTGGAACTGAAAACTGGACCCAGTGCAATGACCACCCCATTAAAATCTGTAAATACCCAGTGTCGGGACTATTTGAAGGACACTCCTATTACTTCAGAGTCAGAGCTGTCAACTCCCGGGGAATAAGCAAACCCTCCCGCATGTCCGATCCTATTGCTGCACTGGATCCTACAGAGTTTGAGAGGCTCCACGGTGGGTTTAACATTTATACAGAGGAATGTTGACCTGCTTGCCAATCTTCTTTTTTTTTCAACATATTGATATACAGATTGCAGATTTTGTGTGCTTTAGTAAATTGCTATTAATCTCTAGCTTCTGTGCATTGGCCTCAGTGGTAAAATGATTTACTGTCTAAATTGGAATGAGCTTTAGCATATAAATGAGAGCCATGAGACTGGGTGCAAATGCACTGCAGCTGTATTGGTCATGCTCACCTGACTGCACTCTAAATCTTTGCCACATTTCTGTCTCATATGTGGCTGAGAACAAATCTACTCTTTGCAGCTGCACTAACTACATGAATTGAATTTACCAAACTGGGTTCCATTTATCCACTGAATTTAAACCACCTAGCAGGATCAACTTTATCCAAACCACTCCCAACAAAAGTTAGATTAATTTTATCTTCAGCCGACAATAATCTAGATTCATGTACAGTTTAAAAAGGGGACCACCTTATTTATTTTTTAACGAATAATGGTGTTAACTCACATCCTTTTATTTACTATTTTAGATTTAAATGGTGTGCATGGTTGGTCACATATATCTCAGTTTGAGGTATATCTTTCCTTTATAGTCTAAATTGTTGGTAAAGCCAAATTTGTGACAACTACTTTATAAATCTACAATGTAGTGTATTAGTTTAGCTTCTAGAAACTAAACAGTGTGTTTCTTAACTTTTGCAGCCAAAAAGCTTGGAGGACAGCTGGATGTTGTCTCCTACCATGAAGTAGAAGAAGGTGGGGATTTGTCATAAAATTTGTGTACCACATCTGCACATACAGGTTGTTTGAGGTAGCTTTTTGATATGGTGCTAAGGTTATGTATTGGTTATTGTTTCTTGGTAGCTGAAGGAAACCCCCCCGGTGTTCCATCAGGAGTTCAAGTGTGTGAAATTGACAGAACTTATGTTGTCTTGAGCTGGAAATCCCCACCATATTACAGCAAGGCTCCCATGTGGTACTACTTAGAGAAGGTAAAAAATAAATAAATAAATAAAACGCAGAACTTTTATTTTTACTATTAACTACAAGGTTTAAATGGATAACACCACTTTAGGAATGGATGAGGTTCTGCTTGAACCACTTTAATTCAGTCTGTATCTCCACAGCTCATGTCAGGCAGCAATGCATGGCAGCGTGTTAACACCCAGGTGCCCATTCGATCTCCCCGTTATGCCGTCTTTGACCTGGCGGAAGGAAAAGAATACAAATTCAGAGTTTTGTCTGCCAACATGCATGGGACCAGCGAGCCATCAGAGCCAACTGAACTGATTCAAACTCTTCAACTCAAAGGTCTGTCTGCCACCTGCTTCACTTTTCTTGCACGTTAAATGATTCATCTTTAGAATAGGCCTGAGTCTTTTTTTCTCTCTTTGCTTCTGTTCTCCACAGGTGTACCTTCTGCTCCTGGTCAAGTTATTGCAACAAGAGAAACAGACACCTCTGTCCTCATCCAGTGGGCTCCTCCAAAGGACCCCAACAACCTGATTGGGTATTACATTGACCAGTGTGTGGCTGGGTCTAAAGACTGGACATCAGCTAATCATAAACCCCACAAGAAAACCAAGTAGGTTCATATTTAAACACAAACAGACTGTAGATCTAAAGCGTATTTCCTTTATTAAATAATAATAAAAAAAAAAAAAGCTGAAGTTACAAATTTTGCATTTAATGACTTTTCCTTTAGATTTGTGGTGAGCGGTCTGGCCAAAGGACAAACATACGTGTTCCGCGTCCAGGCCATTAATGAGCTGGGCCTCAGTGATGAATCTCAGGAATCTGCACCTCTCACTGTCAAAGCTGCTCTTAGTCAGTATTAACATATTAACATTGACTTTCCGATGTGCAAAATGTTATTTAAAAAAAGGTCTAATAAATAAGTTATTTTAAATTGTATCCTTAGCACCCCCCTCTGCTCCCTATGACATTGCCTTGCTGAACTGTGATGGCCGTTCAATGGTTCTGAACTGGAAGAAGCCTCTTCACTCAGGAGGTGCGGAGGTCAAAGAGTACTATGTGGATAAACGCCGCAGTGGAACAGCCTTGTGGAGGGAGGTTCATATCCCACCGGTCCATGAGAGACTTTACAAGGTGCATTTACTTTTTAATTGGATAATTCTGATGTTATTTTGACTTTTTAAAGCAAAAATCAAACAT
Source organism: Oryzias latipes (assembly GCF_053564925.1). Taxonomy (NCBI): domain Eukaryota; kingdom Metazoa; phylum Chordata; class Actinopteri; order Beloniformes; family Adrianichthyidae; genus Oryzias; species Oryzias latipes. Next base: position 27,166,561 of record NC_136239.1, read on the forward strand.
TCACACAAAAGTTTCTTAATTAACATTTATAGAAAACTAAAACAGCAAGTCCTGTTTGTTAAAACTATCGCTTGGACTTAAGTAGTCATGTACTGACAGGTGGAGGGCTTGACTGAGGGAGCTGTCTATCAATTCAGAGTTTATGCAGCCAACCTGGCTGGCCTTGGACCAGCTTCCAAACATTCGACCGACTTTACTTGTGAGGCATGGACAATGCCAGAGCCAGGTATATTCGGCTTTCACTGACATGATCATAGACAATTTGAAGAAAAAAAACATAAAATCTCTGTAGCAAAAAAAAATGTTGCAAGATTTTAACCTTCTTCTTACCCCTCTTTTCTTTTGGTCATGCAGGCCCAGCCCATGACTTGACATTCTGTGAAGTGAGAGATAATTCACTGGTTGTTGAGTGGGAAGAGCCAATCTATTGTGGTTCTGGACCAATTACAGGCTATCATGTTGAATATGCTAAAAAAGACTCCACTGACTGGGTTACTGCCAATGAGGCAGCTGTCAGTCACCGCTTCTTAAAGGTGAGATTATATATCAATGAATCTTCATGTACTTTTTTCCTTTTTTAACTGTTTTTTTAAATAGCACCCTTTATTATACAATTCTATTGCAGCCAAGCTTAAAATACTAAACTACATCTTACAGACAAGTCAACATTACTTGAAACTGTATGATACTGACAGACACCTAGTGGATAGAAGTTGTAGAATTTTAGTTTTGCTGTACTGTACACAAAAACAACAAAACTAAAACAAAACTTGTTTTTTGTATTAAACAAATATCTTTCTCATTTGTATTTGTATTATAATCATAAACAGTTACAGTCATATAATGGGGAAGTTTAAAACATTTTGAATCAATGTATTGTGTTTATCATTTGAAAAAATACCACATCTAAAGCAAAAATCAAGAAAGTGGTGGGGTAATAATTACATATGTTTCACAGCACTGTCTAGTTATCTAAATAGCATGGCAATAAAGAATAAAGGCCCTTTACTTACTTCTGAGTTATCCAAGTAGTTCTCTTTTGGTTGGCTGGTCACTTCAATCAGTTTATTGTTAAACTTCAGTTCAGAAATTGTATGTCATTTTTGTAGTTGTGAACTTTAAGCCTGTGTACCTTGAGTCTTCTTTGGTGTAGTTTTTGAATCACTGCCTTTTCTTTAGGAATGCTACATTCATTTTTATTAAACTCTTTTTCCTCATGGCGTCAGTGTTTAAAGTTAGCAAATATCTAACCCTCTTTTCAACAATTACTACTGTCAAAAGTGCTGTTCTTCCTCCCAAACTAGACTGCTTGTTTGCTGTCTGTTTCCTAGGTAACAGGTCTGCAAGCAGGTGAAAGCTATGTGTTCAGAGTGCGTGCTGTCAATGCTGCCGGAGTAGGCATGGCCTCAATGGCTTCTGACCTTGTGACTGCCAAGGCTGTGGCAGGTAACCTTTAACAATAGAGAGATCATAAGAAAGTTTTTGTAAAAGAAAAAAAGTCAATGTATTTAACATAAAGCATGACCAAATATGTATGTGTGATGCTCCCTTTTTTCGAAGTTTGGAGGTAGGAAGGAAAGACCTCTTTGAATCTTTGAATCTGTCAGAAGTCCTGGCCAGCTTCTGAGGCATTCTGGCATTTTCTTTTGTTTTGAAGGTTCCCAGGAGGTTTCTTGTGTGGTGGATGAGAAGACAGGAGACATTGTTCTGTCATTTGAGTCCTGCCAACTAAGTGAGGGCTCTCAGTTCCTCTGGAAGAAGGAATATAAAGAAATCACTGATTTCTCCAAAGGACTTGTGATAAAGACAGAAGGCAACCAGTAAGGCCATAGATGCATGTGCACGTGTACTGTTGTGCATGTACATCCCAATAGTTGCCGTTACTGTATAGATCTTTCGTACTTGCTTTTGTGATTTAGTCTCTCTCTGTCCCTGCTTTGCAGATCGAAGCTGATTTTTAAGAACCCAGATAAGGAGGATGTTGGAACATTCTCTGTTTCTGTCACCAACACAGAAGGGGTGTCATCCAGCTACACAATCACCTCTGAAGGTACATTTGAACTATTTGTGTTAACATGACACTGTTGATTAAAATAACCATATTTTTCGGAATATAAGTTGGTTTGTTTTGCATAGTTTGGCCAGAGACTTATGTTCAGGTGCGACTTGTATGTGATTTAAAAAAAAGCAACTACTGCATGTACAGAGAATTTAACTTCAGTAACTTGTGCTCTCGTGCAAACTGGCAAGGTATAGAATGTGTGAGGGGTAAGACAACAAAAGGATAAATAGTAAAAAGAAGGTAGATATAATGTAGCTATATGAATAAATAAACATAACTAAATAAAGAAATAAAATAAAATAAAAAAGTCAAAAATGCAGCAGCAGTAGTTCCAGTTTGGCAGTTTCTGTGGTTGTTCAGTGTCCTTGAATGGTCCTGAGTCAGGAGTTCATCAGAGTGACAGGTCGGGGAAAGTAGCTGTCTTTGTGGCGAGTGGTTTTGGTGTGCATCGTCCTAAAGCGTCGCCCTGACGGGAGGAGGCTGAAAAGGCAGTGACCAGGATGCGAGGGGTCTTTTATGATCCTGCCAGCCCGCTTCTTGGCTCTGGATTGGTACAGGTCCTGAATGGGGGGAAGGCTGGAACCAATAATCCTCTCAGCAGATCTTATGACTCTCTGTAGTCTGTTCCTGTGGTGTCTGGTAGCTGAACCAAACCAGACTGTGATAGATGTGGTCAGGACAGACTGGATTATTGCCGTGTAGAAGATGGTCAGCAGCTCATGAGGCAGGTTGAACTTCTTGAGTTGTCACAGGAAGTACAACCTCTGCTGAGCCTTTTTCCGGACCAAGTCATTGTGGGCGGTCCACTTAAGGTCCCGTGAGATGGTGGACCCCAGGAACCTGTTTGAGTATGTTGAGGGGACAGTGCTGTTGAGAATTGTGAGTGGGGGGTGGGGGGGTGGTAGGGGGGTTCCTCCTGAAGTCCACTATCATCTCCACTCTCTGAATTGTCTGTTCTTGTAGCCGTATTTTGTTAAAATTCTCCCAAAAGAGCGACTCATAAAATGTGATGGATGATTTTTCTTTTTTACCGTGAATTTTTTGAGTGCTGCAACTTATACTCCGGTGCGACTTATAGTCAGAAAAACACAGTAGCCGCCGATACTCAGAACAACAGAATGTTGGATGAAAAATCTGAAAATAGACCTGCACCTAGATAGAGAGAGAGAGACAGAGACAGAGAGATAGACAGACAGAGACAGAGAGATAGAGAGACAGAGACAGAGAGATAGAGAGACGGAGAGATAGAGACAGAGAGATAGAGACAGACAGACAGACAGAGGGGTAGAGACAGACAGAGAGATAGAGAGACAGAGAGATAGAGACAGACAGACAGACAGACAGAGGGGTAGAGACAGACAGACAGACAGAGACAGAGAGATAGAGACAGTCAGACAGACAGACAGACAGAGAGGTAGAGACAGGCAGACAGACAGACAGACAGACAGAGAGATAGAGACAGACAGACAGAGACAGAGAGATAGAGACAGTCAGACAGACAGACAGACAGAGAGGTAGAGACAGGCAGACAGACAGACAGACAGACAGACAGAGAGATAGAGACAGACAGACAGAGACAGAGAGATAGAGACAGTCAGACAGACAGAGAGGTAGAGACAGACAGACAGAGAGATAGAGACAGACAGACAGAGACAGAGAGATAGAGACAGTCAGACAGACAGAGAGGTAGAGACAGACAGAGAGATAGAGAGACAGAGAGATAGAGACAGACAGACAGACAGACAGAGGGGTAGAGACAGACAGACAGAGACAGAGAGATAGAGACAGTCAGACAGACAGACAGACAGAGAGGTAGAGACAGGCAGACAGACAGACAGGCAGAGAGATAGAGACAGACAGACAGAGACAGAGAGATAGAGACAGACAGACAGACAGACAGAGAGGTAGAGACAGACAGACAGACAGACAGACAGAGTCGTTATCTTTTTGTTAAAGTAAATCAAGCTAATAATTTTCACATCTTGATAATAAAATTTTGAAGAGCCGTAGCCAACATCCAGACATCAAAGTGCAGACTTGAGTTAAAAAATCAAAAGGAAACTGTGTATCGAAGAACTCAGGCAGTGTGTAGGATGCACCAAAGATGAAAGCAGTGAGACTGTACTTAAAAATGACTGCACTGGCACAAAGCCAACAGCCAAAAAAAGAAATCATTAGACATCTGATGAATACCATCTAAGCATATTGCTTACCATTTTTCTCTGTGTTTGGGGCACAGTGTGTTTAACTTTAATGCCTTCGAGGCAAAATGACTTTCTGTCAGAAGGTTTCTGTGTTTTTTTTTTCTCTGTTGCACCATTTTGCCACTAGGTAATATAGTGTTAGACATTGAAGATTCCACCCATTTTCTTTCATTTGTCTTGCAGATATTTTGTGCAACGAGACACAGTATGGTTGTAATTTTCATTGGTTACAAAGTTTCAGTGTTTTTTTTATTTTTTTTTAACTGTGCTTCCTGAATTTTGAAACTCTATTAATTAATATTCAGACTAACACTGTTGGGGATGCAAAGTCCCATCTGTGGAAATGTTTGCCTCAACCTCCAAAGTCTTTGCATTTTTCCTGCCAATTAAACACAAAGAAGTCACTTCTCCAGCTTCAAAGTTATTCTCAAAGTTATGTTGAAGGTATTAAAAACAATGCATCATAACATTAAAATAATTAGACAACTTTATGTTTCAGAGCTGGCCAAGATGCTGGCACTCAGCCATGACATCAGACACCCAAGTAGGTATCGCTTGTAATTCTTGTCCCTTTTATGTTTTCTCATCCTCCGTGCTTCATCTTAATTTCTCCTACCAAGTGTCTAGTTAGCTGTTTCTCTCTTTAATGCTTTCATTTCCTTCCTTTCTTTCAAAAGCTTTGAACCTCTTAGGTTCTTTTGGCGACATATTTCCCTATTTGGTTGGATCCAAAAAAGTCTTACCTGCTTTTGCATCACCTGCCCATCTCTCTTCCTCCCCCCTCCTGTCCTGTCCTTTACACACCTCCCTTGTATTCTCCCCTAGTCATCCCGCTGAAAATCGAATTGTCCTACAAGATTTTGGAGAGGGGCAGAATGAGGTTTTGGTTGCAGGCTGAAGAAATTTCCTCCAATGTCACCTACAAATTCTTTGCCAACAACAAGGAACTGTCTGGAGCTGATGTAAGACACACTTGCTTTCAGAACAAAAAAGAAACTAAGAGATGAAAAATTTACTTTCTGGCTTCAAGGTGAACAAGCTGCCTGTCTTTTCTACACTGTCTCAAACAATAGTTTTCTGCTACATGAAAGGCATAATCAAAGAGAAGAGTCTAAAAACAGCAAGTCTTTCATCAAGCACTTGTGCCTTTTTTTTAACAACACTTTGCCATTTTTCTGCAGCCCAACAAAATGGGCCATGATGTTTCTACTGGTATCATTGAGTTCATTCTGGACCATTTCACAGAGGAGAATGAGGGGACATTTACATGCCAGATCACTGATGGAGGTGGCAAAGCACAGAGCTCACTGGTCTTGATTGGAGATGGTAAAAGATGTTATGTTGGATTATTGACCATATATTTGCACATAGTGATAATCTATAGCAACTACTGAAAAACTTGACCCTTCATTTATTCTTCCTGTGTATCTGCATGGGAATACAGCATTCAAAGCAGCTTTGGCTGAAGCTGACTACCAGAGGAGAGAGTACATCCGAGTGAAAGAGGGTAAGAAAAGCAGAAAATCCTTTACTTTTCGGTTTCACTCTATGGAATTGATTAGTCACTCACTCAAACCAAATACTTTGCAGTCCGATAGTAAAACAAAAGTGAAATATATCTGCTTATAGTCCATGTAGAAACAGCAATAAGTATAGTATGATGAGTATAGTAAAGGATAAAAGAAAAAGAAACAAAAGCCAAATGTAGTTAAGGAAAGTAGAGGTTTTTCATCACAAATCTACTCAAAATTAAAAAGAAGGCAAAAAATTATTCTTGGAAGCAAAAATCTGTTTGAACTATTTAGGAAAATGGGATTGAGTTAGGGTAACTTGTAACGCCTGAACTTTGCATTTTCAACTTACACTGAGTTATTTTTACGACAGCTCATTTTTATTATTATTTTTTTTTTTTTTTGTCAATCTGTTCAACACAGGCCCTCACTTCAGTGAGTTCCTGACACTTCAGATTGGAGATGACTGCTCTGTCACTTTAGTCTGCAAGGTAAACAATAAACTCCAAAGCAACTCAGTATTTCTACTCCAGAAATGTGAGAAATGGACATTGACAGTTATGGATAACTGACTGACCATTCAAAGTTCAAGATGTCAAAATGCTGATGGGACAATACTGTGCATTTTTGTTTAAAGCTTTGTCAGGTTTGCTGCAAAACTGACCTCTACAAAAAACCTGCAGCAACTGCAACTATCAACAGTGACCTAAAATTTGACTTTTTTGCTGACAAATGCTGATCTCCCTCCAAGGATTCATATAGTATTTCTTATTTGATCATGTTTACTGGCTTCATTTAATCATTGGGCAAATAAAAATGAACCTTTAGAATCACATCAAACCTGTAAAATAAATAAAGGGAGTTTCTAACAAGGATCAGATGCAAAAACATCACCATTTGGCAGAAAATGACCATCTGTGTTTCTGCGCAAAGTTTTTTAATTTTCATTTTTTCAGGGTAAAATACCAATGTGCAAACATTTGAATGTATTTGCACAGATTGAGATCAGGCTAAAACTAAACATGAAATAAACAGAAATAAAAGAATCTGAATCCGCAGATGCTGTTTGGATGTTGTTTGCATCCAGTGATTGTGTCATTGCCAGAAAATGTCGTTTAACTACCCTTTTCAGCATTTCATTAGATTTTTGTTTTCTATAGCATTCAGGGACACATTTTTGGCAACTTTGGTAAAAAAAAAAAAAAATTAACGTTTTTTTTATTAAGTAAAATAAAAAATTAAAGACCTAAGAAGAAGACAGATGAACTTACATGTAATTAATAAACGTAGCAACTTCTGCAGCCTTTTTGAAAAACTGCAGACTCCCTCAAATAAGTGTCGCCACTTAAAATAAAAGTAAGATGGAAGGTAATTTTGTCAAAGTCTGCAAGAAAATGTAAGCTGTCACTAAGGGGAAATTTGTTTAGATGGACTGGAAAATGCTGAACCAAAAGAAACACTATATAGTGCGGCATTAAGGGATGTCACTCTAGAAAGAAGTCATGCTCAGCCGTCATTGTGCTAAATTTGGACTGCCATGAAACTAAAAGGGATGCCCAGTAGAATGACATTTCACACCAGGGGTGCGCATGCAAGAAAATACAGGAGCAATTAAAAAAATAAAAATAAAAAAGTTGGCACAAGTACGTCAAACCTGAAATAAAAGAAAGCTGTTTTAACATTAGGCAATACCTAAAAGCTTTTATTTTGTCTTCATTCACTTATTCTTTTTCAAGACAGGACTTTAATTTGATGCCAGAAAAGCTTTCCTGGTCTTCACTGTACAGGAATCCCGTCAAAAGATACTAAAATGCACAAAAAATAAACTGCTTGCACTGGAAAAGTGTTAATAAATCAAGAAAATAAACACAACTAAATTACGGTAATACAATGATCTGCAGACCTAAGAGACCTCCAAACTTCTGCACATACCCCAACAACTAATGTTTTATTGTTGTGTAAGAGTTTGGAGTTTTTGTTGTTGTTGTTAAATAACTTGCAGTAAAAGTAAGTTACATATATTGCTGGGGGACATTAATAATGTGCTAACAGTATCAGATCAGTGTAGGCATCTAAATTATTGAGCAGCCCAGGTGGATATGAACACACAAGAATATCTATTTTCACAAAAGTGAAAGTTATCGTACCATTTTTAAGGATAATCAGAAGTACAGTGAATGGAGGATGTGGCTTTTTGTTGTTTGGATTTGATGATGAGCAAAAATGTTGGTAAAGTTTTTTTTTTTTTTTTAAATGATACCTATACATAATACTTGATTCTTGGCTGTAGGTTGCTAATCTAAAGAAGGAATCAGAGTTCCACTGGTATAAAGAAGACACAGAGATCATCCCAGAGGTAAAGCCTGATCTTGGATCAGGTGTCTGCAAACTGCCAATTAAAGAGGTACGACAAACTGCTTATGTTCAACTGCTGCCCTTTTTTTTGTGTCAACTTATATCCATATTAAACGGAATCCACCAACATTCAGGCACAACTGGGACACAGTTAACATCATTTATGCCTTTTTTCTAATAATTTGACAAAGAAAAATACAACAGTTATGTAAAATAAAGCAACAACTGAGGTGTGAAAGTGCAACTCCAATGGATTTCCACAAAATACCTACTCCTTAGCAATATGATGCTAAAACTACAAAACATATATTTGATGGAAGGTTGAGGCACATATCTATCAGATCAGATTTCAAAAATGGTACCAATTTCATTAAATATGAAAAAAAAACACTGGTCTCTGCGAATGACGTGGCTTGTGTTCTTAGAATAAGGCCAATGTGTTTGTGTTATTTTGGGTCACACCGAAGATCTTAAAAATTGGAATGGGGTACCTTTCTTCTTGGTACTCCCCATCAAAGCCTGGACTATGCTGGACTTTGGGTTAAAAGCCTTAAATTTCTTTTCCTTGTTAATTTCTCCAGTTTTCACAAAAGACAACAGGGGTCTATAAAGCCACCATCAGTGACGACAGAGGAAAAGATATGAGCCAAATTGACATCAGTGGAAAAGGTATGTTTTTCTTTTCTTTTCTGTCATTTAAAGTCTTAAAAAATGACTAAATCTTTGCCAAAAAGGAAGATATTTAAATATCTAAGGCAAAAAATCTAAAAGAACAGTACAAAATAATCATATTATTTATCAAAAACAAAAATTGAGTTTATTTACAGACAACTGTGATCAATGAACACCTGAACAGCAGCAAAGCAAACTTTAAATGAACCCTTCTACCTCTAGAGGGCAGCATGGCATCTTTCTATCAGTCTGCTTCTTGAACACGTGTTCCTGTGCTTCTTTTCTAGTCTTTGATGATGCCATAAGCAAGCTCAGCCAACTGGCTGGTAGGTATCTGCCATGGATGCATGTATGCCCACACACGTGCGGAAAACTGAATACAAATGTTAGTAATCGTATGAGGCCATATGCATTAAAAAAAAAAGAGCAAAAAGAATCCTCCTGTACCCACCGGTGGGATGTGGTTTAAATTGTCTAAGTTTAACATTGCAAAATCACTCTGTAGTGATAAGAGATTAAGCAGATCCATCGCCAGACTGATATGCCTCTGCTTTCAAATCCCAATGTTACTCATAAACACTTATCAGCAAGTAGCAGAAGTTGTCGTGCTGGAAGCATTTGGCCATCATGTAGAGAAATCCCTTTAAATTCAACTGCACTGTCACAGTGACAGTGTGGAGAAGCATCTTACTCCTATTTTAAGCAATATTCACTTGACAGCTCTGCCGCAACTGTTACAGCCACGGTGGTATAGGAGAAAAAGGTTTATTATAGTGATAATAGGAAACCATGGAGATTTGACCAGGTAGATGACACACTTTTCTTATAGCAATGTTCAGTGAGCTTCACACTGACTTAATGTTACAAGAAATAGCCTTCAATGTCCATCTGCTTTACTTTTGACAATGAATCCTTTCATATTTAAAGTGTTTCACTGAAAAGAACACAGAACCAGTCCATTATTCAAAATCTGCTCCCCGGCTCATTAGCGCAGTTTCATTGTCTAAAACCCACGGACGCCACTTCTAAAAATGAGACTCCAACCCCATCCCACAAACAGAACTTTGATTTTGCATGCAAAGCAAGTAAAGCCAATGCACTGAGGGGCAGTATGCATGCCTTAGCTCCTAGAAACCAGGATTTTAAGCAGCAGCATGCATCAGATTCTGATCTTTAGTGTGCTCTTTGACATCTCTTAGGAGCCAGTGCTGCAGAGCTGGTGATTAAGTGCACAGCAACAGGTATCCAGCTACAGTGTCACATGAAGTATTACACCTCAGAGATGAACGTCACCTGGTATCATGGGTAAGGAGTTTGAACTTGCAAGACTAATAAGGCTAGGAAGGACTAGAAGAAGCTGCTCATATGAGTAGCAGATGACAATGAAGGAAAAAGAAAGAAAGAAAGGAGAACAGGAAAAAAACAGGATAAACTGATGAAATCTGAAAAAAACTTCTAAATGACTTTTGGGATTGCTGCTGGGAAGTGTTTTAATTATTCAAGTAATGCAATAACATGTCTTTGTTTTTCAGACAGAAATGTGCGCTTAAGTGATACTCTAGTTTTTCCATATCTAGATCTCATAAGCAAAGTGAAAAGAATGAAAAGGAAATGAAAAGACAGAAAAGAATCAGAGAAAATCATGTTTGCATTCCTTTCTCTGAGAGTGTAATGTTGGAGAGGGCTTTGCAACATTTTCATCCATTAGATGTGAAGCAGGCTTCACTTTCTCAAGAACACTACATACACATCCACAGTAACTTCTCTATTCTTTTTTTTCTACTTTGCAGTGAGACTAAACTCTCACGCAGTGACAAGACTGTGATTGGTGGAAATCCCGCCATGGCAACTATGGAGGTAATATCACATCTTGTTTCTTGTACTGAGCTTCTACATGATGTTAATTTTAAGACAATATAACACCACAGAGAGGGACATGTCACAGTTTGTCTTGACATATGAAGGTTTTCAGCCTTTTGAAAAGAGGTTGCCTAAAAGCAAACACACAGAAGCCCAGTTAGGATGAATAATTTGACAATTTATTTGTTTATTTAGTCAGATATATATATATGCAGTTTTAATCATTAAGTAAACTGAAGAATTCTGAGGCAAATCACAGAGTTAAAGTCATTTAGTAGTTTCTGTTTGTGTGATGACAGGTGATCGAGCCAGGGGAGAAGGATAAGGGATCGTACTCTATCGTAATCACAAATGCTGAAAACTCTCACAAACGAACCCTGGACCTCAGCGGTGACGGTCAGCACCTCCTTTTATAATAATAATGATAATTATAACAATTATTATTATTATTTTTATGTATTAAAAACATTCTTAAAAGCAACAGATATGCTTACCCTTACAAGTTTATAGTATAGAGTTTTAAAGTCAGCTCACAACCATAATTTGACCACATACAGCAAATTGCATTGAAATCTGTTTCCACAGATCAGTGGTGTGAAAATGGCAAAATACCTTCTTTGTTTTGCAGTGTATGAAAAAGCTTTTGCTGAGTTCCAGAAGCTCAAGTAAGAATTTATTTATATTTTTGTCTATATATACATTTATATTTTTGCATGTGTATGGATATATATTGCCTAATACTTCTTTCATAGAGACACCCAATAGATGGGAAGATAAATAGGCCTTTGTTCTAACCCTATAATATTAACAGTCTGCAACTATATGAGTATGTACGCACAAATCAGGCCAGTTAACTAACTATAAATTCTCATGTAGGAGCATGAGTGCATTTGATTGCATGGAGCTCTGAACTAAGTTGAGACGTCTTGCAAGACTTTTGCAGCAGGTATTTACTTCCAAATGATGCAACTGACTTGTGGGCAGAGAAGAACAATCAATATCCCTTTAACAATCTGTAACTTATGGCTGAAATCAATAAAATAACTTAAAACATTCCTTTTGTATATTTTAAAATAAATTAAGCATATACACTACATCAAGAAATAGCCACTTTCCGACATGTTTTACAATGTTTTAATGATAGAATTATTGGAATATTTCTAATAAATTTGGAATCTTTATCTTTATTCATGAGAACTATGCTGCCCTTTCCAGGGAGTCACAACTCTTCTGTTCAACATCTCAAGAAATATGGTTCTTCTTATTGATGTTGAAATCAGGATTTCTATAGGCTTTTAACTATTTTTGCTCAGAAAAATAACAAATGAAATAATACAGTTCTGCAAACTATATTACAAATGAAATTCATAAATCCTGGGGAAGATCGTTTAAGCTATGCAGCTGCACCATTTAGAGCAATTGCAGTTTTAAAAGAATTGGTCAAAGCGGTTAACAAAAAGCAACCTTGGCATACCAAACTTGCTTTGTAGTGTCATGCAGTATGTAGGCCAAATGAATGGCTGCATGTTATTTGTAGAAATGAAATCCTTAAATAGCATTGCTACAGCTCCTACATGGATGCTATTAAAGTTATTCAGAAAACATGTAACAGCTGAGCTGAGCTAGAATATTTTTAACAGGAGGGGGGGCAGAAGACTTTGGAAGGGTAGCAAATAAGAACATCAGAGTGGACGGCCATTAAATGAAATGATCAATAATATGTATTTCAAACAGTTTTAATATTGTTGTTCATGTAAAAACAGTAGTTCTTTTAGCTGATGTTCTTTTTCTAATGCTTGGAGAAGCGTATATTGATGCTTTCATAATCTTTGTCAATAGTGACGCTAATATTTTCTCAAAGATTGATGGCGCAGGGCTTTTTACTGGAGGGACAGCCCCCTTGCACCCCTAGCTCAGTCCTTGATGTAACATATTTACATAAAACGAAAAAGTGAAAATTTAGTGAGAGGGCACACAACAGCTTCTTGCACATTTTGCTATTTCAGCAATACTGTTAAAATGATTAGAGTACCTTAGGATTGAACCTCCTCTGAATGTCCAAGAAGAATCTTCTAGTGCAATGTAAACGAGAATAACTCCCTTTTTATTGAATTAAAATTTAATTTTAAAATTAGAAGCATGCAGGTGGCAGAGCTTCATTGTGGTCCTTGGTCTAATTGGGCAAAAGCAAATCCAACACGTTATTTGTTTCTATTTCAAATTTTTAAAGAAAAAAAGTGACACTAAAAGCACTGTTCTGCATGCAGAGAGGGAGCTGTCCAAATCCCTTTTCTAATTAAAATTCAAAGAGAGACATTTAAGCCAAAGATTTTACAAACACATTGAAACAAGTAACATCCCACTGCCCTTTTGATTGAGCATCAGCATGCCAAGAGGAGTGCAGAGCTTCCCCAGCCATCTGGTCCTGCAGCTGACCTTTGCTCTCGCCGTGCTGTTCTGACAGCCCTCATCAAACAGAAGCTTTTTTTCTGCTCCTTCAGAGAGAAATATTTCAAACCTCTAAATAATAATGGGATGTAATTTTGCTTTTACCTCAGCTTTTCTTTAATATTTATTAACAACTCTTTAAGGGAAGAAAAAAAGCATGCAAACAGTGACACAAACCTTTTTTCTATAAGTCATGATTTTTTCCCTATTTGTCACTGCCCAAACATCTAACTTTATGTGGTTTTTAGAGCCGAGGCCTACGCTGAGAAAAGTGAGTTTATTATCATTCTCATTTAACAGTTTATGTTACTGATAAATAGGAATGCATAACAATAGTGTGCATGGCTTGTTTCAGATCGTGGTAAGGTGATAGGAGGACTGCCGGATGTTGTTACCATTATGGAAAAGAAGGTAGATGTCCAGGCGCTTGGTGAAACGATCCCTGCTTGTCTGGGTTTGTTTAATGCATCTGCGTTTGCTCTCTGCAGACCCTCAGCTTAACATGTACAGTCTGCGGAGACCCCAAACCTCAGGTGTCATGGCTGAAAAATGGAGCAGAGGTTGAACCTGACGACCAGGTAATTACATCTTTTACCAGGAACCCAAAAAGCATTTCACAATTTTTTTTGTCTGTAGCCACAGAACGTGATTGAATTTGGTCTGTAAGTCAGGCACCACCAGCCGGTCCAATACTTTTATTTGATTCCAAACTGCAAAAATAATACTGCTGACTCTGACTTTAAGCAGTTTAACCTCTTTGAGGCACACCTCTCTTTCCATTGTGGTGATTAATCGTCTCATTAATCCAACATAGCTACAACAGAGTGTTCTTCAAACTCAGCCAATGCTACCGTCATATTTTTCTGCACTCAATATGAACTCATGCATCATGCTGAATCATTGCAGACTGTTTTCATCTGACTCCTTATTTAGGTAGTATCAAAAAAATCTAAAGTAAGGGCACAGCCTTGAGCATCTTCTTGCTAATAATTAGTCACATGAGGACAACTGGTCATTTGTCTCTGTGCTGGAAAGCCAGCAGTGTCATTTTGCCAGTAAAAGGCTAATCTGATTTCAATGGAACAACCTCGATATCAGACTCTGTGAGAAAACAGGCCAACTACTTTTATTTGACGACATCATTAAAGTGAAGCCTACCACATGTGGCTAATCTTGATAAAGAAAAGTGCAATCATTCTCAAGCCATGGCACCTTCCAAGATAAAACCAAGCCATTTTTGTGCCAAACTTAACAAATCAGGACCAAATGAGCACTTTACACAAACCTACTAGCAATAGTATCTCAGAACTGTTGAAACAATTTTATAAAAGTTTTTCTTTCCTGTATAGATGGAAATTAGTGCCAAGCATATAAGGAAAAAGCAGAAACTGTGTTCCAGTGAGCTACAATGTGAGACCAAAATAATTTTCAGTCAAGTTTAAAAATAAAAAAAATAAAAACATTTTGTTTAGGTTTAAATCTAACCCTATACAAATTAAATAATCTTTGTGGTATATTATTGCATTGTTTTTCAAGCATTGCATCATTCATTAAATGAAATCTGATGAAACTCCTGCGATCTCAAATGTAAAATTGCACTTCCTTTAGAGCTCTGATCTTTCAATACTTTCACCAAAAGATGTGAACAGAATTAGGACATAACAAAGACCTTTGCCTGTTCTAGAGGACTTGGGGTGAGTTGAGTATTATGAGTTCTCTCAATGTTGAGAAATGGAACAAATCTATCTCTCTTTTCTCATCGACCTACTTGCCAGCAAGAACGCACAGTCTGTGTTCTAGTGCTTCCCTTTGAATGCTCTTTCAACAGCATCCTGAGGCTTCAATCAGCTTTGTAGATATAAGTTTGTGAAACCCATTCCAGGAGGACTTTCTGTTCATTTGCCCTTTTCTTTATTCACTCCATCACCTGCTAATAATCTGCCTATAACAAGAACCGAGGTCTTTGGTGGTGTGATTTTTTTTTAAACCTCAGGGGATCTTCTTCCCTATCTTTACAGCACAAAGTCTACAGAGGATACATAGATAACGAAAGAACCAAACAGAAATGCATTCAAAACTGGGGAATATTCCTCTGAGCTTGAGAGTAGAAATAGCTGCAAAAACCGATATGCACATGCTTTAATAGAGGTGAACAAGAACCGATGATGAAAAACAAAAGCTAATGCTTTTGAACATTTTGTCAGTGAGAAGGACCTTTTAGTGCGTTGTCACCAAAACAACTGTAATTACCAGACAATGTTTTTTCATAAATCAGCTTCCTTTCATCAGTCCATCAAAAAAGGAAAGAAACAGCCAGATTAACCTGCATTGGTCTTTTAAATGACTGCAATTTTCAAAGACTGCGTTTTGGGCAGATTGGAAAACAGCTATTTCAGAAGGTTTTTAGGCAACAAAAGAATAGAAATTTCTCAGAAAATAAAGATAAATGTCTCTCATTTAGGAATTTAATTAGGCTGTCACGTTTCCTTTTAATAATTGCTAATACAAATGCATTAACAAGCTTTGAAAAACAGGCAGTCGTGAGTGAGAGGAATTAAAATACAGTGATGATGTCTCTTGTTTTAACATGACATGAGTCAGAATTTAGTGTTCTCTTAAGTGCTTGACAAATGTAGACAGACGTCTTTAAACAGGCTTTGACCCTTGTGCTATCCTAGGCACTTTAACATTGGGAGTTGGGTCATCTAGACCCACTAGACAGGGCGCTGAACCTTTTTTCTTCAATGATTTGTGATCTTCACTGGTGTCCATGGATTACATGAAATCTTTCCACCTTTATCCACCTTTGTCATGGTAGGGATAACACGTCAATGTAAGGGTGGGGTCATCTAAGATAGCACAAGGGTTAAACAGGAAAACTCTTTTCTTTCTGTTGGGGTCCTGATATCCAAAAGAAACGTGTATTTTTGGAGTTTAATTCCACAGATACCAGATGACCATAAAACACTGCAGACTGAAGTTATGGAACATCAAGAACTCGCTGGTCTGTTCAAAACTCACTGAGAATTTGGCAATACAGTAATCAAGGCTCAGTCTGCTACTCTGAGTTAGAGATTAATCAATGTTTGAATCATGTGCCAAATGAGAGGCTCGAACTCTCCTTCTGTTTAACTTCAGTCATTTGGAAGTGACTGGAGTTTAACAGAAGGAGAGTTCAGAGCAGAGTCACTGCTATGATGCATTTAAAGAAGCCTGTAAATATGGTTTGTTCATCTGGTTCCGAGACCCTTTGGACACCTCCTATTAGTCTTAAAAGGTGTCTTGTAAAGAGAAAATAGAAAAGAAAAAAAAAAAACAACAACAACTTGTAACTCCTGGCTGGCTTGCAGACAACCCTAGTCATCAGACAGGTGTAGGAGGCCTACTCATCTCTGTTTAGACGTCTGCTTTTTTTGGTCCACAACATGTGGAAAAATAGCTGGTTTGAGAATCAAATGAGAGACATTTTAATCATGTATTCTTCGACATGCTGTCCATCTCTTCTACCTAACAAATGTTTTTTAAATTGCTTTAAGTACGTGGTCTCCTTGGATCAGGGCAAGTTTGCAAGTCTGACAATCAAAGGTGTTTCAATGGAGGATTCTGGCAGATACACAATGATTGTCCAGAACAAGTATGGAGGAGAGTCTGTGGATATAGTGGTAAGTTTCACAGCTGAGCAGTAAGATGGTTTTTTTAGATGTAATTGCAATATTATGTTGGGATTCTTATAACTATACTTTCTCTGAGCGGTTGCAAGTCTTATTTAAGACTCTCATTAAAAAGATATTATACATTTATTTGCCTCATAAATAAGTGTTAATGAAAGAGAATGTTGTCATGATATTATGTGGCAGAAAGTGTTCTTTTTCATCAGCTTTGAGGTTTTTCTTTTCTTTGCTGTACCAGAGCTCTTTTTTTTTTTACAATGATGTTTATTAAAATTTCTGCCCAATATCACAGGCAAGTCCCTTTTCTTGTAATTTAAGTTTAAAATTATTCTTTTCAGCAGAGTACAATATCTGCTTGGAAAGTGTATACTTCTGAAATGTGGCTTTATCTGGATTTACAGACAACTAGATGAGATGTTTACAATATGCTGACATGATGTCCTTGTTTTTCTTTTTGTCTGTGTAGGTCAGCGTGTACCGTCATGGGGAAAAACTCCCTGAGGCAAAACCAACTCTGACCCCCAAAACAATCATCCCTCCGAAACTTCCCATTGAGATTCCTCAGCCTAAAACCCAGCCAGCTAGTGCAGCTCCTAGCGCTGCAGCCAGCCCTGCTCCCAGCCCCGCACCTCCAAAGGCACCGGCAGGAAGAGGGATAAGGAGTCCTACTCCTTCTCGGAGAAAGTAATGCGTTTTGGAGCTATGGATTTGGGAAGAAAATCTGTTAACATATAAGGTGCCCCATTAAAGTCATACATGGAAACTAAATAACATATTTGTTTGAAAACATTATTGAATGAAAAAGGAATGTGAGTGAAACAGCATTTTAGAAGAAAATCTGCTGATGTCTAAACATTAAAGAATTAGAAAACAATGTACATCAAAAAAAGATGGAAGTTCAACTGAACTTGATTAAAAAAAAGAATAAAAATTGTGCATATTAGAAATATTCAGTCCCATGTTTAAATTTAAAAAGCTCAACACACACAAAACCCTAACATTTAGTTATGTAGAGTATTGTCAGCCACTGCAGTGTTAGAGACTTAAGCTCATTGAAGCTATACACAACCTTACAGTGTTTGTCCCTGCTGTTACACGACAACTTATTTGACACTTGGTGAAATCTTGTTTTCATTGTTCCCTGAATTCTTTATGGTGTGCAGCATGCCATGGTTTGTTAGATCTCTGGCACAACTTCCTGCTTCTGTCCCTTGCCCCCTTTTGAACACGACCCCTTCAAAGACGAGGCCAAGCCAAGACACTTCACAGCCCGGTGGAGAGAGATGGGCACACTCTGCCTGTGTGATGAGTGGCTTGGCTGGGTCTCACAGTCATTAAAACATTTACACATTTTGGGTAATGTCTCCCTTGTAACGTTGATGCACGAAACAACACAGGCTTGGTATCACGGCTCCCCTTCGCTGCTGCATCAAACAAAATCGATGTTCATGCTATGTCATCTCTGAAAAATATCTTTCATCTTCCTGCCACCTCCTCAATCCTTTCAACTTATGGCTGAAAATATGAAACACCATCCTCCTTCACATCACCATGGTGAGATGCTGAACATGCCGAAGATTAGTTGGCAATGAATCAAGACAGAGTAACCTGAGCCATGAAGTGGGACTGGGACTGTAGAAAAACTGCCATAACCCTGTTACACTTATTTTTGCCAGCATAGGAAACCTCAAAACATCAAGGTAGGTTCTGTGTCACAAACAAATAAAATACAGATTTCATTTAGTCCTCGAGGTATTTGTCCAAATGCAGAAAATGACAACAAATGTAATGAGTAGTCTGCTTTAAAGACTTGCGCCCGAGTGCAGGAGGTTGTGATGGTGGAGCTGATAAAAGAGTGGTTAATGAGATTTGTGGTTCATTAAAGCTGATGAGAAGAGCAAACAAAGAGGGGAGAGGTAGATTGTTGAGGGTGAAGCCATTGTTTCTGTGTTTGCAGTTGCTAATAAAAGAACAGAAAACACTTTGCTGAGCCTATTTATTCATTCTGGAAAAGGAAAACAGACGGGCAACAAGAGCTTTGGGTTTGGAGAAAGGCGGGATAATCAAGGAACTGGAAGAGAGTACGACTGTGAGGTTCATGGTGTTATGTGTTACTTCTGCTGCTGGGATGCTGGTGTGTCTGCTCCGGCAGCATGAAACATGCCATGGCATGCCTGCTTGTAAAACAAGTTGAGAATGGGTTGAGTGAAAGAAATGGAAGCTATAGTGTAAATGGGATTGTGTTTGCATCACTACTGCCTTTTTTCTTTTCTTTGAAGAACATCAATTTCAGCATCATGAAGCATGTATAGATAAGTGTGAAAAGAGTGTGGATAGAGCTTGAGTCAGAGTTGAATACAAATAATCCAGTGCTGTGTGGCAATAAAGGACATAAGAGGTTTGAGAGAAAAAGAAAAAAAAAACAGTAAGTGTGTGTGAGCGAGTGCATGTGTTTAGAAAAGCAGGAGGGAGAGAATGAGAAGCAGAGATCTAAATCATTTCTGTGTTTTGCTGATCATCTGCTGTGAGATCTTTTTCCTGACTTTTTAATTAATTTTCACATTTTCAATCAACATAATTATAGTGAATCCAGACGTTGCTATGACAACCAACTTCTAATTTTAATAAACTTGGATAATGAGTGTGAAACAAACAGATGACCTGTTCACTCAGGCACGCAGATGCATATAGACACAGCAACTTACACGACCATGAACACCCACACAGACACACACATTCTGAAGATGACTGTCATATAAATTGAATAGCTAGCCGGTACTGATAGCATGAAATTGTGTTTCCAAATATAATACCATGTCATTGGAGTGTGTGAGCGTCTGCATCTGTGCATATGTGTGTGCGGAAAAATCAGACTGGAGCATGAAGCGTACCCTTTTCAACAATTCTCCACATGGGGGCAGTAAGGGGACACACACCAACAGGATCTTCCTGCAGACACACACACACCACACACACACACAGACCAACAGGCCTGTCCTAATTAAAGCAGTCTGTTCAAACAATGAGATAAACTAGGAGCAGAGACACTTTATGTGTGCTCTGTGACACTCAGACTTATTTAAAACATCGCTTTTGCTCACACTTCTGCATGTACACGCTTCCACTGATACACACACAATTAGTTCTACTTGCCGTTTGCAGAGAGGTGTAAATGCTTGTAAATCCTACTTTGATATTATTATTGAAGATTATTATCTGAGGAAGAAATGTGGGGGTGCAAAAAAGGGAAAAGAGTGAGCAAGCCGCTGCAAGGTTTTGTGGCCTTTTCAGCACCGATGATCATTTCTTTTTTTAAATGTGAGCAAAAGAGGCAGCAGGGGAAGAATAGGAAAAGGAGAGAAATGGTAATGGACATGAAAAGAGGGAAGAAGGGAAGCAGAAGAGAAAGAGAATTAGAGATAAGATCAAAATTCTCCCCGATGTTAAAATTGCATTGCATTAGATAGTCATTGTTGGATATCGCTTTCTGTGCCTCATACTTGTAACATCCTCACATCATATTCATTGTCACACTTTGCCTTAATGGAGCAGTGTGGAGGATTTAATGAGATCTAGTGGCGAGGTTGCAGATTGCAACCAGCTGAAAATCCCAGCCTCTTCCTGTCTTTTCAATCTCAGAGAAAAGAAAGAAACTTTCAACTTGGCACAAAGTGACAGACTCCGAGGAAGATGATGCATCTTTGAATATCAATGGCTATTTCAAGGTGAAGCTAAAGAATTATTTGCTCTGAACTCTGATGGTTAGATGGATATACATTGCATGTCTGTTTGTCTATTGCCTGTCTGAGACTGGATTCCACAACATTTTCCACACCTTTCCTTTTCCTGATCCATCAACCATGGCTGCACTCTTCTGGACGCCTCAACTATGGACTGAAATTGCTGGTTAGGAAGAAATCTTTAAGTCCAAGGCTTCATTTAGAGTTTCACAAAGTTGGAGCATTTGCTACAATTGCCATGGTAACCTATGCTCCATTTTAAATGCTCGAAAGCTGGTTATCTCCAGACAAAAGAGCAGTAAAAAAAAAAAAGAAAAAAGTGTTGTATCTGACAAAAAAATAAGTTCTCACATTCCTCAAACACCAACACCTGCAAGACCTTAATGCAACACCCTGAGATGCATAATCCCAAATCTCCAATCTAAGTGTGCTTTAATAACACGTCAGCGATATTGATCATTTCATTAATTTACGCTCACTGGTCTTTTTTTTAGCCTCTATTAAAGCTTTTCTGTCTATGAAATAGGAAATAGGATTTTGCTTGCAGATAATGTGAGGTTCTCACTATTGTTTTTTTTTCTGCTACAGAGATTTTCCAGTCTTTTAATACTTATTTTTTTATAAAATACTAATTACAGTCTGTCTCCAGCAATTACAGACAACCTCTGAGAACTTAGTGAAGCAACTAAATGATTATTTAAACTCGAAAACTAAGATATTTATTACCTGCTGCTTCATTGTGATCTCATGCATTATTAATAAAAGTGCCTTTTTTGTTGACACCTTTATGCATATTTCACAGTTTGTTTTGAGACCAGACACCAAAGGTTTGTAGTCTTTGTGTTTTAATTTAGGACACACAACACGGCCCCAAAAAAATTCTATAACCATTTGAAGATGTTTTCATAGCCTGTGCAGCCAAACTGGATGTCATGAAAGGGTGGGAAATGTTCAGGAGAGCCAGAGGCAGAATAAAGAGAAAAAAAAATGGGAACAGGAAACCTGAACTGTGGAAATAAAACTCTAAAACTTTTTTGCGCTGAAACATGAAGGAACAAAGACACGACTGAGGAGAGTGCCCCTTTGAGTGACAAGAGAGAATCTAACAATAAGCAACTGAAACCACAGGCTTAAAAATAATCGACCATCATTAAAACAGAAAGCAGCTGAAATGGCTGACTTAAATGTGGTATTACCACGAAGGAGCAAAACCTAAATGCAAAAAAGCAAACGCACAAAAAACTAGCTATCTGAATTTACTAATTTAAGTGACGCTGTAATCTGCGACTAGATAAAAATACAAAACCTTCAATGCACCATGAATTTGATAAACATTTTAATGATAACCTCTAAAACCTAAACACATTTTTTTATGCATTGATTTTTCTTTAGGTTTGGAATGTCATACACAGTTAAAGTTCTGAAGTTCTGAACCAATAGTTTTTAATCACAACAAAGTCAAAAGGACTATTATCATCAATAATAATTTAACTGTTGATCTGATCAAATGGTGCAATGTAAACCCACACTTTATCAGCCATCAAATAATTAACTCAATCACATAATTGTGGGGTCAAACATACCTTTTAATCAGAACACACCTGCTGGAGTGGAGACGACACAGTGCCGCTTGGTGTGAAGGCAGAAGGCAGATGTACACAAGGTTTCTGTAGAAAATCAAGAAACACAGATGTGCCAGTCCGTGGATTTGATCCGCATCTGCTGTAAGAAGAGTTCAAACTTTAATCCAGGTGCCACAATTATTTTTGATCACAAACTAAAAGACGAATAAAGAATAAGGTGTTAGCTATATAACAAAAGAAAAGATCACATCTTTGCTTTTGCACAAAGCCTTAGTCACAACTGCCGTTAATTATGCGTACGGCTGTCTGTGGGCAAAAAATTAACAAACCTGTATGAGGCATGCAGGTGGCCCGCATAAAATATCAAGGGGGTAGACCACTCGGTGAGCCTGTAGAGCAAAAATATTAATGCCAATTTTCTTTTTTTAAGGCGTGCTACAAGCAACAGGTCATAGTGAACCCTTATACAACATGCAAGGATAAAGTAAGGGTGAGGTTAGTGAGATGCAGGTGTGTTGTAAGGATTTTTCTACCCCCCATATCCTGCGGACCGCACATGAGGCACTTATCACTTGTTGTTCACGTGGTGCCGCCATTGGTTTAAAATGGGGAATTAGTCCATCAGAGCATCATTTGTGTAGGAATTCTACGAACACCTATGAATCACATCGACACCCCGTGCACGCGGCATTTGTGGGAGGTCAGTAAGGGGCCAGTACTTGCAGCTTATTACACGCTGACATGGTGCAGAGGTAAAGCAGTCGACCTCTGATAGAAGGATCATGGATTCAGGTCCCGCTTTGCCCGCCCATGTATCAAACAAAGTGTCCATGGGCAAGGAACTGAACTCCACAATGCTCCTGGTGGTAATAGGTTGTCGACAGCGTTTGGCAGCGGTGTGTGTATGTGTGTGTGGATGGCTGTGTGAAACTGTGACTGTAAAGCACTTTGTTTTGTATGTTTTGTACCTATCTGTAAATAGCGTGTTGAATACGTACATCATCAGGTTTTGTAAAAAGGGGTGGGAGCAGACAAGATTTCTCTTCAACCCAGTCCTTTTCAAGCACACTGTATTATTTTATGTCTTTTAAACCACTGTGTTGACTTTTTCATTTGTTTTGTGTTTGAAATAAACTAAAACTAAACTGAAACTGACCCTTAATAGAAGATAGAAAAGCGTAAGAGCATCTTATTACAGGATCACCTGTTCTGCCATTAGCGTTACAAAAACTTCTTGATACACTTACCACACACACGATAATTCAACAACGTCCCATGTGGCCGACAACGTCCCTGCGCTCCCCTTACAATGTGGCCCCCATAACCCCCATACCGCTGTATGTGACTAGGGCTCTAGCACTCTTTGCTCATCCAGAACATCAAAAACAATTTTAGTAAAACAGATCTAACTCATGCAGGCTGTCATCAAGTTAACAGGATACATTTTATGGCAATTGAGTAGTTAAAAACTCAACTTTCAGTGACACATTTAGAAGAAAAAATTTACCTAAAGGCCAAATTGGCATCTGGCAGAAGATGAGTCATCTAAACCTAAAATGCAAGTGTAATGTGCACATGCATCCTGTGATATTAAGCACTTTGGAAGGCTGATGTGCTTCTCACACTGCAAGGGAAATCAGGTAGTTCAGCTACACATCAGCTACCCTGCAGCTTAAAGTGAGTCAGCGTGAAGATGCCATCAGCGAGGACACCCAACTACACGAGGACTTAAACCTTCAGTGTCTGCTCTACGGACACTCCACTTACTATTCTGCACTGTGGTCAGAATATCACTCTGCGGCTAACGTTTGTTTCCACACACATTAGATCCAAAGACATTATGTCAGCACCGTGCAATAAATCATCTGGTACAAGGTGAAAGAACAACAAAAAAGTCAAGCGGTCAGAATAGCTGTAATGATTTTGTGAAAAAAGGTTTGTTGGGACTGACTCTGGCCATTAATTCCTTAAGTAGACTCATGGTCTTAGAAATTGACTTTACATTCTGCAAAAACATTCCTCACTGAAAAACATTCTCTTTTTTTTCTTTCGCTGTAAACCATTTTTTTTTTCCAGTTTTTGTTCCTTGCTTTGAATTTTTAAAATGTTAGTACCTGCATACCTGCTTGGTTAGTTATTTAGTTCTGATTTTGTAATTTGGCTCTCCTTGGGCATTATTACTGTCTGGTCTTATTTATCTTTTGTTGGTTTTCAAT
The DNA here is from genome assembly GCF_053564925.1 of Oryzias latipes. NCBI lineage: Eukaryota > Metazoa > Chordata > Actinopteri > Beloniformes > Adrianichthyidae > Oryzias > Oryzias latipes. Next base: position 27,190,883 of record NC_136239.1, read on the forward strand.
AATGCCTTTCTGCTTCTCATGGAACTGTGTTTCCAAGTAGTTCCAGGCTTTAGATTTCTACTGTTGTACTATTTTGGATTTTATGCTTTTTTTAAATTTATTCATCAAGTTATTTTTCCATCATATCAATAACATTTATAAAAATTTTAAGCTTGAGACACATTTTTTTCTTAGATTTATTCTGCAGCTAATCACATATAAGAGTTGCTTATTAGCTTATTAGCTAGTTTACTGCTGACGTTTCTGCATACTTGAGTAATCATGACAAATCTCCTGTTGTTTACATCAAATAAGAAATGTCGGTTTCATGTTTCAGATTCATTAAAACAACTGGTTTTGTAAATCCTAATGTGAATTACATAAAGATGACTTAAAGAAAAAAAAAGGGTTCTCAGAAAAATCAGATTTAAACTAACATTCATGCTGGTTGTCATCTGAATCTCTTAATTAAAGGCTATTATTGTATTAACATTTTATTAGCTAAAGCAAATATCTTGTGTAAAATATTTTTAAGAACACACTTCATGGGCTGGGTACCGTTTTTTTTTCTTCCAAAAATTGTACTTCCTCTGACAGCACTGTGCCTTTCTCCCCCACATGAAAAAAGAAAAATGAACTCAGTATTACCACACTTCTCACTCTGCCTGCATTCTCACTCTTTTTTTTCCGTCTTGCCTCAAACTCTGATCCTTCTGCCGTCTATTCATTTTTTTCTTCTGGTTATTTTTAGGGCCCGAGCACGGAGTGCAAGGACCCTATTGTAATTCGAATGTTTATTATTATTATTATTATTAGGGCCCGAGCACGGAGTGCAAGGACCCTATTGTATCTGTTAGGTTTATTATTAGGGCCCGAGCACGGAGTGCAAGGACCCTATTGTATCTGTTAGGTTTATTAGGGCCCGAGCACGGAGTGCAAGGACCCTATTGTATCTGTTAGGTTTATTATTATTATTATTATTAGGGCCCGAGCACGGAGTGCAAGGACCCTATTGTATCTGTTAGGTTTATTATTATTATTATTTTTCTTCTGCCGGAAGAATCGCATTTTTGAGGCCTTTAACATACCCCAAAACTCACCAAATTTGGCACACACATCAGGAGTCGTGAAAAATTTCGTATTTTATGGGAAATTGGCATGGGTGCGCAAAAATGGCTCGACAGCGCCACCTACAGTGACTTTTGTCCCGACGCCCCGCATACGCTTTAACGTACAAGCTTGATTTTTACAGGGCATGTTCTTCAGATGGAGACCTACAAAAAAGTCTGAAAGGACCCACCTGTCACTCGCACAGGAAGTCTGATATATTGAGGTCAATATGTCATTTTTGCTCTATTTTGGACATTTGCAGGCCTCCTTCTAGAACGAACTCCTCCTAGAGATTTGTGAATAATGACTCCAAACTTTGGTTTTGTAAACTATACACATGTCCGATGTTAAATTGCAAAGCTTTTAAGTTTTTACAGAAGTTTGTGGCCGTGGCGGCGCGTAGAAATTTGACGTTGTTTCGAAAACACGCCATGAAAAGAAAAATGGCCATAACTCAGCCATGCATATTCCAATCTGATCCAAAATTGATATGCATGATTGTAGTCTGACTCTGAACACATCTGCAGTGAAAGAATCCGGAAAAAGTGTAGCGCCACCTGCTGGCAAGATGAAATGACATGTTTTACTTGGAGCATCACTGCTCTGAGTAGGATGAGCCGACACACCTGAAAATGACATCCACCTGTTGAAAAGCCATTGAAGTTTACTCTGACAAAAAACCATAACTTTCAATGCGGGGGTGTGGTCGTGACAGAGCGGCAAAGTTGGGCATCTCGCCATGCACACAAAAGTTGCTCTCACGTGCACATTCCTTGTCCAATCTCACTGAAATTCAATGGATATGATGAAGCTTCTATTCTGAACCCATGGATATGACAATCTTGGACGAGCTCTATAGCGCCACCTAGTTATTGCATTGGGCACATTCTGCCCATTTTTATCTAATTGCTTTGTCCAATGTGCATGAAATTAAAACTGGAGATACTCAGAAGGGTCCTCTCTCATAATCTGAAGTTTCATGGGTGTACACCTGACGGTGCCTGCGTAACAGGAAGTGGTCGATTATGTGCACCCAAATAATAGAAATTTATTATAAATCAGCCGTTTGTCTCAGGAAGCTGAGATTTCAGAATTAGATGCCTTTAATAACCTCCAGCTTTGATATGTAACACAATAGGGTCTATGAGAAACTTCATACCTCTTTTTTTCCTATGCAATTTTGGACTGAACAAAGATTTTTAGCATAAATTCTGTTTAGGTTATCAGCACCAAAGACTAGACTTTAATAGGCATTTATGTGCTACTGCTTCCTAAAAAAATTCAGAATGATTGAAGTTACAGGTGACATCTTAGAGAGCATTACATCCAAAAAGGTCCGAAAACGTCTTTTTAGGCAAAACTACAAACACCTATTTTTTTTCATAACTTAATCATCATATATCAACACCATTTATTTTTTTAAATGTAGGGATCTGTGTTTGCTGCCTTCCATATTTTTTTCAGAAGTCCAGGTGAAACAGATGATTTAAAAAAAATCCTGATTCATCCCAAAACCTGTGCTTTTTCCGTCTGGACTCCAAACAAGTGTGTTTTAAAATTACTTATGCTTCAAATATCCACACCAAGTTTCACACGCATATAGCGGAACATGTCTAAATGCTTCTTGAATATTCTTTACAGATATAAAATGAACTGGTCAACTGTAGGATGTCATTTCCTCTTACATGCTTAAGTCTTTTCCTCATGCTGCAGCCTGCTCCTCAATCATCCCTGTTGCTGGAGTCAAATTTCACCCCCCCCCCCCCCCCCACACACACACACCAGCTGCCAGTTCATATGCTAACTAACCCAGAAGTGAGGTGACAAGAGTTTAGACACAAGAGGGAGGGCAGACTGCTTTTTCATTTGTTTTGTATGTCTTTCATAGATTTTTATGAATAATCATTGCTTTTCTAGTCATGTAAAATGCAATTAACCTAATATTTTATCTTTTTTTTTTACAAACAAAACATATGAATGTGCTCCAAAACAAAACCCAACTCTCAGTACAGTTCTACAGATGTAACATAAGACTTAGACAGTAAATGTCTCTTTTATCCTTTTTTAATCAATGCTGCAACTTCTTTTCCTTAATATAAATCCAATGAAATTAAACTACAAAACCAAAAAACACAACGTATAGCAAATTTCTCTAAATAAATTATGTGTATATACAATATGTAGCACTTTTAAACAAAATAATAACAAATCCTTCCAATACAAGCACAGAAAAATGGAACACAAAATTTAAAACCCAAATTTGAAATGGCAATTTTAAAAAGATAATTTTTTCAGCCTGCTAAAAGTGCACATTTGTAAAAGCTCTTTTATATAGACAACTGTTTGGTTGCTTAGAGCTCTAAATATAAAAACAATGCCTTTATGGACGTGGCACGGATGGCACGGATGTTCAGCAGGGTAAACCCCAGGAAAGCGGCGGGACCTGATGGAGTTCCCGGAAAGGTTCTGCGGGCCTGCGCCGATCAACTCTCCCAGGTCTTCACAAAAATCTTCAACCTGTCGCTAGCTCAGGCTTTCATCCCTGCTTGCCTGAAGTCATCCACTGTCATCCCGATACCCAAAAAGTCCTCATCCACAGCCTTCCTCACGGACTTCCGCCCAGTTGCACTCACTGCTGTCATCACAAAGTGTCTGGAGCGGCTGCTCCTGGGACACATCAAAGACTCCCTCCCTCCAATCTTCGTCCCCCACCAGTTTGCTTACAAAGCAAACAGATCAACGGATGATGCCATTTCCATCACCCTCCACACTGCGCTGAGCCACCTGGAACACAGAGACACCTACGCCAGGATGCTCTTTGTGGACTATAGCTCAGCCTTTAACACAATCATTCCTGACATTCTGGTCAACAAACTGTCTGAACTAGGACTCCACCCACTCACCTGCTCGTGGATCAAGGACTTCCTGACAAACAGACCACAGACAGTCAAACTTGACCCCCACCTCTCCTCCACCCGGACGCTGAGCACAGGCTCCACACAGGGATGTGTGCTGAGTCCTCTGCTGTATACACTGTACACAGCAGACTGCAGACCAGCCCACACCAGCAACACCGTGGTGAAGTTTGCAGACGACACTACTGTGGTGGGGCTGATCTCTGGGGACGACGAGACGGCCTACAGAGACGAAGTCCTGAAACTCTCAAGGTGGTGTCAGGCTAATAACCTCATCCTGAACACCACCAAGACCAAGGAGATCATCCTGGACTTCAGAAAAAACAGAACAGATCCACCCCCACTCTACATCGATGGAAACTGTGTGGAGAGGGTCCACAGCTTCACCCTCCTGGGCACCACCATCTCTGCTGACCTCACATGGTCTAACAACACCATGACTGTCATCAGGAAGGCCCAGCAACGCCTGCACTTCCTGAGAAAACTTAGGAGGAACGACGTCAGCCAGGAGCTGCTGGTAACGTTCTACCGCTCAACCATTGAGAGCATTCTGTCCTATGGCATCACAGTGTGGTTTTCCCACTGCACTGAAGCAGAACGGCAGAGTCTCCAGAGAGTGGTAAAGACAGCGCAGAGGATCATCGGCTGCCCCCTCCCCTCACTGAAGGACATTTACCAGTCTCGCTGCCTCAGCAGAGTGACTAGCATCACCACTAACTCCACCCATTCTGCTTTCCCTCTGTTTGAACTGCTGCCCTCTGGAAGGAGGTACAGGTCCATCAGAACCAGGACAAACAGACTAAGAAACAGCTTTTTTCCACAGGCAATTATCATACGGAATGCACATACGTCCACCAACCACACCTCACTCTAATTTTACTACAATGCGTGCAATATCCTGACTGTCTAACCGGGTCACTGTGCAATAACTTGATATTTATTAAGCTGTGCTCACAGCAACTCATGTAATTCCATTCTATTTTATTCACAAATATTTAATATTTAACAGTTTCTGAGACAAGGCCAAGCTGCAACGCGTCATCCACTCAGCAGAGAAGGTGATCGGCTGCCACCTCCCGTCTCTCCAGGAGCTGCACATCTCCAGGACCTGGAGGCGGGCAGCCAGGATTGTAGCCAACCCCTCTCATCCAGGACATAATCTCTTTCGGCCCCTCCCTTCTGGCAAGAGGCTCCGGTCCATCAGGACCTCGCGCCACAAGAACAGCTTCTTCCCCACTGCAGTCAGCCTGCTGAACAGTACCCCAACTCCCCCAGGTGACCCCCCCCCCCCCCGCCCACCAAAGGACTGTCGGTGCCACTTACAGGCCCCACCATCCCAGCCCATCTGTGCTCCCACTTTAATTCACCTTACTCTACTGTATATAGTGTGTTGTTGTTGTTAACTTAATTTTTAACTTATTCTTAATTGCACTATACACCAAGTCAAATTCCTCGTTTTGTAAAGTGCGCTCTACTGAACCTGGCAATAAAACTTTTTCTGATTTCTGATTCTGATTCTGATTCTATTAATCATTGTTTTTTATTCATTCAAAATGCAATTAAATCAATATTTTATTTTTTTTCCTTTTCCTTTTTCTTTTTTTTTTATCTCTTATATCCTTTTTTATAATCAATGTTTGAACTTCTTTTCCTTTCTATTGTCATGGTTTCAGTTTGTTGTCTTGTTTTTCGCTTTAGTTCTTGTTCTGTCTTGTTTGGTTCTGTTTCCTGTTTTATTTTGAAAGGTTTCCTGTCTTGTCATGTTTCTTGAGTTTTACTTCCTTTGGTCCCCATCTGCCCTAATCGTGTTCACCTGTGTCTTGTCTGCCCTGTCTGTATATAAGTCTTGTCTCTGCCTTCCTCCTGTGCTGGTCCATTAACTTCTGCTCATGTTGATCACGTCTTCTTGTCTGGCGTCCATGTCCCTTGCCATGCCACAGTAAGTTTTTGTTTTTAGTTTTGTCATCCTGCTCTGCAGCGCTTTTTGTTAGTTAAATAAACCCACTTGCCCTGAACCCGTTTGCCTCCCGTCTCTGCGCCTGGGTCCTACCTGCTCTCGAGCCTCCCCCCCACACGACATCTATACATCCAATGAAATTAAACTACAAATCAACAAACACAACTGATAACAAATGTCTCTAAAAAATGATGTGTATATTTGCAGAACCTTAAAAACACCAAACAAATAACAAATGCTTCCCAAATAAAGCACAAAAAATGGAACACAAAATGTAAAACCCAAGTTAGAAATTGCAATTTGAAAAAGATACTTTTTCAGCAGCTTTTCAAAATCAATCACCAATTCTACTCTTCTGTGGATGAAACAAAGAACTCCAGAACAATGAAGCCATTTCTCTAAGTCTCTCTCACCTTCAGTTTTAAACAAGGTCTGTGAAAATCCACCATACATTGGTCACATGAACTCAGAGACCTGCTAAAAGTGCACAATTGTAAAAGCTCTTTTATATAGACAACTGTTTGTTTGCTTAGAGCTCTAAATATAAAAAAAAATGCTTTTCTATCACCTAGACACAGATGGAGAACCATATCAACTGGATTAATAACAGGGTGGCATGTTTAGGTTTAAACTTACATCAATAGACAACATAAAGATGTCCATCACATTTTTGACCTAAACATGTAAACACATCCTTGGCTCTGCGGTTAGGAAATGGTATTTGGGAATCTCTTTATACCAGGAGCCAGCCTGGCCATTGGAACATCGCCACAGTGCCCATCCAGACTGGGACAGCAACGGGGTCCACTTCAGAGCCGTGAGCTGCTGTGTTTAACTCCAGCTGTCCCAGCAAGGGAGACAACTGCAGCAACATCCACTGACCAAGCTGACAAGCCCTGGCAGAAAAGATCCCCACAAGAAAAACACTGGCTAAGGCAGGCTGGTCAAAAAAAAATAGTTTTGCCATTGTCTTGCAGCTCGCAGATCAAGTGGTTTAGTTTTCCAGTAATGTCAGTCAAGAATGCAAGTTCAGATTCACAATGTTCATATTCACCATATTCAACAGACATCTCCTCCAATAGCACCTTAAAAATCCTGTGCTGTTTTGCTTTGCAGCTGAGGTTGTTTACGATTTTCAGAATAAGAGTCATTATATGTCCAGAGCCAATCACTTCTGCACATAAGGCCTGCTGGTGAATGACGCAGCAGTAATGCAGACATTTTGGAAAGTCTGGGTCAGCTTTACAGTGAGTGATGAAACCTGTTTGTCTATTGATCATAGCAGGAGTCCCATCTGCAGTCACTGCTACCAGCTTTTCTAATTGTACCTTTTTCTGCACAAAAACTCCTTCACCGTGTTATACATTTCAACTCCTCTTGTAGTTGTCTGTTAGGGCAGATGTGTCAGGAGTTCTTCTCTTGTGGAAACCAAAAGCTATGCTGTACTGTTGCCGTCCACAGACTCATCACACTGGACGTTAACCACCTGCACTTTGCAAGATCCCGGTCCAGCTAATTGGCCAAGTTATCAGACATAGCTGACACTCATCTAGACATTGTAGTGGAAATTGAATGAGTTCTATTGTTCTCATCCTTAGGGACAGTGATAGCAATTATCATCATTGCTTGAATTTTTTTCATGCTATATGCAAAAGTCTTTGTCCCTTAAGGCAACAGATTACAGGCCCCCCCCCCCCCCCCCCCCAGGCTGCTGTCGTATTAACATTAGCTTGGAGCTCCAGAATGGACAAGAAAAAACGACGAGAATGGCTCGAGCAGGGCGTTGCTCACGGGGGGGTCGCTCGTGCCATGCGGTCGCACGTGCTCGGGCCCGCTAAATGCTACTTGTAGCTTTAATTATTATTATTATTCTTCCGACTTTTCCGTCGCCTTTTTGAGGCCTTTAACATACCCCAAAACTCACCAAATTTTGTATACACATCAGGAGTCGCGAAAAATTTCATATTTTATAGGAGAACGGCATAGGTAAACAAAAATGGCTCGATAGCGCCACCTGCAAAATTTGTTTTCGCGAGCACCTCCATATGCTTTATAGTACAAACCTGATTTTAACAGGGCATGTTCATCGGATAGAAACCTACAAAAAAGTCTCTTGGGACCAAGCTGTCAGTCGCACAGGAAGTCTGATATTTTGATGACAATATGTCATTTTTGCTGTATTTTGGTCATTCGCAGGCCTCGCTCTAGAACGAACTCCTCCTAGAGATTTGAGAGTAATGACTCCAAACTTTGGTTTTGTAAACTATACACATGTCCGATGTTAAATTGCAAAGCTTTTAAGTTTTTATGGATGTTTGTGACCATGGCGGCGCGTCAAAATTGGAGGTCGTTTCGAAAACACGCCATGAAAAGAAAAATGGCCATTACTCAGCCATGCATAATCCAATCTGATCCAAAATTGATGTGCATGATTGTAGTCTGACTCTGAACACATCTGCAGTGAAAGAATCTGGAAAAAGTGTAGCGCCACCTGCTGGCAAGAGGAAATGACATGTTTTACTTGGAGCATCACTACTCCGAGTAGGATGAGCCGACACACCTGAAAATGACGTCCACCTGTTGAAAAGCCATTGAAGTTTACTCTGACAAAAAACCATAACTTTCAATGCGGGGGTGTGGTCGTGACAGAGCGGCAAAGTTGGGCATCTCGCTATGCACACAAAAGTTGCTCTCACGTGCACATTCCTTGTCCAATCTCACTGAAATTCAATGGATATGATGAAGCTTCTATTCTGAACCCATGGATATGACAATCTTGGACGAGCTCTATAGCGCCACCTAGTTATTGCATTGGGCACATTCTGCCCTGTATTTTCTCTTTGCTTTGTCCGATGTGCATGAAATTAAAACTGGAGATACTCAGAAGGGTCCTCTCTCATCATGTAAAGTTTCATGGGTGTACACCTGACGGTGCCTGCGTAACAGGAAGTGGTCGATTATGTGCACCCAAATAATAGAAATTTATTATAAATCAGCCGTTTGTCTCAGGAAGCTGAGATTTCAGAATTAGATGCCTTTAATAACCTCCAGCTTTGATATGTAACACTATAGGGTCTACGAGAAACTTCATCACTTGATTTTTTTAATGAAATTTTGGACTGAACAAAGATTTTTAGCATAAATTCTGTTTAGGTTATCAGCACCAAGAATTCAACTTTCATAGGCATTTATGTGCTACTGCTTCCTAAAAAAATTCAGAATGATTGAAGTTACAGGTGAACTTTTAGAGAACATTTCATCCAAAAAGGTCCGAAAACGTCTTTTTAGGCAAAACTACAAACACCTATTTTTTTTCATAACTTAATCATCATATATCAACACCATTTATTTTTTTAAATGTAGGGATCTGTGTTTGCTGCCTTCCATATTTTTTTCAGAAGTCCAGGTGAAACAGATGATTTAAAAAAAATCCTTTTTCATCCCAAAACCTGTGCTTTTTCCGTCTGGACTCCAAACAAGTGTGTTTTAAAATTACTTATGCTTCAAATATCCACACCAAGTTTAACACGCATATAGCTGAACATGTCTAAATGCTTCTTGAATATTCTTTACAGATATAAAATGAACTGGTCAACTGTAGGATGTCATTTCCTCTTACATGGTTCAGTCTTTTCCTCATGCTGCAGCCTGCTCCTCAATCTTTCCTGTTGCTGGAGTCAAATTTCAACCCCCCCCCCCCCCCCCCCACACACACACACACACCAGCTGCCTGTTTATATGCTAACTAACCCAGAAGTGAGGTGACAATAGTTTAGACACAAGAGGGAGGGCAGACTGCTTTTTCATTTGTTTTGTATGTCTTTCATAGATTTTTATGAATAATCATTGCTTTTCTAGTCATGTAAAATGCAATTAACTTAATATTTTATCTTTTTTTTTTTACAAACAAAACATATGAATGTGCTCCAAAACAAAACCCAACTCTCAGTACAGTTCTACAGATGTAACATAAGACTTAGACAGTAAATGTCTCTTTTATCCTTTTTTAATCAATGCTGCAACTTCTTTTCCTTAATATAAATCCAATGAAATTAAACTACAAAACCAAAAAACACAACCTATAGCAAATTTCTCTAAATAAATTATGTGTATATACAATATGTAGCACTTTTAAACAAAATAATAACAAATCCTTCCAATACAAGCACAGAAAAATGGAACACAAAATTTAAAACCCAAATTTGAAATGGCAATTTTAAAAAGATAATTTTTTCAGCCTGCTAAAAGTGCACAATTGTAAAAGCTCTTTTATATAGACAACTGTTTGGTTGCTTAGAGCTCTAAATATAAAAACAATGCCTTTATGGACGTGGCACGGATGGCACGGATGTTCAGCAGGGTAAACCCCAGGAAAGCGGCGGGACCTGATGGAGTTCCCGGAAAGGTTCTGCGGGCCTGCGCCGATCAACTCTCCCAGGTCTTCACAAAAATCTTCAACCTGTCGCTAGCTCAGGCTTTCATCCCTGCTTGCCTGAAGTCATCCACTATCATCCCGATACTCAAAAAGTCCTCATCCACAGCCTTCCTCACGGACTTCCGCCCAGTTGCACTCACTGCTGTAATCACAAAGTGTCTGGAGCGGCTGCTCCTGGGACACATCAAAGACTCCCTCCCTCCAATCTTCGTCCCCCACCAGTTTGCAGAACAGAACAGATCCACCCCCACTCTACATCGATGGAAACTGTGTGGAGAGGGTCCACAGCTTCACCCTCCTGGGCACCACCATCTCTGCTGACCTCACATGGTCTAACAACACCATGACTGTCATCAGGAAGGCCCAGCAACGCCTGCACTTCCTGAGAAAACTTAGGAGGAACGACGTCAGCCAGGAGCTGCTGGTAACGTTCTACCGCTCAACCATTGAGAGCATTCTGTCCTATGGCATCACAGTGTGGTTTTCCCACTGCACTGAAGCAGAACGGCAGAGTCTCCAGAGAGTGGTAAAGACAGCGCAGAGGATCATCGGCTGCCCCCTCCCCTCACTGAAGGACATTTACCAGTCTCGCTGCATCAGCAGAGTGACTAGCATCACCACTAACTCCACCCATTCTGCTTTCCCTCTGTTTGAACTGCTGCCCTCTGGAAGGAGGTACAGGTCCATCAGAACCAGGACAAACAGACTAAGAAACAGCTTTTTTCCATAGGCAATTATCATACGGAATGCACATACGTCCACCAACCACACCTCACTCTAATTTTACTACAATGCGTGCAATATCCTGACTGTCTAACCAGGTCACTGTGCAATAACTTGATATTTATTAAGCTGTGCTCACAGCAACTCATGTAATTCCTTTCTATTTTATTCACAAATATTTAATATTTAACAGTTTCTGTCCATATTGTTCATTTTTTGTTAAGAGTTGTAAATACAGTATTTCTTTTTCTATTCTATTTTTATTTTTATTTTATGTAACTCCTTCACTCCAAGGCTGCTGCAATTTCATTGTATCCCCATGTACAATGACAATAAACGATTCTGATTCTGATTATATCACTTAGACACAGATGGAGAACCATATCAACTGGATTGGTAACAGCAACAACCACCGACCAAGCCGGCAAGCCCTGGCAGAAAAGATCCCCACAAGAAACACTGCAGGCTGTTCCATAAAAAATATAGTTTTACCATTGCCTTGCAGATCACAGTTGAAGTGGTTTAGTTTTCCTAAAAAAATTCAGAATGATTGAAGTTACAGGTGAACTTTTAGACAACATTTGATCCAAAAAGGTCCGAAAACGTCTTTTTAGGCAAAACTGCAAACACCTATTTTTTTGCATAACTTATCTTTCAAATATCAGCACAAAAAAATTAAAAACGGTAGAGATCTGTGTTTGCTGCCTTCCATATTTTTTTCAGACTTAAAAGTGTAACAGATGATTTATAAAAAATCCTTTTTCATCCAAAAACCTGTGTTAAATCTGTCTAGACTTAGTATTAAAAACTCTCCAAGATGAATGTGCCTGACTCCACCTGCAGGTGGATCACAGACTTCCTGACGGACAGACAGCAGTATGTGAGGCTGGGGAAGCTCGTCTCAGATACTCGGACCACAAGCACCGGATCCCCCCAGGGCTGTGTCCTTTCACCCCTGTTACTCTCCCTGTACACAAACAGCTGCACAGCTGGTCACCTGTCTGTCAAACTCCTGAAGTTTGCTGACGACACCACACTCATCGGCCTCATCTCTGACGGAGATGAGTCGGCCTACAGGAGTGAAATAGCCAGGCTGGTGTCATAGTGCAGCGCTAACAACCTGGAGCTTAATGCTCTGAAGACAGTGGAGATGACAGTGGACTTCAGGAAGGCCCCAGCCCCCCTCCCCCCTGTCATCCTCTGTGACTCCCCGGTGACCTCTGTGGAGTCCTTCTGCTTCCTGGGAACCATCATCAGCCAGGACCTCAAGTGGGAGCAGAACATCAGCTCCATCACTAAGAAGGTCCAGCAGAGGATGTACTTCCTGAGGCAGCTGAAGAAGTTTCACCTCCCTGAAAAGATGCTGGTAGACTTTTACACCGCCATCATCGAATCCACCCTCACGTCCTCCATCACAGTCTGGTTCGCTGCGGCCACGGCCAGAGACAAGGCCAAGCTGCAACGCGTCATCCACTCAGCAGAGAAGGTGATCGGCTGCCACCTCCCGTCTCTCCAGGAGCTGCAAATCTCCAGGACCTGGAGGCGGGCAGCCAGGATTGTAGCCAACCCCTCTCATCCAGGACATAATCTCTTTCGGCCCCTCCCTTCTGGCAAGAGGCTCCGGTCCATCAGGACCAGGACCTCGCGCCACAAGAACAGCTTCTTCCCCACTGCAGTCAGCCTGCTGAACAGTACCCCAACTCCCCCAGGTGACCCCCCCTCCCCCCCCCCCCCCCCCCCCCCCCGCCCACCAAAGGACTGTCGGTGCCACTTACAGGCCCCACCATCCCAGCCCATCTGTGCTCCCACTTTAATTCACCTTACTCTACTGTATATAGTGTGTTGTTGTTGTTAACTTAATTTTTAACTTATTCTTAATTGCACTATACACCAAGTCAAATTCCTCGTTTTGTAAAGTGCGCTCTACTGAACCTGGCAATAAAACTTTTTCTGATTTCTGATTCTATTAATCATTGTTTTTTATTCATTCAAAATGCAATTAAATCAATATTTTATCTTTTTTCTTTTCCTTTTTCTTTTTTTTTATCTCTTATATCCTTTTTTATAATCAATGTTTGAACTTCTTTTCCTTTCTATTGTCATGGTTTCAGTTTGTTGTCTTTTTTTCCGCTTTAGTTCTTGTTCTGTCTTGTTTGGTTCTGTTTCCTGTTTTATTTTGAAAGGTTTCCTGTCTTGTCATGTTTTTGAGTTTTACTTCCTTTGGTCCCCATCTGCCCTAATCGTGTTCACCTGTGTCTTGTCTGCCCTGTCTGTATATAAGTCTTGTCTCTGCCTTCCTCCTGTGCTGGTCCATTAACTTCTGCTCATGTTGATCACGTCTTCTTGTCTGGCGTCCATGTCCCTTGCCATGCCACAGTAAGTTTTTGTTTTTAGTTTTGTCATCCTGCTCTGCAGCGCTTTTTGTTAGTTAAATAAACCCACTTGCCCTGAACCCGTTTGCCTCCCGTCTCTGCGCCTGGGTCCTACCTGCTGTCGAGCCTCCCCCCCACACGACATCTATACATCCAATGAAATTAAACTACAAATCAACAAACACAACTGATAACAAATGTCTCTAAAAAATGATGTGTATATTTGCAGAACCTTAAAAACACCAAACAAATAACAAATGCTTCCCAAATAAAGCACAAAAAATGGAAAACAAAATGTAAAACCCAAGTTAGAAATTGCAATTTGAAAAGATACTTTTTTCAGCAGCTTTTCAAAATCAATCACCAATTCTACTCTTCTGTGGATGAAACAAAGAACTCCAGAACAATGAAGCCATTTCTCTAAGTCTCTCTCACCTTCAGTTTTAAACAAGGTCTGTGAAAATCCACCATACATTGGTCACATGAACTCAGAGACCTGCTAAAAGTGCACAATTGTAAAAGCTCTTTTATATAGACAACTGTTTGTTTGCTTAGAGCTGTAAATATAAAAAAAAATGCTTTTCTATCACCTAGACACAGATGGAGAACCATATCAACTGGATTAATAACAGGGTGGCATGTTTAGACAACATGAAGCTGTTCATCACATTTTTGACCTAAACATGTAAACACATCCTTGGCTCTGCGGTTAGGAAATGGTATTTGGGAATCTCTTTATACCAGGAGCCAGCCTGGCCATTGGAACATCGCCACAGTGCCCATCCAGACTGGGACAGCAACGGGGTCCACTTCAGAGCCGTGAGCTGCTGTGTTTAACTCCAGCTGTCCCAGCAAGGGAGACAACTGCAGCAACATCCACTGACCAAGCTGACAAGCCCTGGCAGAAAAGATCCCCACAAGAAAAACACTGGCTCAGGCAGGCTGGTCAAAAAAAAATAGTTTTGCCATTGTCTTGCAGCTCGCAGATCAAGTGGTTTAGTTTTCCAGTAATGTCAGTCAAGAATGCAAGTTCAGATTCACAATGTTCATATTCACCATATTCAACAGACATCTCCTCCAATAGCACCTTAAAAATCCTGTGCTGTTTAGCTTTGCAGCTGAGGTTGTTTACGATTTTCAGAATAAGAGTCATTATATGTCCAGAGCCAATCACTTCTGCACATAAGGCCTGCTGGTGAATGACGCAGCAGTAATGCAGACATTTTGGAAAGTCTGGGTCAGCTTTACAGTGAGTGATGAAACCTGTTTGTCTATTGATCATAGCAGGAGTCCCATCTGCAGTCACTGCTACCAGCTTTTCTAATTGTACCTTTTTCTGCACAAAAACTCCTTCACCGTGTTATACATTTCAACTCCTCTTGTAATTGTCTGTTAGGGCAGATGTGTCAGGAGTTCTTCTCTTGTGGAAACCAAAAGCTATGCTGTACTGTTGCCGTCCACAGACTCATCACACTGGACGTTAACCACCTGCACTTTGCAAGATCCCGGTCCAGCTAATTGGCCAAGTTATCAGACATAGCTGACACTCATCTAGACATTGTAGTGGAAATTGAATGAGTTCTATTGTTCTCATCCTTAGGGACAGTGATAGCAATTATCATCATTGCTTGAATTTTTTTCATGCTATATGCAAAAGTCTTTGTCCCTTAAGGCAACAGATTACAGCCCCCCCCCCCCCCCCCCCCAGGCTGCTGTCGTATTAACAATAGCTTGGAGCTCCAGAATGGACAAGAAAAAACGACGAGAATGGCTCGAGCAGGGCGTTGCTCACGGGGCAGTCGCTCGTGCCATGCGGTCGCACGTGCTCGGGCCCGCTAAATGCTACTTGTAGCTTTAATTATTATTATTATTATTATTATTATTCTTCCGACTTTTCCGTCGCCTTTTTGAGGCCTTTAACATACCCCAAAACTCACCAAATTTTGTATACACATCAGGAGTCGCGAAAAATTTCATATTTTATAGGAGAACGGCATAGGTAAACAAAAATGGCTCGATAGCGCCACCTGCAAAATTTGTTTTCGCGAGCACCTCCATATGCTTTATAGTACAAACCTGATTTTAACAGGGCATGTTCATCGGATAGAAACCTACAAAAAAGTCTCTTGGGACCAAGCTGTCAGTCGCACAGGAAGTCTGATATTTTGATGACAATATGTCATTTTTGCTGTATTTTGGTCATTTGCAGGCCTCGCTCTAGAACGAACTCCTCCTAGAGATTTGAGAGTAATGACTCCAAACTTTGGTTTTGTAAACTAGACACATGTCCGATGTTAAATTGCAAAGCTTTTAAGTTTTTATGGATGTATGTGACCATGGCGGCGCGTCAAAATTGGAGGTCGTTTCGAAAACACGCCATGAAAAGAAAAATGGCCATTACTCAGCCATGCATAATCCAATCTGATCCAAAATTGATGTGCATGATTGTAGTCTGACTCTGAACACATCTGCAGTGAAAAAATCTGGAAAAAGTGTAGCGCCACCTGCTGGCAAGAGGAAATGACATGTTTTACTTGGAGCATCACTGCTCCGAGTAGGATGAGCCGACACACCTGAAAATGACGTCCACCTGTTGAAAAGCCATTGAAGTTTACTCTGACAAAAAACCATAACTTTCAATGCGGGGGTGTGGTCGTGACAGAGCGGCAAAGTTGGGCATCTCGCTATGCACACAAAAGTTGCTCTCACGTGCACATTCCTTGTCCAATCTCACTGAAATTCAATGGATATGATGAAGCTTCTATTCTGAACCCATGGATATGACAATCTTGGACGAGCTCTATAGCGCCACCTAGTTATTGCATTGGGCACATTCTGCCCTGTATTTTCTCTTTGCTTTGTCCGATGTGCATGAAATTAAAACTGGAGATACTCAGAAGGGTCCTCTCTCATCATGTAAAGTTTCATGGGTGTACACCTGACGGTGCCTGCGTAACAGGAAGTGGTCGATTATGTGCACCCAAATAATAGAAATTTATTATAAATCAGCCGTTTGTCTCAGGAAGCTGAGATTTCAGAATTAGATGCCTTTAATAACCTCCAGCTTTGATATGTAACACTATAGGGTCTACGAGAAACTTCATCACTTGATTTTTTTAATGAAATTTTGGACTGAACAAAGATTTTTAGCATAAATTCTGTTTAGGTTATCAGCACCAAGAATTCAACTTTCATAGGCATTTATGTGCTACTGCTTCCTAAAAAAATTCAGAATGATTGAAGTTACAGGTGACATCTTAGAGAGCATTACATCCAAAAAGGTCCGAAAACGTCTTTTTAGGCAAAACTGCAAACACCTATTTTTTTGCATAACTTATCTTTCAAATATCAGCACAAAAAAATTAAAAACGGTAGGGATCTGTGTTTGCTGCCTTCCATATTTTTTTCAGACTTAAAAGTGTAACAGATGATTTATAAAAAATCCTTTTCATCCAAAAACCTGTGTTAAATCTGTCTAGACTCCAAACAAACATTTTTTTTATGGTAACTTATGTTTCAACAATCGACACCAATTTTCACAGACCTAAAGCTGAACATGTCCCATAGCTCCCTGAATATTTTCATAGATATAAAATGAACTGGTCATTCTAACATCTGGCATTCTAACATCTAACATCTTACATGTCAAAGCCTCTCTCAGCCTGGCTCTGCTGAAGGAGTCGTGTTACAACCCCGCCCCCTCCTGCTGGGACCCCTGCTATGTAAATTAGCAAGCAGTGAACAGAGACATGAGGAGTAAGAATGGTCATTACTCAGGCATGCATAATCCAAAGACAGCCAGTTAAACACTGAAAGACATATTTTTTCGGTATGTCTTTCATACATCTTTAGTATTAAAAACTCTCCAAGATGAATGTGCCTGACTCCACCTGCAGGTGGATCACAGACTTCCTGACGGACAGACAGCAGTATGTGAGGCTGGGGAAGCTCGTCTCAGATACTCGGACCACAAGCACCGGATCCCCCCAGGGCTGTGTCCTTTCACCCCTGTTACTCTCCCTGTAGACAAACAGCTGCACAGCTGGTCACCTGTCTGTCAAACTCCTGAAGTTTGCTGACGACACCACACTCATCGGCCTCATGTCTGACGGAGATGAGTCGGCCTACAGGAGTGAAATAGCCAGGCTGGTGTCATAGTGCAGCGCTAACAACCTGGAGCTTAATGCTCTGAAGACAGTGGAGATGACAGTGGACTTCAGGAAGGCCCCAGCCCCCCTCCCCCCTGTCATCCTCTGTGACTCCCCGGTGACCTCTGTGGAGTCCTTCTGCTTCCTGGGAACCATCATCAGCCAGGACCTCAAGTGGGAGCAGAACATCAGCTCCATCACTAAGAAGGTCCAGCAGAGGATGTACTTCCTGAGGCAGCTGAAGAAGTTTCACCTCCCTGAAAAGATGCTGGTAGACTTTTACACCGCCATCATCGAATCCACCCTCACGTCCTCCATCACAGTCTGGTTCGCTGCGGCCACGGCCAGAGACAAGGCCAAGCTGCAACGCGTCATCCACTCAGCAGAGAAGGTGATCGGCTGCCACCTCCCGTCTCTCCAGGAGCTGCATATCTCCAGGACCTGGAGGCGGGCAGCCAGGATTGTAGCCAACCCCTCTCATCCAGGACATAATCTCTTTCGGCCCCTCCCTTCTGGCAAGAGGCTCCGGTCCATCAGGACCTCGCGCCACAAGAACAGCTTCTTCCCCACTGCAGCCAGCCTGCTGAACAGAACCCCAACTCCCCCAGGTGACCCCCCCTCCCCCCCCGCCCACCAAAGGACTGTCGGTGCCACTTACAGGCCCCACCATCCCAGCCCATCTGTGCTCCCACTTTAATTCACCTTACTCTACTGTATATAGTGTGTTGTTGTTGTTAACTTAATTTTTAACTTATTCTTAATTGCACTATACACCAAGTCAAATTCCTCGTTTTGTAAAGTGCGCTCTACTGAACCTGGCAATAAAACTTTTTCTGATTCCTGATTCTGATTCTGATTCTATTAATCATTGTTTTTTATTCATTCAAAATGCAATTAAATCAATATTTTATCTTTTTTCTTTTCCTTTTTCTTTTTTTTTTATCTCTTATATCCTTTTTTATAATCAATGTTTGAACTTCTTTTCCTTTCTATCGTCATGGTTTCAGTTTCTTGTCTTTTTTTTTCGCTTTAGTTCTTGTTCTGTCTTGTTTGGTTCTGTTTCCTGTTTTATTTTGAAAGGTTTCCTGTCTTGTCATGTTTCTTGAGTTTTACTTCCTTTGGTCCCCATCTGCCCTAATCGTGTTCACCTGTGTCTTGTCTGCCCTGTCTGTATATAAGTCTTGTCTCTGCCTTCCTCCTGTGCTGGTCCATTAACTTCTGCTCATGTTGATCACGTCTTCTTGTCTGGCGTCCATGTCCCTTGCCATGCCACAGTAAGTTTTTGTTTTTAGTTTTGTCATCCTGCTCTGCAGCGCTTTTTGTTAGTTAAATAAACCCACTTGCCCTGAACCCGTTTGCCTCCCGTCTCTGCGCCTGGGTCCTACCTGCTCTCGAGCCTCCCCCCCACACGACATCTATACATCCAATGAAATTAAACTACAAATCAACAAACACAACTGATAACAAATGTCTCTAAAAAATGATGTGTATATTTGCAGAACCTTAAAAACACCAAACAAATAACAAATGCTTCCCAATTAAAGCACAAAAAATGGAACACAAAATGTAAAACCCAAGTTAGAAATTGCAATTTGAAAAAGATACTTTTTTCAGCAGCTTTTCAAAATCAATCACCAATTCTACTCTTCTGTGGATGAAACAAAGAACTCCAGAACAATGAAGCCATTTCTCTAAGTCTCTCTCACCTTCAGTTTTAAACAAGGTCTGTGAAAATCCACCATACATTGGTCACATGAACTCAGAGACCTGCTAAAAGTGCACAATTGTAAAAGCTCTTTTATATAGACAACTGTTTGTTTGCTTAGAGCTCTAAATATAAAAAAAATGCTTTTCTATCACCTAGACACAGATGGAGAACCATATCAACTGGATTAATAACAGGGTGGCATGTTTAGACAACATGAAGCTGTCCATCACATTTTTGACCTAAACATGTAAACACATCCTTGGCTCTGCGGTTAGGAAATGGTATTTGGGAATCTCTTTATACCAGGAGCCAGCCTGGCCATTGGAACATCGCCACAGTGCCCATCCAGACTGGGACAGCAACGGGGTCCACTTCAGAGCCGTGAGCTGCTGTGTTTAACTCCAGCTGTCCCAGCAAGGTAGACAACTGCAGCAACATCCACTGACCAAGCTGACAAGCCCTGGCAGAAAAGATCCCCACAAGAAAAACACTGGCTCAGGCAGGCTGGTCAAAAAAAAATAGTTTTGCCATTGTCTTGCAGCTCGCAGATCAAGTGGTTTAGTTTTCCAGTAATGTCAGTCAAGAATGCAAGTTCAGATTCACAATGTTCATATTCACCATATTCAACAGACATCTCCTCCAATAGCACCTTAAAAATCCTGTGCTGTTTAGCTTTGCAGCTGAGGTTGTTTACGATTTTCAGAATAAGAGTCATTATATGTCCAGAGCCAATCACTTCTGCACATAAGGCCTGCTGGTGAATGACGCAGCAGTAATGCAGACATTTTGGAAAGTCTGGGTCAGCTTTACAGTGAGTGATGAAACCTGTTTGTCTATTGATCATAGCAGGAGTCCCATCTGCAGTCACTGCTACCAGCTTTTCTAATTGTACCTTTTTCTGCACAAAAACTCCTTCACCGTGTTATACATTTCAACTCCTCTTGTAATTGTCTGTTAGGGCAGATGTGTCAGGAGTTCTTCTCTTGTGGAAACCAAAAGCTATGCTGTACTGTTGCCGTCCACAGACTCATCACACTGGACGTTAACCACCTGCACTTTGCAAGATCCCGGTCCAGCTAATTGGCCAAGTTATCAGACATAGCTGACACTCATCTAGACATTGTAGTGGAAATTGAATGAGTTCTATTGTTCTCATCCTTAGGGACAGTGATAGCAATTATCATCATTGCTTGAATTTTTTTCATGCTATATGCAAAAGTCTTTGTCCCTTAAGGCAACAGATTACAGCCCCCCCCCCCCCCCCCCCCCCCCCCAGGCTGCTGTCGTATTAACAATAGCTTGGAGCTCCAGAATGGACAAGAAAAAACGACGAGAATGGCTCGAGCAGGGCGTTGCTCACGGGGCAGTCGCTCGTGCCATGCGGTCGCACGTGCTCGGGCCCGCTAAATGCTACTTGTAGCTTTAATTATTATTATTAGGGCCCGAGCACGGAGTGCAAGGACCCTATTGTAATTCGAATGTTTATTATTATTATTATTATTATTCTACCGGAAGAGTCGCCTTTTTGAGGCCTTTAACATACCCCAAAACTCACCAAATTTGGCACACACATCAGGAGTCGCGAAAAATTTCGTATTTTATAGGAGATTGGCATGGGCGCACAAAAACAGCTCGATAGCGCCACCTACAGTGACGTTTGTCCCGACGCCCCGCATACGCTTTAACGTACAAGCTTGATTTTTACAGGGCATGTTCTTCAGATGGAGACTTACAAAAAAGTCTGAAAGGACCCACCTGTCACTCGCACAGGAAGTCTGATATATTGAGGTCAATATGTCATTTTTGCTCTATTTTGGACATTTGCAGGCCTCGCTCTAGAACGAACTCCTCCTAGAGATTTGTGAATAATGACTACAAACTTTGGTTTTGTAAACTAGACACATGTCCGATGTTAAATTGCGAAGCTTTTAAGTTTTTACGGTTGTTTGTGACCGTGGCGGCGCATAGAAATTCGACGTTGTTTCGAAAACACGCCATGAAAAGAAAAATGGCCATTACTCAGCCATGCATAATCCAATCTGATCCAAAATTGATATGCATGATTGTAGTCTGACTCTGAACACATCTGCAGTGAAAGAATCTGGAAAAAGTGTAGCGCCACCTGCTGGCAAGAGGAAATGACATGTTAGACTTGGAGCATCACTGCTCCAAGTAGGATGAGCCGACACACCTCAAAATGATGTCCACCTGTTGAAAAGCCATTGAAGTTTACTCTGATAAAAAGCCATAACTTTCAATGCGGGGGTGTGGTCGTGACAGAGCGGCGAAGTTGGGCGTCTCGCCGTGCACACAAAAGTTGCTCTCACGTGCACATTCCTTGTCCAATCTCACTGAAAATCAATTGATATGATGAAGCTTCCATTCTGAACCAATGGATATGACAATCTTGGACGAGCTCCATAGCGCCACCTAGATAGTGACAAATCCATTTTTTGTCACATTCTGACCTATCTTTTCTCTGTGCTTTGTCCGATGTTCATAAAATTTCAACAGGAGATACTCACAAGGGTTTTCTGTCATCGTTTAAAGTTTCATGGGTGTACACCTGACGGTGCCTGTGCAAGCCACCGCCAAACAGGAAGTGGTTGATTGCGTTGCAGTCAGATAATTAAAAATTCATAAAAAATCAGCCGTTTGTATCACAAGGCTGAGATTTCAGAATGAGATTCCCCCATACATATCTCCAACTTAGATATACAGCACTCCCACGGGTGCACAAAAACAGCTCAATAGCGCCACCTAAAATGTTTGTTTTCGCAAGCTCCGCCATGTTCTTTAACATACAAGCTTGATTTTTCACAGGACATGTTCATCAAATGAAAACCTACAAAAAAGTCTCTTGGTACCAAGCTGTCAGTTGAACAGGAAGTCTGCTATATTGGTGTCAATATGTCGTTTTTGCTGTATTTTGGTCATTTGCAGGCCTCATTCTAGAACGAACTCCTCCTAGAGATTTGTGAATAATGACTCCAAACATTGGTTTTGTAAACTAAACACATGTCCGATGTTAAATTGCGAAGCTTTTAAGTTTTTACGGTTGTTTGTGACCGTGGCGGCACGTCAAAATTGGAGGTCGTTTCGAAAACACGCCATGAAAAGAAAAATGGCCATTACTCAGCCATGCATAATCTAATCTGAACAAAAATTGATGTGCATGATTGTAGTCTGACTTTGAACAAATCTGCAGTGGAAAAATCTGGAAAAGGTGTAGCGCCACCTGCTGGCAACAGGAAATGACATGTTTTACTTGGAGCATCACTGCTCCAAGTAGGATGAGCCGACACACCTCAAAATGATGTCCACCTGTTAAAAAGCCATTGAAGTTTACTCTGATAAAAAGCCATAACTTTCAATGCGGGTGTGTGGTCGTGACAGAGCGGCAAAGTTGGGCGTCTCGCCATGCACATAAAAGTTGCTCTCACGTGCACATTCCTTGTCCAATCTCACTGAAATTCAATGGATATGATGAGGCTTCCATTCTGAACCAATGGATATGACAACTTTGGACGAGCTCTATAGCGCCACCTAGTTATTGCATAGGGCACATTCTCCCCTGTATTTTCTATGTGCTTTTTCCGATGTGCATGAAATTAAAACTGGAGATACTCAGAAGGCTCTTCTCTCATCATCTCAAGTTTCATGGCTGTACATCTGACGGTGCCTGCGTAAGGCACTGCCAAACAGGAAGTGGTCGATTCCGTTGCAGTCATATAATCAAGCTTCATAGGAAATCAGCCCTTTGTCTCAGGAAGCTGAGATTTCAGAATTAGATGCGTCTTACAAAGCTCCACGTTTGAAAAGCAGCACTATACGTACGAGAAACATTTACCCACCTTAATCACCCTATTGTGCTAAAAGCAAATTTTTGGACATTTTGACTCAAGCAAATATTTTTATCATAACTTCTGTTTAGTTTATCAGCACCAAAATAAAAAATATTTACATTTAGAAAAAGGAACTGGTCAACTTCAATCTTACATCCTCAAGCTTTTCATCAGTCTCCCCTGCTGCAGGAGTGGAGTTAGCCCCCCCCCCACCCCCCGGCTGTGTGCTCACATGTAAATTAGCCAGGAGTGGCAGACAGAAAGTAAAACAGTTAGAAAGCCTAGTTCAACACTAAAATACAGCAATTTCCTTTGTTTTGTTTGTCTTTTATACATCCTTAGCACTAATCATTGCTTTTTTATTCATCCAAAATACAATTAACTTTATATTTTATCTTTTTTTTTTTTTTACAAACAAAACATATGAATGTGCTCCAAAACAAACCCAGCCTCAGTACACTCCTACAGATGTAACATCAGACAGTAAATGTCTCTTTTATGCTTTTTTAATCAATGCTGCAACTTCTTTTCATTTCCTTTCAATACATCCAATAAAATTAAACTACAATGACAACAAACACAACATATAGCAAATGTCTCTAAGAAGATTGTGTATATACAATATGTACCACCTTTAAACACCAAATAAAACACAAATCTTTCTAATAAAATCACAAAAAATGGAACACAAAATGTAAAACCTAAATTAGAATTGCAATTTTCAAAAAGATACATTTTTCAGCAGCTTTTCAAAATCAATCACATATTTTACTCTTCTGTGGATGAAACAAAGAAGTCCAGAACAATGTAGCCACTTCTCCAAAGTCTCTGTCACCTTCAGTTTTAAACAAAGTCTGTAAAAATCCATTATACATTGGTCACATGTACTCAAAGTCCTGCTAAAAGTGCACAATTGTAAAAGCTCTTTTATATAGACAACTGTTTGTTTGCTTAGAGCTCTAAATATAAAAAAATGCTTTTCTATCACCTAGACACAGATGGAGAACCACATCAACTGGATTAGTAACAGGATGGCATGTTTAGGTGTAAACTTACATCAATAGAAAACATGAAGCTGTCCATCACATTTTTGACCTAAACATGTAAACACATCCTTGGCTCTGCGGTTAGGAAATGGTAATTGGGAATCTCCTCATACCAGGAGCCAGCCTGAACATTGGAACATTACCACAGTGCCCATCCAGACTGGGACAGCAACGGGGTCCACTTCACAGCCGTGAGGCTGCTATGTTTAACTCCAGCTGTCCCAGCAAGGGAGACAACTGCAGCAACATCCACTGACCAAGCTCTGGCAGAAAAGATCCCCACAAGAAAAACACTGGCTCAGGCAGGCTGGTCAATAAAAAAATATAGTTTTGCCAATGTCTTGCAGCTCGCAGATCAAGTGGTTTAGTTTTCCAGTAATGTCAGTCAAGAATACAAGTTCAGATTCACCATATTCATATTCACCATATTCAGCAGATATCTCCACCAATAGCACCTTAAAAACCCTGTGCTGTTTTGCTTTGCAGCTGAGGTTTTTTTTATGATTTTCACAATAGGAGTCATTATGTGTCCAGAGCCAATCACTTCTGCACATAAGGCCTACTGGTGAAAGAAGCAGCAGTAATGCAGACATTTTGGAAAGTCTTGGTCAGCTTTACAGTTAGTTATGAAATCTGTTTGTCGGTCAATCATAGCAGGAGCCCCGTCTGCTGATATGGCTTCCAGCTTTTCTAATGGTACCTTTTTCTGCACAAAAACTCCTTCACCGTGTTATACATTTCAACTCCTCTTGTAGTTGTCTGTTAGGGCAGATGTGTCAGGAATTCTTCTCTTGTGGAAACCAAAAGCTATGCTGTACTGTTGCCGTCCACAGACTCATCACACTGGACGTTAACCACCTGCACTTTGCAAGATCCCGGTCCAGCTAATTCGCCAAGTTATCAGACATAGCTAACACTCTGACATTGTAGTGGAAATTGAATGAGTTCTATTCTTCTCATTCTTAGGAACAGTAATAGCAATTATCATCATTAATTGTTTCTTAATCTGATAAAAAACCTTCTTCTCCTTAATGAGAAAATGAGCAGGTCTAAACGAGGCTTAGATTTAAGAATTTTTTTCATGCTATATGCAAAAGTCTTTGTCCCTTAAGGCAACAGATTACAGTCCCCCCCCCACCCCCCACAGGCTGTTGTCATATTAACATTAGCTTGGAGCTCCAGAATGGACAAGAAAGAACGACGAGAATGGCTCGAGCAGGGCGTTGCTCACGGGGCGGTCGCTCGTGCCAGGCGGTCGCACGTGCTCGGGCCCGCTAAATGCTACTTGTAGCTTTAATTATTATTATTCTACCGGAAGAGTCGCCTTTTTGAGGCCTTTAACATACCCCAAAACTCACCAAATTTGGCACACACATCAGGAGTCGCGAAAAATTTCGTATTTTATAGGAGATTGGCATGGGCGCAGAAAAACGGCTTGATAGCGCCACCTACAGTGACTTTTGTCCCGACGCCCCGCATACGCTTTAACGTACAAGCTTGATTTTTACAGGGCATGTTCTTCAGATGGAGACCTACAAAAAAGTCTGAAAGGACCCACCTGTCACTCGCACAGGAAGTCTGATATATTGAGGTCAATATGTCATTTTTGCTTCATTTTGGACATTTGCAGGCCTCACTCTAGAGCGAACTCCTCCTAGAGATTTGTGAATAATGACTCCAAACTTTGGTTTTGTAAACTAAACACATGTCCGATGTTAAATTGCGAAGCTTTTACGTTTTTACGGTTGTTTGTGACCGTGGCAGCGCGTCGAAAATGGAGGTCATTTTGAAAACACGCCATGAAAAGAAAAATGGCCATTACTCAGCCATGCAAAATCCAATCTGATCCAAAATTGATATGAATGATTGTAGTCTGACCCTGACCACATCAGAAGTGGAAAAATCCAGAACAGGTGTAGCGCCACCTGCTGGCAAAAGGAAATGACATGTTTTACTTGGAGCATCACCGCTCCAAGTAGGATGAGCCGACACACCTCAAAATGATGTCCACCTGTTGAAAAGCCATTGATGTTTACTCTGATAAAAAGCCATAACTTTCAATGCGGGGGTGTGGTCGTGACAGAGCGGCGAAGTTGGGCGTCTCGCCATGCACACAAAAGTTGCTCTCACGTGCACATTCCTTGTCCAATCTCACTGAAATTCAATAGAGGTGATGAGGCTTCCATTCTGAACCCATGGATATGACAATCTTGGACGAGCTCCATAGCGCCACCTAGATATTGACAAATACATTTTATGTCACATTCTGACCTATCTTTTCTCTGTGCTTTGTCCGACATTCATAAAATTACAACAGGAGATACTCAAAAGGGTCTTCTCTCATCGTCTAAAGTTTCATGGGTGTACACCTGACGGTGCCTGCGCAAGCCACCACCAAACAGGAAGTGGTTGATTGCGTTGCAGTCAGATAATTAAAAATTCATAAAAAATCAGCCGTTTGTATCACGAGGCTGAGATTTCAGAATGAGAGGCCTCTTACATATATCCAACTTAGATACACAGCACTTGCATGGGTGAACAAAAAACGGCTCAATAGCGCCACCTACCATGTTTGTTTTTGAGAGCCCCGCCATGTTCTTTAACATACAAGCTTGATATTTACAGGACATGTTCATCAGATGGAAACCTACAAAAAAGTCTCTTGGGACCAAGCTGTCAGTCGCACAGGAAGTCTGCTATATTGGTGTCAATATGTCAGTTTTGCTCTATTTTGGTCCTTTGCAGGCCTCGTTCTAGAACGAACTCCTCCTAGAGATTTTTGAACAATGACTCCAAACTTTGGTTTTGTAAACTAAACACATGTCCAATCTTAAATTGCGAAGCTTTTAAGTTTTTACGGTTGTTTGTGACCGTGGCGGCGCGTCAAAATTTGAGGTCGTTTCGAAATCACGCCATGAAAAGAAAAATGGCCATTACTCAGCCATAAATAATCTAATCTGATCCAAATTTGTCGTGCATGATTGTAGTCTGACTTTGAACACATCTGCAGTGGAAAAATCCGAAACAGGTGTAGCGCCACCTGTTGGCAACAGGAAATGACATGTTTTACTTGGAGCATCACTGCTCCAAGTAGGATGAGCCGACACACCTCAAAATGATGTCCACCTGTTGAAAAACCATTGAAGTTTACTCTGATGAAAAACAAATCTTTCAACGCGGGGGTGTGGTCGTGACAGAGCGGCGAAGTTGGGTATCTCGCCATGCACAAATGTTGCTCTCACGTTCACATTCTTTGTCTGATCTCACTGAAATTAAATAGATTTGATGAAACTTCCATTCTGAACCCATGGATATGACAATTTTGGACGAGCTATATATGTTCATAAAAGATCATGAAGCATGATCATATAATCAAGCTTCATAGGAAATCAGCCGTTTGTCTCAGGAAGCTGAGATTTCAGAATTAGATGCGTCTTACAAAGCTCCACGTTTGAAAAGCAGCACTATACGTACGAGAAACATTTAACCACCTTAATCACCCTATTGTGCTGAAAGCAAATTTTTGGACATTTTGACTCAAGCAAATATTTTTATCATAACATCTGTTTAGTTTATCAGCACCAAAATAAAAAATATTTACATTTATAAAATGAACTGGTCAACTCTAGGATTTTATTTATTCAATCTTACATCCTCAAGCTTTTCATCAGTCTCCCCTGCTGCAGGAGTGGAGTTAGCCCCCCCCCCCCCCCCCCCCGGCTGTGTGCTCACATGTAAATTAGCCAGGAGTGGCAGACAGAAAGTAGAACAGTTAGAAAGCCTAGTTCAACACTAAAATACAGCAATTTCCTTTGTTTTGTTTGTCTTTTATACATCCTTAGCACTAATCATTGCTTTTATATTCATCCAAAATACAATTAACTTTATATTTTATCTTTTTTTTTTTTTTACAAACAAAATATATGAATGTGCTCCAAAACAAAACCCAGTCTCAGTACACTCCTACAGATGTAACATCAGACAGTAAATGTCTCTTTTATGCTTTTTTAATCAATGCTGCAACTTCTTTTCATTTCCTTTCAATACATCCAAAGAAATTAAACTACAACGACAACAAACACAACATATAGCAAATGTCTCTAAGAAGATTGTGTATATACATTATGTACCACCTTTAAACACCAAATAAATAACAAATCTTTCTAATACAATCACAAAAAATGGAACACAAAATGTAAAACCCAAATTAGAAATTGCAATTTTAAAAAGATACATTTTTCAGCAGCTTTTCAAAATCAATCACATATTTTACTCTTCTGTGGATGAAACAAAGAAGTCCAGAGCAATGTAGCCATTTCTCTAAGTCTCTGTCACCTTCAGTTTTACACAAAGTCTGTGAAAATCCATTATACATTGGTCACATGTATTCAGAGACCTGCTAAAAGTCCACAATTGTAAAAGCTCTTATATAGACAACTGTTTGTTTGCTTGGAGCTCTAAATATAAAAAAATGCTTTTCTATCACCTAGACACAGGTGGAGAACCATATCAACTGGATTAGTAACAGGGAAACATGTTTAGGTTTAAACTTACATCAATAGACAACATGAAGCTGTTCATCACATTTTTGACCTAAACATGTAAACACATCCTTGGCTCTGCGGTTAGGAAATGGTACTTGGGAATCTCTTCATACCAGGAGCCAGCCTGAACATTGGAACATCACCACAGTGCCCATCCAGACTGGGACAGCAACGGGGTCCACTTCACAGCCGTGAGGCTGCTGTGTTTAACTCCAGCTGTCCCAGCAAGGGAGACAACTGCAGCAACATCCACTGACCAAGCTGGCAAGCCCTGGCAGAAAAGATCCCCACAAGAAAAACACTGGCTCAGGCAGGCTGGTCAATAAAAAAATATAGTTTTACCAATGTCTTGCAGCTCGCAGATCAAGTGGTTTAGTTTTCCAGTAATGTCAGTCAAGAATACAAGTTCAGATTCACCATATTCAGCAGATATCTCCACCAATAGCACCTTAAAAATCCTGTTCTGTTTTGCTTTGCAGCTGAGGTTTTTTATGATTTTCACAATAGGAGTCATTATGTGTCCAGAGCCAATCACTTCTGCACATAAGGCCTACTGGTGAATGACGCAGCAGTAATGCAGACATTTTGGAAAGTCTTGGTCAGCTTTACAGTGAGTGATGAAACCTGTTTGTCGGTCAATCATAGCAGGAGCCCCGTCTGCAGGTATGGCTACCAGCTTTTCTAATGGTACCTTTTTCTGCACAAAAACTCCTTCACGATGTTATACATTTCAACTCCTCTTGTAGTTGTCTGTTAGGGCAGATGTGTCAGGAATTCTTCTCTTGTGGAAACCAAAAGCTATGCTGTACTGTTGCCGTCCACAGACTCATCACACTGGACGTTAAACCACCTGCACGTTGTAAGATCCCGGTCCAGCTAATTGGCCAAGTTATCAGACATAGCTGACACTCATCTAGACATTGTAGTGAAAATTGAATGAGTTCTATTGTTCTCATCCTTAGGGACAGTGATAGCAATTATCATCATTGCTTGTTTCTTAATCTGATAAAAACCTTCTTCTACTTGATGAGAAAATGAGCAGGTCTAAACGAGGCTTAGATTTAAGAATTTTTTTCATGCTATATGCAAAAGTCTTTGTCCTTTAAGGCAACAGATTATAGTCCCCCCCCCCCCCCCCCCACACACAGGCTGCTGTCATATTAACATTAGCTTGGAGCTCCAGAATGGACAAGAAAAAACGACGAGAATGGCTCGAGCAGGGAGTTGCTCACGGGGCGGTCGCTCGTGCCAGGCGGTGGCACGTGCTCGGGCCCGCTAAATGCTACTTGTAGCTTTAATTCAATGTGATCCTTCAGCCAGTTTCTACTCTCGCCCTTTTTTTCGCTCTTTGTCCAATCACTGTGAAATTGCAAGGCAGCTACTTGGGGATTTTCTTGACAAAAAAAAAAAAAATTTGGGCTAAGATCAGAATCACTAGTTAGTATTCCTGCATTTCTATCCTAATGTAAACTATTTTTCAGCTTCATAGGCACACCCACCCAGACTGAAAGTGGCACTATGAAAATCTTCTGCCCTCTCCTTCTCTATTTCTTGCACTAACCCCAATGATTCTTTGCACTCTCTGTCAGACACCAACACTAAAAATACACCCAAAAAAGCAGTGTGCAGACTTGAAAGCTTTTTTTAGATTAAGGTGTTAACAAGCAGCGGCCTGAACAGCTGTTTCCTGAAAGAAATGAGCTGGAAAAGGAATGAATGTAGCTGAATCAAGTAAGAAGTGCAAAATCAAATGGATGAAGTGATGATTTTGAATGTTTATTTACATATGATAAACACCAGACAGAGGGATTTTGAGGTCTTTGGTAACAGCAAAGCAACACAAAGGGGGCTGTAAAGAGACTGCTTTTAATTTCTCCAATAGGAGGGTCCAGCTTTCTTATCTGAGTTTTATTATATAAAAAGACTGCAAATATATAAATATTTTAACCCTTTCAACGTAACGCTTCAGTCTGGCACAAACCTGCAAACCCAAGCTACAAGAAATAAAATCAAGTACTCTTAGAAATGGTAAATAGACGTATACTTGTATAGCGCTTTTCTACCTTCTATGAAGGCACAAAGTGCATTACAGTCACAGTCCCGTTTACACACACATTCAAACACTGATGCCGTTGCCGAACTTGCCACAACCTTCCACCAGAGGCAAAGTGGGGCTCAGTGTCTTAGCTATGATTGTTGTAACAGAAGGATAACCACATTTTACAAAAATCCATCCATCCATCCATTTTTTTAAACCCGTCTAATTTCTTTCAGGTTCATGACGTTGCTAGATCCAACTCAGCTACTGATGGATGGTACACCATAGACAGTGTATCAGTCCATTTTGGGAAAAATTAGAGGCAAAAATCCACACACACACACTAAGAGACAATTTAGAACCACCAATTGACCCATGAAGTGTGTTTTTGGACTATACAAGGCAAGAGGAGGGAGCCCACACATGCAAGTTCAGAAATTACCCAGCCAGGATTTGAACTAGGGCATTTTTGCTGTGAGATGAGAGTGCTAACCACTCCACCATCATTCTGCCCTGCGTTTTACAATGATATTTTTGATTAAATTGGTATGCTATATATTTAATATACCTGATTATATTGTGGGAAAAACTATAACAAGGTATATATATATAACAGTTTTTCTTTACATCCTTTTCACAAAACTTCTAAAACTTAAAGATGAAATCAGACTTGAAACGTTTTATGTAATACACAAAAAGTTCTTTAGACAAAGGATTCTCAGAAAAATGTTGGTCATCTTGGCAGACTATTTTTTTGCTGAATCACATTTCTTTGCTTTCAGGCTCTTTGGCCAACTAACAGCACAGGGCAGTGTTTAGTGTTTAGCCGCTGTGCTGTAGATTTGTAGGTTGTTATTAATCATGCTACCATCAGGGACGTTTCTAATTGGTGCCAAAGTCATTATGCAGCATAAGAACCCTTCAGCAACTTGTCATAATCATAAAGAACTACAGCCGCAAAAACAAGGAGTCCTGCAGCAGATGTTAATGCCCCCAGAGAACCACAATTCCACCATTATCTAGACAATCTGAAAATACAAAATAGACAATCATACAAAATATTTAAAGAGACACAAACGTCATGAGTCAGTGGAAGTTCATAAAACTTCCACTGACTCATGATAAATGTTTTAAGAAAAAGGAGAGGTTTAGGTATACTCATTTGCAACATCAACTATTGAACTGATTTGAAAAAGCTGAAAATCAAACACGCAAAAATTACAGCAATTCAGTTTTCATTTTAAAAAAATATGTTTGAGTGATAGCAATTGTAGACCAGTAAAACAAAAAACCAAATGATTAAAAATACATATTATTTTCGTTTTATGCATTATAAAAGTGTTTATGAGGCAATAAAAATGTCAGGAGGAAACAAAACAAGAATCAACAAGGACATGCAGAGTTTCTAAGGGCCGCCTCACAGCGCACACCACATTTATACCAGACTGTAGTTCATCCAAAGATACAGATTATTTGGTTGCTGTGATTACTGCGCTGCTGTTCTCATGCACAGATTGCCTGGCCTGCCTTCAGAGGTGTGCAATAGTGCCAAAAACAGAACAGCTGAGAAGGTTGATGGTCGTGAGCTCAAGCTATGACTGAGAACTTTATGAAGTCAATTACCAGTTCTGTCGGTTATAAAACTTACAAAAATTTGACAATATAAGGACATTCTAACCACGACAGCTAATGACAGCTACATCCCAAATGTGAGAACAAAAGGGATCTGTTTGATTTGTTGCTAAAGTTGAGAGTCTGCTTGACCTTGCTTGACAACACAATCTTGTAGCAAGCAATCGTGTGAAACTATTGTGATGATGTAAGAGTGAATCTTATTCAGATCAGTACATTTGTAAAGTTCAAGATCATACCCAAGGTTGTCTCAGTGCCATACAAAAACAAACATCAACCCTGAGCTTTAATAACTTTGAATGATATTGTCCAAAGAAGTCTACATCATTTCATTAGGCTAGATTGTCTTAAATGTATAATATCTCAAGTGATAATATAGTATAACATATCTTAAGTGTATTTGTGACAAACTAAGTCAAAGGATTTTATGGTAATCCACATACTGAGCAAAAGCAACATCAGTGAGGAAAACTCTCCTCCCTCTGAATGAAAGATTTAAGAGCAAACCTCCAGCAGAACAGGAACGAGACAAACAAATGTGGAAAAAAAACACTGAAACAGCTGCTGTAAGACAAGTGTGGGTTAAAAAAAATGCAGGGTTGAGGAAAGAGGAAGTGGAGGAAACAACAACTGTTCAGAGACAAAAGAAATAAGTTATTTAATGCAGCAGTGAAGTAAAATGAAGCAGGTGGACAAATATAAAATTCAAAAAGGAAAGTGGTATGCACAAAAAAGGGGGTTAAAAGAAGTTTTTGACTAAAGCCAGGGGCAGCAAGCAATTAACCCCCTGTTGGGTTATCGGAATGGCACGGAACAAATGGCGTGCTAAGAGAAGGGCCTAAGACAGAGGGCGAGGAAACAGGTTAGTGGCTGCAAAAACAAGATAGACACACTTGAAAGGTGAAGAAAACACCTTAAATAAAATGTCGTTAACAGGAAAAAAAAACATGGTGTGGTTGCAGAATGATTTCTGCAGTTAAGGTCTAAAACAACATACATCTTAGGTGCTTTCACATTAGTATATTTTAGTGGACTTCAACCTGTAACCTAACGGTGAGATTCAGGAGTGCACATTTTTTAGGCTAACCAAGTAATTTGGAAACATGTACCATACATATTATTATGACAATAACAACTGTCAGAGTACCATGATGTCCCATCTTAGCTTTAACCATAAAAATTAAGTTTGATAAATAATTTACAACATTGATGCATGGAATATATTTTACGAACTAGTCTTTTTTTTTTTTACAATTTTACTTTTAGGAGATTAATGTCCAGAATGTATCCAAAGGGACTCAAAAAGTCAGTCATATTTTAACATCAGGTGACAAATTCTGTCCAAAGACATTTGATGGTGAATATCAGCAATTAAACCACCAACTCAACCAGCTCCTCAGCAACAGCCGCCCTTGTTGCTTCTGTGTGTGTGTTTGGCTGCATGTTTGTGTGGGCCAGAGTGAATGTTTAGATCATGATTGTCTCCACCTGGCTGAAGCGCACCTGTGATCCATTTCAATCTAGCGGATGGACTCTTCTTCACGGAGCCTGCAGGCCAATGCCAGATTTTCTCTGCTCTGCTGGAGTTTACACACCTATGTTTAGTCATTGTCATTTGAGATATTTTTTCCATTATTTTTATTCTTTTGCTCTGGTAATGCTGGAAGCTGCAACTCTTTAATTTTGGAATATGACATTATAGAAGCCTGCTTGGACTGTGACGTGCTATTTTCGCAAACGTCTGTCAAAAAACGCCATAATATTAAACCATTTTGCTGAAAAATACAGTTTGGTAGCATCTTCTCAACTAAGGGTGATAGCGAAAGATTGTGACGTTCATTACTGTTGTTCACAGTAATGCAAATAAAGCCAAACTATAAAACAACGACTCTATGAAGGGCAGATCCTCATCACACCTGTGAGTAATAAAAACAAAAACAAGGTCAGATAAAATATCTAAATAATACAAAAAATATCCTACATCAATTATAAAAAGACAGAATGTGTAAAAAAACAAACTTTGAAATAAATTTGACTACATTTCTTAAACAGTTCTCCAATTTAAAGTAACAAATCAGTTAAAGTTCAGCATGGAGCTCTTCCTGCTATTGGAAATTCTGTATTTTAGCATGCATGTTGTGACACAGGAGTGCAGAAGCTGTGACCTTCTCAGCAGAGGGGACGACCTAAACTCACAAGGTTATAAGGATCAAATGCACCACTTACATTTTAATAAGCAAGATTATGTGATGTTTCACAAAGACTATGATTGGGCACACTATAATTTATGTATGGCTTGGTGTAAACCACTGCCCACTAGATACAGGTTGCATACAGTATGTCGGCTGCAACTCATGGCAAGTCCTGGAGTTGAAGATTTCTTTTATTTTTAAAACTGCTGGGAAAACAGGGACACTGTGGTTATAATAGAATATTTATTATTTTGTAAGGCTATGACGTCATCAAAAACAATCAAAAATCGTTTAAAGCTTTAATTTTTTTTTTTAATTTTCTCTTTGACCAACTCAGACAGAATATTTAAGAATTTTACAATCTCAAGTAGTGAGATTCCAATTAACTTACGAATTTGACCGGTTTTGGCACGCTTAGTTTGTTTTTTCACACTTAAGCAAAAAATATTTCTTAAACATTTTTTAAAGAAATTAAATAATTTGAAAATCCAAATCTAAAATAACAGACTAGAAATTATTTTTACTTTCATTATTTAGCTTCTTCTGTAATAATTAGAGCCGGTTACAAATATTACAAAACTTTCCTTAACAAATAAACACCCTGTTTCCTTTCGATCCTAAATGATTAAACTAAGGTAATGCTTGAAAATGTTTAATTTGAAGAACTGAGAAAATCTTCTCCAAAACAGGACCATTGCCGTTTTGGAGTAACGATCCTGTTTTGGGGAAGACAGGATCAATACTGACTGAAGAAACCAGAACAGGTTCAAAGAGCTGAGACACTTAATGTTCATGATTACCATTGTTATGAGGAAACGGGATGATCCAAATGCAGGAATTAAGAAGCAAGTGGAGTGAGGCGAATGATTTAATTCAGCCAAAGGTTCCACTCCAAACATATGAAGACATGTTTTAGCCAAGCCAAGAACATGGGAACCAACAGAAAACTCTACTGCAACACAGAGAACAGAAGCAGGTGAGCTTAAATAGAACAAACTAATTAACTAAAATGCTAGCAGCTGTGCACATTTTAGGTAAGACAGGAGAAGGGGCGGAGCCCTCTAGGAGCCAACCTGCACAAAAAAAAAAAAAAAAACAACAATAAAAGGAAACCCACTGACTGTGACAACTATGATTAATTTAAACCTTTTTGCTAGTTTTTTTTTTTTTTTGTTGATTTGTACATTTTAATTTCTATTTTGTGTTGTGATTGCTGCATTTTATGTTTATGACTGCCACAAAGCACAAAATATCTTAACTCTGGTTTCTTGTACATCACAATGACCTCCATAGTAGTAGGTTTAGGGGCTGTCATCTGGACTTAGTTTTTAAAGTTAGAAGACGTTTCACCTCTTATAGCCAAGAGGCTTTGTCACTTCTGAATTAGCTGGTAAAAGAGCTGGTATACAGCAGTGTTCATATAATTATAAATAATGAGTAGCTAACAATAAAAGTGTCATCTGGCCTTTTAACATAATATTCTGGACAAATCTAATAACCAATCATTTCTTGAACTCTGTAAAAACCTAATTAACAAGTAAGATATATATAGACAGTGCACAAAAACGGAGAGTAAAACTTTATTATACGTGAACTTATAACATTGTGCTTTCCAGTGTTTGGTTTTCTTTTAGCACTTCATGTAAGTGGCACTT
The DNA here is from genome assembly GCF_053564925.1 of Oryzias latipes. Classification (NCBI taxonomy): domain Eukaryota; kingdom Metazoa; phylum Chordata; class Actinopteri; order Beloniformes; family Adrianichthyidae; genus Oryzias; species Oryzias latipes. The sequence continues at coordinate 27,227,182 of NC_136239.1, forward strand.
TCTTTCATTTAAACATTAAAGTCAGGCCTATTTAAAGTCAAATATTATGTTTGGATATCACAGAACTATGGATGTATTTCTAGAGAGTTTATGTGTGTGTGTTGGTTGTGGGATGCAGTTTTTCCTGGCAGCAGGCCCATACACTTCACCTGTCACGACCGATCATCATCAAAAAGATCTTTTCTGTTCACACAATGCCTTTGCTTTCTCTAGTAATATGAGGGTCAGCTATGAAGTCACCCATACCTGCTGTTCTCTTTGCTTTCATATACACAAAGACGGAACGACTACAAGGCGAAGTTAAATAGAACAGAGCAAATGCTTGCTATGTTCAGACATTTTACCCTCAGGAAAGAGCGAGGTACTTTGGGCGCTTGAACATAATTCCAGCATGTTGTGAGCATGTATCGAATGCCCTCTTTTCCATTCATATACTCTAATAGAACAGACTTTCATCAGTCTTTTCCAGCTGTGTAAGGAACAAAATATTGCAATGCATGTACACATACACACACAAAAACACCGAAAACACATGTGTGTGCAATACAGGGAAAATACTAAAATGATATGGGTTATTTTTTGCTGTATGTTTTTTCTTTCTTCAAATGAACACAAGTCATGTTTCAGTGGTAAAATATTGGATGACCATTTCAGCTTTAAATTGTCCCATTCATTATATTTGTACTTCTAAATCATCTTCAGACTGATTTTGAAATAACTTAAATTTAAGGACTTGATTTATATAAAAAATATTTTAATCTTTTCAGACTCAAATATATAAAAAAAAGGAATTGGTCTAACAAATACACACTTTTTTTTACCTTAACACGAGTTGATGATCTAATAAACTGATTACTTTTACAACTATAAAATTCGGTAGCATTGAATAGAAACAATTCTTTTAATGTAAAAAAAAAATCTTTTTTCCATATTGTTTTTGTTTTCCAACTACTAGTGGTAAGCATTTGGGCGCCTTTTAATATGTTCACCAAAACAAAAAGGAAAATTAAGCCACGAATGTCTAAAGTTTAGAACCTGAGACTCATTTTATTGGATTTTAAATAAATATTGAGATTTTATTCACTGAAGCTGTGCTTAATAGCCATGATTTTACACAAGGCTAACCATTATCCTACTCAATATTACCCTTAAAATTGTTCAGTGCAGATTTTTATGGTTGCCATGTGGCTTTAGAAGAGAGAAGATAGAAGGGTTCTTACACAATACTGTGCGCGTCTCTTTTTTGTGTGATATCAGATAATAATTATGTGTGTTTAATTGTGTGTTAATGCCAGCTGAAAGGAAAAGCTACACAAGAGTAAAGTTATTTTCCTCTTCTCCCTTTGTAATCATTTTCTCTGCATGAGTTCAATTTAGGATTTTTGCAGAATCTCAGACATTAGGCTGCTAAATGAGTTCAAAATAAGTAAAAGAACTATGTCAGTAAAAAAAGCTATTACTTTTATATTTCCAAAACATTTTTAAAGACAGCGATGTGAGCACATTTTAGGAACCTCATTTCTATATAAAACTCTTGATAAATGGTAATTTTACACACACAGGAACTTGAAAAAAAAGCAATACTCTTTACTAGAACTAATGGTTTAAGTCTAGTCAGAGTCAATTACAAGTTTTACATTAAATTTAATTAGTTTTTACATAAGAGTAGTTAATAATTACAAAGCATATACATTTTTATGCAATACAAGGTCTATCTTTATTTCTATACATTCTCAGAACCCTTATGTACAAACAAAAAACGGAACTTTTTTTAAGATCCCCCGTGTCCAATTGTGTGTCCATTCATTATTTTTTTCAGAAAAACATAATTATAAATAATAAGTAGCTAACAATAAAAGTGTTATCTGTATACTCCGTGTTTTCCACTCTAAACATTTTTGTCCCTGTAAAGAAAATCATTGTGAAAACAGTCAACTTGTGTTGACATTTTCCCAGTTCTTTAGAAGAAAAAAAAGGCCCTGTTGTGATGTTATGGAGCAGAAAGTGAGTCTGTCCAATAGCAGCTGTGATCAAGACTGACTTGGTAACACATCAGTATCCTGCTATGGAAGCTACAATATGCTCTCTCAACTGCTAAAGTTTTGATGGTTATGGTTATTTTCAGGAATAGATCTTAATACTGTTATAACACTTATGGTTGAATCAAACAAAAAAGAAAAGATTAATGTCAATTTGTTTTGTTTTTATACTATAGCGTTTCAATTTTCCTTTTAGAATATATATTTTTTTCTTCTTTGACTTGAAGTTTCGGTTCTTAGTTTCTGAAGGGTATCGTGTCTTCATCTCAACATGACTGTGGCTGTGTCCTAATAACATTTAAAGTTAATCGGTATGCTTTATTTTAGACTACTAATGATGAAAAATAACACCAAAGAGAAACAAAGATAGAGGCAGAATGCCGAAAGAGCAACAAGGAAAGCAAACAGGCAAGCAACAGACAAGGGACAGATTTTCCTGACTGGAATTCTGACTTTTAAAAATGTTTCTGCACATTTGCACACGTGGAGAACCAAGAAGCGCAAAAGAGGGAATAAGTCTCATTCTCGTTGCCAACTCCTGATGTTGCCAAAATTATCATCATGCCTGAATCCTAGCAGTGATGCCAAACTCCACTGCCACTTTCTTGTTTTAGGCAACTGGCCAACATAGTAAGTGCATTATAGCATTTCACTGTTTCTCCAAGATATATCACTTTTTGGCATTGGGAAAAATTCCCCTGGAACAGTATTTACAAATGTTAGGAAAGCTTCCTATTGAAACCAATATTAATGAAATTCAGTGACAACGTCACAGGGACA